>NC_084831.1:55515001-56115001 GCF_033115175.1 Lepus europaeus | reverse complement strand
AACCTCTCTCGGGAGCCTGGAGTAAGCACTGTGCTGCCCCACGGAGAGCAGGAGTTCATGGCCACGCTTCTCACAGGACCACGTGCTGGCCAGCAGTGCCCAAAGCCACCTTAGTTTGGGAGTCTTTAGTTTGTTACATGGGCACTTGACACTTTCTCTGTGTTCTGTAAAAGTGAATCAACGTGGGGCTGGTAAATGGTGTAGCAGGTTAAGCTGCTACCTGCAGTGCTGGCTTCCCATAGGCCCTGGTTCGAGTCCCAGCTGCTCCACTCTGCTCCAGCTCTCTGCTATGGCCTGGGAAGGCAGTAGAAGATGGCCCAAGTCCTTGGGCTCCTGTACCCACATGGAAGACCTGGAAGAAGCTCCTGGCTCCTGGCTTCGGCCTGGCCCCATCCCGGCTGTTGTGGCTATTTTGAAGAGTGAACTAGTGGATGGAGGATATCTTTCTCTCTCTCTCTCCCTCTCCCATCTCTCTGTATCTTGGCCTTTCAAATAAATAAATAAATCTTTAGGAAAAGAAAAAAAAAGTGAATCAAATGGTTTATTGACAATTTTTGGGACATTTTTGTTTCTAAATAAAGTAATTTCTTAATTAATCTGCATACTTGGACTCAAGTCAAGTTCCCAGGCATTCCTTTACAACCTGGCTGCAATCCCTAATCCCAGATATAACTGGGAGCTGGTCCTGATTATCACAGTGCTACCTCTTGTTACCTCTTGTGAATCATCTATATCACTGTGCAAGCCTCAGTTCTGTAAATAAGGAATAACTACCCCTATTTCCTACTGTTGTGACTGTTAACATAGTAGACAGCATGCATTATTTGTCATATAGCAAAAACTTACTAACAATCATAACTAACCATCATTAGTCCCAACATCAGAAAATCAGCAAAAGGCAAAGTCAAAATTTGAGCCCCATATATTAAGCTGAACACTTCTGCACAGCAAAGAGCCAATCAACAAGATGAAAAGCCAACTTACAGAGTGGGAGAAAATGCATGCAAACCATGTATCTGATAAGGGGTTGATATCCAAAACATATAAGGAAATC
Source organism: Lepus europaeus (assembly GCF_033115175.1). NCBI lineage: Eukaryota > Metazoa > Chordata > Mammalia > Lagomorpha > Leporidae > Lepus > Lepus europaeus. The sequence continues at coordinate 56,113,947 of NC_084831.1, read as the reverse complement.
ATACAACTCAATAACAAATAACTTCATTTTTAAAATAGGCAAAAGGGGCCTGTCCGGGTGTTGTAGTGCAGGAGGTTAAGCTGCTGCTTGGGAACCCTACATCCTATATCGAGGAGGCTAAGATTGAGTTCCACATCTGCTTCCCACCCAGCTTCCTGCTAATGTGCACCTTGGGAGGCAGCAGATGATGGTTCCGTTACTTGTGAGGCATCATTTTTCTTTTACTGGGTCTGGTCTTAGTATCCAGGTCAATAGAATGAGGGAGTTAAACTCTGTAGAGAGTGTAAAAAAGTCAGTGTAACTCTGACTTTCAAAATAAATAAATAAATCTTTAAAAACAATCTTTTACTATGACTAATTTATAAGTTAAACTGTGTCATAGGTCCATCTGTCCTGTGTCATGGCTTGGAATTCCAGCATCCAACTGTATAAGTGCTAAGGATTCTCACGTCCTAACAGTTCCCACCACAGGTATATTGATTCCACTGTGCTTTCCGAAACACCTACATCCCCATGTTTTTGGTATTTAGTTCCATCTCCTTCCCAATTGTAGCTTCCTATCATGCTACGGCCAAGCCGATGTCGTACTTTTAAAAAGCATACCACATCGGCTCTCATTTTAGCTGTTGAAATATATTTCATTTGGAAGCAGGATGTGTGGAGAGGAACCAGAAATTTCACAATAACCAGAGGAAAGCCCATAACGTGCTGTCTGGCTACGTCTTTCATGCGAAGCATCAGAGTCTGCTCTGGAGACCATGTGGGACGGGGCCTGTGGATGCGACTGAGGTTTCCAGCATAATTCTCATCTCACGCCCCCTCGGGCACCTGCACAAGTGGTTGTCTCTTGTTGAAACATCAGGAATGTCTTTCATTTCTTTTCCTGGCATAGGTCATTCCTTTGGCTGACTTGGTAGTATTTGCAGAAATCACCAAGACCCAGAAAAATAAAGCAAGATCCCACAGATGATAAGTGGCAGAGCCATCATTTAATCAGCTAACCCACATCTAGTGGGCCCCAAAGTGCATGCTCTTAACTATTGAGCTCAGGGTCTCTTAAGTCTGGGGTGGACACTGGGGAGCAAAAGCCAGATGTGAAACCAGTTTTGCCTTATTTCAAAGCCTATGCTTAGAAGAGGGCACTCTGTGTTTATGTTCTTTACATATTTGTGTTCTAGGTAGCATTTTTTCAAAAGCTCCAATGCTAAAACTATCATCATCATCACTTTGAAAAGTACTCCACTCCTTTGTCATCCAGAACTTACTCTGCCGTTCCCCCACCTCCCAGGCATCCAGGTAGATCACTTATCCCAGGCCCCCGACTGTTAGGAATATGCTTGTGCCCGAGCGATGGCCACATGAGGCCAGGAGAAGGGGTGTACACCACACCTAGGCCCAATACTTCCCTTTCTGTCTCTCCTGTTTGCTGACGGGTTTCCAGCTTCCAGGAGAACCTGAGAAGCCACAGGTGGGACACGGCTGAGTTTCCATCGCCCGGGTCCCTGAAGGAGACTGTGCAGCAGAGCATCTAGCCCCTCCCTCCACCAGGTAAGCTCTCTTGCACTTGAAAGAAATGTCCATTTGGTTAAGCCACTGAAACTTCTTAGTACCTAATATATCCTCTTCTGTTGGATCCTGAGAGTGTAAACCAGGCTGCTGCCTAAACGAGGCCTTGCTCCCCAAGTCTCACAGCACAATATCCCAGTGCCTGGTTTGTGACCTTGCCTACTTGTACATTGTGATTTGCGACCTTTCCATGGTTAGGATCCCGACTCTGTTGCCAGGCAAATTGTTTTCTCCTTACAGGGTCCACTCTCCACTCTTGCCTGGAAGAGACCTTGTTATTCTGTCACTTCCTCCTGGCTTTTTGGCTGTGTACATTTCTACCCTTTGTTGATGTCTAATTCTCTTCCAGCAAAGCTCTTAATTCAGACTGTGGCCGAGAGGATCTCATTACTTTAAAGATTCCTTAGACAACTTTAAGAGTCACTAGTCCAAGTCCCCCATTTTAATGATGACAAAACAGAAGCTCAGGAAGATATCCACCTGCCTAAGGACATACAATAGTTAGTGGCAGGGATGGTGCTGGAACCCGGGGCCAGGACAAGGGTAAGGTGATGGCCGGTGCTGTGGCTCAATAGGCTAATCCTACGCTTGCGGCGCCAGCACACCAGGTTCTAGTCCGGTCAGGGCGCTGGATTATGTTCCGGTTGCTCCTGGCTTCGGATCAGCGCGGTGCGCCTGCTGCAGCGGCCATTGGGGGGTGAACCAACAGAAAAGGAAGACCTTTCTCTCTGTCTCTCTCTCTCTCTCTCTCACTGTCCACTCAGCCTGTAAAAAAAAAAAAAAAAAAAAAAAAAGGGTAAGGTGAACAAGACCCTGAAGTGTGCACTTGAAGGAGGTGTTCATTCTCAGATGCTAGCCCTGTGCTTTAAAAAAAATTATTTTATTTTTATTTGAAAGGCAAAGTTACAAAAAAGCAGTGGAAGAGAAAGAGAGAGAGGAGAGAGAGAGAGAGAGATCTTCCATCTGCTGGCTCACTCCCCAGATGGCTGCAATGGCTGGAGCTGCATCCATCTGAAGCCAGGAGCCAGGAATTTCTTCCCAGTCTCCCACGCAGGTGCAGGAGCCCAAGGACTTGAACCACTTTGCATTGCTTTCCCAGGCCATGGCAGTGAGCGGGATCTGAAGTAGGACAGCCGAGAACTGAACTGGGGCCCATATGGAATGCTGACACTGCAGGCAGCAGCTTTACCCGTTATGTCATTGCTCCGGCCCTAGCCCCGTGCTCAAGAGAAAGCCCTGAGATTTTCTTTATTACCCATAGTCAATAGCCGCATTTACATCTCAGTGGCATCCTTAGCCTGCTTTCCCCTTCTAGAAACTCAGGAGCAAAGGGACCTCTCTTGATTTTGAATTGTCACAGTCTGTTAGCTCAGGCTGATATAACTCTCCCAAGAACTTTGTGCTGGATCGTTGTCCATGGTGTTAGACCAAGATCGTATCCAACCTTCTTTGCCAGACAGACTCTCTGTATTGAGGTACTCATAGGGATTTTGAGACCAGGTTTCTGTGAGATTACACCTTTAGGATCCTTCAGAACTCTTTTAATTAGTTTAGAGGATTAGCTAGGTATCACCCTAAATTAAATATCTCAGAGGTCTTAACACAAGGACTAACAGCCTTGTCCTCAACTGATTCTTGGGCCTGAGGTCATTTCTTACTTTGGGACTCTTTGGCCCTATGGAGAAGACTAAAGCTGTGAAGTAGTTTTATTTTCCTTGGTTCCTCTAAATTGCCTTTAAATTCCTCTTGCAAACAGAGCAGTGCCTTTAGCTAATCGCTCTGTCGCAGCTGAAGATCACCTACATTACGCTTTCAACATCTGTCTGGAGATGTCCTCAGCCGGAGCCACAGCCTAGCGGTTATTTTCCATCTTTCAAGTTACTGTAGGCAGCTCTGTACAAAATGAGTCATTGTTTTTCCAGCCTGCTGGAGTAGCTTGCGCAAGGGTTCCCACTCTCCATTAATGAGGTCCACGCCATTTTCCCAGTCTTTGTTAGCAGTTTCCTCACCATTCTTCCATCTCTTCTCGCATGCCAGTTCCAAAGCCAACATATAATTTTGTTTTATGTTGCTGTAAATACTAGGCCCCATTTTTATTTATTTATTTATTTTTATTTTATTTTTATTTTATTTTTTGACAGGCAGACAGTGAGAGAGAGAGACAGAGAAAGGTCTTCCTTTGCCGTTGGTTCACCCTCCGATGGCCGCCACAGCCGGCACACCGCGCTGATCCGATGGCAGGAGCCAGGTGCTTCTCCTGGTCTCCCATGTGGGTGCAGGGCCCAAGCACTTGGGCCATCCTCCACTGTACTCCCTGGCCACAGCAGAGAGCTGGCCTGGAAGAGGGGCAACCGGGACAGGATCGGTGCCCCGACCGGGACTAGAACCTGGTGTGCCGGCGCCGCAAGGCGGAGGATTAGCCTATTGAGCCGTGGCGCCGGCCGGCCCCATTTTTGATACCAACTTGTACATCAATTATCTATTGATGTATAGCAAACTACTCCCCAAAACTTACTGATTTAAGAGATAATGCTTATTAAAAATGCCTTGGGATTCCATGGTTTTCTGGTCTAGGACGACTGAAAATCACTGATGGCCCAAGCCTGTTTCAGGTGATGAGCTGGACTCACAGGGCCCCTGGGCCATGTACCTCCAGCCTTGAGTACTCCAGCCCAGGCCTGCTCACATGGAGGCTGCCTTCCAAAAGCAGCAACAAAGGGCAAACATTTTTCGTTGCCTATTTGCATCCCATTCATTAATTCCCAAATGGCCAAAGCTGATCATACAGCCAAATCCAGATCCAAGTAATGGAGAAAAAGACTTGGTGCTGGGAGCTGCAAAATATATGGCCATTCTGCAAAACGTGTTCCAGAAGGCAAACATTGCTGTGTGCTTTGTACTACTGATCCCTGCACTGTCATAATCACCTACTCTTATTTCTTTAACTTGATAGGTCTGCTGGATACCCAAATACTGACTCCAACATGATTCTGTGTGTCTGTGAGGATATGTCTGCAAGGGAGTACCATGTGACTGAGTAAACGACATTGCCTTCACTCGTGGGCTTGGCCTTGTCCAATCATCTGAAGACCTGAGTAGAACACAAAGGTCAAGTATGAGGGGCTTCCACCTGCCTTTCAGCTGCCATGTTGGCCTTCTCCTGCCTGGGATTGGAACTTACATCACCAGTTTTCCCGGTCCTCAGGACTTCAGATGTCGAGTAGAACTGACAACATCGGCTCCCACAGCCCTCAGATGGACTGGAGCCTCATCCTTAGCTTTCCTAGGTCTCCAGCTCACTCTTAGCTCTCCTAGGTCTCCAGCTTGCCTACTGCAGATCTTGAAACTTATCAGTCCCCCATATGTAATCCTATTCCTCACAATAAATCACTTTCCATTTATGTACATTTTATTTGTTTTGTATTTTATACTTGGTTCTCAATATTCATGGGTTCCACATTTATGAATTTAACCACGCATGCACTGAAAATATTTGGAGAGAAATTGTACCCATATTGAACATGCACAAACATTTTTTACTTGTCATTATTCCCTAAATGATATAGTCTAATAACTATTTACATGGTATTCACATTGCATTATTATTATAACTAATCCAGAGATGAATTAAAGTATATGGGAGGGTATGCATAGGTTATATTGTACATACTACACCATTTTATATTAGAGATTTGAGTAGCCATGGATTTTGATATCCGTGAGGGGTTCTGGAACCAATCTCTGTGGATTTTAATGGACGACTGGATGCACGCAAGGGTACTTCAAAAGGTTTGTGGGAAAATGGAATTAAAAGATAATGTACATTTTTCACAAGCTTTTTGACTATACCTATATATAGATATATTATACATATATAGATATATAAATATATTATATGTATAATATATCTATTATTTATATTATCTTATATAATATATTATTATTTATATTATCTTATATAATATATAATATTATATTATCTATAATATATATAGATAATTATATTATCTATATATAGGAAACCATCACAAGCCCAACACTAACCAGGTGATTGTTTATCCCAGGCACTGAGCTAAGTGCTTTACCTCTGGTTAACCTCCTTACTTATCCTAACGATCCTGTGAGACAGGCATTTTCACTGTACCAAGTATACAAATGAATTGGAGATGCAGAGCGGGTAAGTAAGTTGCCCAGGCGAGACACAGCCAGCAGTGACAGGGCTACAGTTGCACCTGGACAGTCTGACGGTAGGAACTGTGACCTAACTGACCACTACGCTTTACTGACTTTCTAGGAAGGAAAGGAAGGCATGGCGGAAGGGGTGAGAGGAAAGGAGCTAAGGGATGACACAGGGAGGCACGCAGGGTCCAGACCCTAAGGAATCTTTTGTGCTTTAGTGGGCGTTTGGGGGTCGGCTGCAAAGTTCACGTAACCCCTTTCCGTGTCTCCTCCAGCCAGTGCCTCTCAGGAGCCATCTATGTTGTATGTACACACAGCACTCCTCTCCCCATGCCACAGGGGGTTGAACTGGATCCAACCTGGGCCACACTAATCTTTCGGGGTTTGGAATTGGGACTCTGGGATTCTAGATTGGTAGGAACTGTTGGGTTAAAAGAAATGCCCTTGAGAGTTGTGAGAGGGTCAGATCCCATCCCCTTTGTGGCCCAGACGAGATGGGAGATGGGGATAAAGGAAGCAGAAGCAAAGGGAGAGCAGAGACTGAGAGCGGGACTCTGAGGCTCCTTTTGTGCTTGGTCCCAGCAGATTCCTGCACTCCTGCTCTGCAGGCTGATGGGTCTCCTCATTTCCCCCACGTCCTGCTAATGGTACAGCCCACGGAGGTGTGGTCCTTACAACCTCAAAGCTAAGGGATTTTGTAGACCCAGAAGAAGAATTCAACCATCATTTGAAGGTGATGGAACAGGTAAAACACAGGGAAGAGAAAGAGGAGGTAGAATTGTTTTGTTTGGACTCACGTGTGGAGGTCATAGGGAGATTCATTTGGGTTCAGAGGAAAGAAGAATTTCTGAAATCAACATTGTCTAAACACAGAATAACTTGAACCTTAAGCCGCAGGATTCCTGGGCACTGGGTGGCAGATGTCCAGAATAATCACCCACCTGACAGAGGGAGTCAGCTTCAGGGGGAGCGGGAGTTGACCAGGGGTGACTTCTGGTGTGGTTTCCACCCTGTGGTCCTGTGGTTCTGTGACTCTGGACCAGGGTATGAAGAGTTTGTCAGGGTTTGTTTCTGGGGAGGAAGCTATTCCTGGTTTAGGATGCACAGTTGTGCCAGCACTTGTGGGAGCACTCCTTTAAACAAGAGAGCTGCTGGGAGAACTGGCATCTTAAGGCCCTGCTCTATTGGTGTTGAAGCAAGCACATGGCCTTTCCTGTCTCCATAACGTGTCTTCCTCCCAGGTCCCTGGGCACGTCAATGAGCTTTCTTCCCTGATGAGGGCCCAGGCACAGCACAGTGGACGGTTATTCTGGTCCCTGCATGGCAGGTAAGATCCCAGCAGTGTGTGAGACCCTATAGCTGGCTTCTGCATGCCATACCCGCTTGCTATACCACCTCCCTCTCTCTGCCCCTGCCACAAACATAATTGGACTATCAGATCCTAAAACCAATAGTTACTGATTAGTAAAGAAGTTTGGAAAATCCCAAAGAAAATAGAAGCTCTTCAAAGTCCTCACACTCAGAAATAACCACCACTCACTTTTTTGTTGAATATCCATGAAATCCTCACTTTACTCACACAGTATCATATTTACTGATCTCATCCTCTTTTTTATTTGAGAGGAGAGAGAGAGAGAGAGAGAGAATGTGTTTCCATATGCTTGTTTGCTCTCCAAATGCTGTCAACCAGCCAGGGTTGGGCCAGGGGCAGAGCCAGGTGCGAGGAACTCAAGCCAGGTCTCTCACATGAGTGGCGGAGACCCAACTAATTGACATCTGCTGCCTCCCAAGGTGTGTATTAGGAGTAAGCTGGAGTCTGGGGCCCCAGACGGGAGTTAAAGCCAGGCACTCTGATGTGGCACGTGGGCGTCTTAACCACCAGGATAAGTGCCTGCTCCGGATCGCATCCTGCCTTTTTGTTTTCTACCTCTCCTGGCTGTGCTTTCCTGTGGATAAACATGCACGGAGCATACCTGGCCCTCCTTTCCCTGCTTCCCACTGGGTTCTTCCCTTTTTTGGACTTGCCAGAGCCGTCTTTCCCCAGTCATCAGTAACTGAACCAAAGCCTTTGCAGACTTGGAACTGGGCACCAAGGCAGCCACTGCCTCAGGGCCTGTCAGACTTTCCTTGGCTACAACCTTCCTGCTAAGGCTTTGGGAAGAACTGCTGTAGGGGACATCATAACAAAAGAAAGTGACAGGGCATTTCTTACAGCTCCTTGGCTGGCTTGTCTCATTTCTTCTCTATAGCATTTTTGGTTTATCTTTAATTATCTAATGCTTGGAGCAAAGTCAAACCTCTAACAATTTGTCAAAGGAGTTTAGGGTCCTTGGCCCAAAAGACATGATAGAACAAGGAATGAATGCGGCTTTGGCTCCACAGTCTTTTGCCACCTGAGAGTTATGGCTTTTCAGGCAGGAGGGAGGACGCCTGATTCACGGTGGGGGTGGGGGGCACCTGCTGATGGCTCTCCCGGGGAAGTGTTCATTCTGATGATGGCTTGCTCCCCTCATCAGAGGCTTGTCCTGAGATAACAATCTGTGTTCCACACCTTTGCTTCATCTTTGGAGTTTTGCTTTTCCTCTAGTTGGAGGGAATCCACAGAGAGCAGGGCTTCTTACCCTCGGCATTATTGATATGTGACCTGGAGAGCTCCTTTGCCGTGCAGGGCTGTCGTGTCCAGTAGTTATTGCATGTTAGTTAGAAGTGCCCGGGGACTCTGCCCGCTACATGCTGATAGCGTCTTCTTTGGTTGTGACAACCTAAAATACCTCCAGGGCTTGCCAAATATCCCTGGGAAGCAATATGGCCCCTGACTGAGAACCAGCGCCTCAGAGGCTAAAAGGGGGTGCATTGCAGCCCGACCAATGTGAATTCAAAGCCTAGCCCTGACCCTTGCTTAATGGTGTGTCCTTAGGAGAGACATTGGAACATTTATTAAGAGGTTATTTGAATGGTTTGGTAATTTATTTTCACATCTTAACAGTGGGGAAAATAATGGTATTTTCCACAAGGGGTTGGAAAAGGATCAAATATTATGGAGGAAGTAACAAAAGTCTCAGTGAATTATCCAGTTTCTATTTTCACAGTAATTCTTTGAGGTGGTTAATATTCCCATTCTTCAGAAGAGAAAATTGACACTGGGGGGATGTGGTGGAATGAGAAGGCCACGCCAAGATGGCCGCTGACAGTGGAGCCTGCCTGGCAACAGGCTGTGATTGAATGGTTTTGGAAACTGCCTGGCAACAGGGTGTGATTGGTTAGGGCATACACTGCCCCTTGACCGGATTGGCTGCCTTGGCTATATAAGCTGCTGTAGCAACTGAAATAAACAAGTTTGTAGGCTGCTTACCTCAAGCCTGCTTTCACCCGATTCCTGGGGTCTGTGTGGTGACTCCGTGCCTCTTGCCCCCACCATGCTCCTCCTCCCAGAAACAAATCCACAGCAACAGGGGAATTTTTTAAAAAATGTTTTATTTATTTATTTGAAAGAGTGACACAGAGAGGGACAGAAGGAGACAGGAAGGGAGAAAGGGGAGGGAGAGGGAGATCTTCAGTCTGTTGGTTCACTTCCCAAATGCCTGCAACAGCCAGAGCTGGACCAGGCTGAAGCCAGGAACCTAGAATTCCATCTGGGTCTCCCACTTGGGTGGCAGGGACCCAACCATTTGGGTCACCCTCTGCTGCCTCCCAGGCTGTGCATTAGCAGGGAGCTGGATTGGAAGCAGAGTAGCGGGGACTTGAACCACTCACTCCTGCATGAGATGCGGATGTCTCAAGCAGCAGCTTAACCTGGAGCAGCCCAACTCGCTGTACCACAATGCTCAGCCCAATACTAGGGTTAAACAACTTCCATAGTGATCGACCTGTGCTGTTAATTCACAGAACAAGGGAACCTCCCCTCTATGCACGAGATAGGCTACTGCTGTGGTGAGATGCCGATTTCTGCAAACCCAAACAGCCAGACATGTGGGGACCCAGGAACCAGCAGTCTCAATTCACCCAATATATTTTATGGATGTCATCATTTTCTCTGTGTGCTAGGCTGTGCCCCCAAACCCTTTGTAACTCCAGTTTACCATACAAATGAAAGCTGTTACAGCAAACTTGCTCCTGTGTGGCTGTGTATCACCCAGGGTGAGGTCCGATCACTCTGGAGAAGTTGGTCCTTACTGATCTTCAAAACCCCTCTCACTGCTTAAGATTTTATCGACCCCACGTGGCGGGACTGAAGACATCGAGAAGCAGTGTTGATGGTGAGGAAAGGGAGAAGAAAGCCAGGGCTGAAGAGTTGAGAAAGGGATTAGAGCCCAAGATACACAAGCCACAGGGGCAGATTGCCTTGTTATGCGTTCCCACTGCAGCCTGCCTGGTCCCGGAGTGTGGCCCTCTCTCTCTTCCTTTCCAAGAACTCCAGAACTCCGTCGAGGGTGGAGGGATGAGAAGACAGGTGATAAGCAAAGAGAACAGAGTGCTAATGACAGAATCCAGAGCATGGGTGTGCGATGTTTATTGTGAAATTATTTCGGTTTCCTGTATGTTTGAAATTTTTCCTAAGTAAAAAATATTTGATTCCTGGAAGAATGAAAGATAAATAAAACACCCCAAGGATGGAGACCCCCACTGCAGGTACAGACATGCCTCAGGGCCTCTTCTCATTCTGAAACCCGGGAAGGCTCAGCAGGAAGGGGGCCCCTGGGCTGGGCCACCCGAACCTGTGACCCTGGGCGGGGATGATGGACGGGGTGGCTTGGAGACAGGTGGAAGTGAAGAGAGAAGCGGGACTCACTGGGTCACACTGCAGAAGGCTAAGACTGGATTCCTAGGCTGTCTCTTTTCTCCTTCCGCTGTCTGCCTCCCATCCGCACAGAAGCCCCCTGGAAGCTCACCCCGGAAGTGGAAAAGCTAGCACATCCTGGACACTCTTGCTCTGGGCCTCTGTCACCAGTTCCTGTTTCAGCTTGGACCTTGCTGGGCTCCAGGCCCTTGGAGGCCCCATCCTGGCTTCTGAGGCTGACAGGGAGTTAGCAGAGGAGCCTGGCTGTCCTAGCGCAGTGCACCTCCTAGTGAGTGTGCCTGTTCTTCCCTCCCAGATGTAGCCCCAGTAGAACACCTCATTTTCCTTTTGAAGTTGAGACTTGAGAATATGTACAATTTTTTAATTGTAAACAGCAAAGCATTTTCTGCAGCCCTTCATGTTAACCCACTCTTTTCCTATTTGAACTAGTTATTGGTTCAGATCACCATTCAGACACGGGTTTGAATCCCAGCTCTGATACTTGCTGGCTGTGTGACCGTGGGTCAATTGCACAACTTCTCAACCTCATTTTCCTAACCTATAAGGTTTGAAAATGAAGAAGTGATGTGTGCAAAAGTGTGATGTCTAGCAATAATGGTAGCTAATAGTATTATTCACATTATGATTATTATTTTTCCCTGTTATCCTTTAGCCCTTTGTTTATAGACATTCAAGTTTTTATTTGGTTGATAAGTTTGTAATTTTTGACACTGAGAGGCACTGGCTGGCTGGTCACCAAACTGCACAGTACCATCATCGATCTCTCAGGAATTCATTTATTTTAAGCAAACTCATAGAAGGCTGAAAGAAAAACTTGAGTGTCAATTATTTGATTTCCTGAAGGAAATACATTGCCGTGTGTGTGTGTGTGTTTATGTGTATGAGAGAGAGTTAGAGAAACAGAGAGAGACCTAGAAATGTAGGCCAAAGTGTTGATGCTCTTCTCTCTCTCTTTTTTTTTTTTTTGAAGTTCTTCTCTAACTAATAAGAGGGCTTTCCTGATTTATATAGCAATGGGTTGGTTTAACACAACATCAGGTGATAGATTGGCAACATAAAAGGATAAATTCTCTTTCCTTCAACAGATTCTGCCAGAGGTTAAGGGAACGGTAAGATGTTCTTTAGCTGCAGTGGTCATCCTGTGTTTCACAGGTTACTTTCCTTCGAGATTACTTGGGAAGGCTGGAATTCAGCAATCCCAGGAGAATTTTTTTTAAATCTTGCATATCAGTCTTGAATATCATAAGAAGCTTCTTGGTGCTTCTTAATAACATGGGATTAAAGGATCTTTTTCTCTCGAATAAATAAATAAAAATAAATGCATAAGACTTTTCTTAAAGTATGAGTGTTTTAACAGTGAAAATTCTCCATGTCTCTACCCCAGTCCTGATGCTAGCTTCCCATCCATTCTTTCAGAGGTCGTTAATGCCAGCACAAGACAACGCACTACATCACCATTCAATTTGTCCTTCTGCCCACCTGCTTGGTGTCTCTTTGTGCAGCTGCCTTTCCTTATCTCACTTAGGAGGGGAATGGCTGCCCATTGCTTTAAGTTGGCAAAGTGCTGTATCAACAACCTTATTGCCTCTCACGGAAATAGAATTCCATTGTGCTTGGAGTGTTTATTTTCATTTAATTTTAATGAAGGCTGAAACAAAGATTTACATTATTTTTTAATTGAAAAGAAGATTTATTTATTTCTATGAAAGGCAGAGTGACAGAGAGATAGAGCTCTTCCATCTGCTGGCTCACTCTCCAAATGTGAGAACCAGGAGCCAAGAACTCCATTTGTGTCTCCCACGTGGATGGCAGGAACCCAAGCACTTAGGTCAGCATCTGCTGGCTCCCAGGTGCATTAGCAGGAAGGAGAATTAGAAGCCGGGATTCCAGCCAGGCCCTTTGATATGTGAGATCTAGGAAGCAGGCACAGCAAGCAGTGACTCAGCTCACTGTGCCACACTGCCCACCCGCTGACACACAGATTTTAAGTGTGTGTTTCTGTTTCCACACACTGATATCAGACACAATAACATGAGACTTCCGTTTTGAAGTAAGCAAAGACAGGAATCAGGCTTCCATTTTACTCGTTCAAGGTCTTGTTCCTTTTACAGAAAGAGCATTCATGAAGATAGAAGGACGATTTTAAAATCATTGATGAAGATTTTACAATCTAATTCGTAGGGGGGAAACCTTATGGACTGTTTTCATGGTATCGGTGGTTCATTCTCAGCATTTCTATAATATTAGTTTTTATTGTGAACAAATTATTTTATTTAGAAATATGTTTAGTGATGGAATGTTACAAAGCCTAGTCTATTGTAGGGGAAAGCATCTGAGACAAGATTGTTTCCCAAAGATGGTCACAACAGTATCTCCCATCCTACATGCTGTGTTTTTTTTTTTTTTTTTTAAGATTTATTCATTTATTTGAAAGGCAGAGTTACAGAGAGGCAGAGGCAAAGAGAGAGGGAGAGAGAGAGAGAGGTCTTCCATCCACAGGTTCACTCCGGCCTCAATGGCTGGAGCTGAGCTGATCTGAAGCCAGGAGCCAGGAGCTTCCTCTGGGTCTCCCACGCAGGTGAAGGGCCCAAGGAATTGGGCCGCCTTCCACTGCTTTCTCAGGCCACAGCAGAGTGCTGGATGGGAAGTGGAGCAGCCAGGACTTGAACTGGCGCCCATATGGGATGCTGGCACTGCAGATGGCAGCTTTACCCACTATGCCACAGCGCCGGGTCCCCACATGCTGTTTTGCAACATGATCCCTGTCAGGAGGAAAGGCCTCTTGCTTTGAATGTGAGCTGGCCTGTGCATCACTAACAACTGAGAGAATGGAGCAGAAGTGACATTGTATGATTTCTGAAGCTAAGTCAGAAAACACCCTGATTGCCCACCTGGCTTTCTCAGGTCTCCCCTGGAGAAAGTCAGCTGCCTTAGTGACCACCTGAGACTTCCACGCTGCAGAGGCCACATGTGGACACTTCAGCTGACGCACAGGTGAGCCTGGTCTTCTAGTGACACCACCAAGACACCAAATGCGTTAGTGAAATAGTTGCGGACTCTCCTGACCAGCCTGTCTGCTGGCTGAGAGCAGGAGGGGTCACCAGCCAAGCCCTACTGGCATTCTTTGCTGGTACAACCTGTGAGGTACAATACAGTGGTGAACGTTTATCCTCTACGTTTTGACATAGTTTGTTACACAAAAATAGAAACTGGGGTCGGCGCCATGGCTCACTAGGCTAATCCTCCGCCTTGCGGCGCTGGCACACCGGGTTCTAGTCCTGGTCGGGGCACTGGATTCTGTCCCCGTTGCTCCTCTTCCAGGCCAGCTCTCTGCTGTGGCCCGGGAAGGCTAGTGGAGGATGGCCCAAGTTCTTGGGCCCTGCACCCCGTGGGAGACCAGGAGAAGCACCTGGCTCCTGCCTTTGGATCAGCGCGGTGCACCGGCCGCAGCGCGCCGGCCACGGCGGCCATTGGAGGGTGAACCAATGGCAAAGGAAGACCTTTCTCTCTGTCTCTCTCTCTCACTGTCCACTCTGCCTGTCCAAAAAAAAAAAAAAAAAGAAAGAAACTTGAACAAAGAGAGCTTTAAGGAATATTATACTTTAACAATACACGCAATTAATATAGTAACTAACAATACTGTGTCTTCTACATGTTAGCTACTATCCAAGATTCTGGAGATTACAGGAAGTGTCAGATGAGATCCCTATCTCAAGGAGCTTAGAAATCATTAAATGGACATCAACTTGCAAAGAAACCTAAGTACAGGAGTGGGCATTTAGCCTAGCAGTTAAGACACCCACTTCGCACACAAGAGTGCCTTGTTTTGATTCCCTGCTCCACTTCCTGACTCCAGCTTCCCACGGAAGCTGACTAAGGAAGAAATGGAGATGGCTCGAGTAATTGGATTCTTGTACCTGCCCAAGCACTTGGGCCCCTGCACCCACGTGGGAGACCTGGTTGGGGATTCCAGCTCCTGGCTTCAGCTGTGGCTCAGTCAGGCACAGAGAGAGTAAACACACAGTTGGGGGCCCTCCCTCTGTCTCTATCTCTCTGTTTCTCTACCTCTCAAACAAATAAAAACAAACAAACAAACAAAAAAAACCTGAGTACAATCAAATATTATTTGTGATGGAAGTATTTATAGAATAATGTTGGGGGCATAAAGTAAGGATGGAAAAAGCTGTGGGCATAGCAAGTGGCATTTTAACTATTGTGCCAGGTGCCTACTTCCATGTTTACCTCTTTTTTTTTTTTTTAAGATTTACTTAGGGTCTATCGCCGTGGCGCACTAGGTTAATCCTCCACCTGCGGCGCCGGCATCCCATATGGACGCCGGTTCTAGTCCCGGTTGCTCCTCTTCCAGTCCAGCTCTCTGCTGTGGCCCAGGAAGGCAGTGGAGAATGGCCCAAGTGCTTGGGCCCCTGCACCTGCATGGGAGACCAGGAGGAGGCACCTTGCGCAGCTCCTGTCGTTGTGGCCATTTGGGGAGTGAACCAACAGAAGGAAGACCTTCCTCTCTGTCTCTCCCTCTCTCTGTCTGTAACGTTATCTCAAATAAATAAATCTTTTTTTTTAAAAAAGATTTTTATCTATTTATTTGACAGGTAGAGTTACAGACAGTGAGAGAGAGAGAGACAGAGAGAAAGGTCTTCCTTTGCCGTTGGTTCACCCTCCAATGGCCGCCGCGGCTGGCGCGCTGCGGCCGGTGCACCGCGCTGATCCGAAGCCAGGAGCCAGGTGCTTCTCCTGGTCTCCCATGGGGTTGGTTCACTCCCCAAATGACCTCAATGGCCGAAGCTGAGCTGACCCAAAGCCAGGTCTCCCATGGGGGTGCAGGGGCCCAAGGAATTGGGCCATCTTCCACTGCTTTCCCAGGCCACAGCAGAGAGCTGGATCAGAAGCGGAGCATCCAAGAAACGAGCCGGTGCCCATATGGGATGCAGGCGCTGCAGGTGGAGGCTTAGCCTACTACACCACAGATCCAGCCCTTCCACGTTTATCTTTAAATGACTTTTGTCACTCTTTGCAATTCACGTTTCAATAAAGGATTATTTTCTTTTGTAAGAAGAACTTTCATTAGTATTTTTGCTAGGCTATTTACTGGTGATGGGTTATCTTTATGTGAAGCATCTTTATTTTGCTATTATTTACTTATTAATTAAAACATCATATAAATAATAAATTCTATAAATATTAGTTACATAGCTTGATGAACTATTAGTCATAAAGGAAACATTTTGACCATAACCCAGAAAAAACCTAGAACTCATCTTTGTTGTTGATGGAATTTTTCACTTGGCAAGAAATTATTGGTCTGAGATTCTTTAATCCCCTCTTTGCCCCGCCCCACCCAAACTCTAAAGACCCCAGTCTACTGTTTTCTGAGCTACATTGTTTTATTGAGAAATACGCTGTCAGGCTTATTGTTGTTGCTTTGAGAATAGCCTTGTTTTTCAGCAATTTTACCTTTACATGTCTAAGTTTGATTTTCTTATAATGTTTCCTCCTTGGAGTTTGTAGATTTCTAGAATTGGTGGCTTCACATCTTGTCAATTTGGGAAATTCTCAGTTATTATCCACTTAAAGTTTCTCTGCTTCTTCCCCCTGAGAGCCCTAATTTCATGTGTATTAGAAGTCTTACTGTTGGCGATGTCTCTCCAAAGAGCGTTCCTGTATTTCTCACCCTGATGCTCTGCAGGCTTCTATTTAAATATTTCCTTTAGGCTCATATTCCAAGGCACTCAACAACATTTAACTCTGTCTTATCTGTTGTCAAACCTACTAATTAAGTTTTAAACTTCAGTTTTTGTATTTCTCTAAACTAGAAAAGGCATTTGATTTTTCAAACAGAATTCATTTTTTATAAGAACTTCTCTAGGCTTCATTTAATGTCTGTGTTGCTTATGGGTCTGTTTGTATTATCTACTTTTTCTCTTTGTTCTATTTCTTAGTATGCATGTTAATTCTGAGTGCTAGAAATTCTCTAAGAAAAAATTTGAGGCTCTTATTAACGTTATCTTCCTCCAGACAGTATTTACTCTTTTTTTTCTTTTTCTGGTAGGCAACTAGAATTGAGATAGGTTGTCTTAATCAAATTTGGGCGTGAGCTGACTTGAAGATGAATTATACCGCTGATAAAGTTCAGTGCAGAATTTGCATTCCTCTGTCTACTTTAGGTTTGTCTCCAGTCTAAATGGAGAGGAGTCTGAACTGAGAGGCTGTTTACCAGAGCACAACCTTCTTGGCAGCTTCTAAAATCCCATACTCTCACTTTAGCACCACAAAATCGTCAAAAGCTGTTCTTGATTTTTTCCTTACATTCTTAGTCTCTCGTTTGGTCTAGTTTACAACAAATTCCTTGAGGCAAAACTAGAGTAGAGTGTTGGTCTCTGTTCTTTGCATCTCCTTTCTCTTTGGGGTTTGATCCCTTATGTTGTAGTAGCCGTACTATATCTGAATCCCACTTTTACCTCTTTGATTTCATGAGATTGTTGAAAGCTCTGTTGTGTTCTCTTTCTATTGTCAGCTGTCTTTCACCCTGAGATGCTTTTTATCTCACTCTTTAATATTCAGCAAATGCTCCAGAGGAGATTGCTCTAATCCAGTTGTCAGGCTCAGTTTAGTAACATTTCCTTTCTCTAGGATCCTGAACCTTCGTATTCTGGCTGCCTGTGCATTTCTCATGGCTTCAGGCAGATCCCTATTTTTTATAACAACTTTTCTGCTCATCTGGTTGACATACTGTAAGTTACTCCTGCATAGCCACAGTTAATTTAATTTTAAATGTAGAAAGATTCCATATATAGAACTTCTATTTACCCTTATATAACCATATATTAGTTTTATTTTACAGTAAAATAATACATGTGTATTCTGATAACCGGAAAGAATTTGGAATTTGGATAAAATGAAGGAGGTTCAAATAACTAGGCCAAATATATGGAAATGAAGATGGAAAGTCTTGGGGTTGGGTGTTTGGAACAGTGGTTAAGCTGCCGCTTGGGATACCTGCATCCTTTATTGGAGTGCCTGGCTTTGCTCTTTTTTTTTTTAAATTTTTTTTTATTTGACAGACAGAGTTAGACAATGAGAAAGAGACAGAGAGAAAGGTCTTCCTTCTGTTGGTTCACTCCCCAGATAGCGGCTACGGCCGGCGCTGTGCTGATCTGAAGCCAGGAGCCAGGTGCCTTCTCCTGGTCTCCCATGCGGGTGCAGGGGCCCAAGGACTTGAGCCATCCTCCACTGCCTTCCCGGGCCACAGCGAGAGCTGGACTGGAATAGGAGCAACCGGGACTAGAACCGGTGCCCCAACCGGGACTAGAACCGGCGCTCATATGGGATGCTGGCGCCGCAGGCAGAGGATTAACCAAGTGAGCCACGGCACCAGCCCCCTGGCTTTGCTCTTTATTCCATCTTGCTAATGTGCACCCTGGGATACACATCTCCAGGTGATGGCTCAAATTCTTGGGTCCTCGTTGCCCTCTTGGAAGACCTAAAGTGAGTTCTGGGATTCCATCTTCAGTCTGGCCCAGCGTTTGCAGAGTGTTTGGAGAGTGAACCAGCAGATGGGAGCCCTCTCTTTCTCTCTGCCTTTCTAAAGGTGGGAAATCTTGATACTACATAGTTTTTTTTTTTTTTTTTTTTTTTGACAGGCAGAGTGGATAGTGAGAGAGAGACAGAGAGAAAGGTCTTCCTTTTTGCTGTTGGTTCACCCTCCAATGGCCGCCGCGGCCAGCACATCACGCTGATCCGATGGCAGGAGCCAGGTGCTTCTCCTGGTCTCCCATGCGGGTGCAGGGCCCAAGCACTTGGGCCATCCTTAATGGTTCAAGTACAAATCCTTAAAAAATGTCCATACAGAGTAAAATTTTACCCATGAAAATTAAGCTTCTCACTTTCTAGAGACATAATTGAAAGAGACGAAGTCCAGTGCCTGACACATTGTGTGCCTAAAAATGTTTATAAAATAAATAAAAGAAAATGAGTTGAAGTTGACGAGGTTGTAAAGGGGGTTCTGATACTGAAACTAGATAATGTTTGAGCTCTGCCAAAACTTAAAATGAAGCTGATAAAGACTGCAGTAAAGACCCCGATAAGAATGATGATTCCTTTGAGTGAACCATAAAGCTACTTTTATCTTTCATTCAGTGAATAATTTAATAGAAAGATGGTCTTATTACTCTGCAGGAGGTCCTGAAACTGAAAATCTTCTCTATGCTTTCAGGAGAAAAAAGAAAAATGGCAAGATATCAACCAGATGGTAGGAAAAACAGGTTTAACAAATTTTGGGTTAGCATTTAACTCAGAATATAGATTCAGCAGCTTTGATGGGCCTAAAATAATGGGTTTTCCATTATATAGATCAAGCATCAGGAAACTATAGCCTTAGGGCCAAATCTGGCCTGCCATGTGTTTTTATAAATAAAGTTTTATTGGAACGTGGCCCCACTCATTATTTTCTGAATTGTCTTTAGCTGCTTTTGTGCTCTATAAACAGTTAGTAGTTATGACAGAGATCACATGACCTGCAAAACCCAACATATTTACCATCTGATTATTTACAGAAGAAAAATTTGCCAACCCTTGGTGTAGCCATTTCTGGGAGCATTTGTGGCTTTGTGAAGTCTTCAGGAGCCCTGGATTTTTCTGTTTTGTCACTTGATCTTCCAAAAGTTGTTGCCCTTATCTTCAACATGGGGACTCACCATGGTACCTGTGTTACAGACACTGGGAAGAGATCAGTTAAGTTCCAGTCAAACTGCACCTACTAGATAACAGACAAATTAATTTATATAATAGTCTTGTAGGTCAAAACAAGGGTTAAGCTCCATTCAGGATATCCAGTATTAAGGTAGAAAGGAACACATTCTAGAAATGCTTCCATTTTAAATTTTCTGTGCCTAACAAACAAACTTTAGTGGTGTCTACCTCTTCTTTGAAGCATAAAGGATAAAAGAAAGTATTGCAGTATAAAAACTGTGTGATGTGGGGCTGGCACTGTGGCACAACTGGGTAACCCACCACCCACAGTGCTACTATCCCATATGGGCACCAGTTCAACTCCCAGCTGCTCCACTTCCAATTCAGCTCCCTGCTAATGCACCTAGCAAAGCAGTGCAAGATGGCCCAAGTTGGGTCCATACACCCACATGGGAGACCCAGAAGAAGCTCCTGGCTATGCCCTGGCCCATTCTGGCTTGTTGCAGCCCTTTGTAACTCTGACTTTCAAATAAATAAATAAATAAATCTTAACAACAACAACAAAAACCTGCATGGCCAAATGGGAAAAGGAAGTTCACTGGGTTAGACAGAGCTCGAATCTCTACTCTATCCCTACCTAAATTCTTTAACCCTTCTGAGTCTCAGTTTCTTCATGTCTACAAATAGGTTGCCAACCAGGTAATTTTGAAGAGTAAAATGGAGTTTTGGCTCCTTTCCTTTCCATGGGCTTTCCATATTGTCAGTAGGAACTTGATACTTAGAACTGGTAAGCAGACTGGATTTCACTGATTCCTTTCCATAGAAATATACTAAGGTGGCCAACGCTGTGGCGCAGTAGGTTGATTCTACACCTGCGGCAACGGCATCCCATATGGGCGCTGCTTCTAGTCCTGGCTGCTCCTCTTCCCATCCAGCTCTCTGCTATGGCCTGGGAAGGCAGTGGAGGATGGCCCAAGTCCTTGGGACCCTGCAACCACATGGGAGACCGGGAGGAAGCTCCTGGCTCCTGGCTTTGGATCAGCACAGCTCCGGCCATTGTGGCCATTTGAGAGTGAACCAGTGGATGGAAGACCTTTCTCTCTGTCTCTCCCTCTCACTGTCTATGACTCTACCTCTCAAATAAATAAATAAATCTTTAAAAAAAAGAAAGAAATATACTAAGGCCCACACACATAGTTTATCTCTCTTTTTAAAAAGATTTATTTATTTACTTGAAAATCAGAGTTACAGAGAGAGAAGAGAGGCAGATGGAGATATCCTCCATCCACTGGTTTTCTCTTCAAATGGCCACAGCAGCCAAGACTGGGCCAAGCCAAAGCCAGGAACCAAGAGCCAGGAGCCAGGAGCCAGGAGCCAGGAGCTCTTTCTGGGTCTCCCACATGGGTGGCGGGCGCCCCAAGGACTTGAGCCATCTTCTGCGGTTTTCCCAGGCACACTAGCAGGAGCTTAATTGGAAGCAGAGCAGTGGAGACTCAAACTGGTGCAGATATGGGATGCCAGTGCTGCAGATGGTGGCTTATCCTGCCATGCCACAACACTGGGCCCATAATTTATCTCTTAGAACGATTTTATGTAGCTTAGTCTCATGTATGGATGATTCTTTGTGTTGTTGACAGGCAGAGTTAGACAGTGAGAGAGACAGACATAGAGAAAGGTCTTCCTTCTGTTGGTTCACTCCCCAAATGGCCGTTATGGCTGGCGCGCTGTGCCGATCCGAAGCCAGGAGCCAAGTGCTTCCTCCTGGTCTCCCATGAGGGTGCAGGGCCCAAGCACTTGGGCCATCCTCCACTGCACTCCCGGGCCACAGCAGAGAGCTGGCCTGGAAGAGGAGCAACCGGGACAGAATCCGGCGCCCCAACTGGAACTAGAACCCTGTGTGCTGGCGCTGCTGGCAGAGGATTAGCCTAGTGAGCCGCGGCGCTGGCTGGATGATTCTTTTTTGAAGACCCTAACTAGGGAGCAAGCACATCATTCTGCAGACCTGGACAACCCTTCAGGAAGTCCGTGACGGTTCTGGGGTAGTGCAGTCATTTGGGTAGAAGAGAATTTTTGTGCACTCTGCTTCTGAGGCCTTTAATTGATGCCTTAAACTTCACTGTGTAATTTGCTGTGACAGACTTCTTTTGTGTTAATAAGAAGTTACTCAATAATTCATTTCTTGCTCTCTCACTGTAAATCGTGATACACTAATGTGGTTTTAATGAGGCTGTAATATGCTTTTCCAAGGGAATTCTGCAGTGCTGTAACAATCAACGCTCCATGATTTTTAGGCAGCATTGCCCCAAGAATGAGTGCAGTTCAGTAACAAAGAGAGTGATATTTCCAGGGTTGGGGAAGGAAGTTCCCCCAAACAGTTTCTACACAGTTGCTGTGGAATATGGAGATTAAATTGATGAATGCTTAGAGCAAATGCAAATCTGAGACGCTGGCATGTGAGATGAAACAACAGTTTCCCCTCCTTGAAAACTACCGTTCAGTGAGGAAGAAATAAAGCAAAGGAAGACATCGATGCCTTCAGTACTAATTGCCTTAAATGCAGTAACTAACCCAGTCCAGGTGCTTAAAATATTCCTCTGCACTTTGGATTCCTTTGTTCATTTTAATGGAATTAATTTCGTTTTGATGTTAATTGTCCTTTTACATCTTGTTTAATTGTACATGATGCCTCATATGGTTTTTGCAAAGGGAGAAATAATTCTAAGCAGAAAACCTAGCAAACACTCATCAGATTGGTTTTTGGTGAAAAGGCTGAATACTGTCCACACATCAGTATCTGGACTTACCCTTTTATAAGCGAGGTGCTTTTCCAATGTCCACATTATAAGGTTAAGCAGCAAGGAGGGTAAATGACCACTCAACATCAGTTCCACTCAATAAACACGTAAGTACATATAGAGTTAATACAAAACAAGATTCAACATGTTATGAGGAAATAAAGATGAACAAATGGTCATGGGATCTCATGGTGTAATGGAGAAGACAAATGTGTACACAAGTGGAATTGATCTCTGTGACCCTATGAAAACTGTGACTGCAGAGGTGCTATGTATTGTGGAAATGAATATAACTTTGGTTTGAATTGTACTTTTACGGTTTACAAAGGTCTTTTATGTATATTATTGTTCATTTGGACTCCACAAAAATTTCATGCGATGCATGAAGATTAATACAATTTTTCAGAGGAAGAATTTACAGTTTGGAGTTATTGACTTACTCCAGTTCATATGACAAAGAAGAAGTCAAGGTGAGCTCCCAGTCCTTCGTCTTATTCTGCATTTTCATACATAGTAGGAAAGACCAGGATATTAGTGAGTTCTCCTTGAACTATGTTGCTATGTATTGACTATCCATGTCTTCCCCATATTCATACATTGACACTCTCATTCACAATGTCATGTATTTTGGGGTGGGACCCTTGGAAGGTTTGGATGAGTCATGAGGAGTCTCATGGTGGGATTAGCACCCTCATAAAAGGAGAAGAAACCAGACTTCCCCACCTGCTCTCCCTCTGCCATAGAAGGAGATAGCAAGAAGATGACCACTCACAAACCAAGAGGGCCCATACCAGATGCCAAATCTGCTGGCACTTTGATTTTGGACTTCTTGGCCTCCGAAACCATGAGAATCCATGTCTATGGCTTAAACTACCTAATCTATGGAATTTTGTTACAGCAACCCAGACTAAGATAAACATGCAGTCCAACAACACGTGCATGTATCTATCCCATCAGAGAAGGCTGACCTGCCTCCGTCGCATCGCTATCATTTACTGGCTTCCCAGTAAATGGACGAAGTGCATCCCCAGTAAATTTGGATGAGTCAGAGTTCACAGACTTGATATATGAGGCCCTCCATTGCTGGTGGCTCATGCTGACACCCTCGTCCTCCTGTTTACCATTGCTGACCTTGAACTCCTGCAGTAGAGTGACTCTTGTAGATCTTCATGCACAGTGCATAGTTTCTCAGCTTTGCCCATGTTATCTCCTCTGCTTGGAATACACTTTTTCCCCCATTTCATCCAACAGCCTCCTATCTTTAAGATTCGCAATTGGATTTCCTTTTGGAAACTTTCCAAACTCTACCAGAATCAGTTAGGTTCCCATCCTCGGTGTTCCCATAACATTTTAATTGTCTTTTCCTCACTTGATTGTCGTGTTCGTGAGCCTGTCTCCTCTACTGCAGCGAGGACAGCAACCAGGTCTTATTTTTGTCTGGTCCCCCAGCCGTAGAAAAGGGCTAAGGGACGTATGAATGACCAGATGTGTTCAAAACATCATTGCCGAGGAAGTGAGGCTCAGGACAGTACATCCTAGGCCACTGCAGGTGCTTGGTCTTATGTTCTCAGGATTGCAATTGCTGTGTGGGAGGAGAAGCCGTCCGTGCCAGCATCAGCCCATCCACAGTGATCAGCCTAGTCTAGACGATGGACTAAAAGCAGAACACAGTCAGGTCTTTCTTGTAAAGGAAAGTGACTAAGTAGAGAGAGCCGTAAATGATGAAATAAGTGAATGATCTATTTATTAAAATAGTAATAGTATGGAAAGTTTAATTCCAACATGTTTTATTCCTAGAGGCAGGTATTTAGAGGTAGGTGGACCCCAATCTATTGTCTAGATTAGTCCTAAGGTCTGATCATCACACACACACACACAAAGCTGAATTTTACTACAAATGCAAAAAAAAAAAAAAATGTGAATAATCATAAGACAGCAATCTTGCTATCAGATTTCTCCACTTCAGTTCCTACTCCATTGTCCTAGGAGGCCACTTAGTACTTTTTCCTTTTTTCTCCTGCTTCCCTGGAAAAGTGGCATTATACTGATAGCACCTGGAACCCCGGCTGCTCTGTTGGGGATGGGTAACCAACCATCACCATCACCACAAGGCAACCCAGAGAGAACCTCTCAGGCCATCTAGGTGACTATCTTTAATATGTCTTCTGGAACTTACCATGATTGAAAATAAACGTGATTTCTCCTAGAAACGCACCCCATGCTTCTGGCACTCACCCCTACCTCAGTAAGCTACAATCTGATTTTTGTTGTTATTGTTCAGGTCAAAAATCTTGGGGTCAGCGTGCGTTTTTGGTGCAGAGGTTAAGATGTTACTTGGGACACCCACATCCCGTACTGGAGTGCCTGGGTTTGAGTCTAGCTCTGCTCCTGATCCAGCTTCCTGCTAGTGCGCATGCTGGGAGACAGAAGATCATAAGTAGTTGAGTCCTCGCCACCCATGTGCAGGCTGTTGTGGGCAGCTGGGGAGTGAACCAGTGGGTGAGAGATCTCTTTCTCTTTCTGTCTCTCTACCCTCTAAATAAATTAATTAAAAATTATTACTAATGGAGGACAAATCAAGACAATCAATTTTTTTTTTTTTTTTTGACAGGCAGAGTGGATAGTGAGAGAGAGACAGAGAGAAAGGTCTTCCTTTTTGCCTTTGGTTCACCCTCCAATGGCTGCTGCGGCCGGCGCATCGCGCTGATCCGAAGCCAGGAGCCAGGTGCTTCTCCTGGTCTCCCATGCGGGTGCAGGGCCCAAGCACTTGGGCCATCCTCCACTGCCTTCCCAGGCCATAGCAGAGAGCTGGCCTGGAAGAGGAGCAACCGGGACAGAATCCGGCACCCTGACCAGGACTAGAACCCAGTGTGCCGGTGCTGCAAGGTGGAGGATTAGCCTGTTGAGCCACGGCACCAGCCAATCAATGTGTTTTTTAAAATTGTATGCATAGGCCGGCACCGCGGCTCAATGGGCTAATCCTCTGCCTGCGGTGCTGGCACACGGGATTCTAGTCCCGGTCAGAGCGCTGGATTCTGTCCTGGTTGCCCCTCTTCCAGGCCAGCTCTCTGCTATGGCCCAGGAGTGCAGTGGAGGATGGCCCAAGTGCTTGGGCCCTGCACCCCATGGGAGACCAGGAGAAGCACCTGGCTCCTGGCTTCAGATCAGCACAGTGTGCTGGCCGCGGCGGCCATTGGAGGGTGAACCAATGGCAAAAGGAAGACCTTTCTCTCTGTCTCTCTCTCTCTCTCACTATCCACTCTGCCTGTAAAAAAAAAAAAAAAAAAAAAAAAAAAAAAAAAAATTGTATGCATTCATTTATTTTATTTATTTGAAAGAGACAGAGTTCTTTCATTTTCTGGTTCTTTCCCCAAATGCCCGCAACAGCTGAGACTCGGAGAGGCCTCAATCTGGGATTCCCACATGGGTGGCAGGGACCCAAGTACTTGAGTTATCACCTGCTGACTCTCAGGGTGCACAGCAGCAGGAAGCTGGACATGGAGCAGGGCCCGAACTTGAATCCAAGCACTCTGATATGGCATGCGGGTCTTTTCAAGTAGTATCTTTTTTTAAAAAAAATTTATTTGTTTGAAAGTCAGAGTTACACACAGAGAGAAGGAAAGGCAAAGAGAGAGAGAGAGAGAGAGAGAGAAGTCTTCCATCTGTTGGTTCACTCCCCAATTGGCTGCAACAGGCAGAGCTGCGCCAATCCAAAGCCAGGAGCCAGGAGCCAGAAGTTTCTTCCAGGTCTCCTACATGGGTGCGGGGGTCCAAGTGCTTGGGCCATCTTCTACTGCTTTCCCAGGCCATAGCAGAGAGATGGATTGGAAGCAGAGCAGCCGGGTCTTGAACCAGCGCCCATATGGGATGCCGGCACTGCAGGCGGCAGCTTAGTCTGCTTCGCCACAGCGCCGGCCCCTAAGCAGTATTTAAAAAAATTTTATTTATTTGGAAGGCAGTGTTAACAGAGAAAGAAGGAGAGACAGGGAGAGAGAGAGAAGAGAGAGAGAGATCTTCCATCCACTAGTTTACTCCCCAAATGGCCACAGCATTCAGGACTAGACCAGGCCAAAGCCAGGAGCCTGGAACTCCATCTAGGTCTCCCACATGGGTGCAGAGGCCCAAGGTCTTGGGCCATCCTCCACTGCTTTCTCAGGTGTACCAGCAGGGAGCTGGATTGGAAGTGGAGCAGACGAGACTGGAACCAGCGCCTGGATGGTTGCAGGGGTTTCAGACGGCAGCTTAACCCACTGCACCACAGCGCCAGCCCCCGCCAAGCAGCACGTTAACTGCTGTGTTAAATGCCTACCTCAAGATGATCATTTTAGAGGCTTATTTGATACTTGAAAATATCTAGCAAAACAGAAAATAAACATCCCTCTTGCCCTCACTTCTCAGTTTCTAGGAGTTTCCCCCAACAATACCAGTTCACAGAGACATATGGCCAACAATAGTTACAGAGGTTATTTTTTAAAAGAATAAAATAAATCAAAATAATCTAATATTCCTCATAGGGAATTGTTTAAGTAGATTGCAGTGTTTTGGAAAACAGCTTTGAAAGCAAATGAAGCAGATTTCCATGTGAAAGCTGCCTGGAATATGTTAAGGGGGAAAAAGTAGGTCACAGAATTGTATGAATAAAATAGTCCTTCTTACTTTTGCAAATAAAAAAGACTGGGTGAATGAGTTTGTACTTATTTATTTGACAGGCAGAGAGATAGACAGACGTAGAAAGAGAGATTTACTATCTGCTGGCTCACTCCTCATTGCACACTATGGCCAGGGCTGTGCTGAAGTCACAGCCAGGAGCTGGGAATCCATCCAGGTCTCTAGGGACCATAGCAACAGGAAGCTGGAGTCAGGAGCGAGAGGCAGGCATCGAACCCGGGCACTCCAGTAGGGGATGTGGGCACCTTAAGTGCTGGACCAAATGCCCACTTACTTTCTACTTTGAAAGAAAACATTATATACATTCTCATCTGCACACTAGGTGACGCCTGGTAAGATGTCATGGGACCAGAAGGGGGTTGTCTATGAGGGCAGCTGGAAGGTGAATTTGTTTTCTGATTGAAGCACTTCTATGCGTTTGAGCTTTTCCATCATAAACTACTGTATTTGAAAATGACACATGTCACATTTGTCAGAAAGCCTATAAGAGCAATAAAGATAGATCCAAAGTCTTCGAACCTTGACTCTGTAACTTCCTAGCTCTGTGACCTTCAGCAGTTAATTCCGTCTCTAGACATCAAACTCACAACTTGACAAGGAGGTGGGCAGTGTACGGCCCCCACCTGACTGCACAGTGGAGAGGCTTCCTGGGCACGGACCACAGTGAAGAGGGGAAGGTAAGGGACCAGATGAGACCTTGCACAGGAGGTTGGCATAATGTAGCTTCACTCCATTTAACAGGGACATTAATGGACTCCATAAAGCTTCTTCCCCGTTCTACCCAGGATGTGACCCAGACTTCTTCAAGATTGCGGCAGTTAATTTTATCCACCCAGGCTTCCCAATCAATGCTTTTACTTGGGAGATATTTACAGTTTGGAGGCTGAAAGGCTTTCCCCATGGTCAGGTCCCCGAAGGCATTGTAATGCCACATTTTAGAGTTAAGTGCTGAGACCTTGGGCCCTTGATGTAAGAAATGATAAACGGTGACCCTGGCGCTTGGCAAATGCAAAGCTCTGTGCAAAGTTGGAGGAAGTCTGCTCAGGCACAGAACAGGCAAGAGAGAGGCAGAATGCAGTCCCCCCAGCTTTAAGATCATAGCCATCACAAGTGCAAGCGGCAGCTCTAATTGTGACTGCTGGACTGTCCCCTTCCGAGCACTTCGTGTATCAGTTGTTGTTGCTTGGGCACATTTCCTTTCCTTTTCAGTCCCTGTCCTCCTGTTTCCTCCTCCACCCACCAACCTCACCATGCCAGGCAAGGCCCCATTTGCCTCCTAAATACTGCTATCAACTGAGCTTTCCTCTCAAGGCCCATTTTTCACAGAACCCAGAAGATTCAGCTTTCCACAACACTAATTTCAACATGTTATCTTCTGCTGATATGCTTCCTACAAAATGCAGAACCAAGTCTAAATTTCTATTTTTTAAAAATTTATTTATTTATTTGAAAGGCAGAGTTACAGAGAGGCAGAGGCAGAGAGAGAAGTCTTCCATCTGCTGGTTCACTCTGCAAATGGTTACAACAGCCAGGGCTGGGCCGATGAAGCCAGGAGCCAGGAGCCAGGAGCCAAGAGCTTCTTTTTGGTCTCTGACATGGGTGCAGAGGCCCAAGAACTTGGGCCATCTTACTGCTTTCCCAGCTCATAGCAGAGAGCTGGATCAGAAGTAGAGCAGCTGGACTCAAACCAGCGCCCATATGGGATGCCAGCACTGCAGAAGGCAGCCTCACCGGCCATGCCACAGAGCCTGGCCCCCCAGGTCTAACTTTCTTAAATCAAGACTCAAAGCTTCCCTGTCATCTGATTCCCTGTTACCATAAGAGAAAGAGCAGATTAGGTTAAGAGATCCAGGTTCAAGTTTAAACCGTGATTAGCTTGTTTGGATGTCTTGACCTCTTTTAGCTTCAATTTTCTCATTTGTAAAATGCGATTAACGATAATACCTACCTCTCAAGGTTATTGTGAAAATCAAATGAGTCAGCGCTTATGAAAGCACTCTAAGCAGTCGGCGCTCTAACATGTGATAACAATATGAACATTTATTGAGTGCTTGTATGAATGCAATCCTCAGAGAAATCTAGAAGACCTTTACTATTTCCATTTTATAGTGAGGTAAGCGAGACATATTTGTGTTAACTAAGGCATCTTACTTACACAGCCAGACAATGGTGGAGCCAGGAGTCAAAGCAGACAGTGTGCCCCAGAGCCCACGCTCTGACAGCCCTGCAGCACTGCCATCAGACAGGATGACTGCCTGATCCCAAGAGAAGATTCTATTAGGCTTCCCTGCCAGTTCTCTGCTCTGTTTCACAAAGTGCTACACTCCTCTCTTCCTCTTTTTATTTATTTATTATTTTATTTTATTTTTTGACAGGCAGAGTGGACAGTGGAAGAGAGAGACAGAGAGAAAGGTCTTCCTTTGCCATTGGTTCACCCTCCAATGGCCGCCGCGGCCAGTGCGCTGCAGCCAGCGCACCGCGCTGATCCGATGGCAGGAGCCAGGTGCTTCTCCTGGTCTCCCATGCGGGTGCAGGGCCCAGGCACTTGGGCCATCCTCCACTGCACTCCCGGGCCACAGCAGAGAGCTGGCCTGGAAGAGGGGCAACCGGGACAGAATCCGGTGCCCCGACCAGGACTAGAACCCGGCCTTCCTCTTGCCCACATGACCTCTCCTTCCCTCTTCTCCATAGAGCCAGATCCTGAACAGCCCAATTCCACTCCCATCCCTGCCAACCAGTCTCTT
This sequence comes from Lepus europaeus, assembly GCF_033115175.1. NCBI lineage: Eukaryota > Metazoa > Chordata > Mammalia > Lagomorpha > Leporidae > Lepus > Lepus europaeus. The sequence continues at coordinate 56,084,494 of NC_084831.1, read as the reverse complement.
GACTGCGGTGTTTGCTAAAACCTCCATTCATTTCCCAGCAGCAAGTCTCACCTTGCCTTTGATTGCATCTACTGTGTGTTGCACTGTGCATGGGCTCCTGTATTGGAAAGTTATATTTCTTGATTAAATGAGTGTATCCAATTTAGAATTCTTCAAACTTACCCAGGTAAAAGAATCATTTGGGTGCAATTGTCAAAAATACCAACTTCTTACAAATTAAAACCGCAATGGGGGGAGGTAGGCATTGGATACAGTGGTTAAGGTGCCAGTATCTCATATTGAGTTTGAATTCTGGCTGTGCTTCCAATTCCAGCTTCCTGCTAATGCAGACCTTGGGAGGCAGAGGCTGATGGCTCAAGGATTCGGATTCCTGCCTCTGATGTGGGAGACCCAGGTTGAGTTCCAGGCTCCTGGCTTCCACCTGGCCACCTCAGCTGTTGAAGTGAGTGGGCAGTTTGGGAAGTGAGTGGGCAGATGGGAGATCTTTCTGTTCCTTTCTTTTTGTCTCTCTGCCTTTCAAATAAATAAAAACTTTAAAATATATGTTAAAAATAATCTCACAATGAGATATCACTTCACATCTGTTAGAATGGTCATATCCAAAGAGGTGAGGTAAGCATTAGTTAGAATATAGAGAAAAGGGAACCTTTGTGTAATGTTGGAGGGAATGTAAATTAAGACAGCCATTACAGAAGACAGCATGGAGGGTCCTGAAAAGATTGAAAACAGAACTGCCCTCTGACCCAGCAATCCCACTTCAGGGTGCGCACCCCAAGCAGACAGAATCACAATTTTGAAAAGGTATCTGTGCTCCCATGTTGATTGCAGCACTAGTCACAATAGCCATGATACAGAATCAACATAAGTATTGATAAAGAAAATATACACTATGGGATACTAATGGAATACTGATCTACCTTAAAGAAAGGAATCCGATCATTCGTGGCATCACGGATGGATCAGGAGGACATTGTAGTAAATGAAATCAACCAGGTACAGGGAAAAAAAATACTGCATGATCTCACACTGTTATGTGGATCTCAAAATGAAAGTAGAATAGTGGTTTCCAGAGGTTGGGGGCTGGAGGATTGGGTAGATATTGGTCAACGAATACAGAATTTCAGTTAGACAGAAGGAATAAACCCGAGAGATCTATTGTACACTATGATGACTATAGTTAATATGCTGTATACACTTGAATTTGCTATGTGAATAGATTGTAAGTGTATTCAAAAACAAGGATGTGAGGTACCAGATATTTCGATGGTTGTGAGTTAGCCATTCTACAGTGTTTACATGTATTAAAGCACATTTTACATAATAAATGTACAAAGTTTGTATTTGTCAATTAAATAGGCCTGGGTGCATTTCTGTGCCCTATCCAGGCCTGGTGAATCAGCAGCCCTGGGGTGGGTGGGGCCAGGGAATCTATGCTCACTGAGTTACTCTGGGGAGACTTAGGATCGGTCAAGGCCGGGAAGTGCTGGTCACATTCAACAGCCGGTAACCAAAAGTGCTCATCTGAAAGTTCTGGGGAGCTTTTCAAACCAGACAAACCGATTTTCATCTTCACCCTCCTCAGAGATTCTGATCATGTAATCCAAGGCAGCTTTTGAAAAAGTTTCTTGGATGATTCTTACGTTTGCCTTTCCCAGCCCTGCCTCAGTTAAAAACCCATCTCTCTCTCTCTCTCTCTTTTTTTTTTTTTAAAGATTTGTTTATTTGTTTGAAAGTCAGAGTTACAGAGTGTGGGAGAGACTAAGAGAGCTCTTCCAACTGCTGATTTACTCCCCAAATAGCAGCAACGCCCCAGGCTGGGGCAGGCTGAAGCCAGGAGCTAGGAGTTTCCTCCAGGTCTTCCACATAGGTACAGAGGCCCAAGGACTTGGGCCATCTTCCACTACTTTCCCAGGCTCACTTGTAGGGAGCTGGATCAGAAGTGGAGCAGCCAGACTTGAACTGGCACCGATGTGGGATGCAGGGTTTTTAATTTAATTTTTAAAAATTTATTTATTTGAATCTGTCACAGAATTTTGAAACCCATTAAAACAAAGTTTAATGAGAAAATAATTATTTGAGTGGTAGAGTTACAGACAGTGAGGGAAAGACAGAGAGAAAGGTCTTCCTTCCATTGGTTCACTCCCCATTGGCTGCAATGGCTGGAGCTGCACCAATCCGAAGCCAGGAGCCAGGTGCTTCTTCCTGGTCTTCTTTGTGAGTACAGCGGCCCAAGGACTTGGGCCATCTCTTACTGCTTTCCCAGGCCGTAGCAGAGAGCTGGATTGGAAGTGGAACAGCCGGGACTAGAACCAGTGCCCATATGGGATGCTGGCACTGCAGGTGGAAGATTAATCTAGTGTGCCAGGGCCCGGGCCCCTGGTCCTGCCGGCTTTAATCCACTGCACCACAGTGCCAGCTGCAGAAACCCATTTCTAATTGCTTTGTGTACATGCACTGGTGCTCTGCCACCTCCTACCCCAGCCCAAAGGAGACTGAAATAGGGAGAGTAAGCACGGTATCTTAGAACTTTGAAGCCAACACAAAGCCAAGGACATAACAGTGTCCAATAGGAAATCATCCAGGGGAATACAAATTGTATTCCATTCCCTTGTCATACCCATTTCTTATCCAAGTAGCTTTTGGCCCTGCCGTGTAACCAAACTGCCTCTTTTGGGATAATTCACTTGTCCTCTGCTTGCTTAGCTATCTCTCTACACTTGAATCCATAGCCAGTCACTCCAAATCCCATCCTAACCGGAACCCTATATCATTTCATTCTATCCACTATGGTTCACATCATTGATGTATGCCCCTGGTAATGAGGCTAGCTCTCATTGTGGTATCACTGTGGCATGACACAAGGACTGCTCTCTAAAAGTACTGCCCAGGTGCCTATGATTCCTAACTTGGCCAAACGTTTTCCTCCCGCCAGAATGGTGCAAGCCTAGCATGAAGGCAAGCTGTCATCCAGTCAGCTCAGGAAAGGGCTCTACGGGCAGAACTCGGGTGCAGTTCTGATAGACGGGAGTGACGAAGGGATGGCCTCTGCTCAGGCAGGAACTCCAACAAGACTGTCTGAGCCGCACTATCCACAGCCGGAAGTGGGTGTAGGAAAAGGCAAAGATGCTGATGGAACTGGGCAAGGGGGCCCGACATCTCGCTCGCCACGCTGCATCTTTTGTGTGATCATAGGAATGAAACTGGGTGCTTTCTGAACGCTTGTTTTCTATTTATTTACATTTATTTATTTTATATTTATTTACATTTTATTAAAAATTTTATTTATATAAAGAGAACAAATTTTGTGTATTTCATATATACAGATTTAAGAGCATAACGATACGTCCCACCCTCCCCTCCCTCCTGCCTCCCACCCTGCCTTCTCCTTCCTTATTTTTTCTTTCAATTTTCACAATGATCTACCTCCAGTGCATTTTCTAACCACAAGCTTAAGCCTCCAGGAATCTAATGTCACAGGCATTCCTTCCCTGACAATTCTAGATGGTGACGCTGACTGCCACTCCTCTAGTTTTGTCGCCCTCTCAGGCCCTCTCTTGTCTTCCTTGTCTCTAAGATCCTTTAACCTGCTAATATCTCTCCTAATTTTCTTGATTTTTTCCCTTCTCCAACTCTCCTTGAGTGTACGATGTACTGGTAAAGAAAAAGGAGACTTCAGGTTGAAGTTCATTTTTTTTGCCACTGATTTGTGTGTGTTTGAGAGACAGAGAGCAGAAAGAGAGAGCTTAATGATTCTGTGTGTTCCTTAAAAAGAATTAGGAGTTCACTGTATTATGCCATTATATAATCTGAAGTTTGGGTTTCTCATTTTTCTTTCACTTTGTTCTTTCTTTTCTTTCCTTCCCTCCCTTCCCTCCAGGTCGTTTTGAATCGCACCCAAGGCCCAACAATCTGCTATTGTATGCCATTTGCGCCCAGGCTGCCAGCCGGGCTGCCAGACTGGGTCTTCATGCGATCAAGAGCAGTCAAGTTAGAAGCCACTGAAAAAACCGGTTTTCTACAGGAAATAGGAATTTATTAAAGTCAGGCCTCCCCGGGGCCCTGGCTGTGAGGCTGGAGGCCTGCCAGGTGGAGCCGGCTGGAAGACGCGGAGACGGGCAGCAGTGATCAGCGGTGATCCTCCGGCCCTTCCTCGAGCCAGACTGGGGGGCATCGCAGGGCCCTGGAGAGGCGGCGGTCAGGCATCACAGACTCTCCCTGTGACTCCACCAGGGGCACCAGCTCTGAGCTTTCCTTACTCCCCGGCATTCCCAGGTTCTCTGGGCGTGCCATTTGTGGAGTCAGGCCATTGTGGGCTCCCAAATCATGCTCTGTTTTATCTCCGATCTCTGGCAGATGTTTCCAAGCAGTATAAAATGGCAACACCTTTGTGGAGCCTGGGGTCTGAATCTCAGCAGAGACCCTGAACTCTGGGCTGTAGCTACTCTTCATCTCAACAATGAGAAGAACACGAGCAGCCAAAAGCTGACTGGTACTGCCAATGCTGTCTCCTCCCACCCCAGCACAGGCTGTCCAGGGCCCCTGGCTTCTCTAATTAGCTTCAGCTCAGGGCACAAGGGTCTAAGGAGGCACTGACCTGGCTCCTGAGGGCTTTCTCCAACCTTGGGCACAGATCAGCCATGTTTCAGGTACTCTTGAGTTATTTCCTTGTTTAATACCAAACCCTCTTAGGTTGTTGTTACTACTCTCACTGCCATGTCACACGCAAGGAAACCAGGGCACAGAGAGGGTAAATTGCTCGGCCAAGGCCACTGTTTGGTGATGTTCAGATTGGCAGTGCGGGCAGTTTGGCTCCAGGGCTGGGAGCCGAAGGCAGTGCCGTTCATCAGGCTCTTTCTTGGTGAACGAAGGAAGTTCTCAACACGGACTTGCAGAATGATAGCATCTGGCGTGGTGCTGGGCATCCGGGAAACAGACCCCAGACAGATCTTTCAGGAGAAATAGCTCAGATGGTTGTTCTAGGGCAGGGGCAGGGGCATCTGATGATCAGCCTCTTATTGGGATCAAATCTCATGGTTGAGATTGAGGCACCGTGGCTCAATAGGCTAATCTTCCGCCTAGCGGCGCTGGCACACTGGGTTCTAGTCCCGGTTGGGGTGCCGGATTCTGTCCTGGTTGCCCCTCTTCCAGGCCAGCTCTCTGCTATGGCCCGGGAGTGCAGTGGAGGATGGCCCAAGTGCTTGAGCCCTGTACCCCATGGGAGACCAGGAGAAGCACCTGGCTCCTGGCTTCAGATCAGCACGGTGCGCTGGCAGCGGCGGCCATTGGAGGGTGAACCAATGGCAAAAGGAAGACCTTTCTCTCTGTCTCTCTCTCTCTCACTGTCCACTCTGCCTGTCCAAAAAAAAAAAAAAAAAAAAAAAAAAAAAAAAGAGAGAGAGAGAGAGAGAGAGAGATTGAGGCACAAGTCTAGGGACCAGAGCCCATTCCATTCCAAGCTTGGCTTTGGCCTGCTCCCTTAGCTGCCTACCTCAACAGCTCTTGTGCTTTCTGGACAAATCTTTGGCCCTATTATCTTGCTTTCTGTTTCTGCCTTCTTCAGACACAAGTCTAGCTAGCATTTCCTGAACCCAACACCATGTGAGACACTACACACACACTTCATCCCTTGATTGCAACAACAACTCTGTGGAACACACATTATTATTGTCTCCATTTCCAAAGAGGGAGGCGAGTCTCAGAGTGGATGAGTAATTTGTCCAGGGTCACACTGCCATAGCCAACTACATTCCAAGTAGTGGAATGTAGCTCTGAACTGAATCTGGCTGAACCCAGAACCCAGCTGTATCTACTGGAGGTTAGATTAGATTAAGACAGACAAGTTTGACCCTGGAATAATAATCAAAAAAATTTCAGCTTGCTTACAGAGATCTCAACCCTCAGCAATACTTCACCCCATCCAAAACTTCTTTCTTTCTTTCTTTCTTTCTTTCTTTCTTTCTTTCTTTCTTTCTTTCTTTCTTTCTTTCTTTCTTTCTTTCTTTCTTTCTTTCTTTCTTTCTTTTCTTTCTTTCTTTCTTTCTTTCTTTCTTTTCTTTTCTTTTCTTTCTTTCTTTCTTTCTTTCTTTCTTTCTTTCTTTCTTTCTTTCTTTTTTTGACAGGCAGAGTGGACAGTGAGAGAGAGAGACAGAGAGAAAGGTCTTCCTTTACCATTGGTTCACCGCCCAATGGCCTCCGTGGCCGGCACGCTGCGGCCAGGGCACCACGCTGATCTGAAGCCAGGAGCCAGGTGCTTCTCCTGGTCTCCCATGCGGGTGCAGGGCCCAAGCACTTGGGCCATCCTCCACTGCCCTCCCGGGCCACAGCAGAGAGCTAGACAGGAAGAGGGGCAACCGGGACAGAATCCGGCGCCCCAATTGGGACTAGAACCCGTGTGCCAGCACCGCAGGCAGAAGATTAGCCTAGTGAGCCGCGGCGCCGGCCTCCCATCCAAAATTTCTTACACTTCCACTCTGTACATGGCCCCGCTGTCCCTCATGGCAACTGGAAGCCTTGATCCGGAGAGTCCAACTCATCACCAAGTCTTGTCCAGTTAGCCCCCTGCATCATAACCTGTGCACGCATCCCCTGTGTCTTCTCCCTGTCCTGTCATTGGCAGGTCCCCATCATGTCTCACTGGAGCTCCGGCCTCCTATCTGTCCCCTGCTCCTTTCTCTCAGCTCATTTTCTCACCTCCTGGCTATCAGGTCCACAACAGAGTCATATCAAGCCACATACTGAGATCTCAGGTGTTGTGTGCTGTCACTTGTTCCATGCAGGTCTCCCGGCCAGCTGTTCCCTCACGCATGCACTCTTCTCCTTATTCTTCTGGGACTGTTCTACATGGTACTTTACCTGAGCCCTGGAGTCTGGATTAGGATGTCCCCCCGCCCCTGCCCATGACACCCAACCCAGCTTGAACGTCTTTCATCATGTCATTTCTGTATATATATATATATATATATATATATATTTTTTTTTTTTTTTTGGACAGGCAGAGTGGATAGTGAGAGAGAGACAGAGAGAAAGGTCTTCCTTTGCTGTTGGTTCACCCTCCAATGGCTGCCGCGGCCAGCGCGCTGCGGCCGGCGCACTGCGCTGATCCGAAGCCAGGAGCCAGATGCTTCTCCTGGTCTCCCATGGAGTGCAGGGCCCAAGCACTTGGGCCATCCTCCACTGCACTCCCGGGCCATAGCAGAGAGCTGGCCTGGAAGAGGGGCAACCGGGACAGAATCCGGCGCCCCAACCGGGACTAGAACCTGGTGTGCCGGCACCGCAAGGCGGAGGATTAGCCTGTTGAGCCATGGTGCTGGCCTGCATTCCCTTTTGAACTCAATGAGCACACAGTTGGTCAACAAATATTTGCAGAATGAATGGACATACACACAAGTGAGTGAATAAACAAGAGAATGAACCAGCGGTCCACCTCCTGTTCTTCGCTGTTCCCGGCTAACTGTGTGCAACCTCGTCTTTCTCCCCCACCAAAATCAGGGCCATTGGTCAGCAGCGGGAACGGAAGCCTAGACCTGCAGTTGCTGAAAGAGGAAAACGAAGCGCCTGCTCTTCTCTGTCTTCATGATGGCTGATGTATTCGGTCATTTGCAAACACATATCTGCAAACACGGGAGGAATATGAGGCCCTCCCCCACCCCCACCTCAGTTCCCCCCACTGTCAGCCACGGCTGGGAATGATGATCAGAGTGGACAATATCCACTCTGCTACACTTCCTCTTGTTAAATTACAGCACCAGAAAAGATTAAATAGGCAACGCAGGTGTACCTGTGCACACCGAAGAGAGCATCCAGAGAAGTTTTGTCTCTGCCATGAAAGTACCATTGTCATAGGATTTCCTCTGTTTTCTGTCCATGTAGTTGCAGAACAAAGGAATTTTAAATCAGCATTCAAATATTTAATGAATGCCTAGTATGTTTCGGACTTAGTTCAAGGCACGAGGAATGCAGCAGTGAGGGAAAAGGATAAAATCCCAGTCTTTCTGGAAGATGAATTCTAAAGGTAGGAAAAATGAAGGCAAATTTCCAAATCTGTTTATTCTGATTTTGAAAAATGTTATCTATCATGTGTCTATGTAATTGAAAGGCAAGAGAGAGCATGAGAGAGAGAGGGAGGGAGACAGAGAGAGAGTGCTTTCATCTACCGGTTCACTCAAATGCTTGCAACAGTTAGGGAAGGTAGCCAGGGGCCAGGAACTGAATCCAAGTCTCCGGCGGGAGTGGCAGGAACCCAGTTACCTGAGCCATCACTGCTGCCTTGCAGTCTGCACTGGCAGGAAATTGAAATCAGGAGCTGACACTGGGAATTAAATCTAGGTACTCCAATGTGGGGCGTGGTGTCTTAGCCTGTGGGCTGCATGCCTTCTCCTGATGTTTTTTTGGAAAAAAACAAATTTACTCAGCTTATACCATGGAAATAGCTAGCTTTTCACGAAATAATCAAAGACCCTGCTCTTGGCATAAAAAACTTGGGGCAAGTTGCTTTCATTTGATCCAGGACAGACCTATCCTTTGATATTTGCTATGCTGCCGTGTAATTATCTATCCTTGAAGGATCTCCTGGACTATCCCTACTGCCTGGTACAACACCTGACACGCGAATGAGCAGACAAAGGCTCTTTCCTAGTAGCAGAGAAAGGTTTGCAATGATGTGTCTACCCTTCCTGTATTGGATCGCAAACATAAGCCCAGGTCTCCATTCTTCCCTGTAAGTTGTAGCATCGCTCTGAGACCTTCCCATGAGGAGGAGTTAATCGTCCTCCCCTCAAGGCTGGTCTAGTGTTGTGACGTGTTTGGGCTGAAAAAAAAAAAAAGTCAGTGGAAGCAGTAGTGTACCTGTTCTGAATCCTGGACTAGAGAGACCTGGACCACTTCCCCGTCCCTCTCTCCCTCACCCTGGGAAGCTGTCCGCTGCCCTGTGACCCAGCCTGGGCTAGGCTGTTGAAGGATGACAGACCAACAGAGAATGAAGCAAAGCTGCCCCCGTTGAGGGCCCTAGACCAGATAGGTTTCTACAAAGCCAGACGCTGACTGCAGATCCATGGTGAGCCCCGCGGGGTCATCAAGTTTTAGGGTGGTTTGTTACACAGCAAAGGGTAACCGATGCACTTTGGTGATCCAATTCACTACCACCTCCTTGCAGATGTTAGGACGGATAGCCTGAGGACCCAGCATCCACAGAGAATCCTAGTCCACAGAAAGACCACACATGTAGCCTGACTTTAGAACATTCTCAATGGGCCAGCGCTATGACGAAGCAGGTAAGGCCGCCGCCTGCAGTGCCGGCATCCCATATGGGCGCTGGTTCAAGTCCCGGCTGCTCCACTTTCGATCCAGCTCTCTGCTATGGCCTGGGAAAGCAGTAGAAGATGGCTGGGTCCTTGGGCCCCTGCACCCACGTGGGAGACCCAGAAGGAGCTCCTGGTTTCTGGCTTCAGATCGGCTCAGCTCTGGCTGTTGATTGGGGAATGAACCAGTGGATGGAAGACCTCTCTCTCTCTCTCTCTCTCTCTCTCTCTGCCTTAGCCTCTCTGTAATTCTGCCTTTCAAATAAATAACTCTTAAAAAAAAAAAGGATAGAAACATATTCAACAAACAGATTTTGGAAAAATTATGAGCTCGCATTTTTAGGTGCAGAAATTAGTAGTTTTCTTTAAATTTACCACGCTTTTTTAAATTGGAAGACAAATTGAATTTGGAAGATTGTATCTACTTGGACCCAAATTTCTTATGCTTCTTGATAAAATTCAGGCATTTTTCCATTCCCAATCTTTTGCTTTATTGGTAATTAATTATGTATTTATCTTGTTGCTAGGATGAGACAGGATATCATTTTTATGTTCTGACAGAGCACTATAGTATGTGCCCTGGGTTTGCATCTTTGTAAATTCACCTCCACTAAGCTAACTTGACAGCCTGAGGTCATTCTTTAGATTTCTTTTAGATACGGCTCTTTGAATTTCTGGCCAAATTAAAACATTCAATTGCAAGATAAAAAAGATTTACTATATTTTTCTGATTCTTTGTACAAATCAGAAATCGTGTGTGAGGGACAATAGCACTGGATTTTAAATTGTATTAGTAAGACAATCAACTAAGGGCCCCGGGCTGGAAGGCTGAGGTTTTAGAATGTTCTCATCCACAGAGAGAGGTCAGTTCTGCACCTGGGAGTTTTTCTGACACGGCAAAGTCCTGAGTGCTGAACCCTACTCCCCACCACATCCCCAGCTCCAGGAAACTACTGTGCTGCGCATGGATCATTCACCCAATTGCTCTTTTTTTTTTTTTTTTTTAAGATTTATTTATTTATTTGAAAGTCAGAGTTCCACAGAGAGAGAAGGAAAGGCATAGAGAGGGAGAGGTCTTCCATTCACTGGTTCACTCCCTAATTGCCCTCAATGGCTGGAGCTGTGCTGATCTGAAGCCAGGAGCCAGGAGCCTCCTCCATGTCTCCCACGTGAGTGCAGGGGCCCAAGGACTTGGGCCATCTTCTACAGGCCATAGCAGAGAGTGGATCGGAAGTGGAGCAACTGGGACTTGAACTGGTGCCCATATGGGATGCCAGCACTGCAGGTGGTGGCTTTACCCGATACGCCACAGCACCAGCCCCACCCAATTGCTCTTAATCATGGGGCACCGGCCCACCTAGGCCTTGTCTCCATCTCTTGGATTCTAGGCAGGCAGTGGGTCTGGATGCTGCCGGCTAACCACCTCTTTGGCGGTCATGCACCTGCTCAGTCCTTACTGCTGCTGCTGTGTTCCAAGGTGATGTGGTCGAGGCAGCCTCTGGCTTACAGGTGTTAGCCAACCATCTGTACCATTGAAACCCACAGATTCCGACCCACAGAATGGGCCTTGTCATCCCACAGATTCTTTATTCTAAGCTACTTTATGACTGGGAAGAAATTGCTTAAAAGAGGATCCTGTGTTAAGAATCCTTTTTATCTGTAGGTTTCACAGGAAATGTTAAAAATCCCTGTCTCAGGCTACCCGGTCTATTTGGTCACCTCACCAAGATAGAAACGCCTAGAATTGCCTGTCTCCCATCCTCTTCAAAGTGAGTCAGCCATTTTTGTACGTTTGATAAAAATAGAATAGAATCATCCATTCTCTCCCTTATCAATTATTGATGCATTTTAAAATGTGGCAAAGGGTATTGTAAAATATGCATTGAATCAGCCATGAGCGCACAAATGCACAGGTGGATAAGCTGTAGATGAGAGCTGACTTTAATTTGCTGGCAGTTTTCATTTCCAGCACTGAAGACTCTTTGTTTCGGAAGGGAGGGAGCAGCCAGCACTGCCTCCCTTCCCTGATCTGCGCCTCTTCCTTTCTCAACACAGAGACGAGGTGTGCAGCTTCAGCAGCCACCTTGGCCACATGAAGCAGACGCTAGAGTGCAAAGACAACGCTCTAAAACATGGCAGGGTGGAGAGAGAAAAGGCCTGGGTGGCTTCATTGCACGGCCGGCTAGACTCAGGCCAGCTAGTGCCCACCTCAGGGCTCCTTGCTTTGTAAGGAAAATGGATCTCCTGTTTATGCAGCTGAATGTGGGAGAAAGGTTACTCCCAGCAGTCAGAAGATACAAGGATTCAGAGTTATTTAAACATTATTTAACATTTAAGTAGTATTATCTTATTAAAAGTCTTTAGGGATATTCCTTTTTTTAAAAAAAAGATTTATTTATTTATTTGAAAGTCAGAGTTAGAGAGAGGCAGAGGCAGAGAGAGACAGAGAGAAAGGTCTTCCATCTGCTGGTTCACTCCTCAGATGGCCACAACAGCTGCAGCTGTGCTGATCCGAAGTCAGGAGCTTCTTCTGGGTCTCCCACTTGGGTGCAGGGGCCCAAAGGACTTGGACCATCTTCTACTGCTTTCCCAGGCCATAGCAGAGAGCCAGATTGGAAGTGGAACAGCTGGGACTCGAACCGGTGCCCATGTGGGATACTGGCACTACAGGCAGCGGCTTTACCGGCTACACCACAGCGCTGGCCCCTAGAGATATTCTAATTAGTGAGCATACGCTTAACCAGAACAGTATCTTAGTGTAGTTGCACTCAAAATGGATAGCAACTTGTGACCACATAGGGTGTGTGCTTTTCTCCTCTGCGGAAAACATTTTCGTTTATCAGTGAAGCCTCGTCACCATGAGCTGGTTGTTGAAACCTGCAAGGAGCCTCAGTAGATCACATTGGATGGTGTCATTCTGTTTGCTGAAACAGAATTCGATTTGTCAGTGTCATTTTCCTCAGTCGCTAGAGTGATCCCTTTTTGCTTGGATTACGGTCTGGTCACCGGAACTTAAAAGTGAGTAGAAGAGGCAGAGAGAGGGTTTGGGCGTGGAGGTACAGCAAAAAACACGAAGGTCTGGGTTGGTTCATTCAGAGGGTAGAAGGGAATGGAACACTTAGCATTCGCCTTCAGATCTGTTGGGGGATATTGCTCTGAAAATGAGAGCCAGCTGTTCCCTATCTTTTATGATGAAAACCCCAAATCAAGTGGGCTTATGCTTTTGCATCTGGGAATCAGATTAGCCAAAAAGAACTCCCTCCTGGAGGGTGGTTAAATGCCGCCATTGGATATTTAGATAAGATTTGAGTGCTCGCTCTCTGGAGATAGTGGCTTAAATTTAATTCTGGGTCTCAAAAAAAAAAATTAAATTCTGAGTCTCCTTGTCAGTTGCCAAATAATCAGAGATGCACCGGGTCTCCCATGAGACCGCCCCTCCCCCTGCCTCACCTTTGCTCTTTAGGGACATCTCTGGTGTGAGAAGCAGGGTGGCAAAGGTGGTCCAGGTGGAAGTGGGGCGGCTGGTTGTCAGCTCCTGGGGCGCTCCCTAGGTAGGTAGGAGCTGAAGCAGCCGCTCAGGGGGAGCCCTGATCTCTGGAAGTCATTAACCACAACCAGGCTCTTTCTACAAGAAGTGGTTTCAGTGTGGTCCTGCCCAAAGGCCCTGGTGAGGACTGGCTGGTTTCCCCAGGTTAGTTCTGTGATTCTACCATCGTGCGTATTTTGTAAGCCCTGGGTGCGTTTCCTCTTAGGAAATCTTTCCTAGGACTGGATAAACCTCTTTCTTGAGAGGGAAAACAAAGCAGCGCGGCTCTTAAGAAATGCTGATGTGCCTTACAAGCCTTTAAAGGTATCTGGAGACCCCGAGCCTAGGGAGAGCCCGGACTTCAATCCGTAAACAGCAGCTAACTGGCGCCACCTGGAGGTTAAGAGGCACCTAAACAACGAAGCAAATTTTAAAAACATTCTAAGGTTATGACATAAAATCAAAGCTTTTTTTTTTTTTTAAGATTTCATTTATTTATTTGAGAGGTAGAGTTACAGACAGAGAGAGGGAGAGACAGAGAGAAAGGTCTTTCATTCGCTGGTTCACTCCCTAAATGACCACAATGGCCAGAGTTGAGCCAATCCAAAGCCAGGAGCCAGGAGCCAGGAGCCAGGAGCTTCTTCTGGGTTTCCCACGTGGGTGCAGGGACCCTAGCACTTAGGCCATCTTCTACTGCTTTCCCAGATCATAAGCAGAGAGCTGGGTCGGAAGTGGAACAGCGGAGATATAAACCGGCACCACAGGCAGAGGCTTAGCCTTACACCACAGATCCAACCCCAATCAAACAAATTTTTTTATTTGAAAGGCCGACTTACAGAAGGGGGAGGGAAAGACAGAAACAGGGAGAGAGAAAATCATTCTTCTGTTCGCTGGTTCACTCCACAGATGGCTGCGGTAGCTGGCACTGGGCCAGCCCAAAGCCAGGAGCCAGGAGCTTCATCCATGTCTCCCATGCGGGTGCAGGGGCCCAAACACTTGGGCCATCTTCTGCTGCTTTCCCAGGTGCATTAGCAGGGAGCTGGATGGGACATGGAGCAGCCGGGACTCAATTGGTGCCCATAGGGGATGCCAGCATCGCAGGAGGCAGCTTAACCTGCTGCACCACAGTGTCGGCCCCAGTCCTTAAAAGTGAAATGTCCAGCTTCTCTTTTCCCCCTCTGTTGTCTGAGTCCATCCAGACTTATCCCAAGGGGAGCAGGACCTCAACTTTGCACACAGGACCTCCATCTCAGCTTTGGTATGGTGTCCAAAGGCGACAACGCTGTCACATGCTTCATTGCACACATGACACTCCCATGTGAGGCCCCGCCTCTCATGTCACGGTAAGCAGATTTGACAGGAATTATAATGTGTCTCAAGTTGTCATCCACTGCTAGTCCTCATCAGAATCAGCGAGAGCCTTTAAAAATACTGCAGACTGACTGGCTTTGGTTCAGAACGCGTGAGTCTGAACTTCTTCCACATCGCATTGACTCCATCACAGGAAATAACAAAGTTTGTTTTTATATCTCACACACACACACACAGTGCACAGACGGTGGGTCAGGCACTAATCTCAGCACCTAGTAAACACTGACGCATTGGTGCCTCTGGCCTTCGTCATTGTCTATCCTTGGCTTGATGGGGAAACAGAGGAGAAGCAAGGGTGAGGAACTTGCCCAGGTTCACAAGTGGCAGAACCAGGCGGTTTGGCTCCAGAATCTCAGATCTTAACCCTCTTCCACGCTGCTGCTCCTAGGCCAAATGGTAGAAAATATTCTCAACTGGAAATGTTTTTTAAACGCTTCTACTTTGGTCATCATGCATTTCAGCCTGTACAACTGCAGCCTGGTAACAAAGAACTCCTATGCAATGTTAGCGACTGTTCTCTTTGCACATGGAATTACTTTAGAAATCAAAAGCAGAAAGATTTCTGGGAAGTTTCCAAATATTTGGGAAGTCAATAAAACACTTCTAAATCATACATGGATCAAAGAAGAGTCAAAAAGGAAATTAGAAATATTTGGATTTGAATGACAGTGAAAGTATAACGCATGAAGACTGGTGGGAGCTGCAGAAGCAGACCCGAGGGGCACTGATGCAGGCAGAGGCCCCCTTATCTAAAATGCTGGGGACCAGAAGTGCTTCTGATTTGGAAGTTCCCAGATTCGAGAAAGTTTGTATACCAGTTAAGCATCCCTAATCCGCAGAGATGAACTATGCTACAAAATCTGAACATCTCTGAGCATCATGTCAGCACCCAACAAGGTGCATATTTCAGAAAATTCCAGGTTTCAGAATTTGCTCAACCTGTAGTACTAAATTCTTATGTCAGGAAACAATAGAAGCTCTCAAATCAGTGACCCCAGCTTCCAACTTGGGAGATTAGGGGAGAACAGTAAATTAAACTCAAAGTTGGCAGAAAGAAGGAAATAATAACGACTACCATGGAGCTGAATAAAACAGAAAAGAATGGAGAAAATAAGTGAAATCAAAACTAATTCCTTGGAAGATAAATAAAATTGATAAACATCTGAGAGGACTGATCGGGAAAAATAGAGAAGACCTGAGTGGCATGACTACAGATCTTACATATATTAAAAGGATACCAGGGGAATATTATAACAACTTTACACCCAAAATTAGATTGTTAAGATGGAATGGACAGGGGCCAGCACAGTGGCAAAGAGGGTAAAGCCACTGCCTTTGGCACTGGCATCCTCTATAGGCACCAGCTTGAGTTCTGGCTGCTCCACTTCCAATCCAGCTACGCTCTAATGCACTTGGGAAGGCAGCAGAGGATGACTCAAGTGGTTGGGCCCCAGCACCCATGTGGGAGACCCAGAAGAAGCTCCTGCCTTTGGATAGTCCAGCTCTGGCCATTGCGGCCATTTAAGGAATGAACCAGCAGATGGAAGATCTGTCTCTCTCCTCTGCATTTCAAATAAATTAATAAATATGTTTTTAAAAAAGATGAAATGAACAAACTACTTAAAAGATGAAAATACCAAAGGTCACTCTAGAAGAAATAGACACCCCATATAGTCATATAGCCATTTTACAAACTGAAATTGTAGTTAGAGGTCATCTTGCAAAGGAAACTCACCTAATGGCTACACTGGTGAGTTTTACCAAACATCAAAGAAGAAACACCGCCAATTCTACAGAAACTTCCAGGAAATCTGAGAAGAGGGCATTCTTTCCACTTCATTCTATGAGGCTCGTGTTACACAATCTAGACCGAGACACTTAAATAAAAGAAAGCCTTGGCCGGCGCTGTGGCTCAGTAGGCTAATCCTCTGCCTTGCAGCGCCGGCACACCGGGTTCTAGTCCCGGTCGGGGCACCGATCCTGTCCCGGTTGCCCCTCTTCCAGGCCAGCTCTCTGCTGTGCCCAGGGAGTGCAGTGGAGGATGGCCCACGTTCTTGGGCCCTGCACTCCATGGGAGACCAGGAGAAGCACCTGGCTCCTGCCATCGGAACAGCATGGTGCACCGGCCGCAGTGCGCCTACCGCGGCGGCCATTGGAGGGTGAACCAATGGCAAAAAGGAAGGCCTTTCTGTCTCCCTCTACTGTCCACTCTACCTGTCAAAAATTAAAAAAAAAAAAAAGAAAGAAAGAAAGCCTTAGCCAATTTCTGTCATGAACATAGATGTAAAAATTCTAATCAAAATGTTAACAAATAAAATTAACATATGAAAATAAAGCAGTGTAATTTATCATGTTAATAAACTGGAAAAGAAAAAGAATATTTTCATCTTAATAGACATAAGAAAAGCATTTAACAGAACTAAATTTCCATGTGTGATAAAAACTCATAGAAAACTAGGATTAGCAGAAAACTTCCTCAACCAGATAAAGGACAATTTAGAAAATCTAAGGCTAGCATTATACGTAATGGTAACAGACTGAATGCTGTTTGGCTAAGTCCAGGATTAAGACAAAGCTGTCCACTCACACTGATGTGTTTCAAGAACATACTGGAGGGTTCTAGCCAGTTTAGTAAGTTAAGAAAAGAAAATAAGTACATCTGTACAGAAAAGGAACAAGCAAAGTTGTGTTTACTTGGATACAACATGATTGTCTATGTAGAAACTCTGACAGAATCTGCAAAATAGCAACTAGAATTAAAATGTGAAGTTGGTAAAATTGCAAGGTACAAGATCAATATGCAGAAATCAATTGTATTTCTTTATACCAGCTAAGAATATTTGGAAACTTTAAAATAACATCATTTAGATAAGCTTACTGCTAAAAAATGCTTAGAGAAAAATACGACAAAAGATATGCAACATGTGGACATCTGAATATTACAGACCCTGGCTAAGAGATGGTATAGAAAACCTGAGTAAATGGGGTGCTCATGGGTACGACTCACTGTACCAGCTCCCCCCTCCCCAAACATGGTTTCAGTCACCCATGTTCAACGATAACCTAAAATTATTAAGTGGAAAATTCTACAATAAACAATTCAAAATATTTAAATAGTTTTATTACATTCTATTGTTATAATTTTTGTATTTTATTATTAGTTATTGTGGTTAATCTCTGTGCCTAATTTATAAATTAAACTATTATAAGTATGCATGCATGCGAAAGTACATCATATTTATAGGGCTTAATGCTATTTATGGTTTCAGGTATCTACTGAGGGTTTTGAAATGTATCCATCGCAGATAAGGGGTGACTACTGTAGTTGAGATTTTAATTTTCCCAGACTGATTCACAGATTCAGTGTAGTTCCAGTCAAAATCTCCACATGATTTTTGGTAAGCACTGATAGACTGATTCTAACACTCATATGGAAAGTGATTGACCTAGAATAACCAAAATACCTTGAAACAAGAACAAAACTACAACGTTAACATGATTTTTTTAAGATTTATTTATTTATTTGAAAGGCAGAGTTACACAGAGAGAGAAGGAGGGGCAGAGAGAGAGAAGTCTTCCATCTGCTGGTTCACTCCTCAACTGGCCACAATAGTCAGAGCTGCACTGATCTGAAGCCAGGAGCCAGAAGCTTCTTCTGGGTCTCCCATGCAGGTGCAGGGGCCCAAGAACTTGGGCCATCTTCCAATGTTTTCCCAGGCCACAGCAGAGAGCCAGATCAGAAGTGGAGCAGCCAGGTCTCCAACCAGCACCCACATGGGATGCCAGCACTGCAGGCGGTGGCTTTACTATGCCACAGCGATGGCCCCATGATCTTATTTTAAGATCTATAATAGGAGGCCTGGGTTGTGGCATAATGGATTAAGCTCCCCTCTGCAGTGCTAGCATCCCATATGGCCACTGGTTCCAGTCTTGGCCGCTCCACTTCTCATCTGGCTCCCTACTAATGGCCTGAGAAAAGCAGGAGGATGGCCCAAGTCCCTGGGCCCCTTGCACCCATGTGGGAGACCTGGATGAAGCTCCTGGCTCTTAGCTTTGGCTTGGCACAACCCAGGCTGTTGCTGTCGTTTGGGGAGTGAAACAACAGTTGGAAGATCTCTCTCTAGCTCTTCCTCTCTCTACCTTTAACTCTGCCTTTCAAATAAATGAAAAAGAAATCTTTAAAAAAACTATAGCAATTAAGACAATGTGGTACTACTATAAAGACAAACAGACCAAAGGAATGGAGTAGAGTCCAGATAATTATGGGATAATTGGTTTTCAACAAATGTACTAAGACAATTCAGTGGAGAAAGGATAGTCTTTTCAACAAATGGTTCTGGAACAACTGAATTTAAAAAAAGGAAGGAAAACAGGAAGGGAAGTAGGGAAGGAAAAGGAAAGGAGGGAGGGGAAATACACACATTTTGATCTATTCCTGATATCCATTTACACAAATTAATGGATCCACTTAATGGATCATGAACCCCCAAATAAAACCTAAAATTATAAAATTTCTATAAGAAATAAAAAAATGTGACTTTGGATTGATTAAGGATTTATCTAACACAACACTAAAATACAGTCTATAAAAGAAAAAAATGATAGGTTGGACTTTTTCAAAATTTAAAACTTCGGCTTTTTGAAAGACACTTAAGATATTGTAAAGACAGAGAGACTGGTTACTAATTTAGATTTATCTAGCAAAGAACTTGTATCCAGAATACCTAAGAACTCTCAAAACTTGATCATAGGAAAACAAACACCCACACAAAAAATGTCAACAGATTTGCACAGACTCTGCATTACAGAAGATACAAAGATGATAAATAAGCAGATGAATAGGTACTTAGCGGAAATGCGAATTAAATGAGATTCTACTACACACTGTTTAGAATGACTAACAGTTAAAAGCCTGACCATGCCAAGTATTGGCTAGGCTATGGGGGAACTGAAACTGTCATAACCTGCTGTTGGGAATATAATATAGAGAAACTCCTTTGGAAAAATAATTCAATAATGTCTTTTTTTTTTTATTTGACAGGTAAAGTTATAGACAGTGAGAGAGAGAGACAGAGAGGAAGGTCTTCCTTCTGTTAATTTGCTCCCCAAATGGCTGCTACAGCTGGTGCTGTGCCGATCCGAAGCCAGGAGCCAGGAGCCAGGTGCCCCTTCCTGGTCTCCCATGCAGGTGCAGGGCCCAAGTATTTGGGCCATCCTCCACTGCCCTCCCGGGCCACAACAGAGAGCTGGACTGGAAGAGGAGCAGCCGAGACAGAACCGGCACCCCAACCGGGACTAGAACCTGGAGTACCGGTGCCGCAGGCGGAAGATTAACCAAGTGAGCCACGGCGCCGGCCCCTTGACAATGTCTTAAAAACTTAAATATACACCTATCAGATGATCCAACCACTTTAACCCTACATATTTATCCAAGAGAAAATAAAACACATCCCAAACAAGACTGCTACATAAATGGCCATATTGGCTACATTGATTTTCTGTTGTTGTGTAACAAATTACTACATATTCAGCAGCTCAAACAAAACACATCTGGGCATGGCCTTGGTGGGCACTTAGGATCTCAGAAAACTGCAGTCAGGGTGTTAGCTGGGGTGCTTTTTTTTGTGGAGCTCACACATCTGTAGATCACTCAAGACCATCCCACTTCCACCTCCAGGTCTCATGGCTGCAGGAAAAGAAAGCAGCAAATATGACTTCTTTGTCCTGAAGGAAGGAGATTAAATGGGATAAAATACAATCTGGGCAGCCGATATCAAAGAAACATTTTTTTGGTAGGCCATCCTAATCCTTTTGGGTTTAATTTCTTGGTGACTGCTATTTGCCTGCAGGTACACACATATTCTTGCTTTCTTGGTTGCCACCAGACAAGAGGCCGGCCTCTGTTGGTGAGATCGCCAGCAAAACGCATCTCTTCACTGAATATATGGTTTCACTGACGTATGGGATGGGCCATTCAGGATAGTGTTTCTCGTGGGACGAGAGAAGAACTCTCCTAAGTGACTCTTGCCTGTACTTTGTCATTGACTAAAGGGGTGAAGTATCTGGGATAGCTGCTAGAGTTTTTCGGTTCTGGTTAGGGCCAGGGATAAGAAAACATCAGCAGTGCGGTGCGCTGGCCACAGCGGCCACTGGGGGGAGTGAACCAACGGAAGGAAGACCTTTCTGTCTCTCTCTCACTGTCCACTCTGCCTGTCAAAAAAAAAAAAAAAAAAAAAAAGAAGAAAGAAAGAAAAGCATCAGGCATTATTATCAGTGGGGCCCTACTGTCTGCACTACCATAGGAGATCCAGAAACATTTGGCTGGCCAGGGAAGTGCCAAGAGACCAGAGTACATGTGGCAGAGATTTTTTTTTTTTTTCTTTCTTGGGAACTAAAAAGGAGGGCGATATCTATTGAACACCTAGATCCAAGGTCAGTTATATGAATGCATTTGTATTGTTTGTGAGATGTATGTGTATCAGTAGGTAGGTTTCAAACTATTCTCTTGGAAGGCACAGCACTAAACATTCCCCAAACAGGGAAGTGATCAATAACACATACGGCCTCGAGGCCCATAACATGAGGCATCTATTGAATTTTGACAATATGGAAATCCGCGGGGAGCCTAGTGTATTTGGTGGAGTAGTATGAGCAGAAGATAGATTTTACCGTATGGTGGGTGCAAATGTGCAGTGAATTAAAGAAATAAAGACAGCAAAGGACTGGCTACTATCGATACATCTGACTGAGAAGATACGGCTGACAAAGGGTTGGGGTGGGGGCAGAGACAAAGGTGGAGACATTTTAGATCAGGAGAGACTCCAGCATATTTATAGGTTGAGGCCAACATGGCAAAAAGATAGGGAGAAAATAAAGATATAAGAATAAAGAAATAAAGAAATAAAGAAATAAAGATATAAGAATATCAGGTCATAACTGTTGAAATCTTTACTTAATATATACTAAATTGATCTTCTTTATATAAGCAGAATTGAAAATTAATTTTAATGTGAATGGAAGGGGAGAGGGAGCGGGAGAGGGGAGGGTTGCGGGTGGGAGGGAAATTATGGGAAGGGGAAGCCATTGTAATCCATAAGCTGTATACTGGAAATTTATATTCATTAAATAAAAGTTAAAAAAAAATAGTAAAAAAAAAAAAAAAAAAAAAGAATATCAGGTCCAACGGAAGGAAGACCTTTCTCTCTGTCTTTCTCTCTCATTGTCTAACTCTGCCTGTACAAAAAAAAAAAAAAAAAGAATATCAGGGGATGGCTGTGGCTGGACAAAGTCAAGGAGAAAACAGCTGAGAACAAAGAGAAAAAACATGAGTGGACAGGGATGTCTCATCCCTTGAATGTGGATAAAATAAAACAAAAATCCAGGCGGATGTAGTTAAACACAGAGATCCCTCTACTTGGGTTAACGGCAGCTTCTGACGCTACTGAGTGTTCCCCTCCTATCCCAGCCTCTTCCTGACCCATGTCCTGCACGCACAAACTTGCATCCAAGAGCCCAACAGTCGTGGGAGGCTAATACATTGGCTGGAATACAACGAGGAACACCCCTAGGTTGGCTCACTTAGTTCCAAACAAAGACGTAGGGCTCAAAAAATTCAAAGCAACATAGTCACTGATTTGGACTTGTATTTCTAATTTGTTCTTGGAGTGAGAGGACGAGGCTAGTGTGAAAACAACAGAATCCAACTTCTGAGAGCCTTCCAAAGCTACCTACTCCCTGCAGCGGAGCTGTGGTTGGGCGGTTGGGCCTGGGTATGTTTTGAGCCCTGGAGTTCTAGGCTTGCTCTTCTAAAGCCTCCGTGTTGAGAGTGTTGGTCCAGGCCACCAGATCATCCACCTCCTCTTCCCAGTCCTCCTCCGTGTCGCTATTAAACGAGGAGGCTTCACTCTTCCACCCCGCCTCTTTTTCATTGGAATCTGTGCCATCGCTGCTGGTTTGTGACTCAGGGTAAGCGTCGTCTACTGTGTGAGAAATACAAAAAACAGAAATGTAATAGACATAGCGGGGAAAAAACAACACAAAGAGACATGTTCCTGCATTTGGCCAGCATGCTGAATTCAGCTCATCTGAGTGAACATAAACACCCCTTCTAACTTCAAAAATATCCTGCTATATAGTTAACCTGGCCATCAATCACCCTCTCCCTTTCACTCAGTCTTTCTGTTCTTATTAGTTTATTCGTTTAACCTGCATTTACCGAGTCCCAGTTGATGTGTCTGGAGCACATTACAGAGGTGGGGATTTTGTCCCTCTGTTAAGATAAGTTATGAAAGCGCTCATTCCAACTGCCTCACCTTCTACACGCCCTTCTCAGGATGAATCTTGGAAATGTTGCCTCTTTTTAACATACTTGTTAATCTTAAAACAATTTAGTTCAATCTTCAGTTTAACTTAGACTAACACAGTTTAAAATTGCTGATTGGTGGGTTCTGGCTCCCGCCATTCACTGGCGTGACCAGTCTGGATTCAGCTAGAAAACAGAACCTCTAGTACAAGAGCGGGGGGTTTAAGGTAGGAAGCCGAGATGATCTGGGTGCGGGATGGCCGAGGAGAGGCAAGGTCTGGCAGGCTTCAGCTGAGAAGCGGCGAGGCAGTCACTGCTCCGTGAGCCTGATGTACGAACAGGAAGTGGGAAACCAGGAAGGGGCTCACGAAGCACAAGGAGATGCTCACAGGCTAAGTGGGACATAAATGCCAAGTTCATGGGGCCATGTGTGAAGGGACCATGTCTGTGAGGTGGGACTTGGAGGAAAGATCTGTGCCACCACTGTGCCTGGGGAAGCTCCCACACCCAATATGCACACCTTCCTGAGCACAATGGCCTCTTCTCTCTCCCCACCTGCCCCACGCCACCTCCTCAGTCTCAGGTGAGTGTTCCTCTTCGGCAGACTAGCCCACGCTACCTCTCTGCCAAAGAACTACGCAGAGCTCATTCTTTTTCCAACTGAGTCATACTTCCCTTTGATGTCTTGTACAAGTTCTCCATTGCCACACAATAAACAATCACAACATCTTAGCGACAGGCAACAGTAAGTTTTTGTTTAGGTCACCTGCGTGCCTATCAGTTAGGGAGTGACTTCTTTAGCTGGAAAATGGCTGAGAACCCTTGGCTGAAGAAGCTTGGCTCGGTGCCCCATACCTCTCTCTCTGATCAGCCAAAGTCCAGGCATGCTCTTGTGAAAAGGAGATAGCAAACCATGCAAATCCTTTCCAAACCCTGGGGTTATCACAGCCACTGATATTCCGCTGATCAAAACAAGTTCAAAGTCAAGGGGCACGGAAGTATACACTTTGCCCATGGAGGTAAGAGTAAGAATGAATATTTATGAACGACAATCTAGTTATCACAAGCTCTTAGATAGAGTCTCCTCTGAGTAGACACAAAGAAAAGTCTATCCCACTTTCAAAGAGGACGAGACTCAGCCCTGGGGATCTGGTCAGTTTCTAGACATTGCTTGGAAGTTTCTTCCTACCAGCTTACCTTTCTTTTTCCCACTCATCATTGGTTTGCTCCTCTTTTTCCAAAATTGAAGCAGTGCTAGAAGACTCTACCTCTCCCCATCTCACTTGCTCGTTTACCCAGGAGCACTGACTAGCTACTGCATGCAAGCAGTGCACTGTGGCAGACAGATGGGAGCAGTCCTGCCCTGTGCAGAGCTCACTTCTTCCCAAGGAGACTGGCAGCAAGCCAAGAAGCAGACAATAACAGCAGGTGTGGCAGACTCTCTGAGACAGGCCCTCAGGGTCCTTGCAGCCTGGTGTCCACACCTGTGTGAAATCCCTTCCCTTTCAAGAGTGGGTGGGACCTGTGACTTGCTTCCAACCAATGAAACGTGACGACAAGGGAGACGGACTCCCACTCCCTTGAATATGTCACCTCGTATAAGATTCCATTTTGCTATCAGCTTCACTCTGAAGATGCTCCCTGTGGCTGGCTAAAGTAGGAGGCCACATTGGGAAGGTACAGAACTGTGGGAAGCCTCCAGGAACTGAGGGAAGCCTCCAGCACACACCCAGCAAGAAGCCGGGGCCCTCTGTCCCAAAGCCAGAAGAAAACAAGTTCTATTGATAATATGTTATATAGCAACAAGAAGCTAATAAAACAGGATATGGCTATGCCAGAAGTGCTATGATAACTCGCAAAGAGAATTTCCTAGAGAAGGTAATACCTAGACTGAATCTCAAAGGATGCATAAGATTAGAAAGTAAAGGAGGGGGTGTGTATCAGAAAACACAGTGCACCTCTCATATTGTTTTGAAGTAACTCAGGACACAGTCATGACACACTAGGTCACTGTGGCATTGATGGTGTGAGGGGAGAATGGAAGAGATGACACTGAAAGACAAACAGGTATTACAGCATTAAGGACTTTTCATGGGGGAGAGTCTCTACTTTGGCCTGAGGGAAATGAGGAACTAAAGAACTTTAGAGTTGGTGAAAGCAAAAGCATATTGGACCTGTGGGCGTGGGTCTGATGAAGCATGGACAGAAATTGCTGTGATCACTGATGTAACCAAATAACCTCTTCTCCTGGTGGAGGTGGAGAAGACAAAGATAGCAGGGAGGCCCAGAGAAACCCTGGAGGAGGCAGACAGGAAGGCTGGGGAAGGCAGCATGTCTCCCCAGTGCGTGCAGGGATCCTGAAGTCTGGAAGAAGGCCAAGTTGAAGGTAGAAGCCCGAGGCTGGTAGCTTACAGGGGGAACCCTGAGTGGTATGGAAGACAAGCAGATGCTGAGCCGTGGAAAAGAAAGCTGGAACAGAAGGAGCAGGGCCCGTGGAGCTCACTGAATGAAGGTCATTGCCTGTGCTGGCATTCATGTGCTGCTGTGTTTACAGAGGTGACGGGAAACACAGCAAGTAATACGTTACAGCACTTTCCAGATTTCCAAGAAGTTGACATAAGTGGAATCATTTAGTCACACGAATCCTGTGCAGGAGGGAAGGACACTAGCAACTACTATTTATTGAGCGTCTTCTGTGTACCCAATGCGAGCTGAGGATGAAGGAACTGGAGCTCAGGGGCCAAGTGGCCTTCCCACAGCTCACAGAGCATGGTCTGAACCCCAGGTCTCTGACCCCAAACACGTGGATCTGCTGCTGCCGCCTCTATACTAGCTGACTTCTCTAAGTTACCAGCCCGCTCTCTCTGCTCAAGCTGCCCTGAACCTGTCTCAACAACTTACATTGTTTCTTTGCAACAAGTTCATTTTTAAAAGCACACCCCACAAGGAAGCTCAGCTACCACGGCGCCTTTCTTTTCAGTGTATTGCATATATCTCTTACCCATGGGTTTTAGGGATCAGTTTCTTAGTGATTACTTAGGGCTGCTTTTTTCCATTTTGCAGCTTAGTCTTAAATTTTCAAACTGTATTATTAACCCATTAGAAGTAGTAATCTTGAAAGTGTAATTCAGTTTTTTAAAGCTATAATTCCTGTGTAATTTTCTGAACAGATTTTTTTTTAGAAAGAGTTGGAGTTAAAAGGAAAACGCAAGAATTAGGCCTCATGTATTCAAATGTATTCTGAACTGAACAAAAAATTGTATTGATGCTTATGAATAATATTTTAGTTCTAA
The DNA here is from genome assembly GCF_033115175.1 of Lepus europaeus. Taxonomy (NCBI): domain Eukaryota; kingdom Metazoa; phylum Chordata; class Mammalia; order Lagomorpha; family Leporidae; genus Lepus; species Lepus europaeus. The sequence goes on along the minus strand of NC_084831.1, from coordinate 56,058,706 downwards.
AAGCAAAAAATACATAGGCAGAATCCAATTTACTTGTAGTTGGGAGGCGATGCATTCTTTTGGTTGAGGGACTGACTTGGCCATGCATTCTAGTTTCCCTAGCAAACCGAGCCTTGGTAGCAGCATACCTAGAAAGAGAAGAGAAGAAATCATCTCAAGTCCCAAGTGGATTTTGGGAAGTGTACTTTACTTTTGAGGAAAATAAACCACCTACGTGAAGTGAACCAGAAAAGTAGAACAATGGCCTTTAAACACAGTGCCACTCTGAATGTTGACTAATTTGACAATAAAATGGAATTATTTCAACATCTGCTAACAGAATAGTACTTAGAAAGCAAGCAAATACGACAGAAGATTAGGATTGTAAAAGTAGAAAAAGCATCATGTAGCATTAAAGGGTGTATCATTAAAGGGTGTATCAGTTTCCTAGGGCCACCACAGCAACCAACAACAAATCCAGGAACTTAAAATAATACAGTCCTCCCTCCTCGGTGGGGGATACGTTCCAAGCTCTCCTGTGGATACCTGAAGCCAGACACAAAAGCCTGTACACTGTGATGTTTCCTAAACACCCCCTCACACACACGCACACACACACACATTTCACGCCTTTTCTATCTTAATGAAGCACTTCTCATGTGTGGTGGCTATAATTTTTGCAGTTTCAAGAGTGACAGAAACACCAGAACAAATTTCTTTTACCTTCTTCACAATTTCCCCAGTAGGAGATTTGTTCTTTTTTAAAAATTTTTATTTTTTGACAGGCAGAGTGGACAGTGAGAGAAAGAGGGACAGAGAGAAAGGTCTTCCTTTGCCGTTGGTTCACCCTCCAATGGCCACCGCGGCCGGCGCACCGCGCTGATCTGAAGCCAGGAGCCAGGTGCTTCTCCTGGTCTCCCATGGAGTGCAGGGCCCAAGGACTTGGGCCATAATCCACTGCACTCCTGGGCCACAGCAGAGAGCTGGCCTGGAAGAGGGGCAACCGGGACAGAATCCTGCACCCTGACCGGGACTAGAACCCGGTGTGCTGGCGCCACTAGGCGGAGGATTAGCCTGTTGAGCCACGGCGCCGGCCCGAGATTTGTTCTTAACATTGACCTTAGCCACCTCAGCATACGAGATCCTTCTTAGTTCTTTATTTAGGACTTCCACGTTTTCACTTCAAGGAAGCACTTTGTAGTTCCTCCATTGCATACCCAAATGCCAGCATTACCATTCTTGGCTTTTGGGGCCATTATTAAGTACAATCAGTGCTTGAACACGAGCACTGTGATACTGCAACAGTCCATCTGATAACAGATTAAGTAATTAATGTCCAGTGTGGAAAAGCTGGACAAAGCAATAATTCACATACAGAGAGAAGGGGGACAAAGTGCTACAAAGTGCACAAAGTGCAAGATTTCATCACATGACTCGTAATGGTGTGCAATTGCAATTGAAAATTTATGAATTGCTTATTTCTGGAATTTTCCACATAATATTTTCAGGCCATGGATGACAGCAATTAACTAAAAACTCAGAAAATAGAGCCGGCGCCGTGGCTTAACAGGCTAATCCTCCGCCTTGCGGCGCCGGCACACTGGGTTCTAGTCCTGGTCGGGACACCGGATTCTATCCCGGTTGCCCCTCTTCCAGGCCAGCTCTCTGCTATGGCCCGGGAAGGCAGTGGAGGATGGCCCAAGTGCTTGGGCCCTGCACCCCATGGGAGACCAGGAAAAGCACCTGGCTCCTGGCTTCGGATCAGCGAGATGCGCCGGCCGCAGCGGCCATTGGAGGGTGAACCAACGGCAAAAGGAAGACCCTTCTCTCTGTCTTTCTCTCTCACTATCCACTCTGCCTGTCAAAAAAACAAAACAAAACAAAACAAACAAACAAAAAAAACAAACTCAGAAAATAAATCCGGAGGTAAGGAGGACGTCTATAACAGGAACTTACTCTCCCACACTCTGGAGGCTGAAGTCTAGGCTCCCCGTGAAGTCTCCAGGTAACAGCCCTCTCTTGCTTCTTCCTAGCACCTACTGGCTCCCAGCAAACTTGGCCAACAGCTGCACCACTCCCTTCTCTGCCCTCATCATCACATGGTTCCTTCCCTGCATGTATCTCTCTGTGTGTCTTCTCCTTTTCAGAGGCTATCAGTCATTGGATTCAGGGCCCTCCTTAATCCAGTATAGCCTCATCTCCATTAATTACATCTGAAGAGATCATTTCCAAATAAAATCAGATTGTGAGGCTTGGGGTGGGGTGGGAAAGGCAGGAGTTTTGGGATAACACAATTCAACCTTTTTTTTGGTTAGTTTGGCCAATGATGTATCAATTTTATTAATTTTCAAAAAAAAAATCAGCTCTTCATTTAACTGATCTTTCCTATTTTTTTGTTTCAGTTGTGTTTATTTCTTCTCTAATTTTTATATTTCTTTCCTCCTACTAATTATGGGTTTGGTTTGCTGTTCTTCTAGATTCTTGAGATGCATTGCTAGATCAATTATTTGATGCCTTTCCAATTTCTTGATGCAGGCACCAATTGTTATATACTTTCCTCGTAATACTGTTTTTGCTATATCCCATTAGTTTTGATTTTTTATCATCGTCACTCATTTCTAGGAATTTTAAAATTTCCTTTATGATTTCTTCTATGACCAACTGTTCATTCAGGAGCCTGTTGTTTAGTCTCCATGTATTTGCATATTTTCTAAAGTTTCTTAAATTATTATTTTCTTTTTAAAAAATATTAATTTATTTGAAAGTCAGAGTTACACAGAGCGAGGAGAGGCAGAGAGAGAGGAGGTCTTCCCTCTGCTGGTTCATTCCCCAATTGGCTGCAATGGTCAGAGCTGTACCGATCCAAAGCCAGGAGCCAGGAGCTTCTTCCAGGTCTCCCATGCGGGTGCAGGGGCCCAAGGACCTGGGCCATCTTCTACTGCTTTCCCAGGCCATAGCAGAGAGCTGAATTGGAAGTGGAGCAACCTGGTCTCACACCAATGCCCATATGGGATGCCAGTGCTTCAGGCCAGGGCGTTAACCCACTGTGCCACAGTGCCAGCCACCTTATGTTGTTAATTTCAAGCTTCATTCCATGGTGGTCAGAAAAGATATATGATATGATTTCAATTTTTTTGAATTTGCTGAGACTTTCTTTAGGGCCTAGGGTATGGTTTATCCTAGATAAAGTTACATGCACTGATGAAAAGAATGTGTGTTCTGCAACTGTGGGATGACATGATCTGTAAATATCAACTAGGTCCATTTGGTCAGTAGTGTAAATTAGCTCTGTTGTTTCTTTGTTGATTTTTTTGTCTAGTTGATCTGTCCATTGATGAAAGTGGGGTGTTGAAGTCCTCACTTATTATTGTATTGGAGTCTATATTTCCCTTTAGATCCATTAACATTTGTTTTAAGTAGCCAGGCAACCCAGCATTGGGTGTGTATGCATTTACTATAGTCACATCTTCCTGTTGAATATATTCCTTAATTAATACATTAGGCCCTTCTATGTCTCTTTTAACAGTTTTTGTGTTAAAGTCTATTTTGTCTGATATTAGGATGTCTATTCTTGCTTGTTTTTGCTTTCCATTAACATGGAATGTTGCTGTGGATTCGTTCTGAGAGGAAGAGCGCGGTAGGGGCAAGAGGCATGGAGTCATGACACAGATACCAGGAGTCGGGTGAAAGTGGGCTAGAGATGAGCAGCCGCAGACTCGTTTATTTCGGTTGGTACAGCAGTTTATATAGTCGAGGCAGCCAATCCGGTCAAGGGGCAGTTTATGCCCTAACCAATCACTGCCTGTTGCTGGCAGGTTCTTTTGCCAGGTGGGTTCCGAAGCCATTCCTGAGTAACTGATGCTCACTTGCCAGTGGCCATCTTGGCACGGCCTTCTCATTCCACCACAATGGGATATCTTTTTCTTTTCTTTCACTTTCAATCTTTGTTGGTGAGGTGTATTTCTTGTAGGCAGCAAATAGGTGGGTCTTTTTTTTTTTTTAATCCATTCAGCCTATCTGTATCTTTTAATTGCAAAATTTAGGCCATTTACATTCAAGATTATCATTGATAAATAATGACTTTGTCATGCTATTTTCCCATAAATACTCCTATTGTTTGTTTTGGATTTCCTTTGCAGATGTACCAGGAGACTTTCTTCCTTCACATTCTTTCTCAGTGCTGACTGTTTCTTTGTGTTGCACATTCTTAAGAATCATTTGTAAGGCTGGACAAGAGGGAACTGATTCTTTCAATTTCTGTTTTGGGAGGTCTTTATTTCACCTTCATTTATAAATGAGTTTTGCTGTGTACAGTATTCTGGGTTGACAGTTTTTTTTTTCTTTTCTTTCTTTCAGGACTCGAACTATGTCTCTCTATTCTCTCCTTGCCTGAGGATTTCTGATGAGAAATAAGCTGTCAATCTTATTGGATATCCTTTAAAGATAATCTGGTGTCTGTCTTGAACATTTTAGATTCTTCTCTGTGTTTTGCTTTTGAAAGTTTGATTATAATGTGTCATGCTGAAAGCTCTTCTGATCATGCCTATTGGAGTTCCATGTGCTTCCTGTACTTGGATGCCCCTATCTTTCTCAGATTAGGGAAGTTTTGTTATTATTTCATTGAATAGGTCTTCTTATCCATTCTCTTTTTCCATACCTTGAGGAACTCCTAAAATATGTATGTTTGGTCATTTCATAGTATACCAAAAATCTCAAACACTATTTTCAGTTTTTCTGTTTTTTTTTTTTTCCTTCTTTTTTTTGGTCTATTTTCAAGGATTTTTCTTCTAGCTAGGATATTCTTTCTTCTGCCTCACTGTCTTTCCACTGTATTTTTTGTTTGACATATTGAATTCTTCATCTCTAATATTTCAGTTTGATTTATCTTCAATATCTCTATCTCTCAGCATTAATAACTATTTATTTATTTGAAAGGTGGAATTACAGAGGCAGAGAGAGAGAAAGAGAGAGAGGTCTTCCACTCACTGGTTCACTCCCCATATGGCTGCAACAGCCAGAGCTGGGCTATTCCAAAGCCAGGAGCCTGGAGCTTCCTCCAGGTCTCTCCCTCATGGGTGCAGGGCCCAAGGACTAGGGGCTTCTTCCACTACTTTCCCAGGCCATAGCAGAGAGCTGGAATGGAAGTGCAGCAACTGGGACTCAGATCAGCGCTGCAGGCAGCAGCTTTGCTTACTTCATTCACCCCAGCACTGGTCCCGTGTATAGATTTCTTTAACTCATGAATTTGCTAGTCATTGCTTCTGAGTAATCCTATACTCATTTTTTTGAATTCCTTTTCAGGCATTTCATTCATTACTTCATCTTCACACTCTAATATTGAAGTGTTGTCTTCCTTTTGGGGAGTCATATTGTCTTATTCATGGTCCTTGTATTTCTGTTTATTTGTAGGCATTTGTGGAAACACTTGTTGAGTTTTCTCCTCTGAGGGCTTTTATCTTTGAAATATGCCTCTTTGGCTTAGTGGAGTCTATATTCCTCCAGCAGATATCCGGAGAGGTGTGCCAGAAGTGGGCAGGGAGCTGGGGCCACTGCTCAAGGGTGGGGGAAAGAGTCCAGAGCTCTACCAAGTTGAGTGTGACAGATCTCTTCTATCATCAGGAGGGAGGAGGGTATGATCACATCACTGGCATGATCACAGCTCAGGCCCTCTCTGCCAAGGTGCACCAACGGTGCAGGGCGAGCCCACGGTGGTTACGCACCCTACCCATGCAGGCACATGAACTACACAAAGGATCTCTGCACTCTCAGTGTGGGCATAGAATCCTCTGGGATGATCCACCCCAGGCACTCAGGGAACTCGAAGCCTCCAAAGCCAGACACAGTAACTGCCCAGAGACCCAGCCACACCCCATGTCCTATCACACAGAGAATTCCCACAGTCAAAGCGTGCAGGGATCTCACAGTCACAGGGAGCAAGGAACCCACTCGCAGCCCCATGAGCTTCCCCTGTTCACAGAGACAGCTGTGATGTGTCCCAGCTGCCAGGCTGAGAGGTGTTCTGTACTCTGCTTGGCGAGTCGAGTCTGGGCACCTTGATAGGGTGAGGGCAGCGGAAGAGAGGGGAACACTTCACAGGCCTAAGTGGTCGCTCCACCTCCACCAACCCAACCCTCCAGGCCAGACTCAAAGTCAGTGGGGACCATGGATTTATCCCTCTGATAAAATCCTACAGTCACATAGGGCCCGGCAGTCTCTACTCGGCTTATTAAGATGGTGCTTCCTCCCTGCCAGTCACCTTTGGAGGGACGGGAAGAAAGCAATGTGCTCTCCTTTCAAAGGGTTAGGTGGGTACCCTGCCCCTGCTAACCCCCTAGGCCAGACTCAAAGTCAGTGGAAGCCATGAGGCTCTCCCTCAGGCAATATCACCAGTGCCACAGCTGCCACAGGGTCCTCTCACCTTGCTCCAAGAAGATGGCATTTCCTCCAGCCCTTGGCTGTGGGGTAGCTGGCAATACCCTGCTCGCTGCTGCATGACTGTACCATCCCCACTCTCCACAGCATCTCTCTTCTTTCTGTAGAATTTCCACTGCAAACGTCTCTCCAGCTGTCCCCTGGGAATGCAGTTCCTCCCCTTTTCTTCTGCTATCTTTCTGTGGTCAGAATCAGCATGTCTTTTCTCTATTCAGCCATCTTGGATCTCCTTGAATTTTTCAATGTTAAACTTCAGTTACATTCCTGGTATAAACCCTAATTTGGTCATGATGAACTATTATACTTAATTATAGTTATTTACTGTAATTAATCATGACCAAATGCAGTTTATACTAGGACTGTAATCTTGATTCGGAATTTAAAAAATCAAACAATTTTAAAATATACACATATACACCTATAAAAGATGATTTTTTAAATTATCTTTTTGAATTTGCCACATATAAATGGATTTAAAGATTTTTTACACTGAAATAACTTATATTTTAATTGCAGTTTACATAAATTTTTTGAAGTAGCCTTGTCTATAGCTGAATTCAACTTGCTAAAAGTTTGCATCTATGTCTATGCAGTGTATTGATCTGTAGATTTCAGATACTGTTTTTGGTTCTGCTATTGAAGTAATGCTGACTTTATTTGTTGAGAGGTGTTCTATTTTCTGAAAGAGTTTGAGCACATGGGTAATATGTTTTCCATACACATGTGGAAGAGTTCTCCAGTGAAGCCCTCTGTTGTCCTTGTGTGAAGGCCTTTAACTAAAAAGTCAATGTATTCATTAGATAAGGTATTATTCAGGTTATACATTTCTTTTAAATTGGGCCTTGATAGATGTTGTCTTCCAAGAAATTTGTTCATTTCATCGGTGACTGAATTTATTGGTTTGAAAAAATCTTTCTCTTCATTGTAGAGAGATATTTTCATTGGGTATAAAATTCTAGTGTTCATAACTTCTTTCAAGTGCTTTAAAATTGTCATCTATTATATGTTGGCTTGCTAGGTTTCTGTTATGAAGTTGTCATGAAATTATCTTTGCTTCTCTACATATAAGATGTAGATTCGTGGTATTATTTTCTACTTTTAAGAATTTTACCTTTATCTCTTAATTATAGCAATGTGATTATGATGCCCATTGGTACAGTTTCTTTATAGATTCATTTGGCTTCATGGTGTGTACATTTATAGCTTTCATCAAGTTTGGAAAATTTTCCATCATAATTATTTCTTCAAAAAATTTTTTTTTTTTTTGTCTCCCTCTTCTGGGACACCAATTCCCTGTATCCTACATCACTCAACATTGTCCCAACTCAGTCAACAGCTCAGTGAGGATCTTTTCTTCCTTTCAGTCTTTTTTCTTTTGCCCATTTTTAAGAGTTTGTATTGCTGCACTTTCTGGGTCATGAGTCTTTTCTTCTGGAGTGTCTAGTTTGCTGCTCTTCTCAGATATATATCTCATATATATATATATATATATAGTTTTCAAAAAGCTTTATTTATTTATTTGAGAGACAGAGTGAGAGAGAGACAAATAGAAAGAGATCTTCCATCTGCTGGTTCACTTCCCAAATGTCTGGGTTTGTATTACCAGGAAGCTAAATAGGAAGCAGGGGAGCAGTGGCTTCAACCAGGGCTTCCAATATAGAATGAGGGAGTTCCAAGGGGTAGCTTAACACCATGCTGCAATGTCTGCCCCGTATTTATTCCTATCTATAGTTTTCCATTGGTCTTTTGTATTTTTTATGTTTCTTTCTTTATTGTATTAATATTTTTCTTTAACTACTTGTGTATATTTTATAAGACATATAATATCCACTTTAAGTTTCCTATCTATTAATTCTGTTATCTTTATTTTTATGGATCTATTTATATTGATTGATTTTCCTTCTTTTGGTAATGAGTCATTATCTCACTTATTTGCATTAGTGATAATTTAAATATTTTTATTATTTATTTATTTGAAACGCGAGACAGAGCACCCATCTGCCAGTTCACTCCCCAAATGCCCACAACAGCCAGTGTGGGAGTTGGTAATGCAGTTCAGGTGGGTGGCAGGATGCCAATTACTTGAGCTATCTCCATTGCCTCCCAGGGTCTGCATTAGCAGGATGCTGGAGTCAGGACTTAGAGCTGGGTATTGAGCCTGAGTATTCTAATGTGGGACATAGGCGTTGTAACTGCTAGGCTAAGTTCCTGCTCCCAAAACTGATGATTTAAAAACATCATATTTATTTATTTATTTATTTGAAAAACAGAGGGACAGAGAGGGAGAGATAGAGAGGGAGAGAGCTTCCAACAGCTGGTTCAGTCCCAAAATGGCTACAACAGCCAAGCTGAAGCCAGGAGTCAGTAACTCCCTCTGGTTGTACCACATGGGTGGCAGGGACCTGAAGTACTTAGGCCATCTTCTGCCATTTTCCTAGGCTCATTAGCAGGGAGCTGAATGGGAAGCAAAGCAGCTGGGATCAAGCTAGAGATGGGATGCCAGGGCCAGCTTCACAGGCAGCAGCTTAACCAGCTGAGCTACACATTGGCCCCAAAACTGAGGATTTTAGATGGAATGTTGGACATTCTAAATTTCATGTTGTTAGGCGGTGAGCTTTGCTATGTCCCTTTAAATATGGTTGCCCTTTGTTCTGACATTCAGTTCACTATCTCATCCACTCATCTCATTCCTTCAAGACTTGTTTTTAAGCTTCCTTATGGGTCTAAGACAGACTTTACCTTGGGGCTACTGTGGCCCCACCACTAAGGCGTGACCCTTCTGAAGTCTCTGCCCATTGTCCTTGAATTACGAGGTCTCACCACTCTGGCTAGCAGAAACACAAAGCATCCGCAGCTCTGCGAAGCCTTGCTTCAGCTTTGTCAAAAGTCTTTAGGATCTTATTTTGCTCAGGGCAAATATGGCTTTAGAAAACAACATAGCTTGAATTACATCCGCTCTCCCCTATTCAGAAAACTTTGTCATCAGAAAATTCCACAAGTATGGCTATTTCCTTACTTATTCAACCATTTAATTGCCTTTATATGAAAGTACTTCAGAAAGTTCATGGGAAAGTAGAATCAAAAAGCAAGTTTATTGTGGTGCAAAAGCTTTTTGAACTTGTAAAATACGAAAAGCTCCTTCGGGGAAGGTGTTGTCTGGGATGCTCAAATCTCATACCGGAGTGCCCCTAGGACTTCTGGCTACTCCACACTTCTGATCCAGCTTCTTACTAATGTGCGTGGGAGGCAGTAGGTGATGGGGCAAGTATTGAAGTTCCTGCCACCTTCATAAGATACCTGCGTAGAATTCCTGGCTCTTGGCTTTGACTTGGTGCAGCCGTGGGGTATTGTGGGCATCTGGGGAGTGAAGCAGTGGATAGATGTCACTCTGTCTCTCTCTCACTCTCTTTCTGTCACTCTGCTTTGAAATAAATAAATATTTTTAAAAGCTTATGGACAATACATATTATGAAAAACTATGCATATGTTTTACAATTCTTTACACCAAAGTAAATACAAAGAGAGAGCTCTTCCATCCACTGGTTAATTCTACAGATGTCCACAACATCCTGGGATGGACCAGACTGAAGCCTGGAGCCAGGAACTCTGTCTCTATCTCTCATGTGGGTAGTAGAACCCAAGGGGGTCCAGCTTTGTGGCATAGTAGGCTAAGCCTCCACCTGTGGCACCAGCATCCCATATGGGGGCCTGTCTGTGTCCCAGCTACTCCACTTCCAATCCAGCTCTCTGCTTATGGCCTGGGAAAGCAGTGGAAGATGTCCCAAGTGCTTGGGCCCCTGCACCCACATGCGAGACCTGGAAGAAGCTCTTGGCTCCTAGGAGTCTCTGAATCGGCTCAGCTCTGACTGTTGTGGCCATTTGGGGAGTGAACCAGCAGATGGAAGACCTTTCTGTCTGTCTCTCCCTCTCTCTGTCTAATTCTACCTCTCCAGTAAATAAATAAAATCTAAACAAAACAAAACAAAACAAAACAAAACAAAAAACCCTTGAGCTGCACCTCCTAGGGTATGCATTAGCAGGAAACTGCATGGGAAGTGGAGCTGGGACTCAAACTCGGGCCCTCTGGTACGGGATGTGGGAGTCCCAAGTGGTGGTTTAACTCGCTGTACCACAACATCTACCCCTACACATGTACCTACACATGTATTTTAATTCAATTTTTCAATGAACTTTTTGAAGCACACTCTCATATAACTGAAAACACAAATTATAAAAACAAAAATGTTTAGAATCATTGAATGTGGTGGAATGAGAAGGCCATGCCAAGATGGCCGCTGGCAACAGAGTCTGCCTGGCAACAGGCTGATTGGATGGTTTCAGAAATCACATGACAGCGGAGTCTGCCTGGCAACAGGCTGTGACTAGATGGCTTTAGAAACTGCCTGGCAACAGGGTGTGATTGGTTAGGGCACAGACCACCCCTTGACCGGATTGGCTGCCTTGGCTATATAAGCTGCTGTAGCAACTGAAATGGATGAGTCTGCAGGCTGCTTGCCTCAGGCCTGCTTTCACCCGACTCCTGGGGTCTATGTGGTGACTCCGCACCTCTTGCCCCCACTATGCTCCTCCTCCCAGAAATGAATCCACAGCAACAATTGAAGAAATGTAAATTAAATTACTATGGAGTGAAAGGGAGGGGGAGAGAAAGAAAGAGTCAGAAGAGACCTTCTATTCTCTGATTCATACCTCCAGATGGTCACAACAGCTAGAGCGGGGTTAGCCCAAACCCAGGAACCTGGAACTCCATCCAGGTCTCCTGCGTGGATGGCAGGGCCCCAAGTAGTTGGGTCATCTTCCTCTGCTTTCCCAGGTGCATTAGCAGGGAGCTCGATCATAAATGGTGCAGTATCACAGATAGCAGCTTAACCTGCTACACCACAATGCTGGGCCATGGTGACATGTTCTAGGGGAACTCCTCGGCCCCCTCTCCTCCTCTGATAAAGCCCAATCACATGTGTCCTTGGGCACAGAGGCCTCCCCCTCTTACTGCTGCTCGGGGGCAGAAGATGAGCAAGACCTAAGTCGGTTCGTGTTTCCTATTTTACTGGTCAAGGTGAGGACAGGAGGGCAAAGGAGGAGGGAAAGTTGGGGAAGAGAGGAGACAGGGATAGAGGAGGGAGGCTCTCAAAACGTATGAGCAGACCAAAGGAGCAATTCTCAGAGGGAAAACAAATGTCATATATGTGTTTTTGACTCATATCAAAACTCTTTCAGGAGAGAGGAAGTGGGGGAGCAGTCTTGAGCTATGGTACCTTGCGATGCAGGAGCTTCCTCTAGATTGTGTGCTACAACCAGAAATCTATGGTGAAGTTTTAGCACTACAATCTTTTTAAAAATAATTAATTTTATGTGTTTGAAATGTAGAGACAGATAGAGATCTCCCAGCCACGGGTTCACTCCCCAAATGCCTGCAACAGCCAGGGCTGGACTAGGTTGAAGGCAGCAGCCTGAAACTCTATACATGTCTCCTGTAGGGGTGACAGGGATCCAGACACTTGAGACATCACCTGCTGCTTCCCACAGTGTGCTTTAGCAGGAAGCTGGAATCTGAGGCAGAGCCAGGATTCAAACCCAGACACTCTGACATGAGATGCAGGCATCACAAGCCGTGGCTTAATGGCTGAACCTGATGCTTCTTCCTAGGGCTAAATTCTGAGACAGAAATTCGTGAAATGAATTATATCTGTAAGGGGCCTCAATAAAAAGTGTGAAATTCATAACAAACGATGAAAGAATTAGATATGTTAACTCTGATGGAGAAAGCCTGGGTTGCGGTAACAGGCCCCGGTTTGTATTTCAGCTTTTAAGTAGGAAACTTTATTTTGAAAAACTGTTTCTGCACAACTTCTTAATAAAATGGACATAATTTCTCATTTTAGTTTTGCAGACACATGTAAAAGCATGTAGTAGGCATTCAATAAAATCAATTAAAATCTGGAATGATTGAGAATCATAAGATGTTAGATGCAAGCAAGAAAGATTAGAGATATTTGAAGACTTTTAAAGTACCAACCTCTATCTCTAAAACACCCAGTCAGAGGCTATATAGTTACCTTGAAAAAGTTATTTTTGAAAAAGGAATTTTCCCCTTCATCTTTATTTTTTTCACCTGTCTGTATTTTAAAATACAGGCAATATCCATTTTAATACTACTTCTCTCTTTAACCACAAGATGGCACTCAAGGTTCAATCTTTGGGGAATAAAAACCCTAGCATTCCTCCTTAAAAATTAACTAAATATGCAACTCTGTAAACCTATAAAAACAACGTTTAAATTCAATAACCCTGACAGGACAGCACAAACACACAATCAGTGAGTATACTCAGCAGGAAGGTTTTCTACAGAAACGGAGTAAAGAAACACAGGTATGCTAACAGCAAAATCATTTGTTTTAGTGAGTTCACATACCCACTTACAATAATCAAACACTAAAGAAATTTAAAAATAAACAAGGAAAAAGGAACAATGCAATTTGATATTGATGGGAAAGAAAAAACTACTTTCCCACAGAAATTAGATTTGATTTGCATTTACAATGGGCAGGCAATACTTCTGTGTTTACCTAAAAATCTTAAGTTCTTAATAAATACATATTAGTAAGTAAGTAGAATATACTTTAGTTTTTAATTTTCAAACAACAATTGTATTTATCAATAACATCAAGCAAACGCTTTTTGCCTCAGTTTCTCTCATCGGTTAACCAGAGATGATAGCACTTCTGCCAAGGGACCCTGGGGTGGCAGCCAGTGGCGCTGGGCGGCTAGGGGCCTTGTGTTGAAGTGGTGGTGGCAGGTGAGCAATGCGGGCTGCCCTGGAGTGGAGACTGACTTGAGGCTTTGGAGGAGTTTCCGGGATATTGTTGTGGGTTGCACTTGGAGGTGTGACTGTCACCCCGGGGGGGCCAGCATCACAGTAGGAATGAAAGGAGGATGCTTCCTATGAAAGGGACGTAGCTGTAGCCCGCTGTTCCCTGCTCCTCACACCTCCTACGTAGAGATCTGGGCAGCAGTCTTTTCAAAGAGTACGTGGAATGCAAAAGTCTACCAGACTTAAAAGCTGCTATTTAGGCTACCTGCTGACTGGCACAGATTAGATTGCTGGTACAGATTTTTCCTTTATCACATAAGCGACCATTAGGTATAGGGTATGATACATGGTTTTATGTGCACATAACAAGAATACTCAAAAGAACAGCTTTCACTGCTTTCTGATCTTATATCCTTTACTATTTCTCTAGAGAAAATACAAACTACTGATTAGATTTTTGATTCATATCCTTTCCTATGTCTTGGTAGACAGAAGCATTTGCCTGAATAACCAAAAGACAGTCAAGGCAATCGGAAAGAAAAAAGACCTCAGAAATGAGCACCAAATGAAATGATTGACCAATGAATATTTATGAACTGTTTATAATGACAATTGGTTTCTATTAACAGTAACTGAAACATGTGTAAAGTTCAAGAATTTGCATAAAATATTCAAGACTGTCATTTAGATTCAAGTTTTCAGTCACTGTTTATGACTCTATCCTAGAACTCCTACAATAGAGCCATAATCTCTGCATTCGAATGGACCTTAATAGAAGTCTACAGATAAGGTTGATATTTTCTTAAAATTAACTGCTTTCACTTTTAGCCCTAATTTTAAATGGGGAACAGGGTTAAGTATGTACCTTTCTTTTTTTAAATTTTTTTTTTTACTTTTTAAAAAAAGATTTATTTATTTATTTGAAAGTGTCAGAGTTATACAGAGTGAGAAGGAGAGGCAGAGAGAGAGAGAGAGAGAAAGAGAGGTCTTCCATCCAATGGTTCACTCCCCAGCTGGTGGCAGTGGCCAGAGCTGCACTGATCCGAAGCCAGGAGCCAGGAGCTTCTTCTGGGTCTCCCAAGTGAGTGCAGGGGCCCAAGGACTTGGGCCATCTTCTACTTTCCCAGGCCATGACAGAGAGCTGGATTGGAAGTGCAGCAGCTGGGACTAGAACTGGTGCCCATATGGAATGCTGGCACTGCAGGCGGCAGCTTTACCTGCTATGCCACAGTACTGGCCCCAAGTATGTATCTTTCAACAAACATTAATTGAGTGTGTACTTTTTGCCAGGCACCATGCTAAGTACCCAGGCGGCAAAGCTACACTATTGTCGCTGCCTTGGTCACTCTCCAAGAACATATGCATTGCCACACCACAGGTGTTGAAAGACACAGGAAAGAGGATGGGCAACTGGGGATGCCTGAGCATGCCAGAGAGCATTTCTCCAAGACACGCTGGAGCTGGTTTTTCCTGCCATCCTCATGACCGACTTTTCCAGGCAGACAGAAAAGGGGGCGGAGTGTGGATGGGAAAAGAACCACAGGCACAATGGGGCTAAAATGCAGGTGGTCCTGGTAGGTGCTGGTTCCTAACCTGAGAATGAGCATTTTACAGTTTTTACATGTCTCCAAGAGAGATGATTGTTCTCTGGATAGTTGTCAGGCATGAGGTCCAGCTCCCCCTCTCCTCAGGAACTAGTACTTACTGAATGCTCATGTGCCATCACTGGACGATTTTATCTATTTTGTAAATATCTATGTATTTTCATTTTTATTTGAAATGCAGAGACAGAAAGATGGTCAGAGATCTTCCAACTGCTGGTTCACACCCCAAATGTCAGCAACAACCTGGGTTGGACCAGGTTAAAGCCACGAGCCCGGAACTCCATTCAGGTCTCCCATGTGGGTGGCAGAGACCCAAGAACTTGAGCCACCACTGCTGCCTTCCAGGGTGTGCATTAGCAGGAAGGTGGATTGGAAGTGGAGAGGCTGGGACTCAAACCAGGCACCCTGATATGGGACATGGGCACCACAAGCCACAACCTAATTAATCACTGTGACAAATGCCTGCCCCTGATTTTAAATATATGATCTTATCTAAGAGATTCACCACAATAACAATAACTCTGCAAGGTAGGTCATGCCATCTCCCTTTAGCACACAAGGAGGCAAGTTCAGAGAGGGTAAGAATTCTCTAAGATCTGTCTGGCTCAAAAGCCCATGCTCTTTCTCCATGCACTTCATTGAACTGGTGCCACAGCAGACAAATCATGAATAAGAACAAACCTTTTGAAGTACTTACCATGTGCCAAAGCTGTTGTGAAACATTTTATATATATTAATTTATTTAATCCTCACAAATTCCTTGGGAAGTAGGCATATTATAGCCTCCACTTAGCAGCTAAAACTGAAGCTCAAATAAGTCAGGTCTCATATTCAAGTCAGCGGGCTGGTAGAGCTAGAAGGCAAATGCAGGCAGTTTGGCCCCAGCACCCCGAGGCTTAAGCACTGCACATCCTGGCTTTTAACTCAGTCCAAACCCTAACTCTATATTGCCTGCAAAACTCTGCTGAGAAAGACATTCCAGGCAGAAGGCACAAAGAGAACTTCTATCTCCAAACAAAAGTGACAAAAGATAAATTTGTGTGGTTTAAGAATGGGGTATTGATTGATGAGGAGGGCAGGGAGAACAGAGAAAAGGATAGGACAGTAACACAGAGCGAGGTCTCTCTTCTCCCTCAACGCTGTGCAAACGAAAGGGTCTCAGCTAGAATTTTCTGTTTTATTTCATTTGTGAGACTTAAAAAAATTATTTACATAAAGGGAACAAATTTCATGTATTTCATGTATACAGTTTTAACAGCATAATGATACTTCCCACCCTGCCCTCCTTCCTCCCTTCGCTCTTCCCTACCCTCCCGCTTCCTCCGTTTTTTAAAAAATTTTTACAGTGATATATTTTCAACTTACTTTATAATCACAAGGTTAACCCTCCACTAAATAAAGAATGCATTTTCAAATGCTTATTAAAAGTAGAGTGATGCATAATGAGGTTATATAGTGATATAGTTTGGTATGGTTTTTGTCTACCCAAAGGTTCATGTGTAGGAAATTTGGTCCCCAGGGTAGTCTATTGGAAGATGGTGTGGACCTTTAAAAGGCAGGGATAATGGGAGGACTTTGGGTCAGCTGGGGTGGTCCATTCTGCTCCTGGTTTAAGAAGTGATCACTTGGGGCTGGTGCTGTGACACAGTAGGTTAATCCTCCACCTGTTGCACTGGCATCCTATATGGGTGCAGATTCTAGTTCTGGCTGCTCCTCTTCCAATCCAGCTCTCTGCTGTGGCCTGGGAAGGCACTGGAAGATGGCCCAAGTCCTAGGGCCCCTGCACCCATATAGGGGACTGGGAAGAAGCACTTGGCTCCTGGCTTTGGATCAGCGCAGCGCTGGCCGCAGCGACCATCTGGGGAGTGAACCAATGGAAGGAAGACCTTTCTCTCTGTCTCTCCCTCTCACTGTCTGTAACTCTCTCTCAAATAAATAAATAAAAATCTTTTAAAAATTTTTTTAAAAAGTGATCACTTGCTTGCTCTCACCATTGCATCTGCACCATGAGGTGATAGAGCCCTTAACATTGCACTTGAGTTAATGCTATTTGGACTTTGAACTCCAAAACTATGAGCTGAATACACCTCTTGTCGTCATAAGTAGCCTCTGACAGCTAATACATATAGCATGCACATAAGGTCAGTTACTCATTTGCAGAGATCCCCACTAATTTTCTATTTGAGTCTTGTGAAGTGAGTATTTTACCATACGTCATGTACTTTGATGAATGCAAGACTTCTGATAATTATATGAAAAGAAGTTGAATTTCACCATTCTTTGGGTCTTTACTATATTTTACATGTTTACATACTTAACATTTATGCCACATTAAAATCTAGATAAATCTAATCTGCTTTTAAAGTGTATCCTTAAACTAATCAATACCGAAATTTACAAAAAGCAGATAGCATTTGATCTAAATAATATATTCTCATCAACCACCAGATGGCATAAGGTGTGAGGGTTTTATTCTGACAGGGTCACTATGCACATGATAATTTGACCTACAAGTTCAAAATAATGTATTTGAAAAAATGTTTGAGCACTCAAACAGTTCACAATTATTTTAACCATATGTAGAAGTGGATGAATAAGTTGAAATGACATGGTCCTACTTTTTCTACATTTTTGGGTTCTGTGGGATGTTGGCATTACATAATGAATCAAGGATCAAACAAAAAAAGCAGTTCTGTTAAAGGAAATCAAAAAGGAAGTCATGTCAAAGCAAAATTAACCTTATTTTCTAAGTGAGTTTCTACAACTCAATAAGAAACTTGAAACGTGCCTTCAAAAAATGAAAACATGCTTGTATTCCTTCAAATTCTGCTTAATAAAAACTTTTTAACTGCCTATAATTTATCTTGAAAGCAGAAAAGTATCTAATGCAAAAGTTTTTCTCTGCTTTGAGTTGAAGGAAGCTATTGCAGAAGTCAATTGAAAAAAAGAAAATCTAACTTAAAATCCAATCCAAAATATGATGTTAAAGGGCAGGGGAATTTACAGGTATTTCAAGAACCTCAATTTCTACACAAATTTAAAATACAGCATGTTATTTCTATTTTTTTTTTTTTTTCAGACAGGCAGAGTGGACAGTGAGAGAGCAACAGAGAAAAAGGTCTTCCTTTTTCTGCTGGTTCACCCCCAAGTGGTTGTTACGGCAATCCGAAGCCAGGAGCCAGGTGCTTCCTCCTGGTCTCCCATGCAGATGCAGGACCCAAGCACTTGGGCCATCCTCCACTGCCCTCCCGGGCCACAGCAGAGAGCTGGATTGGAAGAGGAGCAACCGGGACATAATCCAGCACCCCAACCGGGACTAGAACCTGGTGTGCCGGCGCCACAGGCGGAGGATTAGCCTATTGAGCCGCAGCGCCAGCCAGCACGTTATTTCTATTAATCCTGTATTTCACTTGACACAGTAAGTTGAAGAGTTAAAAAATGAGGGGGATGTCACAGTTGGAACCTGCAATTCTCTAGCTTTAAGGTAGCATATGCTCACTAAGCACCTTGCAAACAGCACCCTGTAGTAAGTGGTGATTGTGCAACCAGTGCCAGAGAGCAGAGATGGAATCTCCACTCCAGCATGGTGAAGCACAAAGATTGCCTTCAAAAGGACAAGAGACCAAAGATTTATGGTCCCCCTTTTTTTTCATATGGCCCAAGACTCATTGATTGCTGAAGATATTATAATAATTTATTTGGGTATTTTTCTACATACTTCCTCACTAGATTTGGTGTATTTGGTTCCTGCATGAGGAGGAAGTATGAGAGGGATGAAAAGCTAACTGAAGATATGCAGTTTCTGCTGCTGTTGTTGTTGTTACTATTTCTAAGGCACACATTGATGAAGATGAGATGGATGGGAGGAAGAGAACTCATGGGGAGGGCGTTTGAGATTTCTTCACTGGGGCCCGTGTCCTGTCTCCATCTTTGGCATCCAAGACAGAACAGAGGTATTTCCCACCTGAGTTCACATGAAAGGAAGAAATGGAACTTTCTTCTCCTTATTCTTAGGCACAGAGAAAGGCAACAGTTGTTATTTCCAAGGGTTTATCCTGATGGTTCAGTTAAATACTAGAAAATGGAATAATGTGCATTTCAAGTTAATGGGATAATAAATTCAAGGCACTTAACATTTCTTACTTTAATTTCCATTCTTTAGGATACTGTAGATCTATTTTCTTCCATTTATAATAGTGTCCAAGGAAATCTGGATCTTTAAGCACTGAAATGAGAGCATTAGAAAAAATGAGCTCTGCATACATTCTTTAATAATAGTTAAAAGTTGAAAATAATTCACTTCTCATTAAGTTGATATGTGACAATAAGATACATTATATGGTTCACATCATGTTACAGTGCTCTGAAACTCCAAATTTCTTCCTTTTATTGGTACTTTATAAGATGTTGTTTGAAATAAGTAGATTGTGACTTGAAAATTGTTTTCACTATAATGACATTTGTTTATAGATCATTTGTGTTGTTGAATAAAATTTGTAGGAGGTCATTGTTTGGACTGTGCTCCTGCATAAGCCCCCAAAGACCAAAGCAAAATGGAGGCACTCATGCTAAGTGCCTCGCAATCAAGCTGAAACTTTAAAGGAAACAGACAAGCTTTTCCTAAGAGATTCCGAGCAACCAGTTAGAAGGGACCCAGTCAGTCTCAAGCACCATGAGGAAATCCCCTCTGCTTTAATGGTTACAAGAAGAGTAATCTGAAATAACCTGTTCTAACCAATCTATTTTTTCCCTTTTATTCTGCCTCTTTGTTCCTGTTCTACTTGCCTTATAAAAACCATCTGCCCTGCCGTGCATACTGGAGCATGGATCTGTTCTTTAGAGGAGATGCTACGTGATCCATGAATCACTGATAAAAGCCAACTAGATCTTTAAGGTTGTTGAAATTTTTTTTTTTTTTTTTGACAGGCAGAGTTAGACAGTGAAAGGGAGAGACAGAGAGAAAGGTCTTCCTTCCGTTGGTTCACTCCCCAAATGGCCGCTACGGCCAGCACTGCGCCGATCAGAAGCCAGGAGCCAGGTGCTTCTCCTGGTCTCCCATGCGGGTGCAGGGCTCAAGGACTTGGGCCATCCTCCACGGCCTTCCTGTGCCACAGCAGAGAGCTGGAGTGGAAGAGGAGCAACTGGGACAGAATCTGGCCTCCCAACCGGGACTAGAACCCTGCAGGTGGAGGATTAACCAAGTGAGCCGCAGCGCCAGCCTGAAATTTTGTTTTTTAACAATCATAACAAAATATTGAAATAATTCATATAGAAACCACAGACATCATAGTTTAATAAGTTTACACTTGAAGTAGAAAAATAAGAATCTTGGAGCAGGAAGAGATATTATAGCTTTTTAAAAAATTATTTTCATCTACTTGAAAGGTACTTGAAAGAGACAGAGACTTTTGTTCGCTGGCTCACTCCCCATTATGCCTACAATATCCAGGCCCTTTGATCCAGGTCTCCCACATGGGTGGCAGGGGTCCAAACACTTGAGCCATCATCTGCTGCCTCCCAGGATGCAGTGGCAAAAAGCTGGATTGGAAGTGAAGTAGCTGGGACTCAAACCAGCATTCCAGTTTGGAATGCAGTTGTTCCAAGTGGTAGCTTAACCCACTGCAATATAAGGTGTGTACTGAAATTACAGATCTTAGGATCTCAAACAGATGAGCATCCAGGCTCTGAATGATTAATCCTTTGCCAACAACAGAAAATGCTCCATGTTGTTGTTGCGAGACCGCCCATTCTGTTGGCAGTTAATAAGGGCTATAATGTCCTTCCTTAATCTTTATCCTGCAAATTTCTTCTGGTCCTAGTTCCGACTTCTGGAGCAAAACAGTAAGTTCGTTCCTCTGCCACGAGTGAGAGTCCTCTTCTAATACTTGTGTTAGAGCTGAGGTCCTTCAACTTTTTCTTAGGACACAGTTTTCTAGAGACTTAGCCATCTTTGCTGTCCTATGGTGAACTTTGTTGATGTTTCTATTCAAGTATGTGTCCAGAACCGGATCAGGAGCTTGAGTTAGTTTGAATACCAAGGGCATGTCTGATTTACTACCTCCCTTGACCTGTGCACTATGTATCTATTAACTCAGCTCAGATCTGCATTAGTCTTTTCTGGAAATCGCAGAATTATGAACTTTATGTCATCAATCAAAATCACAAAATATTTTTTTCAAACCTATTGTGATTAAGGCCCTGGTAATGTTTACTTGATATACTATTAAGTCAGATCATATTCCCACAAATACTTATCTAT
This sequence comes from Lepus europaeus, assembly GCF_033115175.1. NCBI lineage: Eukaryota > Metazoa > Chordata > Mammalia > Lagomorpha > Leporidae > Lepus > Lepus europaeus. The sequence continues at coordinate 56,037,603 of NC_084831.1, read as the reverse complement.
CTCCCTATCCCTTATCATTGTTCTGAGTTTACAGTCTTGAACTATTTAACCAGCCAGGGTCCCTCCAGTCTTGCCCTTATCTGGGCTTCCTTTAATAATCATTAATTTACTGCTTCTCCTTTAGCTTCATGGTATTTTCCATTGATAAAAAAACCACTTAAACTGAATAGTTCTTTTCTTTTATTAATAGTACTGGATTTCCACCAGCAATGTTCCTAGCCTTCTTGCTTCAAACACACAAAAGAACACATATGTAAATATTCTTATAGAATTTAGTAATACTCTTTCATTGATATTTCATATATATGCTCTGCCCTTTCATTATAGAAGCAAATCTGAGCTCCCCAGAGTTCTTAGTGAGGTCTCATTATTTCCTTTACATGATTATAAAAACTAACATTAATAAAATTCTTGCCATGTGCTGGACACCTATAAAGTAGACATGCAGTGGTTGCCATTATTATACCCACTTTACCAATGAACAAACAAAAGAAAGATTGAGTAATATCTTCTCATCAGGAATCTTCATGACTCTCAGTCAAAATTTAACCTTTCTCAAATGCTATTGCCTCATGAGACTTCCATTCAGGGGTAATTCATATCTTTCCTCAAATTGTTTTGAAATTGTCTTCCTTACATTTTACATTGGAACATAGAGGGCAGTCCCTTTCCTGTATATTATGAAACCCCAACTGATGTGTCATTTTTCCTGAATAGTTCCATTAGTTTTCTATCATTAACTCATTTTATGCCTTGCTTTCTCTACCATCCGAGAGATGAAAATGCCATACAAACTTTGAACACTTCTCATATTTTATCCCTAAAATTTTTTTCACTCATCTGACTCCTAGCACCTGCCTATAAACTCTTCAAAAAGCTCATCATGACATGTATCATTTTGCCTCCAACACTCAGCCAATTGTCTTGACAGAGAAGATGGCCAGTGATCCATGCTGATTGGAGAGAAATAATGAAGATGAAGAAACAGAGAAGAACAGAGAAAGAGAGTAGAATTTTAGCAAAAGCTCTGAAAATTAAAATTCTTTCGTTATTGTAGTTTGCTTCTGTAGCGGTTTTGTAATCTGCGGTAAGAAGGCATTCTCTTGCTCCATAGCAAAGTTCTGTTTCCCTGTTCTTTCTGAGGATTACTGGGAATTACTGGGCTCGGCATGTACTCTTTTTTTTTTTTTTTTTTTTTCTGACATACCTCTTTTCCAACACTGGTAGAGGTTGACCTGAGATTTTTTTCCCCACTGCTACGATTGTTTACATCAAGGAAATACAACAGCACTAACTGGCTGCAGCAGGTTTTATTTTCACACATAGGATCTCATATTGACCATTGAGCCACTTAAAGGTAGAACATCTTGTCAATCAGTAGAAATGAAGAAGTAGAAAGAATTTGGTAACTACCTTAAACTCTCTTACCTGTACGTGCAAAGCTAGTACAGGGCTAAGGAATTTCTGAATTCTGACATCATGTTCTTCCCACTAGAGCCTTCCCAATCTTGGTTGCACATTGTAGTCACCCGGGGAGCTTTAAAAACTACTACTACCTGGTCTTACTCCCAGGGAACCTAATGTAATTGGTCTGGGGTGTGCCCTTTATATTGGAATTTTTACAAGCTCCTCAGGTGGTTCTGATGAGCAGTCAAGACTTCAGACCACTGCATTGGAACCAGGTGATACTGCTTCTTGCATCTAAATGTGTTCCGGAGAGACTTGTTCTTATTGCTGGCTCAACGACTCAAAGAATCAAAGTTTCCTAGGGTGAAAGCAAGCATCCCCATGATGCTTCAGGCTGTTTGGTCTGCTTGATGACAGCAAGCAAACATCAGGAAGCCTACGCTCAATGTTACGGAGCACACTGGTCTGAAGGAATGCTTTGCCTCTCACATAAACATTTCCTTATGGGGATCATATTCTGTCGTTAAGGCACTATTGCCCACAACCATATGTATTCGTTTGTTCTCTGCCAAACCTTTTACTTGCCATTCTATAGTGATGGACAGAGAACAATGGATCACTGGTACATTTTCCCATGTGATTGCCTCGGCTAAGTACTAAAGCATGTAATTATTGATGAATTTACTGTATATACTTCAGAGCCTGAGCTTAACTGTTGTATTGTACAGAGGTAACTTTGCTATCCTATGATGGAGTCAGGATAGTCATGATAGAAAAAGCAACAAAAGTGGGGCCAGAGCACCTGGTTTAAGTCTCTGGACCATGGCCTACTTAGTGAAGAAAAATCACATTTACAGGGTGCTCACTATGTGCCAAGTAAGTGCTTCCATCCTATGAGCTACGTACTGTATTTATTCTTGTTTTATAGTTGAAGGACCTGGAACATGCAGAGGTTCAGTAACTTACTCCATGTCACACAACTGGTAAATGGCAGAGCCAGGCCCAAACCCTGGCAGTCTACCTCCAGAACCCACCCTCTTTCCCAGTATGTGATATTCTTCCTCACATGTGTGACCTTGGGCAAACTACTGCTTGTCTTGGTTTTCTCGTTTGTAAAACAGGGTAATAGTATTAATGCTTGGCTCACAGGGCTGATATGCTACCATGCATGACATACATTAGATGTTCAATAAGCACTGGTTGATTCAATGAATAAAAGATTAATTGGGGTGGTTTTTAAAACATACTAGATTTGGGGCCAGCACTGTGGCGTAGCAGGTAAAGCTGCTGACTGCAGTGTCAGCATCCCATATGGGCGCCGGTTTGAGTCTCGGATGCTCCACTTCCCATCCAGCTCTCTGCTATGGCCTGGGAAAGCAGTAGAAGATGGCCCAAGTCCTTGGGTCTCTGCAACCATGTGGGAGACCTGGCTTCATATCAGTGCAGCTGTGGCCGTTGTGGCCAATTGGGGAGTGAACCAACAGATGGAAGACCTCTCTCTCTCTCTCTCTCTGCCTCTCCTTCTCTCTCTGTAACTTTGACTTTCAAATAAATAAATAAAAATCTTTAAAAAAATTTTTTTAAAATAAAAATAACATACTAGATGTGAGCATGCTCTGTAAACTGTAAGACACAGGAACAAACTTACTATCATTATGGCAGCCATAGCCATGTATAAATTTGTGGCATAAAGATATAGAAAAGAGTGAATCCCCCAAACCAAAATGTCACTACTTACCCTGAAAGACAAAGCCCTTAAAAATAGGCACAACAGTTTAATAATTTTTCCAGTGAGAAGAATGCAACTGTAGAAAATGAAGTTATTAGGGGTTTCCCTTTTATTTCTGAGTTGTTGGAGAAGCATTCTGCAATCTAAAAGCTTCATCTTTATTACTGCCAGGAAATTAGGCCATTAAAAAGAGATAGTGTTGGATGTCATCCAGCTGAAACTATCAAAAGACAAAACAGCCAGCAGCACATGTGAGGTTTACATTTAATTGTTTTTTAATTAAGTGCTGGTTATTATTGGAGGAAAGCTCTTGAAACATTCTTAGAACAATTCCATAGGGGAAGAGGAGGCAGAGTGGTTGTGAAATCTTGCACCAAGTGCTACACTCAAAGTCTCAGAAATTCTTCTGGGCTGGAGATAACGGTTACCAGCTATTGCCTTTACACGGGGGCTGCGTTACACACTGGGGTAGTGGCAGATGTAGGAACAACAAAATGAGAGCGTTTGAGGAAGGGACTGCTGTCAGCGGTACCTCATTATTTCCTTCCATCTTTCAATTGTTTTTTATTGCAAAGCAATCATTCTCAAATCTCCTTGCATTTTGGCGTGTGCTTCTACTACTTTTCTGTCTAGCAGTTTGGGATTTCCAAGTGGCCCTGTATATTTACATGTTAGTCTAGAAAGTGCCATCCTGGAACACTCTCTCTGCTGTTTTGTGGAAGGGCTCTGACTTTGAATCGTGCCTGAGTGGGTGCCAGTTAATGTCTCCAGACACCGCGTGTGTATGGTTAAGGGTTATCGCCCCTGGAATCCACGTGAGTACTTGTGCGCTTCATAGGCAGTAGGCAGGAAGTGTGTGTTTGCTGGACAGACCAAGCAGCACTCAGCCACAGATCTTTGAAATGAAGTAAATATTTATGTGCTCTAGTATAAAAAATGACAAAATCCTCTACATGGATAGATTGGCTAAATCCTGTGTACCTTGAAACAACTTACATTGCACTAATTTGTGAGTGAGTGAGGATGGTAATGTATAATCAGAAAATAATTATGTGACCAACTTGCTGAAAGAACATGTGATTTCTTAAAGTTATTGACCTAACTTTCTCTTTAAAATATTTCTTGAGCTTAGTATTGCTTTTTGCCCTGATTTGTGCCTTAACACTACATCATATTTTCATGATGGTAGGAAACTATCACAATGATGAGATAAGATACAATGAGACTCCAAATTAAGGCAGTGATCATGGGAATGGAGCAGAGTGGAAGTGTTCCTAATGCTACAGGGGATAAATCATAAGGTTTAATGAGAGAGATCAAGAGGTCCAGGAAATTTCTAATATTCTGGATTAGACTAGAAGATGCAACAATGATGATCTACCCCTAACCAAGAGAGGGACTAAGGGACAACATAATGAATTTACTTTGAGGGGTCTTTAATACATGTGCTGAGATGTCCAGCACACAGTTATAAATATGCATGTAGAATCCAGAAAAGGACTAGAGATGTAGCTTTAGGAAATGCTGGCATGTAGGTGAATTGAACCAACAGTGTGAGAGGTCTTCCAAAGAGGGGGTAGGAAAGACTGAAAGAAGTTATTGTGAAGGAGGGGCCGGTGCTGTGGCGCAGTGGGTTAATGCCCTGGCCTGAAGCACCGACACCCCATAAGGGCGCCAGTTCTAGTCCTGGCTGCTCCTCTTCTGATCCAGCTCTCTGCTGTGGCCTGGGAAAGCAGTAGAAGATGGCCCAAGTCCTTGGGCCCTGCACCCACATCGGAGACCTGGAAGAAGCTCCTGGTTCCTGGCTTCGGATCAGTGCAGCTACAGCCGTTGTGGCCAATTGGGGAGTGAACCAGCAGATGGAAGACCTCTCTCTCTCTCTGCCTCTCCTCTCTCTATGTAACTCTGACTTTCAAATAAATAAATAAATCTTAAAAAAAAAAAAAAAGAAGTTATTGCGAAGGAAAGAGGCAGAGGAATGCAGAAGAAAACCACAAATGTGTGGTGGTCTGTAAGTCAAGGAGACTGTGGTCATGAGAATTCAAGTAAGAAAAGGACTAAAGAGAGATAACTGAATGTGGGAATTAGGAAGTCATAGCAGGATGGCTGAGGCAAAGTCCTATTTTAGTGAGTGTGTGTAGCCTGGAGGACCGACTTGCATCCAAATAATGAAACAGTGCTCTGGAGATCCGGTGAAATGGAGCCAGAAAGTTGTCCAGCTTCTCCCATGCTATCTTTTTAGTTCCTAATGTGTGATGCTGACATGGTGTTTCTTCTTAGGCTGATTTAATTAAACATAATTATAGGCTCTTATGCTTTCTGAGGTTCTTATGTTTTCTTGCTGAATTTCTACTTAATACTTCCTTTGGCTTAGAGGATAATTGTGTTTAGCATTAAATTTTTTCCTCCTGCAGTGAAGGTGGCTTTCTGGAGTGAAGGGAGGGAAGTAAACCTTTTTAAGATGAAGAACTTCATCTTTTATTTCTGCAATTGCCTATCTTTCCTTCTGGCTTTTAATCAGACTTCAGTCCAGGGCTCTGTACAAAACAGGAACTAAATTAACAGTTGTTGAATGACCAGGATATAAAGCCAATAGAGAAGTTTATCACCCGTACATAGCAGATACATGATAATTATTCTTTGAAAACAAGACAAGCTGAGAATAACAGATTAATATATTCCCAAGGACACAGGATAAGGCTAGATCACCTTACATGGAGTTTTGTAGAATTCTGAGGCTTTTGATGTAGCTATTCCAGACCAAGTCTTGTGGTATTCATAAAATGAGATTGTCTTAATTGGTCTGAAAATATAAATAAAAATTAGACAGTGAGTAATTTGTAAATTTGCTTTTAAAAATCATTTTATCGAGGCAACAGTTCAGGTAATAGTGTCTTATCACAAGAAAGACTATTTTGCCAATTTATACATATAGATTTCTAAGAAATGAATATATTATTAACTTCATCATTAATGAATGGGAATTATGGAAAGAAAAATCTGCCCAAGTAATTTTCCAATAATAAATGTAAATGTGCTGCCATATGCATATTATAAAAAGAAAAACACAGGTTTAAGACACCTGCTCGTCATGACTAACATTACAAAAGAACTTTAAGCAAAGCATTATGTCTGTAAATTTTCTCATTTACAATTAACAGTTTTCTTGAATTTCTCTGACACGTTTTGGTGAAATCACCTTTATTTCCTTCTTGTTTTGAGAACAGAATAAAAGCACCAGAATAGATTAGTTTAGTGTTTATACCAAACCTGGCTGCTTTCAAATGAGTGGAGGAAACCAACTATTTTCCCAATACTCCTATCTGTACTTTTCCTTCCCTGTGCTGACATTAATATGTCCTAAAGGGAGCACAAAAATTCTTAAAAATTATTAAATGGGAACTCTAAAGCAGTATTTAAATCACTGCATTTCCATGCCTTTTTTTTTTTTTCTATGAACGTTTTGAACAAAGAGATTCTCAACACTCTATAAACAAAACATTTCTTGGAGCTATTTTTCAGACATGTGAGATCATCAACTCACTGGCTTACATAGATGCTTAACACCAAATGTAATATGCATTACATCTGTTTTCCAATTTTAGCTCCCAGCTCTTTGGAAGAAGAAACAACTTTTCAGTTAGAACAAGTATATTAGTGCTAATTTTTACAGGCAGATTGTAGGTACCTTAAAGTAAATATTTGACTCACTTTTGAACTTAATGGGGCAATATCTAAACGTGTTAATGCATTTATTTATTTAAATAACAATATGGACACCTAATTTTAAGACTTAATATTTTTCAAATGTGTTACTACTTTTGCAATCACACTTAAGTAGAAACCTGAAACCAGGTGGAGATAAATTAATCATTACTATTATTGCTTCCAGAGCTGCATGCCATGCTTTACACTACTAAATGATATACTAAACTAACATTAATTTGCCAATGAAATGTTTCGGCATTTGGCAACGGAGGTAACCAAATGAAAGGCTGCATTATATCTCCTGCATGAAAAAGCTTGTGATCAATTTGCTGTCACAGATCGTTTAGCAGACAACAATGACCCAAGAGGAAGGAAACTGTCAACACACTGTCTCGTGAAAAAAAATACACCATCTTCAGGCACAATCGTCTCCATTGTTTTTTGTCTGTTTGACGAAGACCCATGACCCCTCTCCCTTCCCAAGGGTGTCCTGTTCAATTTCAAACTGTTAGCCTTCAGGGGCTTTCTTTTTTCCCCCAGAATAATTAAAAATATTACCCTAAAAGGTATAACTTTAGTATAGTTTGAATATACAAAGCAGAATGTCTGAAACATTTGGGAATATTTGTATTTTCAATTCTATGAAGGAAACAGCGCTTTCAAACGAGAGAACAGTGAGTGTATTTCACTATTATTCAGATAAACTAAGTTTATACAGATATATGCAGCATAAAAAATACATGTGCTTACAGTTTCAACCAGTAACAGGAATTTATTGAGTATTATCCTTGACACTATGAATATAAATAAGAAGAAGACACAATTTTAAGCTGAACATTAGAGCTCATTTTCCTGTTGGGAAAAAAAGATATATACATGAACTAGTGAATAGAATGGCTTTCTATATTAACACAATAAAGCCTTACAGGTTTAACACAGACATTTGGAGAATAACAGATATTCTTGGGCAGTGAGAGTAAGAGAAGAAGTTGGGGGCGGGACATATAGCTTTGTTTTGAAGTCATCAAGGAGAATCACTTGGGGTTTAAGTCTGAGTGAAAGGAAGGAGGCACCCTAGGCCAGGTGAACAGGATTAGCAACAGTATGAATGAGAAGGAACATGGTGTGTGCCTGTTTACATATAGAGGATGTTGGGAGAAGACAGAGATAAGAAAATTGACCAAAGTGGAAAGTTCAAGTTTACAGACATTGGATTCTGATAACATAAATGAGACAAGACAATGTCTTCAAATTTAGGCAGAGAATGGGCTAGAGTTTATTCAGTCTTCTTGATTCATTAGGTAATAGAAAGCCATCTGTTGTTCTTGACTAAGGCAGTTATGAAGTCAGTATTTGAGCAAGAGTGTTCTTGAGGGTGCAGAGTAGATTAAATAAGGGAGTCTAAATGCAGGGGGATCAGGCAGGAAACAAATGCAGCAATTCAGGTGTAAGATTCTGAGACCTAGTAGTACCTTGGAAGCAGAGTTATGAAGGGGAGGGAAGAATCTAAGAGAACGCTAAAGAGCTGACTCCACTGGTTGTCTGAGAGAGTGTGAAAGGTGAAGGAATGTTACAGTCAAATACTCTTCGATAGCCTGGAAGACTAGTGAGTTTTGCTATTAATAGAAAGCATCAAGCAAAACTGAAATAAAATATGAGTTTAATTTTAGATATGGGTTTTAGGTGATGAAAGGACAGACAAGTCAAAATGACTTTTCAGAGTGTGACTGAGAAATTGGGACTGGAAATGGGAGATTTGGGTCAAATCAACATAAAGTTGATAGATTAGGTAGAAAAACCCTCCGAAAGAGTAAGTAAGTGTTTAGAAAAGAAAGAGCAGACACCAATTCAGAGTTAAAGGGAGCCAGTGATGGAAATAAGTTCATTGAGGGAAGAGGAAGAACATGGCAGCACTATTTCATGGAAGCAACATCCCAGCCACAACCAAAGCCTAATGGTGAAATTCCTAAATATATCTCTGGCTGCGACTCTCCTCTAGCCACTGTGTCTTGGTTGAGTGTAAGATTGGAAATCAGGCCGTTGCCCTGGCTCGCTAGGCTAATCCTCCGCCTTGCGGCGCCAGCACATCAGGTTCTAGTCCCGGTTGGGGCGCCGGATTCTATCCCGGTTGCCCCTCTTCCAGGCCAGCTCTCTGCTATGGCCTGGGAAGGCAGTGGAGGATGGCCCAAGTGCTTGGGCCCTGCACCCCATGGGAGACCAGGATAAGCACCTGGCTCCTGCCTTCGGATCAGTGCGGTGCGCCGGCCGCAGCGCGCCAACCACAGCGGCCATTGGAGGGTGAACCAACGGCAAAAAGGAAGACCTTTCTCTCTGTCTCTCTCTCTCACTATCCACTCTGCCTGTCAAAAAAAAAAAAAAAAAAAGAATCCGGCGCCCCAACCGGGACTAGAACCCGGTATGCTGGCGCCGCAAGGCGGAGGATTAGCCTGTTAAGCAACGGCGCCGGCCAAGATTTTAAAAATTTCAAAAATACTTTGTGGCTTTCAGTATAGATGTCTTATACATCTTTTATTACATGTTGATGCTGTTATAAATGATATTTTGTTGAAGATTTATTTTTTGAAAGGCAGAGTTACAGAGAAGCAGAAGGAGAGAGAGAGGTCTTCCATCTGCTGACTCACTCCCCAAATGGCCAGAATGGCTGAAACTGGGCAGATTCAAAGCCAGGAGCCAAGAGCTTCTTCCAGGTCTTCCATACAGGTGCAGGGGCCCAAGGACTTGGGCCATCTTCTACTGCTTTTTTTGGCCATAGCAGAGAGCTGGATAAGAAGAGGAGCAGCTGGGACTCGAACTGGCACCCATATGGAATGCTGGCACCACAGGCAGAGGCTTTACCTTCTACACCACAGCACCAGACCCTGGTTGATTTTAAAATATTCATCTCATATCTAGAATCCATGCTAAATTCACTCTTTAATTTTCAAGTTTTATATATTCAGATTTTATTATTATTATTTTATTTACATTATGTACACAATCGCGTTACCTGTGAATGAGATGGCAAATTTTGGGTGTCAACTTTACTGAATTAAGGAATACCTAGAAGCCCAGAAAAGCATTATTTTGGGTGTGTCTGTGGGGGTGTTCCCAAATGAGATTAAGATTAGCACACGAATCTGAGTAGATTGGTGGAAAGACCCAGCCTCCAAGTGGATGGGCACCACCAGTTGGCTAGGGATCTGGAGACACTAAACACAGAAGGTGAACTGGTGTCACTCTGAGAGCTGGTGCACAATCCGTTCCTGCCTTGGATGTCAGCTTCTGGCCTTTGGACTCCAGCACTTGCATATACCAGTGGCCCCTGGGCGACACTCAGGCTTTCAGCCCTGAACTGGGAGTTACACCCTTGACTTCCTGTTTCTGAGGCCCTGGCACCTGGCCGGAGCCTCACTACTGACATCCAGGATCTCCAGCCTGCACATGAGCTGTTGTAGAACTTCTCAGCTGCCATATAAATGGTTTTTAATTTTTTTAAAAAATATATATTTTTAAGTTTATTTATTTACTTATTTGAGAGGTAGAGTTATAGACAGTGAAAGGGAGAGACAGAGAGAAAGGTCTTCCTTCAGTTGGTTCACTCCCCAGTTGGCCACAATGGCCAGAGCTGGGCCAATCCGAAGCCAGGAGCCAGGTGCTTCTTCCTTGTCTCCTATGTGGGTGCAGGGGCCCAAGGACTTGGGCCATCCTCCACTGCTTTCCCAGGCCACAGCAGAGAGCTGGATAAGAAGTGGAGCAGCTGGGACTAGAACCTATATCCATATGGGATGCCAGTGCTGCAGGCGGAGTATTAACATACTGCTCCACGGCGCCGGCCCCTGTTTATTTATTTTGAAAGGCAGAGTTTCAGAGAGAGGTCTTCCATCTGCTGGTTCTCTCCCTAAATGGCTGCAATGGCCAGGGCAGAATCAGGGCCCAAGCCAGGAGCTCAGAATTCCATCTGTGTTTCCCACATGGCTGGCAAGGGCTCAAGCACTTGAGTCAACTTCCACTGCTTTCCCAGGTGCTTTAGCAGGTTGCTGGATTAGAAGTGGAGCAGCCAGGACTTGAACTGGCACTCATGGGATGCCAGTGTTGCAGGTGGTGGCTTAACCTACTGCGTCACAATGCCAGCCCCTCAGCTCCCATAACTGAATGAGCCAATTATGCTAATATACCACTCTGCATTTGACTATACAAATATGCCATCAATTCTATATTTCTAGAGAACACTAGCTAATACAGGAATAAAGGTGATTCACAGTAGTCCTTTTTTTTTTTGACAGGCAGAGTGGATAGTGAGAGAAAGAGAGACAGAGAGAAAGGTCTTCCTTTTTGCCGTTGGTTCACCCTCCAATGGCCGCTGCAGCTGGTGCATCTCGCTGATCTGAAGCCAGGAGCCAGGTGCTTCTCCTGGTCTCCCATGCGTGTGCAGGGCCCAAGGACTTGGGCCATCCTCCATTGCCTTCCCGGGCCATAGCAGAGAGCTGGCCTGGAAGAGGGGCAATCGGGACCAGAACCCAGTGTGCCGGCGCCGCAAGGCGGAGGATTAGCCTGTTGAGCCACAGCGCCGGCCAGTAGTCCCCTTTTATCTATGGTGTTGCTCTCTGTGGATTATCTATGGTCAGTCATGGTCTGAATGTGTTAGATGGAAACTTCCAGAAATAAACAATTCAAATTGCTTGCTGTTCTGTGTAGCTTAATGACCGCCTGTGCTGTTCCACTCTGTCCCATCCAAGTTGTGAATCATCCCTCTATAGAGTGTGCTCACACTGTATATGCTACTTGTCCACTGTCTATACCACTCATCCATCTTAGTTCTCAGTTCAAATGTTATGGTATCCAGTCTGTATTCAAGTAACCCTTAAGTAATAACCTAATGGTACAGCACAATGCCTATGATATCCACCTCACAGCACCTCATCATGTAGGCACAGTATCATTTCACATCATCACAGGAAGAAAAAGGATGAGTTCAGTATAAGAAAATATTTTGAGAGTCGAGACAGAGACCATATTCACATCACTTTTATTACAGTGTATTATTATAATTGTTCTCTTAACAGTAATAGTTATTGTTCATCTCTTACTATGCCTAATTTATAAATTACACTTTATAATAGGTATATGGAAAAACACTTAGTGTTTTTTATTATTATATATTATTATATATACATACAAATATATATGGGGTTGGGCATTATCTGTGGTTTCAGGCATGCACCGAGGTCTTGGAACATACCTTCTACAGAAAAGGGGAACTAGTGTACTGAACATTCTGACCACCTGTGTACTCACTCTGCTCTGCTGTTTAAGTCCCCCTCTCCTCTTTTCCCTTTGGCTTTGTATCTCAGCGACCGATACACTTCACTTGCCCCCTGGCATTCCTGATTCATTTTCACTGATTCGGGATGTCACAGGCCTTCCTCTGGGCCAGGTGTGGGAAATAATGCCTGTCGCCCTCTAGGCTTTAGAATATGCTGTGCCCTTGTTTGAAAGGCCCTGCGCCCCTGGTCTGTGGGTAAATTCTTACTCAGCCTCTAAAAATCAGCCGAGGGGATCACCTCCTCCTAAGGGTTGGCCCTTGCATGCACCCCTCCGGCCAGCGCCAAGCGGAAGTGAGATGGCTCCCCTTCCACGCAGCCCCGTATCTTGGTCTTGTGTCTATTGTAGCACTTATTATATTGTATTGACGTGATGCAACAATAAACAGGCACAGTCCAATAAAGCTTTGGATTGCATTTAAAACAGGGGGCTGCAGAGGCAGAGGACTTGGGGAAAAGTGAAGTCCTCTGAAGATGTTTCTGCTCAGTACGCCTCACTGCACATACGACTCAACCTGACCTTAGCGTTCCTTCTTTAGCCGTGATCCTGGTATTTGCCTGTGGCCTCCAACTACACCCTTTAATGGAAGACGCTCCCAGCACTGACCCTGTGGGACTGACAGGCCCACTCCTTGCACTGTCTTGCCTTCAAAGCAGGGTTTCCAACACTGTGTACAGTGTAAATCTTGTACGGTTAGCGATCATGTATTATTTAGGTGTGTAGCCCCAACTGCGGGGCACTCTGCCAGCTCCAGGCAGCACGGAGCACATACTAAGTGAATGTGTTTTAAATACATGAATACCTAGTTGTTCTACAGGGGCTTAAATCCAGCCCCATCTAGCCTTCAAGGAGTATCCTACAGACCACGTGCAAACATTCTAAATGACTAGCCTAAGTTCAAATCACCTTCAATTACTAATTATCAATGGATTCCCTGACTATATTCTACACAGTTGGCCAGACTTTGCCTGCAGGATTTCAGTTGCCTGGCTAGACCTCTGGAATATATTTCCATAACCAGTTTAATTCATCCAGCTCATGAGGTAATGAAAACCCCTAGGTATATACTGTTGGACCAACACAATGCTGACAGTACCATTTCTCTCCCTGAATACTTTTAAATAGTGGGTGCACTATTTAAAAACTAAAAGCTTGGGGCTTTTAGTTTGTTGCAGCAGTTAAGATATGACCCCATATCAGAGGGCCTGAGTTTGGGTCCTGGCTCTGTTTTTGTTGCTGTTGTTATATAAATTAATCCATTTACTATAGGCTAAAGATGTCTCAAATGATGGTGCCTCTACTAGCCTTTCAATTCCTTCAGTCTTCTTCTTCTTATTTTTAAAGATGTGTTTATTTGAAAGTCAGAGTTACAGAGAGAGAGAGATGGAGAGAGAGCATGAGATCTTCCATCGCTGGTTCACACTCCAAATGGCTGCAATAGCTGGAGCTGTACTGATCCAAAGCCAGGAGCCAGAAACTTCCTCCAGATCTCCCACATGGCTACAGGGGCCCAAGGACTTGGGCCATCCTCGGCTGCTTTTCCAGGTGCATTAGCAGGGAGCTGGATCAGAAGTGGAGCAGCCGGGATACAAACTGGCTCCCATATGGTTTGCCAGTGCTGCCATTGGCGGCTTTACCTGCTATGCCATAGCACTGACTCCTCCATCAGTGTTTGTGATTGCAGACTTTACGGTGAGGGCAAAAGTGATGTTGTGTGTCCAGGCATCACCAGCTGCTGTTTTCAAGCAGGAACCACAGTGCCAGATTCCCAAGAACTCATCTCTTCATTTTGGTTTTGCCACAGAAGGAGCAAGAGTACTTGGTGGACTGGCTGACTTCAGTTTTCTTCACCATTTTCCAGTGGGTGGCAGCATTGGGGGGCTGGGATTTACTGACACTCCCAACCTGCTTTGTGTGTTTAGCCACAGTGTTGCCACACAGGTCCAAGCCCAGAGCACTGGCTCTGCTTCTGACTCCAGCATTCCTGCTAACGGTAGTCTGAGGACGGTGAGTGATGGCTTAGGTTCCGAGTTCTTGCCACCCATTGTGGGAGACCCAGATTGAGTTCTGGGCTCCTGGCTTCAGGCTTGGTCTAGTCCTGGTCCTAGCTGTTGTGGATGTTTGGGAAATGAACCAGTGGATAAAAGCTCTCTTTGTCCTTGTCTCCCCCTGCCTTTCAAAAAATGAAAACAAACAAATTTTAAAAATTTTCAAGAAAGCATGTGTCAAAAATAACAAAAATATAAAAACTAGACATAACTATTTCAGAACAAACATATCAGGAGCACACATTAGAATTCCCAGATCCACAACAAAGTTTAGCTTGGTATATATCAGGAGTATAAAGTATCATTGAAACCTAGACTGCATGGCTTCAGTTGAGTCCCACTCAAAGCTTCTCAAGAGAGTTCAGGTTGGCACAAGGTGAGCATCATAAATCAGACCTGACTCTGGCATCGCTCTTATCCTTAGCTGGGTGCACAGGACCTGCTGAAGCTGGAAGCACAGGTCTTCCGGTCTATTGCAGCTGCCTTACTAGTAAATGCTGACACTGTATTTTTATGTGCTGAAAAAAAGAGGACTTTTTGATATTCTAGGGACAGTCATGTTTTTCAGACAGACAGTGAAGCAGCAATACAATGGTGATCAACAGTGAACAACCATCTATCACAGGCCTGTCTGGTGCCAGGGTGGTCAGTGCGGTCAATCAGTTTGCCCCACATTGGCACGTTTAAGGGACAGCAATGACCTCTATGAATCTCAACCCAGCACACTGTTCACTAGATTATGCCTGTCTTTTCGCAACTTTTCAACTTAGTTTCACAAACAAAAGGCACTTAAGTTCCCTGATTTTATTCATCTTTTATATGGGGCCAGTTAAGGAACCTGACTTGTTTTGTTTCTTTCACATCTGATTGAACTCAAATTGAATCTGCTGCGAATTCTCAAGAAACAAAACGCCACAGAATCATGTCTGAGCTGCTAGGCCTATGCTTCGTTCAGGTGCTCGAAGCTGAATGATGGCGCGCCGCCAGGCGATCTTCTAAAAGATGCAATGTTCAGCCCCGCCTCGCATCATTTTCCTCCAGAATCTTATCTTCTCCTAAATTATTACGACCTAGAGTGGTTTGGACTCATTCTGTTGACAATACCTTTTCAAAAAATAAAAAGAATGAGTAAGTTCATTGAGTTACAATTCAAAGTCCAGAAAAAATACAGTGACTTTCCACGTGCTTCCTAAGAACATTTTGAAAAGATCTGTTAAGAGAAAAAGATGCTACTTCTTTTTCTAAGTTAAAAAATGAAAATTCAATGATAGAAAGCATGACACGTTTAAATCAAGAATTCTTTCATAAATAAATCGACATAGAATTATAAAAACAAAGACTTACCTGATAAGCTTCTGAGAGTCTTTAGGTAACTCCTGGCCATCATCTTTTGCTGTGAAGAAAAAAAATATGAAAGGATTTTGGTTTACTTGGAGGGTGAATATATGGCTTTATGTGCTCTCTTTCCAAAGCCTCAATAAAATGGCAATAAAAGAATAAAAATAAAGTATAAAACCTCAAGGAGGGCGAAAGAAAGATGACAGGGGCAACTTTCAAGATGGAAAGCAGATGTCAAGTGGGAACTGCCTCCGCAGGCCACAGAAAGGCGAAGCCCAGGTGCGAGAAGAGCGGAGGCCAATGAGGACCGGGCAGACCTGCCCTTCAGAACAGCAGGCATCCAATGAGGACCGGGCAGACCTGCCCTTCAGAACAGCAGGCATCCAATGAGGACCGGCAGACCTGCCCTTCAGAACAGCAGGCATCGCGCACCGCTGAGACGAGGGCTGAGCTCCACACCAAAGGCTGCACCTGCGTCCAGACAACCAGATGGTCATCCCTGCCAAGATGAAGGGGGAGAGAAACTGAGCCAGAGACTCTCAGGAATGGAGGGGGCCAGGCACAAGAGTTTGGACAGCCGGTGCTGTGGCCAGCGTGTGGTTTAGTGGGTTCAGCCTCTACTTGGGATACCTGAATCTGATCCTGAACAAAGTGGTTTGAGTGCTGGTTCTCCACTCCCATCCGGTTGTCTGTTAATGTGCCTGGGAAGCAGCAGGTGATGGCTCAAGCACTTGAGGCCCTGCTACCTGCATAGGAGACCTGCGTGAAGTTCCTGACTCCTGGTTTCAGCCTGGCCCAGCCCTGGCTGTTGCAGGCATTTGGGGAGTAATCCAGCACATGGAAGATCACACTGCCACTTGCCTTTCAATTTTTTTTTTTTTTAAGAACAAAAGTATGGGTAAAATCCTGAAGACAGGGAACAGATCAAATAAATCATATTGAACAGATTCCTGACTCTCTCTTCCTTTGTCCAGGTCTCAGAGTATAAGCCTCTTCTCTTCTCTCTCTCTCTCGACTGGAATATTCCTCTCAGGACAGTCAAGCCTAATGAAATGGCCAGATCGTTTTCACTGGATAACCTTAAATTGGAAGAAAGCCAGCAACATGCCCAGTCTGTATTCAGAACTTCCAGTGTTTGTAATGGAACACTGTCATAAGTCCATCACATGAAAGGACAATCATTAGATACTCTGGGCAGCTTAACGTGAAAGACAACAACCCAAACAAACCAATAAGGAGAAAAATAGAAAATAGAGATATATTTTTCTGGAAACCTCAAAAAATAAAAACAAAAACCAGACAGAGGAATAATTGATTTTAAAAATTAGAGGATCAGGGGCCAGCGCTGTGGCATAGTGGGTAAAGCCGCCACCTGCAGTGCTGGCATCCCATATGGGTACTGGTTCGAGTCCTGGCTGCTCCACTTCCCATCCAGCTCTCTGCTATGGCCTTGGAAAGCAGTAGAGGATGGCCCAAGTCCT
The DNA here is from genome assembly GCF_033115175.1 of Lepus europaeus. Classification (NCBI taxonomy): domain Eukaryota; kingdom Metazoa; phylum Chordata; class Mammalia; order Lagomorpha; family Leporidae; genus Lepus; species Lepus europaeus. The sequence continues at coordinate 56,020,570 of NC_084831.1, read as the reverse complement.
TGGACCCTGCACCCACATGGGAGACCTGGAGGAAGCTTCCTGGCTTTGCATCGGCACAGCTCTGGCCGTTGTGGCCAACTGGGGAGTGAACCAACAGATGGAAGACCTCTCTCTCTTTCTGCCTCTCCTTCTCTCTCTGTATAACTCTGACTTTCAAATAAATAAATAAATCTTTAAAAAAATTAGAGGATCAGATTAATAAATTCAATGTCCAGTTCATAAAAGGGGCTGGCATTTGTAGTACAGTGGGTTAAACTTTTGCCTGTGAGGCTAGCATCCTCAAGTTCTGGCTGCTCCACTCCAATCCAATTCTCTGCCAATGCACCTTGGAGGGCAGTGGAAGATAGCTCAGGTGATTAGGTACCTGCCACTCATGTGGAAGACCTGGATAAAGTTCCAGGATTCTGAATTTGCCCAGGCTGTTTCAGCCATTTGGGGAATGAACCAGTAGATGGAAGATCTCTCTCTGTGTCTGTCTCTTCCCTTCTCCCTGTAAAAAAAAAAAAAAGAAAGAAAGAAAAAAAAGAGAAAGAAAGATTTAAAAAAAAGGAAGAAAGAAAACCAAGTCATAGGAGATCTGTAAGAGACACAGGGAAAATAAAGGTGGAAAGCTCACAAGAGAATTCTCCAGAGCTGAGACTGGAGTTTAAGATTTCAATAGCTTAATGCCCTACATGATGAATTAGGGGGGGAACACACCAATAAACATCATCAAGAAATTCCAGATCACTTGGAATAAAGAGAAGATTTTTAAAAGCTTCCAGAAAGAAAGAATAAATCACACGTGAAGAATTGGACATCTGAATGAAATCAGAGTTCTCAAAAGCAACACTAGAAAGCAGAAGGTAATCAGGTCTTTATATTTGCTAAAGAAAATTATTTCCAAACTAAAATTTAGCCAAACTGTGAGCATACAAGAGTAGAAAAATCACCTTTTTAGGCATGCGGGGTCAGGAAAGAGTGAGCTCCCAAGTACCATGAAGCTCCTGCAACATGAACTCAGCAAAATGAAGGAGCAAATCAACTACGAGGGGAATGAAGGCGCAATCAGGAACTCCAACCAGGAGGCAGACAGTGGCCATTCCAGCACACCTACCAGCTGACTGCCAACTCTGGCCTACAGAAAGGCGAGACGGCCCTGGGAAGACATCACCATGGTTGGGTTGGGGAGAGATGGACGGACTGATACTGATCAAATATCTGACAGTTGTTCCACAGCTTTGTCACAAAGTTTAGGGGAAGGATAGATGGTAGACAGGTAAAGAATAAAGGAATAGAAAAAGCAGGTCTTTTGTACCAGAAAAGCAAGATCATCATTCTTGGCTTACCTGTGATATATTTACAAAGTCACATTAATATAACTAAACTATATTAGGAGAATGGGGGCAGGAAATGTGAGAGTGGCAGCTTAAGACACAGATATTTTTATTTTATAAGAAGTCTATAAATAATATCTAAAACTAAAAACTTCAGGAATACCGGCTTGGAAATACAGCAGAAACACCTCAATGTGTTGAAAGCTGTTGTTGGTTCTTGGGGGTGGCACTTGGGGATAAAAGATGGGGGCTTCCAAGGTCTGCTGTATTTAATTAAAAATCAATTTCTGAGGACAGCACTGTGGTGAAGTGGGTAAAGCCGCTGCCTGCTGCACCGGCATGCCATATGGGTACTGGTTTGAGTCCTGGCTGCTCCACTTCTGATCTAGCTCTCTGCTATGGCCTGGGAAAGCAGTGAAAATGGCCCAAGTCCCTGGGGCCCTGCATATGTGTAGGAGACCTGGAGGAAGCTCCTGGCTCCTGGCTTCAGATTGGCCCAGCTCTGGCCTTTGCAGCCATTTGGGGAGTGAATCAGTGGATGGAAGACCTCTCTCTCTGTCGCTTTCTGCCTCTCTGTAACTCTGCCTTTCAAATAAATAAATAAATATATCTTTTTAAAAAAGTCAATTCCTATTATTTACACCTCTAAAGTTATAAACATATTTTTCTTTGATGTAAAATAAACATTTAACACGTAGAGTTAAAATGTTATTTTAATTTTATTTTAATTGGCTCAATGAGATAAAGCAGGGGAAAAAAAGAGATGTGACTCCAGCAAATATGTATGTGCACTTCTGTCCTGTTAAACTCAAGTCTTCTACATCTCATGGCATTTGTGAGTGACAGAGTATCTATAACACCACCGGATCACTGGTTTAGAATGATGGGGCTGAAGCCCAAGTTGCTCCTTAAGGAAGCAATGCCACTGGATGCCTTTTCTTTTTTCTTTTCATATCCAGAAAGTTTATTTTCCAGGGCCAAGGGTACTCCTACATCTAACCAAAAAACACACTCAAATTAAAGAGTAAAGACACCAAAGTCTGAAATCCTATGAGATATAATTTGTAGAGATAATTTTCTTTAAAGTTGCAATTTGTTAACAGGTATTTGTAAAAAACAAACAAACAAACCCAGTGAACTAATGAGAGCTTGAATTGGAGAGGAATCAAATGGTTATCGCAGCTTTTTCCTAAGCATAAGCAGAATAGGATATAGTTGCACAATTATCAGATTTTTTGAAAGTATATAATATAAATGAGTATTAAAATCTCTCTAATACAAGGGTACTTTAAGAAGCTTATGGTTTTTCTAAAATAATTTTTGCATTTAAATAAACTTACCTTTCATAGACATTTTCCATGAATTTCTGTAAAACCCTTTTTACTAATACTCCTGTTTCTAGTAGTATGATTCATCTGTCAGTTATTATATTACAATTTATTTAGATAAGTATTTGAAACCTATTAGGATTTCCTCCTTTATTTATCAAAAGCCATAGGAATATATTTGAAAAAATATATATATATTCCTATATATAAAATATAATATAATTATATAATATTATAATTATAATTATATAATATAATATAATATAATATAATTATATAATAATATAATATAATATAATATAATTTATATATATATAAATATATATATTTGAAAAAATATATATATAGGAATATATATAGAAAAAAATCATTACCTCATGCTTAGTTATCATTACTCAATTTTATTATTTATTTTCTTGTAGCTTCCTTCAATTAAAATATTTTTGAGTTATATGCACCTTATATATTTTTTTTTGACAGGCAGAGTGGACAGTGAGAGAGAGAGAGACAGAGAGAAAGGTCTTCCTTTGCCGTTGGTTCACCCTCCAATGGTCGCTGCAGCCGGCGCACCGCGCTGATCCGAAGCCAGGAGCCAGGTGCTTATCCTGGTCTCCCATGGGGTGCAGGGCCCAAGGACTTGGGCCATCCTCCACTGCCTTCCCGGGCCATAGCAGAGAGCTGGCCTGGAAGGGGGCAACCGGGACAGAATCCGGCGCCCCGACCAGGACTAGAACCCAGTGTGCAAGCGCTGCAAGGCGGAGGATTAGCCTGTTGAGCCACGGCGCCGACCATGAACCTTATGTTTTAAAATATAAAAGTAACTGTGGTAAGCAGGAGATAAACACTATTTGACTACATAACCAAACAGAAATGAAGTCACAAGGACAAATTAAAAAAAAAAAAGACATGTAGTACCTATGAAATCTCTGCAGCAAATTCGAAAGCAACAATACTCAGAACATAGAAGACGAGCAGTTATTAGGAATTGTCTCCTTCCAGATCTTTCCTCCTCCAAGTTTCCATAACCGAACTTGGAAGGTACTTGAAAGGCCCCCTTGTATAACTCCTGACACCAGGCAAGATGCTCTTTGACAACAGCCCTGAAAAATGGTCATTTGACTCCACTGAAGAAACACTAGTTATAAAAGAACACTTTCAGGGGCTGGCCCTGTGGCATAGCAGGCTAAGCCATTGCCTGTGACACCAGCATCCCATATGGGTGCCGACTAGTCCTGGCTAGTCCACTTCCGAATCAGCTCCCAGCTAATAACCTGGGAAAGCAATGAAAGAAAGTCCAAGTGCCTGGGTCCCTGCCACCCATGTGAGTGATCTAGAAGAAGCTCCTGGTTCCTGGCCCCAGCTTGGCTCAGTCCCAGCGATGTGGTCATTTGAGGGCTGAACCAGCAAATGGAAGACTTCTCTCTATCTCTCCTTCTCTCTGTAATTCTGCCTTTCAAGTAAATAAATTTTTTTAAATAATACTTTTAGTGATAAGGAGTTGACTACCTGCAAAGCCAGGCTTGTCTACTCTATTAAGCAACTTGAATTGTCAGAAAAATCCTTCCCTCTGTTTGGCCAGCTGGGACCTGGACGGACTTTCCCATTGAGGATGCTACCACTAGAGTGGCATTTACTTCCAGGAGAGATCAGTTAGATATTCTTCTAACTGCTTAATTTATTATACAAACTGATCCACTGCAAAGTAAAAGAGGTACTAGAAATAATTATACCAGGACTGTCCCAGGCAGCTGGGGTATGTACGTGCTATAAAAATAAGGGAGATAGGGACAAGGCCACAGTGAAAGGAGGGTGACAGGATATGGGCAGGTCACTGGGCCTCTACCAACTGGGTTTGAGTTCAGAGTTTTGTGTCTTCTTATCAACACATCAAGGCAAAGACCTAGCTGTTCAGGTTAGAAAAAACATAACAGATGTTAGGGAAACGTTTGGGGCATGAGAGGCATTTGCATGTCTGCATATCAAATGCCAAGCTTAGCCTTAGGTTAACGAAATTAATTCCAGACAGCTAATTATGCAGGGAAATCACCATGATATGTTTTGACACAAGGCAGGGCCATGCCTGCATACACTGGACTCCCGTAGCTACAACTTAGCAGGCCTGGAGAAGGAATGGCTGACTTGTAATTTCTATGTGAGCCCTGGAACTACAAAGATGAACTACAACCATACCTCTTTTCTCCTGGAGATCTCTTCAATTATTTGAAGACACAATTTACAGCTGCCCTTCATCTTCCCTGGCATTGGCTAAGTACACACACTTTCCTAGCTAGAGGAAAGGTGATGCTGGACCTGTGTGCACTGGTAGTCCAGATGGCTGCTCACCGAACCAGGAGTGTAAAATAATGGAACACACGCTTGGGAGAAGGGCACACAAACAGCTACCTTGAGAGCTTGGTGACAGGACAGAGTTCGCTTTATCAAGTCAGGCTGCTTCCATTCTGTACTTGCAGCTTTTAATTCTTTGACCCCAAATGAGTGACTTTCCAGTCAATTCACTAAGCCTGCAGGCACAGGGGGACTGAGAAAGCCCAGTGCTGCAGTTTGCCAGGGGCCTTTGGCTAATCACCTTATCCTTGACTTCCTCTCTGAGCAGGGGGCTGTGAAGATCAGTTGATTACATGCTCAAAGCACCAAGTAAACCATGAAGTACAATCAAGAACTAAGCTTAGGCTTGTTTTTCATTCACTCATTCTACACCTTTTTATTCAATACCTATGGTCAGACACGACACTGGACACAGAGGATACAGTTCTAGCCTCTAACAAATGCCCCCAGCATGGTATAATTAGCTGCCTGTGCGTCCTATTTATGTGATGAACTAGCTGTTCCAGTTTTGTGTTCCCTAAAATTATAACAATTCCCTCATATGTCTTTATTAAAAGACGGGAAAGGATTCTTGTAGTATTTTAGTAGAGATTTTTTTCCCAAGCAGATACAAGTGATTAATTCCCGTTGCATTCATTTTCCACACAAACCCAGACAGAAGTACTATATTACCACCTAACTGAGAGGGGACACGTTTTCTGCCACTTCCTCATTTCTGATACATAGGAACTGTGTCTTCAGCGTTGCTGCAAGTCTTTCCCAGGAAGCCACAGACACCATTCTCTGGCATGATACCCTCAGTCCAGCAAGGTCAGGCAAACAAGCTGACCCCTGCTTACTGCCTTAGCGTTCCTTATGTTTCACCAACGTAACTGAGAGCACGTAGTGAAAGCTGCCCGAGTACTGCTCGCTGTGTGGCTCTTTCCTGTGTGTTGTGGCAATCTGGGCAGCTTTTATGTTAGGTGTGACAACATAGGTGGAGAACGGAAAGGAGTGTTTGTTGAGTGATGCCTGTCAAAGAAAGCACGACAAACAAAGGACATCGTTTTCTTATCACTTTCCTTCTGCAGGGAAAACCTGAAAACGTATTGCACAGAATTATTTCTTGCAGGAAATTCTTTTTGTGTGTGTGTGGAGGAGTAGTTTGTTTCTTTTTTTTTTCTCCCAAAGAAACCCTCCTACCCACATTCCTACCCCTCCACACCCTCCCTCTCCCATTCCCAGTCCCATTCTCCACTAAGATCCATTTTCAATCAACCTCATACATGGAAGACCAACTCTATGCAGAGTTCTACAATTTGCACGATGAAAAAAAATCGAAAAATGTTCCTCAACAGTTGAGACAAGGGCTGTTCCAAGTCATTGCATCTTGAAGTTAATTTCTCTTCTTTCCTTCTCCTCCTCCTCCTCTTCTTCCACCTCCTTCTTCCCTCCCCCTCCTCCTCCTTCACCTTCTTCTTTTTTTCTTAGAAACTTAATTAACTTTAAAAAAGCACCCAAGAACAATAGAAAATTCCTTAAAATAAGTTTTAGAAATTGCCATTTGGGGCCAGCATTGTGGCTCAGTGGGTTAAGTGCCTCCTGCAACACTAGTATCCCGTGTCAGAGTGTCGAGTCCCAGCTACTGAGCTTCTAACCCAGCTCCTGAAGAATGTGGCTGGAAAGGCAGCAGATGATGGCCCAAGTACTTGAGTTAAAATCGGATGTGACAGCTTTCTGATGGGTAGACTAGTTTCAACTGGCACCAACCATCCACACCATCAGAGCATTGAAAGATAATAAGCTTAAGGTCTTGGTTGATCTTTTGAAAGAGATTGGTTTGACAAAGAGTTATAGTAAAAGGGATCTTTGTACCATTTTTTTAAACTGAAAATGGATACAGAAAATATTTAAATATTCCATTATATAGCAATTATTTTCTAGATTACTTATTTGCTCTACAAATTTAATGCATAATCAATGGTTACCACATAACAGTAAGTAGGCATTTCTTACATTTGCATGACTTGTGGAAAAGTCTTTGAAGTAGTGTTCTGTATATAGATTCATCTTCAATCAGCATTTGGGCTGCTTCCAAATTCACTGGCTGTTCTAGCCCTGGATTAGAGAGCATAACCTACAGGAAAACATAGACAACATAACGTTTTAAAGCAGAAACACAAGCCGATAATACAACTTTCAATAAACACTTATTACATGCCTACTATGTACAGACCTGTGAATAGAGATAAAGGTAACGTGAGACACAGTCTTTACACTTAAGAAGCTTCCAATCTGTCTTGGTTTTATACTGCACACTCACAAGCTAAACGCTGGTGTCAGAGCAAGTTAACAGTCCTTCCTGTCACATTCCTTCCTGTCATACACATTTGAACTGGGTTTCTATGGAAAAGGAACTAAACATTAGGAAACACTGAAACATTTCCATTACGCGGGCTTAAGAAATAAAACTTTACGTTTTAACACGATACCACATTAGAACATGGATGAACAAGCACAGGTACTGAGGTTGCACACACTTGATTAATTTATTATCTGTAGCTGTCTTCTCCAGCTGCTAAGTGTAACTACAATGAATTTAGCTGCTTATTTCTAGGCACAACTCAGGACAATTTGAAGGTCAGCTGACGAGTAAATATAATTTCATCTGCAAGTCCTTTCACAGTAATACATAGCAGACATCTTTAAAATCCTGTGTGTCTGCATCATATGAATGACCAGAAGTAACTACAACTTCACAAGACCATGACTTGTTTATCTGTTACCTCGAAATTATATCTCCCCAAATTGAAAATATTTATTGCAATTTAGTAATATAGACATTGTATCTTACAACATGCAAATTATATGATAAAATATGCTAAACCTTGTAATATACAAGTGTAGATGCTGGTCAAAGTGGATAGTTATGGCTTGGAAGTTATGGGAATGATGGCAATCTCTCAATCATGAAAGTAACCATCTGACATTTGATATCTCAAAATCAACAAGAATTTGCTGCTGTAACTTGAGTTTTCCTATTTGGGAAACACATTGGGGCTATCTGTCCAAGAATGGAATACTTGCTTCAAGAAGGGTTCAGTGTGGATTTCACTATACCTTTCAGAGTGGGTGGGGGTAGAGGAGACTTATCTTCCATACAGGCTTTTGGTCTTTGGCTGTACAGATGTAAGTTTACTAAGGGAAGCTTATCTGGTAAAGTTTATTCAATAGTCTTCTCATTAACCACTGTGCCTATGATCTACCCATGCAATATATACACAAGCTGTTAAGTATATTTTATGATTTTTAAAGAATTGGAATATAAAGTCATATTAAAATTAATAAATAAGACATCTGCTAAATAATAAAAATAGAAAGCTCAACTTTTAAAATAACCATGTGGTAGTATGAAATAACATAAAAAGCTTTCCAAGGGATAAATACCAAAATATGGAATTCCAGTAAACAATGAGAGCAGCAGATAACATTTTGTAAGATAAAATTAGTTAATGCCCATGGATCTGGAATCTATTCTATGGATGGGTGTTGATATTCACATTTACCTTTGAAGAGACCCAGAAGATGAACCCCAGATATCTACCTGCCTCGCTTGCTTCCTTGACGTTTTTATTCAGATTTCTCTTAGCACACAGCCCCATGCAGGTGGATGCTCTACACACACTTACAGAAGGAGTGAATGAATGAACCAAATACTGAATTTTTAAAAAGGATTTACATTTTACTCAGTATACTAAGCTGACCAGCCAGAAAATAAACTATTATTTTATTTATTTTTAAAACTACAAAACGAGAAATGGAATTTATGTAGTAATTCTATGTTGAGAAAATTTCAATTAAGCCAGAATATTTCATTCTCCAAGTGTTCTTGATAATAAAAATTTAATATTATATTTCCATTTGTTACTAATGATAAGTTGGTTGGCTGAAATAATTTGGTTTAGCGTTGGATAAGAAAGGAGGGTTTTACAGGGTCAGGAATAACAAAACACTGAGCATGTTACTAAGTACCACGGGCCCAGAGGGGATGGAGGTAGTAGTTGGGAAACAGGCATCTATCTGAGGAGAGAAAATCTCTGGTTTAATTGTTCACTCGGTTTGATGTGAACATGTAAGAGAAAGTAGCCAACACTGTCAGAAACAAAGGATAAAGCAAAACATTCTCAGTTGTAATCATTTGATTCACTTCTCGGAGAAAGGCAAGGTTCAGGAATGAGCAAAGACCTAAAAGGCCTGCTCAATATCAGGAAGTGAAGTCAGGAGCCAAAAGAAAATCTAAGGCTATATTTCTAGAATTGAAACCATCCTAACAAGACTTTTCTTCTTCATAAAATATGCAGTCAGTTGTAAAGGGCCTTAGTTACTCACTTCATTTAAAAATATTAGTCTTTATAATTTAAATTCCAGTTTAGAAACTTAACATAGAAATGTTGATTTAGATAAAGTCTTTTAAATATGCTTTGTACATTTTAATTTTTATGTTTTGTGTGACTGTGGTATTCAAAGTATTAAAGAGAGCATTGTGTTAACTCCATTCTTACCTGTAGAGTGAGTAAGATGCTGCTCAACGTGTAGCTTGTATTCCATTTTTCAGGGTTGTCCAAAAAATCTATACATGGTTGACCAGTATAGGGGTCTACTGTATTAAAACAATACACATAGAAAAAATATTTGAAATTTATGAACATCAAAATGATAAACCAGGAAGACTATTTACATCCACTCTTCCTTTTTACTATTTCTTCCCTCTGCAATGAAACACCATGTCTGTCCCCAGTCTTCACCCTCTCTTGTTGTTCTGGCTGACGACATGGGTGCCCATGCTGTTTTTCCTAAGCTTTCTTCTAGCAAGATGTGCTCATGTGACTAAGTTTTTTTTTTTTTTTAACAGGCAGAGTTAGACAGAGAGAGAGAGAGAGACAGAGAGAAAGGTCTTCCTTCCGTTGGTTCACCCCCCAAATGGCCGCTATGGCCTGCGTGCTGTGCCGATCAGAAGCCAGGAGCCAGGTGCTTCCTCCTGGTCTCCCATGCAGGTGCAGGGCCCAAGCACTTGGGCCATCCTCCACTGCCCTCCTGGGCCACAGCAGAGAGCTGGACTGGAAGAGGAGCCACCGGGACTAGAACCGGTGCTCCAACTGGGACTAGAACCCCGGGGTGCCGGCATCGCAGGTGGAAGATTAGCCTAGTGAGCCGCAGCGCCAGCCAATGTGACTAAGTCTTAGTCATGGGATATAAGCATGAGTGTGCAAATTCTGGGCCATGTTTTTCTTAAAGAGCTGTTTAATCCTATTTTTCTTCTCTTTCCCCTTTCTCACTGTCTGGAAATGGTGACAGAGTAAAAGCCTTGGACCTAGAAATGGAATCCTCATATCGAGGAGGGGCGGCCCCTCCTGTCCCCAGCTTGCCCGTTAGGTGGGTGAAGATATACAAAGACTGGCCTATGCCCCAACATGGCGATTTAATTCAGGGTTTGAAACAAAATAATAGAGGTTTTCTCTTTTTTAAAAGAATTGAGCTAAATGTAAAAACTAAAACCACACAACTACAAGAAAATTAAAAAGCCAATTTGGTTTTTCAACGGAAAAGATAATCTAAGCTTAAAGCCAATAAAACCTTTTCAAAAGTTTAAATCTGACATAAAAATGTTTAAATCTCAGATATAAAAACACAGTGTAAGTGAAATGTAAAGTTAATGACAAATCAGGGGAAATATTTGCAACATCTAGGACAATGTGATAACATGAATTATCAGGCAAGTTATAAAGTAAAAAAACAACAAATGTGAAAAAATGCTTACTTTACAAGCATTCAAAAAAGTGCTTCCTCCTTTTTTTTAAAGATGTATTTATTTATTTGAAGCTCAGAGTTATAGAGAGAGAGAAGAGAGGCAGAGAAAGATCTTCCATCTGCTGGTTCACTTTCCACATGGCTGCAACAACCCGGGCTGGGCCAGGCCGAAGTCAGGAGCCAGGAGCTAGAAGGTTCTTCCAGATCTCCCGGGACCCAAGAACTCAGGCAAGAAGTACTTCTTAAAATAATAGAAAAATGCTTATCAAATTGGCAAAAAACTTCTCCAAACTTTCAATGTCCAGAACTGGAAGTTGCTAAAATGAGAACTATATACACACTCCCTAGTGGGAGAGTGAAGCCGCTGAAAGGCAATCTGGCTTTGTATAGCTAAGATTTAGAGGTGTGCATAGCTACTGTGTGGGGTTTGCAGGCCTGTAAGTACCCCTCCTTTCCTCTCCAGTGCATATGTAATTATGAAATAGACCATCGTGTTGAAAGACGGGGTTTAAGACATAGCTTTTCTGTACGCAAGACTGAAATGGAGAAGGCACTTGATCAGCGGCTTTTATCAGGGTCCACCAAGGTGGCCCGGTTTCTTTCCTCCTGAAGTTCCCTGCCTGAGAAACAGAGACTGCACCCAACTAAGGAAAGGATGGTGGGAAAGAAAGTGCTGAGAATGTACCGTGACAAACTTGCTCAGGTCCTTCCCCCGAGTCCCCAGTCACCTAAGTGACTGCTTTTCCTGGGAAGAGCCAAGGAGAAAAATAAGGGCAGTCACAAGTTTTCCCAAATCTTTCCCTCCTAGCAGGAGTGAGGATTGGGGAATAAGACTAGTCCCCAATTAAATTCAACCCAGTAATTCTATTCCTAAGTATTTTCAACAAAAATGGCACATGAAAATCATTCATTTTGTGTTAAAAGTTTCAAAATAAGGTTTTGATTACAAAAAGTAATAACATACTTGTGAAAAACAAAGTACATAAAAGTGAAAGTACAGAGGCTGGTGCTGTGGCATAGTGGGTAATGCTGCTGCTTGAGACCCTGGCATCCCATCTGGGTGCTGGTTTAAGTCCTGGCTGCTCCACTTCTGATCCAGCTCTCTGCTATGGCCTAGGAAAGCAGTAGAAGATGGCCCAAGTCCTTGGGCCCCTGCATCCATGTGGGAGATCCAGAAGATGTTCCTGGCTCCTAGCTTCAGATCTTCCCAGTTTTGGCCATTAAGGCCATTTGGGGAGTGAACCAGAGGATGAAATATCTCTCTCTCTGCCTCTCTCTTTATAAGTCTGTCTTTCAAATAAAATAAAACAAATCTTAAAAAAGTAAAAGCACATAAAAGAAAGGAAAATACATATTCAGCTGCGTACTAATTCTGCTCTTCAGAGTTATCACCAGTTGGTCCATACAAACATACACGCACACAAATCAAGGTGTACTCATACATGCATGAATATTAAACAGAATTACATTTTACCTTTTCTTGTTTGAAGTGTTTTTTTGTTTATTAACAATGAATTGTCAACACATCCCCAAGCCATAAATATTTATCTAAAAATATCTACAATGTGCCAGGCATTGAAGATTCTTGGAATACAGCAATGATCAAAAAGCTTAGTTTTCATAATATTCCTTGTTATGTGTGGGGAAAATCACTGTACGATATTTTCCTTAAAAATTCCTATATGAGGGGCCAGCACTGTAGCATAGCAGGTTAAAGCCCTGGCCTGAAGAGCCAGCATCCCATATGGACGCCGTTTCTAGTCCCAGCTGCTCCTCTTCCGATCAAGCTCTCTGCTAAGGCCTGGGAAAGCAGTAGAAGATGGCCCAAGTGCTTGGGCCCCTGCACCTGCGTGGGAGACCCGGAAGAAGCTCCTGGCTCCTATTTTGGGATTGGTGCAGCTCCGGCAGTTGCAGCCATCTGGGGAGTGAACCAGAAGATGGAAGACCTCTCTCTCTGTCTCTACCTAACTCTTTCAAATAAATAAATAAATCTTAAAAAAATTCCTATATTAATTGACACTGAGATTTGAGTTGGCTCTCCTATCTGTAGGTTCAGCATCCAAGGATTCAGTCAACATCAAAATGAAAACATCTGGAGGAAAACTGTGTCTGTACTGGACACGTAAGAGCTAGACTCTTCATTATTCCCCAATCAACAGAGCATAAGACTTACTAATATAACCATAACAGCTATGCATATAACCTTCTCATTGTATTAAGTATATTTTTAAAAAGATTTATTTTATTTATTTGAAAGGCAGAGTTACAGAGAGAGGTAGGGACAGAGAGAGAGGTCTTCTATTTGCTGGTTTACTCCCCAGATGGCTGTAATGGCCGGAGCTGCACCGATCCGAAGACAGGAGCCAGGAACTTCCTCCTGGTCTCCCATGTGGGTGCAGGAGCCCAAGGACTTGGGCCATCTTCTACTGCTTTCCCAGGCCATAGCAGAGAGCTGGATCATAAGTGGAGCAGCTGGGTCTTGAACCAGTGCCCATACAGGATGCCAGCGCTTCAGGCCAAGGCATTAACCCACTGCCCCACAGTGCCGGCCCCCGCTTTTATTTTCTTGTTAAGCACCTTTTTGAGTTTATTTTTGCTATGTTTCTTCTATTAAGTGTGTCTTTTTCTTATTGATTCACAAGTGTTCTTTACATGGTATGGTTATAGTAAGCATTGCAAATATTTTCTCTCCATTTGCAAAAGTCAATGTCTTTGTTTATAATGACATTGGCTATTGATGTATTTTAATGTTTATATAATTTAATGTGTCAGGCTTTTCTAATAGTTTCTGGGTTTTATCATGCTTATAAAGGCCTTTCTCTCCAAATACATAAGAAATTCTGTTAGATTTTCTTCTTCTGAGGAATTTAAAATTTTCAGGTTTGCAGCTTGTGTTGTAGCCCAACTTGTTAAGCCGCTGCCTGTGACGTTTGAGTCTCAGCTGCTCCACTTCTGATCCATCTTCTTGCTAATGCACCTGGGAAAGCAATGGAAGATGGTCCAAGTGCTTGGGCCCCTGCACCCAATAGGAGACCAGGAAGAAGCTCCTGGCTTGATTGGCCCAGCTCTGTTGATTCACTCCCCCAAATGGCCACAATGGCCCAGACTCACTCTCTCTCTCTCTCTCTCTTTCTCCCTCTCTGTCTGTAACTCTGCCTTTCAAATAAATAAATCTTTATAAAACATTTTTTATTTGTGATACTTCAAGAATTCGCTTAAGTATGTAATGTGTAGCTGCAATCTAACTTACTTTTTCCTAAACTGATCTTTCCATTTTTTAACAGTTTTTATAATGATAAAAAATTAGTCTACTATGGAGTCATCAGAAGTGACTGTTTGAAGAATGATGAATAATACAGTAAAAGGACATGGCATTTTAAATAAGGGGGTCTAGATATAAAACTTTATATGAAATACCTCGACCACACACAAAAATATCTAATACATAGAAAAAAGATTCAAAGTAATTTATTCCTGACTTTTTGTGTTTTTCCCAATGAACATTCTTTTATGATCATAATGAAGTTGTTAAAAAGAAAAATGATTATTAAAAACTAAAGAGGGGCTGGCGCTGTGGCGTAGCGGGTAAAGCCACTGCCTGCAGTGCTGGCATCCCATATGGGTGCTGGTTCTAGTCCCGGCTGCTCCATTTCCGTTTCAGCTCTCTGCTATGGCCTGGGAAAACAGTGGAAGATGGCCCAAGTCCTTGGGCCTCTGCATCTGCATGGCAGACCCGGAAGAAGCTCCTGGCTTCGGATTGGTGCAGTTTGGGCCAAAGCAGCCATCTGGGGAGTGAACCAGCGGACAGAAGACCTCTCTCTCTCTCTCTCTCTCTCTCTCTCTCTCTCTTTCTCCCCTTCCCCCAACCCCTGCCTCAGCCTCTCTGTAACTCTGCTTTTCAAATAAAATAAATAAATCGTAAAAAAAAAAAAAAAAAAAAAAAAAAAAAAAAAAAAAAACTAAAGAGAAGAAGGATAATAGGGACAGGGCCCTTGATATGAAACATCTCATTTGGTCCTTACCATTTGGATGAAAAGGAATTGTTCTAAATTTCACCACTGGAGGGACAAAGTTGTACTCTGGCGTAAAATCTATTGTCAGCTCAAAGACGAGTCCTGTAAAATAGAAATAGGCATTTTTCCTAAAGCATCCTGTTGTACTGATTAACTCCAACCTAATTAACACTGAGGTTTCTCCATATAGTTTAGCTCCCCATAGCTTTATTTTTTATTTTTTCTATTTTATTACTTTTAACCCACACATAAAAATTACCCAGATTTATGGGGTACCTTGTGATATTTCCATATATTTGTACACTGTGCAATGTCCAATAAGGGTAAATATATCTATCTCTTCAAACATTTAACATTTCTTTATGTCAAAACATTTAAAATCCTTCCTTCCATTTTTATGGTAATATTCTATGTATCATCATAATCCATATTACCCTTCTGTGCAATAGAATGCCAGAACTTCTTACTGCTATCTAACTATAACTTGGTACCCATTAATCAAATTTTCCCACGCCCCACCTTCTTCTAGCCTCTAGTAACCACCACTCTACTCTTAACTTCTATGAGATCAACATTTTCAGATTCAATTCATGAATGAGATCATGTGGTATTTGTCTTATTGGGGCTTGGCTTATTCCCCTTAACATAATGACTTCCAATTCCATCCATGTTGTTGCAACTGATAAGATTTCACCCTTTTGAATGGCTGAACAGGATTCCATTGTGTATGTGTATCACATTTGTTTTACTCATTAGCAGTGGATGGATACTTCGGTTGTTTCAATTCCTTGGCTATCATGAATAGCGCTGCAATAAACATGGGAGTGCAGACCTCTCTTCAACAGTGTGTTCATTGTCCTTGGATATGTACACACACATACATAAATATAACCAGTCATGGGATGGCTGGACCAGGTGGGGGTTCTAATTTCAGTTTTGGGAGGACCCTCTATACGGTCTTCTACAATGACTGTCATAATTGACATCGTTACCAACAGTGTGCAAGGGTTTCCTACTCTCTACATTCTTGTCAGCAGGTGTCATTTTTTTGTGTGTTTTTTCTTTTTTAGTTTAACTGGAGTGAGGTGACACTTCATTTGTAGTTTTGATTTGCTGATGATTAGTGATGTTGGGCATTTTTTCATGGGGCTGTTGGACATCCCATAGTTTTATTTTAAAATAAATTCTACAGTGCAGAGGTTCCTCTGTATAATATAAAAGATGTCTCGCAATCTGATCGCTCCTTGTTTTTAACCTCTCCCCCACCAATCCTTTCCATCTGCTATCTCTGTACCACCCTGCCCCTATTGTATGCATTATATTGACTGAACTCAGATCCTGGTGTACCCAATCTTGTTAAAGCTTCTGCTGTGCTGTTTTTTTACCCCCGCCTAAATTTCCTTCTCCTCTTTCTGAAATTCTCAAACTATGACAAATTATTAGGGACTCAGCTCAAATATCACCTCCTTGGGAATCCATTCCTGACTCCCCCAGGTAAATTAACGGATCACTCCCTTCTTGGCATCTGCTCAAAATCCTTAACAGCACATATTATATTTTATCGTAGTTATCAGCTTATGCGTTTGCCTCCCGTACTTTACTCAAAGAATTCACAATTGAAAGAGCACATGAGCATTAAAGTTTACAGCGGCCCAATCTTCTTGAGAATTTGATTTACAGAAATTAGAGTGAAACACCTGCAGGAAAAAATGGGCAGTAACTGTGGGATTTTAAGCCAGCAGGAATTTGATAGCTCTTCTCTGATCTCTTGGAAAATGTAAGAAGATATTCCCAACTAATATGTTTTATTGAGTCTGCTTCTTAAAAATGTAGTAACATTAGATTTGGCAAAGGGGCCGGCACTGTGGCTCACTTGGTTAATCCTTCGCCTGCAGCGCCGGCATCCCATATGGGTGCCGGATTCTGTCCCAGTTGCTCCTCTTCCAGGCCAGCTTTCTGCTGTGGCCCGGGAGGGCAGTGGAGAATGGCCCAAGTGCCTGGGCCCTGCACCCGCATGGGAGACCAGGGGGAAGCACCTGGCTCCTGGCTTCGGATTGGTGCAGTGCCGGCCGTAGCGGCCATTTGGGGAGTGAACCAACGGAAGGATGACCCTTTCTCTCTGTCTCTCTCTCTCACTGTCTAACTCCATCTGTAAAAAAAAAAAAAGATTTGGCATAAAGAAAAACACAAGCTCAAAATGCCCATCTATGTTGACAAATGGTGAAAACTATCAGATAAGGAAAAAATAATATGAATAGTTCCAGAATTCTAGACAACTGACATAATGCAAATTTTTTTATAGATTTTTTTTTTTTTTGACAGGCAGAGTTAGACAGAGAGAGAGATAGAGAGAAAGGTCTTCCTTCTGTTGGTTCACTCCCCAGATGGCCGCTACGGCTGGCACTGTGGCGATCCGACGCCAGGAGCCAGGTGCTTCCTCCTGGTCTCCCATGTAGGTGCAGGGCCCAAGCACTTGGGCCATCCTCCACTGCCTTCCTGGGCCACAGCAGAGAGCTGGACTGGAAGAGGAGCAACCGGCACAGAACCGGTGCCCCAACTGGGACTAGAACCCGGGTGCCAGCACTGCAGGCTGAGGATTAGCCTAGCAAGCCACGGCGCTGGCCAATAATGCAAATTTATTACGCATATAAAGAGGAATTCCAGAAATTGTATTTAATGCAACCTTATTATACACTTAAGGAAGATAAGCTGTTAATGGTATCTGAACTTGTTAAAGAACCAGACTGCCACAGACCTTGCCACATTGAATCCTGAAGACCTTCAATTTCAGCCTCCCATTCCATCATGTCTTCACTCGTTGGAAAGGCAGTAATACCCTTTCATTAAAACAAAATCCATGCAGATTTTAAAAGATTAGATAGTTAACAGAGTCTTGAAAATCAGATACCACGTTACACTGAATTACAAAATCCCTACATTTCTTCTTCTTTTCTTTTGATAAGTTAATTAATTTGTGGATCTGGGAAGGTGTTACATGTCTTATTACACAGAAGTTAAAGTAGATCCCAGGAAATACATGAAGAGTAAATTAAAAATAGAATGTGTGGAAATCATAAGTGGGACTAGAAGGTCAATTTGGAGCATGTGGCTTATACAGCTTTTGTGTAAGTCAATAGCCTATTTAATATTCAAATTAAAAAGGATGGAAACAGTTGGAAAGTATTTACTTCTTCAAAGTGTCCTTAAAATATATATTTATGTTTTATTTATTATTTGAAAGGCAAAGACAAACGGGGAGGGAGAGAGACAGGGATAGAGAAAGAGGGAGAATGGGCTGGCCCTTGCTCAGTGGTTCCTGAACAGTCTACTGAATCAAAGAGAGAGAGCTTCCATCCCTACCCACTCCCCAAGTGCTCACAATGAAGCCAGGAGCCTGCAACTCAACCCAGGTTTCCCACAGGAGTGGCAGGGACACCAGGACTTGAGCCATCACCTGCTGCCTCCCAGGTGGGCATTAGCAGGAAGCTGGAACCAGAAGTGGAGGTGGAATCCAGCCATTCCAATATGGGATGCATGAGGCCCAGGAGGTGTCTTTTTTTTTTTTTTTTTTAAAGATTTATTTTATTTATTTGAAAGACAGAGTTACATAGAGAGGTAGAGACAAAAGAGAGGGAGAGGTCTTCCATCTGCTCATTCACTCCCCAAATGGCTGCAAAGGCAAGAGCTGAGCTGATCCGAAGTCAGGAGCCAGGAGCTTCTTCTGGGTCTCTCATGCAGGTGCAGGGGCCCAAGGATTTGGGCCATCTTCTCCTGCTTTCCCAGGCCACAGCAGAGAGCTGGATTGGAAGTGGAGCAGCCTGGACTCGAACTGGCACCCATATGGGATGTTAGCGTCACGGGCCAGGGCTTTAACCCGCTGTGCCACAGCGCGGGCCCCCCAAGTGGTGTCTTACCCGCTACACCAAATGCCTGCCCCTTCAAAGCTTTTTTTTTTTTTTTGACAGGCAGAGTGGACAGAGAGAGAGACAGAGAGAAAGGGCTTCCTTTGCCGTTGGTTCACCCTCCAATGGCCGCCGCGGTTGGCGCATTGTGGCCGGCGCACCGCGCTGATCCGAAGGCAGGAGCCAGGTGCTTCTCCTGGTCTCCCATGGGGTGCAGGGCCCAAGCACTTGGGCCATCCTCCACTGCCTTCCCGGGCCACAGCAGAGAGCTGGACTGGAAGAGGGGCAACCGGGACAGAATCGGTGCCCCGACCGGGACTAGAACCCGGTGTGCCGGCACCACAAGGGGGAGGATTAGCCTGTTGAACCGCGGCGCCGGCACCTTCAAAGCTTTTTAAAGCACAATATGGATATTATATGGAAGACATGAAGTGAGAACGTTTTCATTAAAAATCCAAAATTACAGTTGCCAAAAATAAACTTTTTCTTACACTTTAAATATTATTCCAATGGAGGGACAATAAAATATTTCATAGAAAACCTTACCAATTATGCTTAGTGCACACTTAATACACTCAGTAAATATACTTGAGCAACCATGAAATTCAAGACTTAAAATCACATAACTTACTTGGCACAACGTACTCAATATAGTTAACCACTATTATGTTGAAGCAGTAATACTAATATTTTAATATGAAATAGGTTACCATAGTGAAATAGTCATTAAATAGCAATACCGCTGTGGCAAGATAGGTTTAACTAAATAAAGACTCAACACAGATTACACTGCTTCTTAAAAAATCATTACCCAAGGAAGCACATCCCTCCACGTCCCCAGTACTCACCGCATAATTGTTCTCTCTGAACTCTTGGAAGTGTTTTTCCAGCAAGAGGAAAACTCTGCGGTTCATGACGAGCTGGAGGAGAGTGTGTCACTTGTCCCCAGGTTCCTCAGGTTCACTCTGAGGCGGGTGCCCAAGGTTAGCTCGGCCTCCCTCCTGTAACTACGGAACTGACAGAAGCTACTTGCTTTCTAGAACGCCAGGACGCCCCCAGGGTGTCTTCCAAGTTTAGGATAAGGAGGGCTCGCAGGAGGAAAACTTGGGCACTTCGTCCCCTGAGGTGTGTCACTGCAGTGGCTGCCGTCGCACAGCCCAGTCCCACGATAAACTCGGACGGCCACTGGGACAACTCTGTTGTCCGCGCTTTAGGTGAGAGCGCGAAGTCTAAGCGTAGGAAGCGGCCGTCTTCGCTGCACAGGTGTCTGTTTCGTGGAGGACGCAAACCGGTTGCCAAGCAACTGCCGGGGTGCGACAGCGGATAGGAGGTGGGAACATGGCGCCTCTCAACCAATCAGCGAGGTGGCGGGGGTGGGTCCGGCTTCTGGATACCTCCGCAGCCAATCGCCCAACAGTTTCACTTTGAAGGGCCAATGAGATCCGGGGCAGGGCCACACCACCCCCTCGCCGTCCACCCACGCCTGACTCCACACGCACAGCGTAGAGGACCGAGCGTGGTGGTGACAGAGGCCTTCACGCGAAGTTGCCCTGGGAAATTATCCCTGCTTTTTCTCTGAATACCAAGAACTGTCAGTAAATAACTGACCAGCAGGCACGGGGTTACGGTTATTCATAGCAGCGTCTTCACTTACACAGCGATCTCCGGCGCATGATACGTTCGCACACCTTGTTATTTTAGTACCCTGAGAGTGCTCCGAGAGCAGGGGACTGCTTGACACTTGTCAGGTTCCGATCTCTCCCCGCCGTCCCTCGCTTGCTCTCTTCTCTCTACCGAGGCATTAGCGCATCCATTTCGTCTGCATTCATCCTGCAGGTTTAACGACTCCAAAGGGATCCCTTAAGACCAATAGGCTTCTTTTTTGTGATCCTGTATTTGTATGGTGCCATTTGTCGCACAGTGTCACGATTGCCCGTTGCCTTCTCTCCGGCCTGTGAACTGCTGGTTGTTGAATCCAAAGCGCCCACTGCAGAGCCTGGCATCGCTGTTCAGAATGCTTTCTTTTATTTATTTATTTGACAGAGTTAGAGAGAGAGAGAGAGAGAGAGAGAGAGAGAGAAAGAGAGAGAGAGAGAGAGAGAAAGGTCTTCCTTCCGTTGGTTCACTCCCCAAATGGCTGCTATGGCCGGAGCTATGCTGATCCGAAGTCAGGAGCCAGGTGCTACCTCCTGGTCTCCCATGCAGGTGCAGAGCCCAAGGACCTGGGCCATCCTCCACTGCCCTCCCGGGCCACAGCAGAGAGCTGGACTGGAAGAGGAGCAGCCGGAACTAGAACCTGGCGCCCATAAGGGATGCCAGAACCGCAGGCGGAGGATTAACCTAGTGAGCCACAGCGGATGCCTTCTTTTTTTACTTACTAGTTTTAAGGATGTGGTTTCAAAAAGTTTATTCATTTCACAATTATTGATTAAGCACCCATTTTACTAGGAGGGGAAAAATTCAGATGAAGTTACTGTCACGGTGGCCCCAGTACACGAGTAGACCAATGCAGTGCACTCTCTAGCCTGGTCTGCATCTGAGAATCCAACCATCTGCACATAGAAAATATCTGGGGAAAAAACTGCACATGTACTGAACATGTACAGACATTTATTCCCTCGTTATTACTCCTGGAACAATATAGTATAAGAACCATTTATGTAGGACTTGTGTTGTAGTAGGTATTGTAAATAACCTAGAGATGACTGACCTTGTACAAGAGGATTTGCACGTGTTCTATGCAAATACTGTGTCATTTTATATAAAGGACTTTATATAAAGGACTGGATTTTGGTATAATTGGGGGTCTTGGAACTAATTCCCCCAAGATACCAACGGGCAACTGTATACTAAAACAAAATAGGTATTCAAAAAATAATAAATTCAGATCATAACAACTGTGTTATGGAGACAATACAACAGTAGCATGATAGGGAGTGGGGTGGGTGGTTCCCACTTGGAAATGATGCTCAGGGAAAACCCTCATGAAGGAGGGGACCTCTGAACTTGTAAGATGGAGATGCCTAATATGCATTGTTGAGGGGAGAGAGTTGTGCAAAGAGAAAAACATGATAGTTCTGAGACAGGGAAGAGCTTGTCTTGAAAGGGGAACCAGGGAGCACCATGGGAGAGAGGGCATAACCCTGGGGCACTACAAGATAGGACTTTTGGCCTTTATTTGGAGTAGCAATGGGAATCTATTGGAGTGTCATGCTCGATTTACAGTTGCAAAATTACTCTGGCTGCTCTGTGGAGAATGGGCTAGAGAGAAACCAGTTCACCCAGTCCATTTCATATCCAATTCTTGTAGCTTAGAAACTGCCAACAAAATACTCAGTAAAACTTTGGCACAATAAAATGATTTGATGTTTTGTAGGCTGTTGCTAAATAAAATTTTCCTATTAAAACATAAACTAGGATCTCAGATTGAATTTTTTTACTCTTCTTTAACCCCATTAATTTTTTAAAAAATATTTATTTTATTTATTTGAAAGGCAAAGTTTTATATATATGTATATAGAGAGAGACAGGCAGACAGACAGAAAGGTCTTGCATCCACTGGTTCACTCCACAAATGGCTGCAACAGCAGGGGCTGGGCCAGGCCGAAGCCGGGATCCAGGAATTTCATCCAAATCTCCCACACGGGTACCCAGGCCCAAGCACTTGGGCCATCTTCTGTTGCTTTCCCAGGCACATTAGCAAGGAGCTGGATTGAAAGTAGAGCAACTGGGATGGGAACCGGTGCCCATATGGGATGCCAGTGTCGCAGGTGGCGGCTTTTCCTGCTGTGCTACAATGCTGGCCTCCAATCCCGTTACATTTTAAAAATACTTTTATTTTCCCATCAGATTTTAAATTGGACTCTTGTAGGAAGTTAGAAGTGGAGAAAGGGAGTACTTCAGTGAGAAGGAAGTGGATCCAGTTTGAGGATCTTAGCTTTCTCAGTGATATCATGGGGGCTCAATGGTTTCTTCTCTCACTCTAATCAGTATTGTGATACGAATGCAGAAGCTTTGTGTTAAAAAAGTGTATATATATTTATTGTGTAAATGATATTTTAAAACATGCATACATTGTGCAGTGACTAGATTGAGCTAATGAACGTACGCATTACCTCACATACTTTTTTTTTGTGGAGAGACTGCTTAAAATCTTTCTTCTCAATTTTCAAGAATACAATACATTGTTATTAACTACAATGAACTGTTGTAGAATAAGAATTCTTTGTTCTTTAAGATTTTGTTCTAGAGGAAAATTCCATTAAAATAAAATAAAGATAAAGTAAATAAATACATAACATTAAGATGTAAAATATTCTTTGGTGTGAACTTTTAGTGAGTGGGATTTAGTAAGTAGATTCTCAACTGATGCCTCCATCGGACTGCAGGCTAGGAAACCCCATTGTCTGATTTTTCACCCAGCTGTCCTGTCCCAAAGACATTATAAACTCAAAGTTCTAAAAAAAAAATCCATTATTCTTTATCCTAACTCACCTTGCATCCCAGGTGGTTCCCGGGCTTTCCAAGCTGGAAACCTGAGGCCATCTCTGACTCATCTTCATCATGACTCCTATCCAATCACTCACCAAGACAAGCTGCTTTTATCGCTTCTTCTACACAAGACTTCCCACCAACATCTCATTTCACAACCTTGTCATCTCTTGCCTAGATACAGAACATCTTTGTACAATACTCTCTGCCTCCAGACTTGCCTGTTGTGAAACTTGATAGTAGTGTCTTTAAACCAGCATGTGACCAAGTAATTCTTTGCTAAAAATATTTGAAGGGAACTCTTCACCTCTCTAGTTTATCCCATCTCCATGTTCAATTTTTTAAATGTGGTTTGACTTCTAGGGGTGTGGGTAGGGTAGCTGCAATAAGAAACTTTGTATGTATCTATACTTAAGAGGCTACTTGAAAAAGTTTACAGGAATGTGGAACTGAAAGTTTTATTTTGATGCAAAAAAATGAAATCCAAGAACACTTTTTTTTTAATAATATGCATTTTCCATGGACTTGTTGAAGACTCCTTAAATGCACTGTTGTGTTTGGAAGTGTTATTAAATGAGTTCACAGTTACATTCACTGGCTGCCCGTGTCCTGTTTTTATAATTAACTCCCAGATAAATGAGAAATATGCCTTGGTTCTAGAGACTTCTGAACTATGGAATGGAAATGTGTGGAATTTGTGAAGTGTGATAGTCAGGTGTGTGTGTGTGTGTATGTGGGATGTGTGTAGCATCTAGTATGCTGTGGTTTTAATAGGCTATGGTTACTGAACTCATAGTGGATTTGAAACCTCAAAATTCCTAAGTTGGTAGTACTGAGAGTGTGGAACTTACTCTAATTATAATACGTAGGAGGTAGACATACTGGGAGGTCCTTAAGTCACTGGGGGTGTGCCTTGGAAGGTAGTTCTTGTAAGAGGGTTGGTTAGAAAAGCCCGATTGAGGGCTGGCGTTGTGGCACAGCATGTTAAGCTCCGGCTCGAAACACCAGCATCCCATTTCAGAGAGTGAGTTTGAGTCCTGGCTGCTCCACTTTCAAACTGGCTTCCTGCTAATGTGCTTGGGAAAGCAGCAGAACATGGCCCGAGTACTTGGGTCCCTGCCATCCACGTGGGAGATCTGGATGGAGTTCCTGGTCCAGAGCTAGCTTTTGTGTGTATCTGGGGGAGTGAACCAGCAGATGGAAGAGCTGTCTTTCTCTGCCTCTCCCTCTGTCACTCTGCCTTTCAAATAAGTAAATTAATCGTCAAAAAAAAAAAAAAAATCCCGAATGGGGCCCAGCTGTTCAGTGTGCTTCCTGGCTCACCATGTGATCTTCCCTCCACCGTCACTCCACATTCCACCATTGCCACCCTCATCAGACTGAACCAGTGAGGCCTGGCTAATCTCGGACTATAAACCTCAAGAACCGGGAGGCAGAATAAGCCTTGTCTATAGAGCTAGCTTGCCTCAGGTATTTCACTGTAGTCACAAAAAGCTGACTAATGCCCAGCACCTGTGTACTAACTGCCTTGGTTTGCTTCTCCAGGTTAACAGCAGGAGCCAGAGACTAACAGTATCAATGGTTCAGACTCCTGGAGCTGGAAACCTGTAAGTGAGAGCTGCTCTGAAAACACTTCTCTCTGCATGGAAGCACCTTCTGTTTCTTCCAGCAAATGTTAGTTTGAACAAGAGTTTTCCAGACATGAGATCATGGATGTCATGATCTCGCTACTGCTCATTGCTGCATGTCCTTCTCTGTGTTGTTCATCACTTTATGTTTGTTTGTTTTTTTGTAAAAACTAACTCAGCAGGAAAAATAAATCGCCATGTGTGGTCCTTCTACTATCTTCTTGGTAATTCAGTGGTAAATAGCATGCAGTCTCAGGACAGACCTGGGCTTAGCGCAGCATACCTGTGTTTTATTAGTCTGTTTAGAAAGCCTTGAAGAAGTCACTTAGCTCCCCTGAATATACATTTCCTCATTTGTGATATGCAGCCAATAATAATAGCTCACAGATCATTGCCAGTATTAAAAGAAGTAACACCTGCCAAGAACTCAGTCCCTGCCTGGCATGGCGTGATGGCTAACACCTGCACTTTCCAAGGCCTGGGCGCTCAGCTCTAAGTGCTTTGAGGGAAGTCATTGCATCCTCAGAAACAACTCCATGAAGTTGGAGCTCCTATGCTTCTGATTCACAATGAGGAAATTGAGGCACAGAGACATTAGATAATGTATTCCAAGTTAATGGAATACAGCAGAGCCAGGACGCAAACCAGGGGATCTAGGTCCAGAGTCTAGGCTGCAGGGGCCAGTGCTGTGGCACAGCAGGTTAATGCCCTGGCCTGAAGCGCCGGCATCCCATATGGGTGCCAGTTCGTGTCCTGGCTGCTCCATTTCCAATCCAACTCTCTGCTGTGGCCTGGGAAAGCAGTAGAAGATGGCCCAAGTTCTTGGGCCCCTGCACCCACGTGGGAGACCCAGAGGAAGCTCCTGGCTCCTGGCATCAGATTGACGCAGCTCCGGCCATTGCAGCCAATTGGGGAGTGAACCAGTGGATGGAAGACCTCTCTCTTTCTGCTTCTCCTCTCTCTGTGTAACTGAATTTCAAATAAATAAATAAATCTAAAAAACAAACAAACAAACAAACAAAAAACAAACAAAAAAAAACACCACACAGAATCTAGGCTTTAACCACTAGGTTATCCTGCCTCACAAATGTCTCATGTCCTAACAAGATAGCTCTATGGCTTCCTTGAGTAAAATATTGCTACTTTCAATCATTGATGGGGAAAATCCTTGTGTATCTTTGTTAGTTGTTTTGACTGATTTTCTACCTGTTAGCTTCTTTAGATTCCTGCTCTTTTTTTCCCCCTTACTAAGCTGTAAATCCTGAAAGCAAGGCCACTGTTGCATAAAATAGCACCCACAGCAGATAATGGCAGAAGTATCTGGGCCCTTGTCACACATGTGGGGGACCAAGGTTGAGTTCCCCAGCTCCTGGCTATTGGCTGGCCCACGCCTGGTTGTTGCTGGCACCTGGGGAGAGAAGTAGCAGATGGAAGATCTCTGTCTCTCTGCCTTTTGATTTAAAAAGTGAAATAATTTTTTTAAAAGTATGCCTGGATTTCTTGGCTTTCTCAAAGTGTTAGATCTTTTTTTAAAAAAAGATTTATTTAAATTATTTGAAAATCAGAGTTACACAGAGAAGAAGAGGCAGAGAGAGAGAGAGAGAGGTCTTCCATCTGCTGGTTCACTCTCCAATTGCCTGCAATGGCCAGAGCTGCACCTATCTGAAGCCAGGAGCCAGGAGCTTCCTCTGGGTCTCCCACGTGGGTGCAGGGGCCCAAGTACTTGGGCCATCTTGTACTGCTTTCCCAGGCCATAGCAGAGAGCTGGATGGGAAGTGGAGCAGCTGGGACTCGAACTGGTACCTATATGGGATGCTGACATGCAGGCAGTGGCTTTACCTGCTACACCACAGTGCTGGCCCCCAAAATAAAATATTTTTAAAAGTACCCATGTACATATCTGTTACCTAAATGTGTATCTTCTTTTTTCAGTTATAAATTCATTCAGACCTGAAGCCGACTTCTGCAACTTATGAATATGAGGGAGCTTCAAGAGGGTCATGTAAAATGTGCAGTGTTATCTATGTATTTGTTTATTGATTCATTTAAAAGACACAGAGAGACAGAGAGAGTGCTTCAATCAGCTACCTGGTTTACTTCCCAAATGCTTGTAACACCTGGGGCTTGGCCAAGGAGCCCAGATTTCAACCTGGGTGTCTCACATGGGTGACAGGGATTCAACTACTTGGGCCATCACCTGCTGTCCCCCAAGGTGTGCAGTAACAGGAAGCTGGAATCAGAAGAGGAACCAGGACTTAAACCCAAGCACTCCAGTGAGGGATGCCAATGGGCCACGTGGTGTCTTAATCACGAGGCCAAACAGCCTGTGCTATCTTCATTGCATTTTTCTACAAACATTTTGAAGGCCCTGCATATTTGTCATATTCGGTGTATATAGCTCAGAACATACTAAAAGTAAGGTTTTTAAAAGATTTGTTTATTTGAAAGGCAGGAGAGAATAATTATATTGTCCTTTAATCCTTTCATATTTTCAAGCAGCAAGTAGATTTAATTGTCTTACTGTCTGCTTTTGGGGGGCTTTGTCTCACAGTCCTCTCCCCTACAAATCGGCCTAGGGGCGTGAACAGAGATTTGCTGTGTTGTTCTTTTACAGTAGGCGAAATTCCAAAATGGCCTCCAAGAGCCTTACTCTGCAGAATTCTCAGCACGGTGACTGCGGCGAGCTTGGCTCTGTGATTAAGTCCTGGGACACGTTTGCCTGTAAGAAAAGGGTCATTGTCGGGGGCTGAGCCTGATCCAATCAGATGAGCCCTTACCTGGGACTGTGCGCTTCCTGGATCACGCTTGAGAGGGAGTCCACCAGCGCGAGACTCTGCAGCTGGCCTTGAACATGGGGCAGCCTTTGGAAGCGAAGCGTGGCCCTGCTCACCGCCAGCGAGGGCACTGGGGCCCTCCATTGCAAGGAACTGAGTCTGGCAGGAGCACACGAACTTGGAAAGGGGACCTGAGTTCCGGATCGCAGCAGGAGCCAGCACTACCTCGTGACCCTGGGCAGAGGCTTTGTGGGCTAAGGAAAGGGGCACTGCGTGGAGAGGAAGCCGGTGGTGCTTTGTTAGGCTGCAATGGATAACTGATACAACTTCCCAAGTTCAGGGCCAGGCGCTGAGACGAATTACATGGTAAAAGTTCGGTCACGTCCCGAGCTGAGATTTTCTTGATTGTGGTGAGAAGAACTTGAAACGCTGTGACTTCAGACGAGCGAAGGGTCCCCTACGTGGGTACAAAATCCCGGAACAGGAAAATCAAAGTGAGGCTCACAAACTTTCCTCGTCCTGGCTGAGCGCGACACTCATTATTTAACATTTGTGCTGTCTCCGAGGCCGTTTCCTGCTTTCCCAGGCAGGCTGCCCCTCCCCCTCTTTTTAAAAATAAGCCTTTCCCTCGGGACTCACACAGCTGTTTTCATTTTGCCGCAACTGCGAGACTGTTTTCCCCCTCCACCAGGAGTGTGTGCCAGTACAAAGTGTTAACCTCGCTTGGATTTGAACCCCCATCCCCAAGAGCAAAAGACGGCGGAGCACCGCCGCACGTCAGCCCGGCTGTGAGAAATGTTTTAAATCATATTTTGACGTATGTTACGCTGTTAACCAGAAAATGAAGTGTAGCACACATGCTTCTAGTAACTCCGGTTTCAAATCATACGCTCTCCCCTCTGTCTCCCAGATCTTTTGATGTGCGCCCCCAATATTGAGTTTCTCTGCTTTTAATCATCTTCTATTCCTTCCTCAATATAAATGTCATGAGAAATACCGAACGCTAATCTTCAAAGATCAAACAGGAAGAAAGAGGTGGGCAGCACAGTTCAGTGACTTGAATTCTTCAGATTTCCCAACTCAATTTTTTTTTTTTTTTTTAATTTTAGCTTGGAAAAGTCTCTGCTTGAGATATGCTTGCTTCCTCTTTGGAAAGCTGGAAGTTGCCTATGCGTCGCCAGGTTTCTGAATTGTGTTAGTTCCCAAATAATCTGGTCTGTCCTGGTAAGGCACTGAGACACAGCAGCCACTTCACTACTTACAGGTGTGTTCGTGTCCCCCTACAGAGAGGAGTTCAGAATCAATCATACCGGCTTTTAGTTCTCTATCTTCGCTTTAGCTAGGATGCCCAACAGCCCTAGTCTGCCTGGGACAAAGGACTTTTCACTGCTGGAACTAGGACAGTCCCTGGCAAACTGGCACTCTGCCTAGCCTGGGCACCAAGAACCTTTCAAGGGTGAGAATTGTGTGCACCACTTGGTAAAAGTTGTTTACTTGCTTTTGGAGGCTGGTGTCTGACCGGCAGGTGCCCAGACCCCTGTAACCTAGATTATAAAAAGTCACGCCAAGGGTTTGGCCAGGAGAGGGTCCTAGTAGTGTCTGAGATGAAGTGCAGGGTGGCTAGGGTCCTTGACATGCGCCGGAGTGTTCTAGAAGAATCAGGTCTCCTCTCATTTCCCCACGGGAAAACACCTATCGTGGAGTGAGCCTGCAATTTATAATACCTAAGTACACGTGAGGCTGTCCGTGCACGTAAGGATGTTTCAAAGGCATCGTCGCTCTAGGCTTTCCTCAACAGCCATCAGTTTGATCTGCCTTTTCCTAGTGCTCTCAGCTGGCCCCAGGGGGAGTTGAGAATGTCGCGGTGGGGGAGGCTCTGAGGTGGCCATCAGCTTGGAAGCAGGGAGGGAGGACATGTGGTTTAGGGATGGCTTAGGGATGTGTCTTGAAGCTGGTTTGACTTAGCGCATGTTTATTGGGGGTGGTTGAAAGGAGATGATGGAAATTATTGAGGGGCTAAACCCGCCCCCCACCTTGGCACCACTGCTGAGTGTTCTATGCTGTGGCATACATATGAACACTCAAATAGAATATTTTGTACTCTGTTTACTGCATTAGAAAATAAGTCATCCTTTTATAAAAAATGCTTAAAGCACATTGAATAGTAGCAATATTACTCCGTTTTGAGCACCTACTATCTGCCAGTTACTGCTCATGGATTTATATATATCCTCACTAAATGCTCATACAAATTCTGGAAGGGAGGTATGATAGAAAAAATATAAAATTATATAGACTACTTCTAATTTTTTGAAGATCTACTTATTTGAATGGCAGAGAGAGATTTTCCATCCTCTGGTTCACTCTTCAAATGCCTGTGGTAGCTGAGGCCAGGCCAGACTGAAACCAGGAGCCAGGGACTCGTCTGTGTCTTCCATGTGGGGGGCTGGGACTCGAGGATGTGAGCCATCATCTGCTGCTCCCTAGGCACTTAGCAAGGAGCTGGATCAGAAGCAACATAGTGCGGACTTGACCCAGCACTCCAGCATGGGACGTGGGTGTCCCAAGTGGCAGTTTAACATGCTGTGTCCCAATGCCTGCCCCTAGACTATGGTTTAAAAAACTTTGTGGCAGGTGCTCATCTCTGCAGCTCCCCTGATTGGTTCATTTAAACCCATAGCAACTCTATAAAATAGATACTTACACAGGTGAAGAATCAGCAGATCAGGAACTTGACCCTGGTCATCTGGTGCTGTGTTTTGGAAGTGGCTTGTCCCTGGCAGGTTCAGTTGCTGGAAGTTTGATCCTCAGTGTGGTGGTGTTGAGAGGTGGTGAAACATTCAGGAGGCGGGGCCTACTGCAAGGTAATGAGGTCATGGGGGCATGGCCCCTAAGGGTTACTGCTAGCATCCTGAGCTCTCCCGAGAGTGGGTTGTTACAAAGCAGGGCCACACAGCACACCTGGCTCCTCAAAGTGGCCAGTTTCCTTTCTGTTTCTCCACCACACTGTGGTGCAGCCAAGGAGGCCTTTGCCAGAGGCCAGATGCTGGGGCCTTGGATGTTCAGCCTCCCAAACTGAGAGTCAAATAAACCTCTTTTCTTTACAAAGTACCCAGCTTCGGGTGTTTTGTAATAGCAACAGAACAAGGATCAACCTAAATGGTTATGGGGTGGGAGTGGGCAGTCTCATATTGAAACCCTTACTTTTAACCATATGCCATTTCATGGATATGAAAATACAGACTGCCTTGCTTCAAGGCCAGCCAGCTGATGTGCAGGTGCAGCCAAAAAAGACTACTGTCTTCTCCCGTTGTCTTCAGCCAGGTCCTAGGAAGAAGGAGGACCTAGAGTGAAAGGGTTGTGTGCTATGCCCGAGGAACTGATAGACTTCAAGGTAACTTTTCCGGTGTGTTCTGGTGAGAGGTCTTGAGAAGTTGCCATTTGCAGACTATCCCCCAGACAATTATCATTAATGATCTAGTTTGACAGTTATTGCTCCAGCACAAGGCTGGCTAAAAGATTTCAGTCATTTATGACTGAATGGGAGGTTGTCCAGGCAAGGATGTTGAATATTTTCAGGCCAAATCTGAGCTCACCTGGGAAGAGCACCAACTAGTGACGTCTGCCATAAATTCAAATGGGAGGGGACACAGGTGGTGAGGATTATGGACTCTAGCTACTCAGGGCTTCCGCTGGAGGTGGGGACTGGAGGTTTATCCCCTTCCCTGTAAGAGGATTTTATAGCTCTGCCCAGAGCTCTGTGACCCACAGTGCCTTTCTTTAGTTCTCTTTTTTTTTTTTTTACTGGAAAGATATTTTAATAAGTCAGTGAAGTTTGCTCTCACTGGTGGGAATCACTGATGTTGCTTTTCCTGTTTTTTTTTTTTTTAAACTTTCATTTAATAAATATAAATTTCGAAAGGACAACTTTTGTATTATAGCAGTTTTTTCCCCAAAACCTCCCTCTCACCTGCAACCATCCCATCTCTTTCTCCCTCTCCCACTCCATTCTTCATTAAGATTCATTTTTAATTATCTTTATATATAGTAGATCACTTAGTATATACTAAGTAAAGATTTCGACAGTTTGCACCCACACAGATACACAAAGTATAAAGGTACTGTTTGAATACTAGTTTTACTGTTCATTCATATAGTACAACACATTAAGGACAGAGATCCTACATGAGGAATAAGTGCACAGTGACTCCTGTTGTTGATTTAACAATTGACACTCTTATTTATGAAATCAGTAATCACCTGAGGCTCTTGTCATGAGTTGCCAAGGCTATGGAAGCCTCTTGAGTCCACAAACTCCAACCTTATTTAGACAAGGCCATAGTCAAAGTGGAAGTTCTCTCCTCCCTTCAGAAAAAGGTACCTCCTTCTTTGATGGCCCGTTCTTTCTGCTGGGATCTCACTCACAAAAATCTTTCATTTAAGTCATTTTTTTGCCACAGTGTCTTGGCTCTCCATGCCTGAGAAACTTTCATGGGCTTTTTAGCCAGATCTGAATGCCTTAAGGGCTGATTCTGAGACCAGAGTGCTGTTTAGGGCATCTGCCATTCTACAAGTCCCACATTGCCTTTCAACACGGAGA
The DNA here is from genome assembly GCF_033115175.1 of Lepus europaeus. NCBI lineage: Eukaryota > Metazoa > Chordata > Mammalia > Lagomorpha > Leporidae > Lepus > Lepus europaeus. Next base: position 55,988,385 of record NC_084831.1, on the reverse strand, counting down.
TTTGTCCTACAAATGTCCATGTCTTACAGTCATGTTGGGCCTTGGAAGACTCCTTGTTGACCTAGAGGATGTGGCAAATGACATTTCTAAGCCTAAGTTTTACAAGTGGTTATGTTTCAGTTCTGCCTTTTGTTTTTGTCCATCTGCCATGAGAGCAGCTTGTCCTTCAGAGACCTGAAAGTAAGGCCCCAGGATAGATCCACCTCTGCTGAAACATGCGTGAGAAACAAACGTTTGCTCTTATAAGGAAGCCCCTGAGGTACTGGGGTTAGTACTATAACCAAGATGACCAAGATGATCAGCGTTGGTCAATTTGGAATCAATTGGTTGGAATCATTCCAGCAAATCCTGGAAATAAAAGAAGTCCTAAACTGTCATTTTCCCTTAATATTAGTTTACATCTTACTTGATTGGTTTTTGGTAAACTAAGATCTAGATGATGCCATTGTGGAGTTTCAGTCTCTTCCATGTGATTTTAATGTGTGTGGACGCAAAAGAAGCCTCTCAGGGAATTGTATTGGAGGGGGCCTAAATCATTACTGGAGTCATTATTTTGGTGCCCAAGGAATGAACTAAGTGAGGTGTACCTGCTGTAGGGTGGAGCTTCACTCAGACTACTGCTGTTGCAAGATTTATGTGCTCCTAAGGCTAAGGAGAGCTTGAACATTAACGCATGTGTTTATTTCGGTAGTTCTGTTGCTTTGTGTGTATGTGTGTGTTTGAACCTACAGTCAAGAACATAGGGCCACAAAGAGTGACACCGAAAGTGCCTTTTGTTCAAATTGAATATTCCTTGCACCATTTTAGTTATGCACAGATTTCCTTTTTAAGATTATAAGTGATGTCCTGTCTTATGTTAAAGGGGGGCCTTTCTCCTAACTTAACCGTTCTTGGGGGAAGAATATTTACTAACATCGTCCCTTTGGTAAGGATCTGTCTGCCAAGCCTGGTTGGCCAACGTTACAGCTCTCATTTGTGAATAAGCAATTCATAGGTGCTTAGATCCAACTAGTCATAAATATGTCAGCAGACCTTCGCCCAGTATGTCTCCATGTTTTTAAACCGTCCCAGCTTAATTTCCCAGAGGATTACCTTGACCCCGAGTGCTTTGATGGTTTGTAAGCCTCTCCCTCCCTGGAGTTAACGGTGTCCTAATACTCTTGGCATTTATGGTAACAAACTTCAGGTGCAGTCATATTTTGGCTACAGAAACACTTTTTTCCGTGTGCTCCCTTGCTCCTTCACCTCTAAGCTAGCACTTCCTCTTTGGCATTTGAGCTATTGGCTGAAAATAAAGTTCTATAAATTAGGAGAGTATGAGCTTCACCTCCAGCAACTCCCTTGGATCCCTCTTGCTGTCTTCCTCCAGCGCTCTCAGCCTTCTACAGGCAGTGGCGAGCAAAGCCTGAGCACGGAGTTGCACACAGCCAGCCAAGGGCTGATGGGCTGCAGCTGGCAGCGGCCAACGGACGAACAGGACACAGGTGACTGCGTGCAGCCAGCTGGGTCAGGAGGGCGGGGCAGGGAGGGCAGTCTCAGGGCAGCTTCCTGCCTGATGCTTACTAGGAGCTGGGTCTTTTGCTCTTCCAAGAAAGACCAGCCTATTCTGGATCTTAACCTTGCTAAGCTGCAACACAGAACGGAAGTTGTTTCAGTTAGCTCAGTCACCAGTACAAGAGTCACAATAGGTGCACTAAGAGAACAAGGTTTCTTGAGCTTGTCCATGTAAAGGGAAAAGCTTCTGACCCCCATCCAGTAATGTGGCTCTCAGGTGAACCAGATGAGGAATGTGTTCCTAGCGAAGGCTAGGGGCCGTCAGTTTTCCATCCAAGTGAACGATCATAAAATACAACCAGTTGTCAAAGGGCTAACACAAAGTTTTTAGTGTTGAACTTTGATTAAGTCCATCTTAACTTTCTCTAAGGGGAACAAAGTGGCAAAATGTTTAAAATGCTGATGAGGAAACTTTAAAAAGTTTTGTGGAAGAGGAGTGAGATAAAATTATGTGTTTTTAAAATTGTATTTATATTTTTGAGAGGGAAATAGAGAAGGGGAGAGAGCAGTGTTCCCAGCTCCCATCTGTTGGTTCACTCCCCAAATGCCCACACTGTTTAGTTGGGGCTGGGCTGGGACAAATTTCAGAGGGGAAATCCAATCAGGTCGGCCACATGGGTGGTGGGAGCCCAAGTACTTGAGCCAAGGGTGCCGCCTCCCAGGGTCTGCACGAGCAGGAAGCTGGAGCAGGGAATAGAAGTCAGGTATTCTGATGTGAGATGTGCTCACCTTAACCACCAGGCTATGCGCCTGTTCTGAAAATTACTTTGCTGCAAAAATATGTGAATTCCATGCATAGCTTTTTCATAGTATGTATTTTCTACAAACTTTTTGAAGACCTCTAATTGACATGGATTTCAAATTTCAAAATAAACCTCTTTTAAGGGGCCCTCAAAACGTTTATGAAAACTGTGTATCATGAAAAAACTGCAAGGGTTTGAAATTTTGCACCAAGATATACTTACCCTTGAATTCTGTTTTTCCATACACTTTTTGCCCTCATAGATACTACACTACTGAGACTGTAATCACTGCCTGCCTCCACCCCAATCCATGCCTTTAAATTGGGTTTGTTCCATGTTTATGAATCTTAGGCATATCATAATCACCTGAGGGCTTGTGAAAACAAGAATTGCTGGGTCCCAGCCCCAGAATTTGTGATTGAATATTTGGAAATGGGGTGATACTTTGCATTTCTCCCAAGTTCTGGGTGCTGCTGGTGCTTTGCTTTGGCAGCCACCCTCCGAGAACCAGTGGGATAAGGCCTCACCTTCGGAGGTGCGTGGATAAGAGGGCGCCTCTTGATTCAGTATTTAGCGGATTGCAGTAGGCACTGCAGGAGGGTGACGCAGGGAGCCTGCAGATGTTGGTGATTAGGGAATGAAGGAAGTCAAGGGGATCTCAGAGTTGAAGGGATTGCGGGTGGCGGGAGGGGCAACAGCCTGGAGAGACATGAGAAGGAAATGGGTGTGAAGGGCAGATAGAAGGGGGATTCAAGTGAGAGACAAACCCAACCTGACGCGGATCTCACTGCCATGGGAAGGGACTGCTTTATTGAGTTTGATCGCTGAAGTGGTGACAAGAGCCGTACCTAAAACAGATGGATCAGGCCCTGAAGGTTTTATTGTACTCTCTTCTGTACCAAATAGCAGAAATGGACAAGTTCTTTGAACTTTCATAATGACACTCATTTTCCTTGGCAGTGTGTATTAATCGCCAGATGGGGAACTTTTTCTTTGGGGCACATAAGGTCATAAAGATAAGCTGTGACAATTACATGGCCACGTTTCTTTTATTTTATCAATATGGTTGGCATCTAAGTTGGACATGATAAGCTGTACGCAACCTTTTCTTCTTTAGAGACCTAAGACTTGAATTGTGATGTCTAAATACGTATGGAAACATCAAGGCAGAAAAGAAGGAAACTCTATTCTGAAAATGCACATTTTACATCTCCTTGGTTGTGATAATTCAATATATTATTTTGATTTTAAAAATTCAAAGTTTTCTTATCTAGGTGGATGGTGCTGGGTTATGAAATCACTGGGGTTGCCTTTCCACCTGTGGTTGCCAGCAAACAAATGTCCAAGTCAATTTCAAAAGCTTACTTGGAGAAAATAATTCCACAGAAGTGACGGCAAGTAGGAATTGTGATTTCTCTTTCTAGGAAATGTCATCACTAGGAGAACCAAGTTTAAAATTCCCACATCTCTCTAGGATAGCTGTATTCAGGAAAGAATATTTTATAGTAAACATTTTTAATAAACAGCAGCATACAATAATCAGTGTTTAATATCATCTCTGGTGTGTGAAGTACAAATGCAATATATCCTCAGTATAAGATAGCCTTTTTGTCATTACAATTCCATGCTTGTCTATTTGAAATGCCCACCATAATAACAAATCAAACATTAAGTAATACAGCGATTAAATGCATGCAATGAAAATAAGAAAGATATGGTAGAGTGAGATATCTGAATGTTGCTATTATATATTTGAAGAAAATCTATTTTGAGTTAAAAACAAAGAAAACAGGGAAACAGGCCAGATATAAAAATGCAGAGATATATTTTCACTTCTGTGATACAAACCATAAACATAGTTTTGTGCAAAGAAAAAAAATCTGAAAATAAAGTCATCTTACAAAACATTGTCAGCAAAGCAAAAGATATTTTTCAGGTTGTGAAAAAATACTATTTTAATACAAAAGGAACTGTGTCGTGTAGTATCACAGTGCTATTATAAAACACATTATTACAAGTGGTTTCGAAATTTAGTTTCCTCACTCTAATGATTTCCATTATTATAAAATGTTTAAAATAAATGCTATATAGTTCTTTATAAAAAACTAACTTGGATTTATTTCTTAACCGTAATAATGTTTTTCCAGCGTGAGTATTTTACTGGCTCATGGAATGCTAATTTCCCTTTAAGGGACTCCTGGAAAAACTCAGATTCACTGAAATTGTGTTTATTTAAAATAATAAATATTCTTGGAAAACAATTGATTGTCATATGATATACAAAATTGTGGTTTGAAGCTTCAACATTAAACAGTTGCATAGCAACAAAAGGATACAAATATTCTCCTCTACCTAAAGTTAAGAAATGTCACTTCTGAGTCAGCTTATTTAGGCCACAAAAGTATGTCTTAATTTATCTCCCAGTAAGTCTGGATGCACCCAATTCCTTGAGTTCACAGTACCTATAAGTTCATGTTTGTTGTCTGAAGATTCAGATTTCTACAACACATTTTGGTAAACATATTTCCTTGATTTCTCATGCTAATTTTATTTTTTAAAAATAGAAACATCAACGTGTTTCTAATTCTCTTACATTCTCCTCATCAAATATCATTTTCAAGAATTACTTTACATCCTGAAAGTCTCTTTGTGAGACTCTTATAGCTTTAAAATAAAAACAAGGATTTGAGACATTGTTCTTAGAATAAAGGAGTTATTTTTTCAACCAGAGACAAATCAAATATAAAATTCATTTCTAAATAGAACTTGAAACCCACAAGAATTCTAAACTTGGCAAAAGATAGTTGGCAGGTAAATGCCAGGAGATGCACATTTGATACCTCCTTCTAACGCAGGCAAAAATGATCATGTTGCTTCTATTTTACCAGTTGAAGGAATTCAGTTCTTGGTAACCTTTGAAATGAGAACTCAGTACATTTTTTTAAAGAAATACTGTAAAGTTTTGCAAAGTAGAATTCATTATCTTTGGATGTCAACTAACCTTATGAATAAATTGTTACGTTTTTGGGGCTGGAATAAAATCTGAATTATTTCCAAGACGGAAAAAAACAAGTGAGAGAGACTTGGAATTTAGTAGCTATTGGTATCATCATAGAGATTTCTATTTGCTTGTGTCCCCTGATGATAATAAGCATCAAGCATCAACACCTTGGACAACTTGTAAACCCAGGGGTTGCCAGGGTGTGGGTGTGCTTGTGTGCAGCCACACCTCTGGTTTTCAATGTTACTGGTCCAGGGGAGCTCCTGTGGAGACCGTCCCTATGGGGAAACTTTGTACTGCTCCCATGAGTGCTCCTGGAGGGTTAGGTGCTATTTTCCTGACTTCCTGTGCTTCGGTGGGTGCCTCATCCCTAATGCAGCGAAATGAACTGGCAATCACCAATCAACTCCAGCATGCACATCTAGCCTTTTCAGGGTCTAATGCCCTGTGTTACTTCAAAGACTTGTGTAAACACTTTGTGAACAGGGAAAATGTGGACCGGGCTGTCATGATCAGAGGAGGAAGTTCACCAAGAGGCACACCCTGCACCTTCCTGAAAAAGCTCCCCTAGGTAAGGCTCCAGGGGGCGCTAGACTTGTCTTATGGCTCATTTCCATTTGGCCTAAAGTTGCCTCATTGATTCTGAACGTTGCTTCCATTACAAACATGCATAGAGTCTACATTGAAACAATACAATTCCTGAACATCTGTCCTGAAGAAAAGACAGCAGGTAGACAAATGCTACTGTATATACATTTGGTAGAGACCAGTCGTGGCCAGTGAAGGCAAATACAGCAAGCACCATTTGACTTTCCTTTTTGGTTGGAGATTGAATCACAAGGTTCTTTTCCTCTCCACTGGCTTGCAGTTTTCAGTACCGGAAACTGTGAGTTCCAATCCCAGTGCCTTATCAGGTACCCCAATGGAGTATACATCCCTCGATGTGGTTGTTGGTGGTGGTTTCTGGCTAGGGGCTGTCGTGCTTTGTATGACACAGTTAAACTTCACAGAAGATACTTGTTGCAATGTCTGCTAAATGAGAATCTTACTGTCATAAAACCATTTGAATATAAATCTTCTCTATGGCCTCCTAGTTTGTCCTGCATACCACATTTACAAAAGTCGTGCAATTTACAGTTCTGCAGAAATCATAGATTCGGTGTGTCCATGAATATTGGAGTCTCCTAGCAAAGATGGTTGCTTGGAGTCTATTTTGTAGGGTTTCTGAGACTTGTTGCCAAAAACGGTGATCCCCATCCCACCGGGATGATTTGGCATTGACATGTGTGGTAGTAAAGGGATATTTGCTTCCTGATTGGATCCTGACGAGGGCAGGCTGGTCACATGACCAGTACTCGTGGACCCACTGGCGCTGCTCGGAGACCGGCTCTTGGGAGGCGGGCAGTGCTGAATCACTCTGGGAGGACCCGGGGGCTGGTAGTGGGCAGCTGGAAACGCTGCATATCCCGGAGGTATCGGGTATCCATTGATGGGGATGAAGCGCTGGTTCTGAGGTATCGGTGGGCCAATGAAACCTGCAATCTGGCCCTGTGGAGCAATCCCCTGGCTTGGGAACATGTAGTTGGGGTACCTGGGGTTACTGAGGTTACTCACTGGGCTGGCGCTGAGGGAGGTGGTCTGTGTGGTGGCATTCCCCCCCGAGGGAGTTGTCGAACTGGTGTGACTCGAGAGCCCCTCCCAGGAGCGGAGGCGGACGTGAATATCTTTAAATCTCGGTCTCCTGGAAGGAATCTCATTCCAGCACTCCGTCATGAGGCTGTACATCCTGGGCGGGCAGTCCTCGGAGCACGGTAAGAGCTGCCTTTTTCTCACCATCTCAATCACTTCCTGGTTACTGAACCCATAATACGGCTGGAGTCCAAAACTGAAAATCTCCCACAAGACCACCCCAAAGGACCAGATGTCGGAATCGGAAGAGAATTTGCCATACATGATGGCTTCTGGGGGCATCCAGCGAATGGGGAGCAAAGATTTACTCTGCACCCTGTAGTAATCAGCAGAGTAGATTTCTCTGGAAAGTCCCAGGTCTGAAATCTTGACATGAAGCTGCTCTCCGATTAAGATGTTGCGAGCTGCCAGGTCCTTGTGCACGAAGAAATGACTGGACAGGTATTCCATGCCGGCTGCGATCTGAATGGCAATGTGCAGAAAATCGCCATGATCCAGGCTGGATTTCACCGTCCCGTCTTCGTCACTGCTACAACCAACATCGGAATGTGGGGAGCGCATGATGAGGAACTCGTGGAGATCCCCCTGATTCATGTACTCGAAAAGCATGCACACGGGTTGGTCCTGCGTGACAGCCCCCAGAAGGCAGACGATATTGGGGTGGTGCAGTTCGGCCATCAGGGAGGCTTCTTGTTGAAATTCTGCCCATTGCTGGGGGTTGTTAAAGTCTTTCAAGGTCTTGATAGCAACCAGCTGAGCATGGTCCATGCCTGGGAGATAGAGATGTCCCTTATAGATTTTCCCAAAGGCACACTCCCCCAGTTCTTCCATAAAGCGTACAGCAGAGAGAGGCAGCTCTTTAGCCTTGCTCTGTGTGTGAAAGATAGGAAAAGTGTGGGTTAAAACATTGTTTAAAGCAAGATTTCTCAGCCTCTGAAAGCAGGGGGTGGGGCATATAGAAAAAGATTCTATAAATAGACTGAATAAAATATTGGAGGTCAATATGTCTTTAACATTTTTTGGCTGCAACTTAAAGGAGGCGCATAAGCAATTTTCTGTCACTCCCCCATCCCTTACCCCAACCTTCAGCCCCCCAAATGGTTTCCTGCTGTTGCCTAGAGTCTTGCTACTCTAAGTGTGGTCTGGGGACCAGCAGCATCAGCATGGTCCACAGCTTCCTGCAAATGCAGGCTCTTGGGGCCGCCTTAGACCTACTGAGTCACTACATGCATTTTGCAAGAATGCAGGCGATGTCTGTTGACTGTGAGGGTGCAAGAAGCATGACCGCAGGAGACACAGCCCGAATTCTTGCCCGGCACTCCAAGTTCTTCTGATGACCCTAACCCCCTCCCCTGGCACCATCCCTGGCTACTCCGCTCTGTGAGAGCATCGCTTTCATTAATTAGGTCTCCTCAAAGGTCCACCTCCGAATCATTCTTTTTTTTTTTTTTTTTTTGACAGGCAGAGTGGATAGTGAGAGAGACAGAGAGAAAGGTCTTCCTTTTTGCCGTTGGCTCAACCTCCAATGGCCGCCACAGCTGGCTCATTGCGCTGATCCGAAGCCAGGAGCCAGGTGCTTCTCTTGGTCTCCAATGCGGGTGCAGGGCCCAAGCACTTGGGCCATCCTCCACTGCCTTCCCAGGCCATAGCAGAGAGCTGGCTTGGAAAAGGGGCAACCGGGACAGAATCCGGCGCCCCAACCGGGACTAGAACCCGGTGTGCAGGCGCCGCAAGGCGGAGGATTAGCCTGTTAAGCCATGGCGCCGGCCCCAAATCATTCTTGCCCAGTGCTTTTGTTCTTCCAATGCTCTCCCATTCTTAGGATATGCATTGTGCTGAAAGTTGGAGAAACCACAACAAAGGATTGTCTTTTTGAGGTGCTCTGAGCTGGGGTGGGAAGGGGCAGAACATGTTCACCTCTATGTATCAAATCCCCCCTGTCCTAATGAACCTGTTCCAGGCTGCACGTCCCATCACTACACTGCCACTGCTGCACAGCAGTGCTTTGGCTTTGCAGTCTCAGTGCCACCAGGAGAGGCAGTGTGGTGGCAGGTTACACGTACTGCTCCCACACCAGACTACCCGAGTTGGAATCCTGCCTTCTCCACTTACTAGTGGTGTGACCTGAGTTCAATGTTTACCACCCTGTGTCTCAACCCTCTTATCTATAAAATAATTGACAATAGCTGTAGTTACCTCATAGGTGATTGTGAACTTTTAATACACTAACATTTGCAAAGAACTCAGAACCATGCCTGGTCCATGTTAAGAGCTATGGCACTTTCAAATAAACTATTATTACATTGATATTGCTTCTGTTTTGTCCTCTCAATCAGACTTTGGTTTCTTGAAGGGATACAATGCACTTTTTTTTTTTTGACAGGTAGAGTGGACAGTGAGAGAGAGAGACAGAGAGAAAGGTCTTCCTTTGCCACTGGTTCACCCTCCAATCGCCGCCGTGGCTGGCACGCCGTGGCCAGCGCACCGCGCTGATCCGAAGCCAGGAACCAGGTGCTTCTCCTCGTCTCCCATGCGGGTGCAGGGCCCATCGACTTGGGCCATCCTCCACTGCCTTTCCAGGCCACAGCAGAGAGCTGGCCTGGAAGAGGAGCAACCGGGACAGAATCCGGCGCCCCGACCAGGACTAGAACCCGAGGTGCCAGTGCCGCAGGTAGAGGATTAGCCTGTTGAGCTGCAGCGCCGGCAGACAATGCACTTTATACTCATTGACATCCCTAGGGCTTCCTCAGTGGACTGACCTTAAAGCAGATAGGAAAAGGCATCTAGCTCATCATGAAAATAAGTCTTACATTATAGCATATGATCTTGGCAATAAACGTCTATAATGCTACGTGGTTTTACTATTTTTGCAATTCATTTTAAATTTTGCCTGATATTTAAGCTAATTCGATAGGTAGAAAAAGTCACACCAGCAATATATTTGTACTTAAATTATGATTTTTTAATTTGTATTTTTAAGAAGGTTTATATATTTATTAGAAAGAGCTACAGGGAGAGGGAGAGAGAGAGAGAGAGAGAAGCCAGGAGCCTGGAGCTCCATCCAGGTCTCCCACATGGGTGGCAGGGGCTCAAGTACTTGTGTCATCTGCTGCTGCTTTCCCAGGCACATTAGGAGGGGGCTGGATTGGCAGTGGAACAGCTGAGACTCGAACCAGTGCCTATATGGGATGCTGGCACTGTAGGTGGAGGCTTAATCCACTGTGCCACAATACTGGCCCCTAAAATTCTGATTTTTAAAGTAATCTACAATTTAAATCCTTATTATTTCTTTTTTTTTAGAATAAGAACATTATTCTGAGTATCCAAATTGAAACTGACAACATTGCAAATACATATGAAATTCAGAGCTCTCTACAGTTTAAAACAACAGTTTAGAAAATTAGGTCAAAAATTTCTCTTGTCCAAACACTCTAATTTAGAATTCATGATGATTAGCTCTGTTCTAGACTGATATTTTCCAGGGCAAAAAGCCAACTAACCTAATTATAAATGTAAATAAACTTGCAGCAAAATGTCCACTTAAAGGGATAAAATGGAGTAGGGGATTTGGGAACATTAATTGTTTGATGCAAAGAATATTTCTCATTATACATTGGTCTCATTTGTTCATCAAAGCAGGTTTTGCAGGGTTCATGTTTGGAAAAGCTTTATAAGAAAGTTACTTGTGTGGAAAGTAAAAGTAATGCATTGCTTTAAACCTCCAGTAATGAAAAAACTATTGATCTAGTCCTATTCATTACAGTACTGTACCTTGTAATAACAAAAGATTAGAATTCATCTACATGTCCCCTAGACAATGGTGACCAAATAAGTTATGGTGCAGCTAGTAAATAGACTCGTCCACACAACTGCCCTCTGCACCCACAGGTTCTGCAGCCACGGATTCAATCATGGATTGAGACTATCTGAGGAAAACACTGCAAAAGATTGAGCATTTTTCTTGCCATTATTCCCTAAACAATGCAGTATAGCATTTTTAAATTTTTAAAAGATTGATTGATTGATTGATTGGAAAGGCAGAGTTACAAAGAGAAAGAGAGAGAGGGGAGAGCTTCCATCTGCTGGTTCACTCCTCAAATGGCCACAATGGCTGGGGTTGGTCCAGGGTGAAGCCAGAGGCCTAGAACTCCATCCAGGTCTCCCATCAGGTGGCAGGAACCCATGTACTTGAGCCATCTTTTGCTGCCTTCCCAACCAAATTATCTGGGAGCTGGATCAGAAGTGGAGCCAGGGAACTTGAACTGGTACTCATATGGGATGCTGGCATAGCAGGGAGCGTTTAACCAGGGTGCCGTAGCGCCGGCCCCGAGTATAGCATTTACATTGTGTTAAGGATTATAAATAACATAGTGACGATTTAAAGTGTACAGGAGGCTGTAGATAGGTTATATGCAAACACTGTGCCACTGTATATAATGGACTTGGATATTGTTGGATCTTGGTATTTGTAACCAATCCCCACAGCTACTGGGGGAGGATTATAGTTGAGAAAAAGAAGATAAAGCTTTCTATGTATTGAGATGGAAAGGGGCACCAACATCCTCTTGCTTGGATAAAAAACATAAGAGACCAGTTCATGCTATGCTAATGCTAATGCTGCTTTTGTGAAAAATTGGAGGAGAAAAGGACAAATATATTCAGATTTCTTTGCATATGCATAAAGAAGCCATGAAAAGATCCTTGGCTAACAGACAGCAGTGGTTACTGAGGGAAATGGAGGTGGGAACTAGAAATATGGGGGAAGAGTGGAGAGCTTCTCACTTCCTGCTTTTTTTTTTTTTGATACTTTACAATTTTTGAACCAGATGAATGTTACCAGTCTCTCCCCCCCCCCATTCATTAAATATAAGAGTATAAGGTCACTTGTTCCATCTGAATGAATCTGGAAATTTCTTTTGCAATTACAGGTCCATGCACGGTTTCCCCTTTGGCTTTCTAGGGTCTGGATTCTTCTCGGAGCTACTGGAGTTCCGTTGGGAGAGCAAGGTGTGGGTGATGAGAGCGGGGGCAGGCTGAGCTGACCCTGCTGTTTTCTTTTGCAGCACTCTGATGATTTTACTCTTGCTAGCAAGGGCAACCCAAGGGGCACTTTTTCCTGCATGGTACGATTGGGCATTTCCATCATAACTTTTCCTAATGATGTTAAAGAACCCAATTTATGTGACGGTCCCTTTATTAGCATAGTAGGTACTTACTTTTTGACCTAAACAGAATCCCTAGGGTTTTGGTGATGGGGAACAAAAAGGGACTGAATATTAAATTTCTTTTGGGAAAATAGGAATTAGGAAATAAATCCATGGAATGTTAGGCTGATATAATGAGGAATTGGAAACTCAACATCCCCTTTCAACCCCCACCCCCACCACTGGAAACTGAAATAACCCAGTGTGGTGTAATTCAAACTAAGCGAGCTTTGGACGCCAACAAATCTGGGTTTGCATCTTGGAGCTGCTGTTTTCTATTAATAATCGCTAATACTTATAGGACACTGACTATGTGCCAGCCACTGGCCTAAACACTTAACAAATATTAACTTATTTAACACAATAACCCTATGGTAGAGACCCTATATATCAAATAATAATTTTTTAAAAAATTGACGCTGGGGCAAGTATTTAACTTAGCATTTGAGACATCTGTGTCCAATATCAGAGGACAAGACACAAACTGGTTCCATACCTGTCTCCACCTCCTGACTCCAGTCTCCTGCTAATGCCAGCCCTGGGAGGCAGTGGTAATGGTTCAAGTCACTGGGTTTCTACCACCCATATGGGAGACCTGGATTGAGTTCCTGGCTCCTGGCTTTGGCAACCTCACTACTAGTCATTGCAGGCATTTGGAGAATGAACCAGAACATAAGAGCTCTCTCTTTCTTCATTCTCTCTGTCTTTCAAATATATAAATAAATGATCTGATCATATATGTCTAAAAATTGAAATCCATGTGTATGTGGGGTCTTTAAAAAGTTGATAGAAAATATAATAAGAAACTATGCATGAATTTCAAATCATTTTATGCCAAAATAAGCTTATCTTTTATTTTTATTTATCTGAAGCATCTTTTAATTTCAATTTTCCATAACCATTTTGAAATACTCACGCGTAATTTCCCCTGTGTTTAAAAACATTGTGTTTAATTTTCCTTCACAATCTTTCTTTGGTGTTTGATAGTTGTCTGGCATTTAAAAAAATTCTTAAAAACACACACACACATCAGAATTTGTTTTGGAGCTCTGGGGGTGGGGAGGAGGTGAGTGGCCTGTAGCCTGCTTCTCTGCTTGTGAATGGAGCTGATGCGGGTGACGGTGAGGCAGTAAGAACTCGGTGGAAGGGTGGATGGAAACAGATGGGCCAAAGAGGCAAGAAGGCCAAGCTTCTGGGGAGGGGACAGGAGAAGAAGGGGTGGACAGGACCTTGGCACCGGCCTCACACTTGGCCCTGGGGCCTGGAGGCCGGCTGCATTCCCATCCACTGAAGTAAGCAAATTAGTTCTCTAGCATTCGCCTTTGGAAGAAGAACCTTTCCGCTTGCCAGTTTACACGTGGAGACAGAGGCTTAAGGATAGTATTGAGAATGTTCAGCAGAGCCAAAAGAACTTGCAAGGCCTTCTGCTTTGGGCCACACCACTCTGTGTGAAACCAGAGAAGCCTGCTGGCCAGCAATCCCGCTTTGGTGCAAAATGTCTCTCCCTCTGAGGGTGGGCCTGGGCCTGACACCTTGCTGGGCTTCGAGGTCAGCCTCCAGGGTGTGGCCGCTCTGTGCAGTCATAAATGTTCTCTGTGTGTGTGCACACCCATGCAAGAGTACACTCTGGCTCAAAGTGTGCCTTGTCCTAGCTCACCAAGGCTCGCACAGCAGAGTCCCGGGGGTTCTCCAACAAGAGTTTGCTAGAGCCCCCTGAAAAGCAAATATGTGCATTTCCCTGGGAAAGAAGCATGGATAGCATCTAAAATGGCAGATTTCACAAAAACGTTTCCTCCGAACACCTGTGCAGCAAGCAGCACAGAACTGTCCAGAAAAAAAAAAATTAAAAAAAAAAAAAAAGCTCAGAGCTGAGTTTCAGGGGAACAATTTACACAGTGATTTGCATTTTTAAAATGTTCAAGTTACTCGGTACAAATGAGTCTTAACTACAGACTCATTTTCAAATTTTACACTAATCCTGAACTAGTTAAAAAATCATAAAAACCCTTAAAGAAGCAGCCAGTAGACTGCACGGTGACGGCAGGAAATTAGCTGTATTGTTGAGGAACAGATGGTTTACATTAAACAAACCCTTTAGGCTACACTTGTTTAGGTCTGGCATACTGTAAATTATATTTTAGTAATGAAAGTGAAATGACCTCTGCTTGACCCCAAGTGGAGTTTGTCTGTTTGAACCAATGTAGTGGAAAACTATGAAAGAAAATGAAGTCATAAAGTTTTGGCAGTTCAATTTTGGCTCATTTCAAGTTAAGGGGTTATAAATCTGTTTAGTTTTTGTTTGACAAGTATTTGTCATACAGGGATGTACAAAATGTAAAGAAGTGTAAAATACACAGGAGGCATGGTGCCAAAGTAAACCAAGTACAAAGGGAAACTGGAATGAATAGGGTCCCGGGCTCCTATCTCTTTATCACTCCCTCCATTAGTTGAATGACAAGATGGGCTCGGTTTATTATATGCTGTAAGGCAATTAAGTACCTTAAGGCTGAAACAGGCTTTCAGTTTAAATGTTAACATTTTTACTTCTCAAAGTAAACACACATCTGCCTCAGCGCGGTTTTAAAAAATTATATAATTTCTGATGGAGGGAGGTGGGATAAAAGTTGATGGAGAAGTCGGTGCATTATTTGAAGATCTGATCGTGCCTCTTTCCCTTAGGAATTTCCGAAGAGCCATGTTTCAGAATCGACGTGGACTCGTCACAGGAGGAGCGTGAAGGAGGAGCCGTGTCTATGGGACCCGTGCAGGCTCCGGGACTGTTGTGGTGATGTGAGTCAGACCCCAGGACTGCTGCACTGTCTAAGATGCTGTGGTTGATGAGTCCTAGGTGGGGAGGCCTGGGCCTTTCATTTAGATATGAAAACAACAAAATCACAGGTCGCATTTTTTAAAAACTGTAAGTAAATGGGGAGCTCTAGACAGGTAAGGAGGGCAAAGTCAAGTGCTTTGTCTCTTTGTACCTTGGGGAAGTTGTACCGTGAGTGATGTGACATTTGAAATGACTCTTCCTGGTAAAAAGGCTTAACCTGCTATCAGTTGCTTGCTGTACAGATGTGATTATCATAGGAGATGAGGGAGGACTTTGTGATGCTCTCCAACATTGGTGTGATTTTTTTTTTTTTTTTTGCCTCTAACCTGAGTGGGGTACCATTGCTCTACTTTTGAGTCCAACTCGAAGTAGACACAAAGATAAATACTAGAGTTTGTTTGACAGTGAGAGAATTGGGCCAAGAGCTATTCTTTGGGACAGATGGGTCTCTAACAGAAGATATACCAAAGGATTTAAGTTTAGCTTCTTACGGCCAACCCCAAACCTCGCCCTCCAGTCCCTGAAGACCCTATCAGTCAAGGTCAGGTCCCAGTGTCCGAGCTGCACTTTTACAAAATGTTTATGCTGATTTTGAAGTAGATTCTAGTTGTCCACAAGGAACTGCTGGAGAAGAGCAGGTTCTATCGTGGCATTGGTCCCCACCCCATCAGAGGAATGACGCAACAGACTCGGGCCCTAATGGAAATTAGAGGGAGTCTTTTGGCAGTAAGAGAACACCACGATGTCCTTTTTGCTCTTTGGAAGCACATTTTTCTCTGAGATCTGTATTCCTTGGAAACTGATTTTCCTTTTGAATCTCAAGTAGTGATCAGCATAGTCTACATCAGCCTGGCCATTGGACCCACCCGGAGGTCTTGTTACAGATTGCTAGGTCCCACTCCCCAGAGTTTCCTGTTTTTATAGATCTGAGATTCTCTGAGAGCTCCCAGAAGATGACAATGCTCCTCCCTTTGAGAGGTGTTAGAATAAATGAACACGGCTTTATGGACCAGACAATTTCTCAGTGATCTGGGTCCCATTCCATGCATGATAAATGACCACTGTGAATCTGAAGAACCTGGTTGAGTGATTCTGATTTACACAAGCATAAGATAATACTGTGCTTGGAAGGATGCTCTGGAAACGTCACGCGGAGAAAAGTACAAGAACCACAGAGCAGCATTTACTAGATTTATGCTGTGCATGGCTACTGTCTTAGAGACTCGAGGTTTTAAAATGTAACTGTAGTTTGAACCACCTTATCAGTCTCTTTTTTTTTTTTCACATACAGCTAATCATCTGGCATTTTGTGAAAAAGATTTGTTTTTTATTTACTTGAAAGGCAAAATTACAAAGAGAGAGAGAGATGGAGAGAGAGACAGATCTTTTAGCCACCGGTTCACTCCCTAAATGGCTACAATGGCAGGAGCTGGGCCAGGCCAAATCGAGGAGCCAGGAACTCTGGGTCTCCCACATGAGCGGCAGAGGCCTAAGCACTTGGGCCATCTTCCATTGCCTTCCCGGGTGCATTAGCAGGGAGCTGGATCAGAAGCAGAGCAGCCACAACTCAAATTGGCACTGATATGGGATACTGGTGACACAAGGATGCTTACGTGTTAGGCAGTAAATACTTTGCACATATGAACCCTGGTCATCCTTACAATAACTCCATGAGATTGTGAACTATTCCTAGTACCCATTTTACAGATGGGGTGAACCCGAAGAACAGATTACTTAAGCAGGCCCACAGCTGGTAGGTGGTCAGCTCAGACTCCAAAGCCTGCCTTGCTAATGACTATGCTACACCATCTTGCCTGTGCTTGGCTAAGAACTCCGTGCATCAACTCATCTAATCCTCATTCCAGACTAGGATTTCCCCATTTTACAGATCAAGACCTTCAGGCAACTTGCCTAAAGCAGCTTGACTATTAAGGGGTGACGCCAGACTTCAGATTCAACTACATCTGACATCAAAGTTGGAGCACTTTTCTGGGATGAGACATCAGAGTTTTCAACAGATCCTCAAAGGACTCCCCATCTGAAAAGCACAAGGCCATTGGCGTAAAAGTGGACAGCTCAAGAGGCAGGAGCTCTCTGGCGTCTGGTTTTCCCTCTGCAGTATACCCTGCTGCCTCTTTAGTTGTCTGGTTAATGAACAAAACCTATCAACGGCAGCTTTGCCTGAATTGGGCACAAGAGCCCTGGAGAGCATTGGAAAGCGAGCTTTCTTAGTATCTGCACTTGGCTATTGACACGAATGTGCTCAATCCCCAGACCGATTTTCCTTTCTTATGTCTCCCCCACCCCCAACCGTGGGACTTAGGTAAATAGTGTTAGGACTGTGGAACAATTGACTCCGCTCATAAATGGAAAGGATTACATTTTAAAAGCTGAGAGGGCACAGCCATTTTATTTTGGGAGGTTATGGACATCTTCAAAGACTACAGCTGAATGAAGTGCCTCTGGCTTACATGATTGAATTCTAGAGGGAGTTCCAACCACTATGTTGCCACATTTGCTCACAGCTCAGCTGCACTTCTCTGCAAGTGATTTAACTTCAGAAGTATTTCCCTTCTCTATAACCTAACTTTCTGATACTTAGTTTGAACGTCTGGTGGTGACCAGGGTGACTGTGTGGTGGTTATAGGTCAGTGGGAGAGGGTCTATCCTGCCAGCTGCTCCCTAGAACACATGCCAGTAATTTTAATGTCAGCTTGAGACACTGTGTTCTCATAATTTGGACTCATATGTTTTAGCCTGAAAATTAAGGCAGGAGAGCAAAATAGGGAACCCCTGGCCTCTGGACCTGGGCAGACCTGTGTTTCAGTTTTAGACTTCCATTTATTAGCCGTATGATTTTGGCTACACTCTTAACTTCAAGCCTGTTTTCTTAGCTCCCAAATCAGGCTCAAATTAGGACCTCCTTAGGGGCCAGCATTGGAATGCGATGGTTTAAGTCGCCCCCTGTGATGCCATCATTCTGTTGCAGAGTGCTGGTCCAAATCCTGGCTGCTCGGCTTCTGACGTAGCTTCTGCTAGTGCACCTGGAAAGGCAGCAGAAGATGGCCCAAGTGCTTGGGTCCCTGCCACCCACAAGGGAGACCCTGGTGGAGTTACAGGCCCAGGCCTGGCTGTTGTGGGGGGTTGAGGGGAAGTGAACCAGCAGATGGAAGATTCTCCTCTCACTGTCACTATGCTATTTAAATAAATTAAATAAATCCTAAAAAAGAACAATTAGTAGCTACCTCATAGAGTTATTATGAAGATTCTATTGTGGTGATGCAGCATTATCTCACTAATGAAGTATTCTAGCCCATTCATAGTACCCATTTATAATGCATCCATGCTAACGCTTCTTGTCCCCAGAGGTACATGTTCTATAGACATAGATTTCAGATGAGATTATACCCCAGACAGCCTCTCAGCCATCACTCTCAGACCCTCTCCACCCTCATGGACTTCATCCAGGGTAGTCAGGGTGTGGAGCAGGGAAATTTATGAGATGAGGAATAATGAGGAGATGAGGAATACCAGAGCCGTCCGAAGCGCTGCCTCCGTAATCTGTATGTCTGTAATCTATTATCTCTACAATCTTTGCTGGGCTGCTTTTGCCACTGTCCTAACCCAGTTACTGCTACGGGCTGCTGGTTCCCACAGCTGCCTTTCCAAGCAACATTGTCCTGTGCACAGCATTTGGCTTCATGAAAAGATTTGTCATCGCTGTAGCAAAAATAATAGTAATTTCTAGCTATTGAGTGCTATGAGGCTCTACCTACATGATTTCAAAGTGTCAAAAATATCCCTGTTAAGTATTACGCTTATTCTTGCTTTACAGGTGAGAAGATAAAGGTTCACAGAACTTAATTAAGTTATTGTGTAAGATCTCCTGGCCAGTAGACAATGAAGCCAAGATTAGTAATGATACTTCTTAGACTCTACTCCTAGCTCTTTGAAGTAGATGACACTAGCTCCCAGAGATGTGCTATGAGTTGGGAAGGTAAGTTAGGCCCAGACAGGATGGGCTCCTGAGTGACAGAATGGAGATATTTCTTCTTAACTTGAGATTGGTCCTTCCACACTGGAGGCTCATTGTACTCAAGTGAGAGCTAAAGAGACAGCAGAGAATGAAATCAGCATAAGAGAAAGAGGAAAAAGAATAGCCAAGCATTAAAGCATGCTCCGTTTAGGGAATCAGAACTAGTGAGGGACGTGACTGAGAGGGAGAAAGGAGGAAAGCCAAGGGGAAAGTATTTCAGTTGGTGCTTAGGAGCCGAATGTTCCAGAGGGAGTAAAGAGGATGAAGACCTGGACAAGGTCACCAGACTAAGTCATAGCACTGGCCATCCCCAAGAGGCCCACGTCAATAGTATGGTGAGCTCCGAGCCTTGGAAGACAATAGCTTTAAAGAGTGAGTGGAAATCTCACTGAGGATGCTTCAGCAGGAACTGTGGTGACATCTGATAAGATCAGAGGTTTAAAATAGGTGACCAGGGCCAGGAATTTGACACGATAGTTAAGCTACCACTTGGGACATCTGCATCCCATTTCTGAGTGCTTGGATTTGAGTCTTGGTTCCATTCTCTATTCTAGCTATGTTTTTTTTTTTTTTTTAACACTTTGTTTATTTATCTGAAAGGCTGAGTTACAGAAAGAGAGATTGGTGGATAGATAGATGGAGAGAGAGAGAGAGAGAGAGAGAGAGAGAGAGAGAGAAATACCTATCTGCTGGTCTACTCCCCAAATGGCTATAATGACTAGGGCTAGGCCAGGCTGAAGCTAGATCCAGAGCTGCATCCAGGTTTCCCATGTGGGTGCAGGGCCCAAAGACAATGCCAGCCCCTCCTACTTTGTGCTGATATGTACCCTGGGAGGCAGAGGTGATGGCTAAGGTAGTTGGGCCCCTGCCACTTATGTGGAAGACCTGGATGGAGTTCGGGACTCCTGGCTTTGACTTGGTCCAGCCTTCTACTGCAGAATGCATCAGCAGATGGGAGATCACTCTTTCAAATAAATGTATATGTATATGTATATGTATATGTATATGTATATATGTAGCCAGAGCACACACAGAAGGGCCTTCTAGATGGAAGCTCGTTGCTGGCAAAAGGTTCAGGCCCAGAGAACATCATCAAGTTTCATATTCAGCAACTATTTTGGTTGGAAAGGAAAAAAAGAGACAAATTGCCTGGAGGTGAAGAAACAGAGAAGCTGGCAATGTAAACTGAGAAATAAAATTTAGCCACTAGCTTCAGAAAGCTAGGCAAAGCCTGGTTCCTCCAACTTTGCCCAAAGGCCCCCTCGATCAGCCTGGGACTGCCAGAGCTGGACCCATAGGGGCCATTCAGGCTTTGACTGCACCTCCTGCCCCTGCCTGCCTCTGTGCTCCCTTGCTCCTCTAACCCCTTAACTTCTATGCGTGCTGAGCCCCCAGGAGGCCCCAGCTGCACCTGCAGGGCGATCCTCCCCTGCTTCTCTCCCTCCCCCAAGCACACCTAACTCTGTTTTTCAGAGTCATGAAGGGTTGAGGAGGCAGAGGCAGGGGAAGGAAGGAGAAGCAAAGGAGAAGAGATCAGACAGAGGGGCCCTGAGAGTTTTAGGCCCCTCGGAGATGGGGCATTTTCTACAGTACTTCGACAAAACAGCGAACCCATTCCAACTGTGCACAGCGAAGGGCAAGAGAGAAAAATCCTGCCTCATTCAGGCCATCTAAATCTTTGGCTGAATGAAATACAAGAGAAATAACACACCGTCCTTTATGTGGGTGCAGCCTGCTCCTTTCCCTGAACGGCTGAGGAAACGAAAGGACCAAAGCTTGATGGTCGAGGCGCAGCCTAAGGAGCCTCCATCACCCAATCAAGACCACACGGCTCAGCGCTTGGATCCCTCCCTGTTCCCTGGGGCCTCCTCCTTCCCCGCTCGTCGGAAGGAAACTTAGGCCTCATCAAAAGCACCAGCAAGGTCCTGCCTCTCCGGGGACCTGAGCCAGGCCTGGTCCGCCAGTCTGTCTGCGGCCGCCTTTTGTCCTCCCAGAAGGGTATCGGTTTCTAATCTCCCAGAGGAGCCTCTTCTTCTTAATCCAAACACTCAGGGGAATTTTAGCAGCTCAGCCAGTGAAGAGAGATGGAAACAGATAGTTTAAACCCCCGAAGGGCGCATTCATTTGGATAAATAAGAACCCTGGGGTCCCTGCCTTTGAATTGGCCTGGGAGAAATAAGAAACCGTGAGGGCAGAGCAGCTGTAGGCTGTGTTCATCTGCACTTCCCAATACCCTGATTTTGCTTGGGTGCAGATTTGTTTTCCAGTCTCTCTCTCTCTCTCTCTCTCTCTCTCTCTCTCTCTCTCTCTCTCGTGTCCCTTCCTTTTAGGATTTTATAGGTGCGTGTAAGATTTATGTGTGAGCCACCTTTCAAAGGAGTTTTAGAGATTGACTGTTTACATTCAGGAATTTTCTTTAAGGTCTACAAAGTCCTTTGTGCTTTTTCCAGGAAAGGCACTCAGTAAGAACCAAAACAAACAACTGAATAACTCGAATTTGATCGGAGCCAAATCTCTTAGGAGAGTAAGAAAAAAAAAAGTTAGCATTTGTTTTCGTTGTTTCTTTTTCTTGCCCCTCCAACCCAGTCAAGTATTTGCACCATTCCTGCTTCCAGTCTGGCTCCAAAGTACCCGTGAGCTTTGTAAGGCTACAGGCTAAGCGTTCTATGCTGGAGAAAGCCTGACACTGGGAGATTTTGCAAGGCACACTTCAGAAATGATCCAGAAACTTGGAAAACAATGCTGACTTCGCCAAGTCTCTGGGAAACCTCAGGCCAGTGTATTTTATGTTTGTTCCTTTGACCAAGGAGGATGGAGCACTGTTAACTGCTTGGGCCAAGCTTTCCATGTCCCTCAGTGTCATTCAGAGCTGTGACTGCTACACAGGCCTCTCAAAGGTTTGTCAGAAGCCAGGGAGATGCCTGTGGTTACTATCATGTACAAACTGATCAAGTGGAATCTTATCTAGTTGTGTGCCTGGCCCAGGGGGTCAACAAGAGCAAGAGCTTAATTTAGACTTGAAACTCCTGTCTTCACATTTTATCTCTTCCAGTGACTAGCCCTTTGATCTCAGGTAAGTTACTTGATCTGTTCTTGAGTTTCAGTTGCCCTTGTTGTACAACAGTGATAATATCCCTGCCTTATATAATTGCCACGAGCAACTGAACAAGGTAATGGATCTAAAACTCGTGGTATAGTTCTTGACACTATGTGTTAGCCACTAAATATTCAATTTCTCTATTTCTGCCCAAAGCTCTCTGAGCTCTCTATTGGATATCATGTGCTGCAAACAACCCCCCACTAAAATGTAATTAAGGTGCAGATTAAGGCTAACCTACAAAACGGATCTTTTTTTTTTTTTTTTTTTTGCCTTTTAAAAAGTATTTTTAATTTTCATTTTATATGGAAGGCAGGCAGAGAGAAAGAAATGTTCCATCTGCTGGTTCACTCCCCAAGTGCCCACAACAGCCAGGGCTGGACCAGGCCAAAGCCAGGAAGGTGGAATTTAGTCTGGGTCTCCTATGTGGATGGCAGGGATCCAAGCACTTGAGCCATCACCTGCTGCCTCCCAGGTGCACATTAGCAGGAAACTGGACTCAGAAGCAGAGCTGTGACTAGAACCCAAGTGACCCAAACAGCACCTGAACCACACACAAAAAGCCCAACTCAAAAGCGACACTTTTTCCCAAATGGAAACAAGAATTTCTCAGTTCCTGCCACAGCAATAGGGTGCCTATCATCCAGGGTGGTGGCTGCCCTAGTGTGTGACCTCTGTAGAGACAGAGCTGGGACAAAGACACGGAGCTGGGTCTCCAGGCTTCCGGTATTTCTAAGGCCTCTGCACATTTAATGACAGCAGTGACAGGAAAGAATCTCATGGAATACTGGCTAACTACACTAAAGGCTTGAAGTCATGGGGTACATAAAAAGCATCTGTAAGACCAAATAGGTCTTCACCCAGTGGCAATATGGAAGAAGGAGCAAGTGCTACATTACAGAAAAACCCATAATGTATGCCAATCAGCCAGCTGGAGACTGTCATTCAAAAGAGTTGAACTGCAACCTCCACCCATCTTCAGAATCATTATGTGAACTCTACCATCTTCTGGGTCTGTGGGTTTTTAAAATTTATTTATTATATTTATTTCAAAGGCAGAGTTACAGAGAGAGAGAGAGAGAGAGAGAGAGAGAGAGAGAGTGCTCCCATTCCCTGGTCCACTCCAAAATGGCTGTAATGGCTGGGGCTGGACAAGGCCGAAGCCAGGGGCCTGGAACCCCATCCAGGTCTCCCATGTGGGTGGCAGAGGCCTACGTTCTTGGGCCATCTTCCATGACCTCCCCAGGGCCATTAGCAGGGAGCTAGGTCAGAAGAAATTATCCAGGACTCCAACTTGCACTCATATGGGATGCCCACATCACAGGCAGCAGCTTAACCCACTACATCACAAGGCCAGCCCCTGAGAGGTTTTTGATGGTAAAAATTTATGCTTAAAGAGAACAGTGGCTTTGCTTCACTATTTGAAAATGAATTTTTAGCATTTTAGGCGTCTCAAATCCTCACTAACAATATGAATTAAAGTAACAAAAATGTTTGCAAGACTTATTAAAAAATCAAAACAGCAAAGCAAAATAAAATGAGAGCTATGTGTCAGTCTATGTATGCTACTACATTTATTAGGGTAGAGGATTAGTTAATGTAGACGTAAAGACATTTTTCCCCCAAATTTTATTCAAAGTGGTGCATCTCCTTTTTGTGAGGATTAAAAGAATCAGAGATGGCCAGTACCCCATAGAGAAGATAAATATGTGTTCAGTGAATGAATATTCCACTGGAATTGGAACAAGAAAAGACAAGATTCTAGATATAAGAATCCTAAGTTATTTAAACGAAATCTGTTTGAATCTGTTATGCTGAGAGGCCTGGCTGTGGGCTTTCCTGAGAGAAAGCCCTGTAGCGTTTCAGCTCCAAGTGAGGCGCGGGGTGCTCTGTGTAGGGTGAGGGCCTGTGACCCTGGGTCCTTGCTAGGAGCTCCAGCAACCCAAATGTTGAAAGATGTGGAGGAAATGCGAGGAGGAAGTGGGTGATTAAGCAGAGGGGAAAGGCTGAAGTGGTTTATCTCGCAAAAAGCACCCACAGGTTGCTGGGAGGACAATGCTTCTCCAAAAATGTCTAAGTTAGGCCTTAAAAGGATTTTGTTGTTGTTGTTGTTGTAGAAACAAATAATGTAAAACTGTCTTAATCATGTCTAACTATGTAGTGGAGCAGTTTTAACTAGATGTACCTTGTTGGGCAATACAAAAGACTGACAGTTAAGTTTGTGAATGAATGTTGGCTCTCCCTTTCTTGCAGTGTGGTTGGAAGAGGATAGAATTTTTTTATTTATTTGAAAGGTAGAGTGAAAGAGATTTTCCATCCGTGGGCTCACTCCCCAAATGGCTACAACAACAGGGCAGGGCCAGGCCAAAGCCAGGAGCCATGAACTCCATCTGAGTCTCCCACACAGGTGGCAGGAACCCAGGTACTTGGGGGTCATCTTCCATTGCTTTCCCTGGGAGCATTAGCAGGAAGCTGAACTGGAAGTGGAGCAGCCAAGACTCCAACTGGTGCTCAGCTATGGGATGCCAGTGTTGCAAGCAGTGGTTTAACCCACTGCACTACCGCACTGGCCCCTAGAATTTCCTTCTTTGGAATTTTGAACAATAACCTCACAGTCTGAGTCCTGTGGGTTGGCTGGGAAGGTCTCCTACAGATTCCTGTTGGCCCTGCAACTCTAAGGGAAGGCAGTGATGTGGCTGGTCCACCACTGTTGAGGACATACTGAGGGAGGTTAAGTTCAAAGCACCTTGGGCAAAGTTGGGCTGAAAATAAACTGCAGCACTTATAAAATTCTGATTCTGTATTATTTCATTTCTAGGCTTGGGAAGGTCATAGTGTTTTGCTTTCACCTGAAGCCCAGGGAATATATGCAGCTCTGTACTGCGAACTTTACCTTGGGTTTATAAGCATTCAGCATTGACATCTCCACATTTTGACCTCTGACGTGTTTCGGTTGCCTTTGGACTGGTGGTGACGATGACTTCTGGTTATTGCGGCAGACACAAATGAAAAAGAAGAGTAAAGCAATGGCCAGGGGGATGGTAACACTTGGCACCAGTATGTACAGGATTTCCATTTTATTCTTCTCTTTGGAGTCCTTTGAATCTGGATGGAGAAACAAGAAAGAGCAAGAGTTCCACTCATTAAAATACCATGTATAATATTACACTGCACAGTTTAAAATGAACTTCTCTTCTTCTATACACAAAAATCCACTGCAAGAAAAAAAAAAAGAATCCAATGCTTATTACAATTTGCTTCTATCAAACTTTCAATGTAATTTATTGAAGTTTAAAAGTTTAAAGTTCAAACGTTTAAAAATTTCAGAGGGACATTATAAAGACTTCGTATGTGTGTGGGTCCTCTCGGCTGTTGCCTTACTCTAGCAGCAGACCTGCATTTCTCCAACACCTTCAAAGTTAAACGCCACGTGAACGGACTGTATATATCCAAGAGCCTTAATGCGGATCCCAGGGCTCTTCTTCCATTGGCTGCCAGCCCAGATCCACCGCTGCAACAGGGTGTTCTAGAAATCATGCTCTTGCCTTGAGTGGTTTGGACTTACAGAGCCAGTCCTACGTGTTCCAGAATCACCACTGCTTAGGAATCCTGGTTCTACCACGCAAAGAGTCACTGGCCTGGCCACACAGGGGCTGGAAGTCCAGTCTGATGAGCTTTGTGACCTGAACTAATCACGCGCGGCTGTAGGCTTCCCAGTCTCTCATCTACAAGAGTGAAGTGTCTGTTTCGGAATGGCATCTACGATTTCCTCCAGCACAGCAGCACTCTACAGCTTGACACTCTTTTGAAACCCTAGAATTCTCCTTAAATGGTTTCATATGAACCCAATAATTATAAGTGCTAACACTTTGAAGTATATTTTTGAAATCTTAGACATCCACTTTCCCATTGCTTGGCAAAGAACATAATATACATAGAAGGACAGGAGGTATACTTTTCCTTTTTATTGCTTGGCATCTGACCATTAAAACCAAATACTTAGGGCATATATTATTAATGGATTATTTGACTGGTAAAACAAATAAAAGAGTTACGGGATGTGGGGCCAGTGTTTTCTGTGATGCCGACATCACATCTGAGCGCCTGTTCAGGTCCCAGTTGCTCCACTTCTGAGCCAGCTCCCTGCTAATGTGCCTGGGAAAGCAAAGGATGATGGTTCAGGTACTTGTGCCCCTGCCACCCATGTGAGGCACCTGGATGGAGTTCACGTTCCTAACCTTGGCTTGGCCCAGCCATAGCTATTGTGGCCATTTGAGGAGTGAACCAGTAGATGGGAAGATCTTTCTCTGTCTCTCTCCTTCTCTCTATAACTCTGCCATTCAAATAAATAAATAAATAAATCTTTTTTAAAAATTATGGTATAGTAATTAGAAGGGTGAAATAATGACTTGCCCTGAAAACCAAAATCAGCTAGTTTTTCTTTTCACTTTTTAAAATTGTTATTCATTTGAAAGAATAGAGAGAGAGAGAGAGAGAGAGAGAGAGAGCTAGCTTTCATGCACTGGTTTACTCCCAAAATGTTCGCAATAGTGAGATTTGGTCAGGTCGAAGCCAGGAGCCAGAAACTCCAGCCAGCTCTCCCACACAGATATCAGGGAACCAAATGCTTGAGCCATCATCTCTTGCCTCTCAGGCAAATTAGAGGGAAGCTGGATAGCAAGCAGACGTGAGACTTCATCCCAGTAATGTGGGTGCCCAAATGTTGACTTAACCCACTGCACAATGCCATCCCAGCTATCTTTCTCTAAGAAAACTTAAGCTGGGGGGCTGGTGCTGTGGTGTAGTGGGTAAAGCTTACAGGCGCAGGGTCAAGTTCCGGCTGCTCCACTTCTGATCCAGCTCTCTGCCATGGCCTGGAAAAGCAGTAGAAGATGGCCCAAGTCCTTGGGCCCTGCACCCATGTGAGAGACCTAGAAAAACCTGCAGGCTCCTGGCTTCAGATCGATGCAGCCCCGGCCATTGTGGCCATCTGGGGAGTGAACCAGTGGATGGAAGACCTCTCTTTCTGTCTCTCCCTCTGCGTCTGTGTAACTCTGCCTTTCAAATAAATAAATCTTAAAAAAAAAAAAGAAAATTCAAGCTGTGAAAATTCAGATTGGCACAATATCCAGAGATGATTATTTACTTTGCCAATGAATGAATCATGCATCCATGCAATTATCCTACTCTTAGTAAAATAAACAAGTGTTAAGTACTATTCCAGGTCCTGGGGATGTAAAATTGAATATGACGCATGCTCTGCCTTTTTTTTTCTTAAAATTTATTTATTTATATGAAAGTCAGAGCTACACAGAGAGAAGGAGAGGCAGAGAGAGAAAGAGAGAGGTCTTCCATCCGATGGTTCACTCCCCAGTTGGCCACAAAGGCTGGAGCTGGGCCAATCAGAAGCTAGGAGCCAGGAGTTTCTTCTAGGTCTCCCATGTGGCTGCGGGGGCCCAAGGACTTGGGCCATCTTCTACTGCTTTCTCAGGCCATAGCAGAGAGCTGGATTGGAAATGGAGCAGCTGGATCTTGAAGTGGTGCCCATATGGGATGCCGACACTACAAGCGGCGGCTTTATCTGCTATGCCACAGTGCTGGCCCCTCCTCTGCCCTTAAGAAGCTCATGGTTGGTATGGAAATAGAGAAAAGATAATTACAGTGTGTTACAAATGCTACAATGGAAGTATGAACTGGATGATGAAAAGACCCACAAAGTTCTTTGAAACAGTGAGCTTCTCTTGTACGTGTAACCGAGAATATCCTTGAACATCCTTTACATAGTTTTGACTTGTCCATGCCTTCTTTGAGCCTTCTGTTCAAGTGAGAAATAGCAGTGACTCAGCACATTTTTCAATCTTACATAAACAGACTCTGCATGAGATGTTGGAAAGGAGCAGTACTGGCTGGGTGTTGGGATTCTGCTCCATGGGTTAGCCCCTCAGGAGAATTTGGGGGAGTTAAATATGGTGATTGAAGATAATAAAAACACTACATTTGATACTTATTGAATGTTTTCTACTTGTCAAAACCACATAAACTATTACTGTTCCCATGGACCAGGTACTCTTCATGAACTCATTTTATTCTCCCAACCAATTCCATGTTATAGGTGACATCATTCTCTCTGTTTTTATGGGTAAGGAAGCAGAAAGAGCAGCTAGGTAACTGCCTGAGGACATGCAGCTAGTAAGTCAGAAGCTGGGATTTTTCATGCCGCCCATTCTAGATACTAAACCACACCGCCGCTGTTTTTCTGCATTTGTTTTCTCAAGGTTCCTCTTGGAGGTAGGATGGATGAGTGGGATCTGAAAGGTGAGAATAACACTGAACAGGCATGCTGCTTATGTATGCAGTACTTTGACAGGTAAATCCATCCTCCAGGCTTTGCTGGAGGGCACTGTGATCACTGGTAGGCAGGCACTTTAGTAGTGACTGTCTGCATAGATGTACACATAGTCAACATGTGCATAGATAGGAAGGAAGGAATCACGAGTGGTAGCCTGTGTGTGTGAATGCGAATATGCATATTTATCTATAGTTGGCCCTCCAGATCCATGGGTTCTGCACCTGTGGATTCAATCAACCACAGCTAGAAACTATCTGAAAAAAACCTTTACTATTATTTATCTGAGATGAAGGTGGAGAGACAGAGTGAGAAAGTGCACAAGGGCTTCCTCAATCACTGGTTCACTACCCGGGTGCACACAACGGCGAGGGCTGGAGCCAGGAGCCTGGGGCACAATGCAGGTCTCCTATGAGGGTGGCAGGAACACAATTACTTAGGCCATCATCACTGTCTACCATGGTCTGCCTTGGAAGGAGGCTGGAGTTAGAAGGTGGAGATGGGCCCACTATGCAGAAGAGTGCCTTGTAATCAGAAGCCACTGAATGCTCCCTTTGTCACTCTCCAGGTGACTTTCAGTAGACAACCTTGGCAAGCTCATCTGGAAAAGGGGAATAATACCTACTTCATAGAATCCTTGTAAGAAGTGGAGAGTATCTATTTTAGTTCCTGTTACAATTCACTCACTCAGTGTTTACCTTTAGAGTAGAAGAGGATTCAGGGATCAAAGTTTTGGGCTGGAAATTCTAAATGACCTTAAGCAAGAAACAGCCTCTCTGATCTCCATTTTCTCATTTATTCAGCTGGGCTAAAACCTGCTCTACCAATCTGATTCAGTTCATGAGATAATCAAATAATATTCATGAAAGAACCTTGAAAAATTGAAAATTACCATGCTGTTGTTGGATGCTGGGATTATTATTAACATTATAAAACATTTTCAAGTTTCATAGTACCCTAGGGGGTAAAAATCTGTGTTGTTATTCTTGGATTTTCAGTGAAATCATAATGAGCATTAATGATCACAAAAGCAATGAGGCTAATTTAGTACTAATGTAACACAAGTCATTTTCCAGTCTAGATTTTAGCAACGAGAGAGTAGGGTCTCACCTGTCTGGCACATAAAGGATTCTATTCTGTATTCATTCCCTATCAGGCTATTCGGGGAAGGCCTTTCATGTAAACGGAGGTCTGGGACAAACCCCCCTGTAGGTCTGCAGGAGAACAAACTTCAAGAAGCTAAATCCTTTAAACACAATCAAACTTGGCTCCTTCTGATTACACAGAGGATATGCAAACGAGCACAAGGGGTGCAGTGTCTCCTTGCCAAGTGCAATAATCAAGCAGAACAATATGTAGTCATGTTGGAAGTGACAGAAAACAAATTCAGGCCCATTGTAAGTCTATGATAAAGCAGGCTTCCTTCCCCACACAGCTCTCCATGTAGAAGCGGGAGATTCAATATCTGGTTAAAAAAAAATCTTACATAAAATAGTCCATAGAGCAATTAGCCTTGCTAATAACAAATTTAAAACTGGCATCTATCCAGTCTCTTTTAAATGTCCTACATTTTTATTTCTATTTTTAACCTGACACTTTGGTTTATCTTGATTGGGATGTGAAGACTAAGAAAGCACAAATAATTTGCCAAAGCCAGAAAGTAGTAGAGTCTGGGTTGGGACCCAAGCTTGTCCATCTTTAATGTGTCTATCCTTCTACAATTACACTTATGTTACTAGTAAAAATGACCCTAAAATATTACACAGAAGTATTTTTTCAACATTCTCCTTAACAGTCCAAGGTTCTCTTTCAATGAGGCTAAACTTTAGTCAAGATCAGACTATCTTAAAAAAAAATCTCAGAACAATGGGCATTGTTCTTGGTGTTCACTTGAAAGAGTAATGGGAAACTCTGATGCATTGCAGAGAAAACTGCTGAAAATTAGAATAGTGAAGATTTTTAATACTTTATAGTAACTGTTTAGAAGTTAAAATGCATGGCGCTGGCACTGTGGTATACCTAATAAAGCCACCGCCTGCGGTGCCGGCATCTCATATGGGCGCAGGTTCGAGTCCCAGCTGCTCCACTTCCAATCCAGCTCTCTGCTATGGCCTGAGAAAGCAGTGGAAGATGACCCAGGTCCTTGGGTTCCTGCACTCACATGGGAGACCCAGAAAAAGCTCCTAGCTCCTGGCTTCAGATCGGTGCAGCTCTGGCTATTGGAGCCATTTGGGGAGTGAACCAGCAGATAGAAGACCTCTGTCTCTCTCTCTCTCTCTCCCCCTTCTGTAACTCTGCCTTTCAAATAAAATACATAAATCTTTTTTTTAAAAAAAGAAGTTAAATGCACACATTAGTTACATCAAGCTAAATATTTGGGATTTTTGAACCAACAATTTAGTCTGGATCACATAATTAATTTTCTTTTAAAAATCAACAATTTGGTATTACAGTTCACATCTGACATTCCTATTTTATTTTTACAATGACATTCAATACTTTGATTAGCAATTAAATATAATGGAGAAAATACTCCTTTCTTATCCTAGGGCTTAAAGCAAGGTAAACGTCATTTCTTACTCAGAAGGTTCTTGTATAAAGTGAAACATCATCTGGGATATTAGTTTGAATTGAAACAAAAACATGCTCTGTTTTTAAATATGGCAAAGATGGGGAGAAATCTTACAGAATCTTCAAGTTCAAAGGAACTGACAATAGTCCAAAGTATGATCTTGTCTAAAAAAATTCAGAACCATAGAAAATGAACAGGAATCACAAGCATTTATAATTTGAAAGCTATAAAACAAGTTGGTGTGTAGCAGATAGGGGCCTGTACGCATGATATTTAAGCTATGCCTGGAAGCCAACGAGGAAAAGGTGGTAATTAGGCTCTCTGAAGGCATGCTGGGCTCAGGTATTCCCTCTCTCCACTTGATGATGGAAACATTAAGTAGATGATCTATTGCTTTATGTATTCTCAAATGAATTCTTTAGAGAACACGAAATAGGACTTACTTAGTGATTACATTTTTTTCTCTGCAGAATTTGGTTTAACTATCATGAGTGAGGGGGCAGTAACTCATTGGTGAGCAGTTGAGAAAACTTTTCCTAACTGGAATCCATACCTATTCACTTCAAGTTTTATAAACTCCTAGGGCCTCAGTCTCCCCTTTTAGAAAAGGAAAGAGTTTGGCTAGCCTTTTTTTTTTTTTAATTCTTAAAAATTAACTTTTAAATTGTAAAAGTAGAACATAAAATTTACCATCTTATCCCTTTTTAATTGTACAGTTCAGTAAAGTTAAGCACACTTGCATGTGCAACCAATCTTTAGAATTTTTTCATCTGGCAAAACTGAAGCTCACCTTGAATAAGTCCCCATCATCTGCAGCCCCTCTCCCCCACTAGCAACCATCAATTACTTTCTGTCTCTATGAATTTTACCACTGTAGATTCTTCTTGTAAGTGGGATCATACAAGATACATCTGTGACTGACTTCTTTCACTTAGCCCTGCTATGCTAAGTCCTCAAGCTTCATCATGCTGCATCAAGTGATAGGATTTCCTTCCTTTATAAGACTCAATGATTCATTGTATGCAGGGGGCACTTCAAAAAACTGGTGGAAAATAGAATTAAAAGACAAGTTTATTTTAGTACAAAAGTTTTCGAAACTCATGTATACTTTTTCCCTAATATGAATTCTTCATGAACTTTCTGAAGAAAACTAAAAAAAAATTTTTTTTATTTTACTAAGGGGCAGGCATTGTGGTGCAGTGGGTAAAGCTGCCTGCAGTGATGGCATCCCATATAGATGCTGCTTTGATTCCTGGCTCCTCCAATCTGATCTAGTTCCCTGCTAATGGCCTGGGGAAAGCAGCAGAGATGGCCTAAGGGCTTGGGCCCCTGCCATCCACATGGGAGACCTGGAAGAAGCTCCTGGTTCCTGGCTTCTGCCTGGCCTAGCGCCAGCCATTGTGGCCATCTGGGGAGGGAATAAGCAAATGGAAGATCCCATCTGGGGAGGGAATAAGCAAATGGAAGATCTCTTTCTCTCTCTCCCCCTCTCTCTCTTTAGCTCTGACTTTCAAATAAATAAATAAACAAATAAATACATTTTTTCACCAAAATAACCACCTTTTAATTGTATTTTTCCATGAATGCATTGAAGTAGTCTTGAATATACCATTATTCATTCATACATTAATGGGTATCTGGATTACTTTCACTTTCTGGCTACAGCAAAAATGCTGCAATGAACATGGATGTGTAAATATCTTTTTGAGATACTGCCTTCAAATCTTTTAGATAAATACCCAGAAGTGGGATTTCTGGACCATATGGCAATTCTATTTAAAAACTTTCATAACAGCTGTACCATTTTATAGTCCCACCAACAGTGCACAGTGATTCCAATATCTCCATGTCTTCACTAGCACTTTTTTTTCCTTTCTTCCTTTTTCTTTTCTTTTTTTCCTTTCTTCCATTTTCTTTTCTTTTCTTTTCTTTGATAGTGGCCATTCTCATGGGTGTGAGATGGTATCTCACTGGGGTTTGGATTTGCATTTCTCAAATGATTAGTGACACTAATCATCTTTTCATATGCTCATTAGCTATTTGTAAGTCTTCTTTGGAGAAATGTCTACTCAGGCCCTTTGCTCACTTTTAATTTTTTTTTATTTATCTTTAAAAATTTATTTGAATGACAGAGACAGAGACAGAAAGGAAAGCTCTTCCTGGTTCATTCCCCAGGAGCCAGGAACTCACTCAAGGTCTCCTACATGGATGACTCAAATGCTTGAGCCATCCCCTGCTATCTCCCAGAGTGTGCATTGTCTGGAAACAGAGCCAGGACTTGGAGCCAGTTACTCTGAAATGGGATGTGGGCATCCGCAGCAGTGTCTCAACCTTGCTTGAACTTGCCTGATTTTCCACTGGACTAATATTTAACTGCCAAAATTCAATACATTGTAAAAATTAAGTCTGTCTGGTGTTCGATAGGATTACTTTGGAGTGATAGGTGAGGCACATTTAAATCTCAGCCAAATGTCTCATCAAGTGGCTCCTGATATCCATACGGACAAAACGGAGGGCTGGATGACAACACCACTGGGTGGATTTGTAATTCACCATATGTCTTTCCCTGACAGTGTTAATCAGCAAATCAACATCAACTTGTAGAGGGCTATGCTTGAGGGAACCTGTCTATTCAACACTAACATTAAAATGTCAAATTATAGAAGGCCCACATCTAGGAAAGATGCTTGTTAAACTTTAGAATTAAAATTTTACATGTTCATGCACCACAGATTAAAATAATGAACCCAAACTGGCAACTAAAATTTTAGAAAAGCTTCCAGTTAGGTGAAAAAACCTTGCTTATAAAATAAATAATTAGACAAATCCAAATAACTATTGATGTAATTAAGCCAAACAACCTCAAAAGACTACCAATAAATTTTAGTGGAGGCTTGAAGGCTCAGTTGCATCCAGCAACTGAATAATATAATCTTCTGAAAATTCCATATATGGTACTTACAGCAACATAATTGCCTTCATTGAGAAACTAGGTAATGGTCAAAAACAGCATGGTGTCCTACTTGTTCTGCTTAAAAAATAAATAAATAAATAAACACTGAAAAGTGAGGCTGGTACTGTGGTGCAGTGGGTTAAGCCGCCGTCTGCAGTGCTGGCATTCCACATAGGCACTGGTTTGAGTCCTAGCTGCTCCATTTCCAGTACAGCTCCCAGCTAAGGCACCTGGGAAAGCAGAGCTTGTGAGACCTGGATGGAGCTCCTGGCTTCTGGCTTCAGGCTGGCCCAGCCCTGGCTGTTGCACCATTTGGGGAGTCAACCAGTAGATGGAGGATCTCTCTTTTTCTCTTTCTCTCTCTCTGTCTCTTCCTCTCTCTTTGTAATGCTTTCAAATAAATATTAAAAAACAAACAAACAAACAAACAAACATGGAAAAGCATCTTCTCTGCCAAGAGTCACATTTTTAAGAAAGGTTCTGAAAGAGCAAGAAATATCTAACAGAAGAGGATGAGTAAGGAAAAGTAGGAGGAGCTTTGTGCTTTTAGACCAAAGAGAAAAATCAAATGAAAGATGCAACAGGTGTCTTCAAAGATGGATGACAAATTGCAACAGAGGTTTAAAACAGAATCTAGTCTATAGGCTCCTTATCAGAGTTTTTTTTTTTTTTTTAATCTGAACTAGTGGCCATCATTTAAAAAAATAAGATTTCACATTTAAGTTTTGATTTCTATCTTAAAAAGGCAGTCTGTTTGAGTCCTGCGAGCCACCCCATAGCCACTAGGAAATGGAACATTTCCCCTATCTCTGGAGATGCCTGGTGATGTTCAGGCAGAGATTGGATTTTCTTTTTTTTTTTTTAATTTTTGACAGGCAGAGTGGACAGTGAGAGAGAGAGAGACAGAGAGAAAGGTCTTCCTTTGCTGTTGGTTCACCCTCCAATGGCCGTCGCCGCCGGCGCGCTGCGGCCGGCGCACCGCGCTGATCCGATGGCAGGAGCCAGGTGCTTCTCCTGGTCTCCCATGGGGTGCAGGGCCCAAGCACTTGGGCCATCCTCCACTGCACTCCCTGGCCACAGCAGAGAGCTGGCCTGGAAGAGGGGCAACTGGGACAGAATCCGGCGCCCCGACCGGGACTAGAACCTGGTGTGCCGGCGCCGCTAGGCGGAGGATTAGCCTATTGAGCCGCGGCGCCGGCGAGATTGGATATTTTCTATGACTCCTCCCAAGGTTCTCTGGTTTCATAAACTGAGTTAGTGTGACTTAGGCCCCTACTGAACTTCTGCCTGTCCCAAAGCAATGTAAAGTCAGTGATGGTATTTATCCTCCTTGTCCTCAGCTCCCCAGATCCAGTCTCGGCCCTTTTCTATCCAAGTCCATGCTGAAGCTAGTCTTTATGGATATTATCAATGAGCACTCTTGGGCTCTGGCTCCCGGTTAGGTTCAGCCAGTGAGAGTCATGGGCAGGAGACGGAGAGCAGGAAGAGGGCCCAGTTGACATATCTGTTCCCCTGGCTTCCTCCTTGCTGGGCTGCTGAGGGTTGGCAGCATCACTCTACCAAATGCTGTCACAGCAGGGCCTCCGCTATGCTCTCCCGGGTGTGGGAATAGGTCTAGGAGAGTACTATCTCCCATACGTGATAACTCTGGGCCCTGTCCTTCTCCTCATTGGTTCCCATTCATTTTCCCCCATACCTTTATAAATAATTTTTAAATAAAATTTCCCTTAGTCTGCTTGCTTGTGCCATTTGTTTCTTGTAGAACCTTGATGGATACAGAGACTGATACAAAGCCAATAGTTTTGTACAGCAATTGGTTAAGATGGAACAGGGCACCTCCTGGGTGGTGGGCCTGAAGAGAGAAGAGCTTTCCAAAGCGTATCACCAGAGCAGCTTACACACTGGGACACAGCACTTGTGTATACATATTGGGACAAATAATAGTAAAAATCTTTGAGAGAAAACTATTTTTCTGGTTAAAAATGTTTAAAGAACATGACTTAGCTATAAGTTTTGGGTCACTATTGTTCTTTACTTTGGTGAAAATGTGTAAAGACTGGAAACTAAAATACATCTTGGAAATCTCTGAAGCACAAAAATAACTCTTTCTGCAAGCGTCAAACTGTACAAAGCAGTCCTCTATTCCCTCCTCCCTTGCCCCTCCCCACCATCCAATTCTCTGTAATGTTCAATTTTGGTTTGAAGAAATGGCTGAAAGACAAATTGCCTTATAACAGGTCTTCTATGAAATATGGGAGAAGGCTGCTGACAGAGTGAGTTAAAAAACTGCAGTGTTCGCAATCTGGAAAACATCTGCCTTGCCCCGAACTGTAAACCACCACGCTGGAGAAAATGGTTTGTGACAAAGCAGAACCCAGGGTGGGTGTCTGCAGGGTTATGGGACAAGTCAAGGCTATTCAGGCATAGAACTGGGCAACGTGCCCTTTGGCAAACTGTTACAAGCCCAAGTCTTAAAAGGAAATACAAAAGCAATAGGCCAGGTATGAAAACTCCAAATGGAGCCAAATGGTTCACTACTTTCCCTGTTAATGGGTACTCTTCAGTGAAACTGATTTAGGAATAAAAGCAATACTGCCGCTTGCACGTTCTGGTGGTTTGGTAGAGGGAGAAACCTGTTGCAGGAGAAACAGACATCCTGGCATGGCTAGGGAAGAAATACAGTCTCAAGACTTTATCCAGTAACATAAAGGGCCAAGGTTTGACCATGAAAACACCAACGTAAACAGGGTTCTGCCTCCCCTTACAAACTGAGAAAGAAGCAAATATGGGCTCTCAAATGGCAGGGGAGGGAGAAAGAACGTAAGTCATGAGGTGGAGGATAGCCAAAGCAAAATGGCCAGATCATCGCACAAGGAGCTCCGGAGGTATTTCCCACAGTGCCAGCCCCTGAGCAAATCCTAAGGGCTACAGGGAAATGGTGACCCTGGGAGGTGTGACTAGATGACAGCTGGAAAGAACATAGGCAAAATGTTTCCTTTCAATTGAGTTTCCCTCCAACCCCAGGTGGACTTGAGGAGGCCACAGTGGCGAGAGGAGAAAAAGCATAGTTTCTGAAGCTGCGCACGGCGTCTCTGAGAAGATGGCCGACTGTGAGAACTGGAGACCAGGGTTCCAGGAAAGGAAGAGAAATGAGACTTAATGGGCAGAGGCAAACACCATGAGAAGTAGGTGGAGCTGATGGAAGAACTGGTCCAGGCAGGGCTGAATCTAGGTGGAGCCCCCTAGGGTCCCAGAGCAAAAGTCCTTGTGGCTGGGGGCTCCATTCCTGGATGCCTTGTCCTCTGAGTAAGAAAAATCAACGCACAGCATGTCAGAGACACAAACAATTTGTCATAATCAAAGGGGGAGGAAAATTACAAAGACATCATTATTCCTCTGCAATAATCTAGAATTTGTTCTTTAAATAACTGTGGCATGGTAGACAAAGGCCTAGATCTGGAGTTCCATGGACTTGGTTTGGATCTTGGCTTTAGTAAAACAGCACTACCTCCGCTTTGCCATTGGTACAACAGAGATGATACTTTTATCTGTGGTGATTGTGAGGATCACATTAATTAATTCAACACATTTCATTAAGTATCAGCCAAGTCTTAGGCCAGATGGTAGTGTAGAGAACTCAGCAGCAGTCATCATGAAAACACGAAGCACCCTGATCGTAGATGTAAATGTTGGGCGGTCTATGATGGCACTTCATGTGATTCACATGTTGTCATCAGACTCTGTCACTGGATTGTAAGCCATGTGAGGGCATGTTGTGCTCTGCCTTCTTCAGAGACCAAATCATCAGAGACGCTCAGTACACACACACACACACACACACAGGTTTCAGTGAGTGACTGAATAAATAATTAATCATTCTAATTGTTATATGCCTGGAACATGAAAGAAAGGACAGTGAGGGTGAAAGGTCAGGTCTTGCCCAAAGCATCTTTTGTCCTTTTTGTTTTGTTTTGTTTTTCACTTTCCAGTCAAGCCAATTCCCAAAATCCATAGCCATCCTATTTTTGGTTGTTCTTAATTTTATGTTCTATTCTATTTGAAAGTTCAAAGATAAAATTATCAGTGGCAGATTGTTCTTAATTTTATTTTAGAAAATACAACAAATGTTCACATTTTCTATTTAATTAGGCCTATACTTCTTTTAGCCATACTTGGTTGGAACTAAAACAGCTGGGAAATGAGTAACCCCATGGAGATTTTGAAATTTCCTTAACTTTGACTTAACTAAAGAATGCAGCAACATTCCTATGAGAATCCATCCCACTTGGGATAGAGGAGAAAAAGGACTTATTTCGAATCTGTGCCCCACTGGGGGCTGGTGCTGTGGCTTAGCAGATAAAGCCACTGTCTGCAGTGCTGGCATCCCATTTGGGCGCTGGGTTGAGTGCCGCTGTTCCATTTTCAATTCAGCTCCCTGCTATGGCCTGGGAAAGCAGTAGAAGATGGTTCAAGTGCTTGGGCTCCCGCACCCTAATGGGAGACCTGGATTTAGAAGTTCCTGGCTCCTGGCTTCAGATCGGCCCAGCTCCAGCCATTGCGACCATTTGGGGTGTGAACCAATCAATGGATGAAAGATCTCTCTCTCTCTCTCTGCCTCTGCTCCTCTGTAACTCTGCCTTTCAAATAAATAAATAAATAAATGAATAAATAAATATTTAACAAAAGTCTGCCCCACTAATTTACCACTTATTGTAAGATGAAAACCTTTTTCTTTCCTTTCTCCCTCCTGTGTTTCTCTCCCCTCCCCTTCCTTTCTTTTCTCTTTCTCTCTTTCTTTCATGGATCCATCTCTCTGTCCATCTATGTATCATCATCATCTCTACACACACAAACACACAGCCAGTGTGTGGTTAACCAATAAGCTGGTTATTAGTCTAAGTCCTGGATCCACTTCCTTTTTTTTTTTTTTT
Organism: Lepus europaeus; assembly: GCF_033115175.1. Lineage (NCBI taxonomy): Eukaryota > Metazoa > Chordata > Mammalia > Lagomorpha > Leporidae > Lepus > Lepus europaeus. The sequence goes on along the minus strand of NC_084831.1, from coordinate 55,949,429 downwards.
TTTTTTTTTACAGGCAGAGTGAACAGTGAGAGAGAGAGAGACAGAGAGAAAGGTCTTCCTTTTGCAGTTGGTTCACCCTCCAATGGCCGCCGCGGCCGGTGCATCACGCTGATCCGTGAGGAGCCAGGTACTTCTCCTGGTCTCCCATGCGGGTGCAGGGCCCAAGGACTTGGGCCATCCTCCACAGCAGAGAACTGGCCTGGAAGAGGGGCAACCAGGATAGAATCCGGCGCTCCGACCGGGACTAGAACCTGGTATGCCAGCGCCGCAAGGCGGAGGATTAGCCTGTTGAGCCACGGTGCCGGCCAGTCCTGGATCCACTTCTTAACAACTATGTGACCTAGGACAAGTTACTTTCCTTCTTGGGTGTACTGAAATTCTACTCAGAGAGGTATGGACCTACTTATACTTAGGAGCCAATGCATGAAAATCTCTTAGCACAGTTTTTGGCTCACTGTAAGCAGGTAGTACATTCTGATTACTGATTAATGTTATTGTTATTCTATAGTCTTCAACTGAATAGTGTAGAAAAATGTTCTTCAACCCTAGGAGTGCTGCCACTTGGGGCTGGATAATTCTTTGTGCATTTGGGTCATGTGGGGTGTTCGCAGCATTCCTGGCCTCTCTGAGTACATGCCAGTAGCACCCCCTGGCTCCACCTGGTTGTGATAAGCAAAGTATCTCCAGACACTGCCAAATGTTCCCTGACTCTGGTTGAGAACCACCAGTGTAGAACAAACAGACGTCCTAGAGATAGGAGACCTGGTTCCTGTTAAGGCAGCTGCAACCTTAGGTAAATCTATCAGCCCCCTGGGCTGTGGTTTTATGATATGGTAAAACAGTCCTGGGCATTTCTGCTTTATCTTCCATGGGTTTTGTAAGGAAGAAATGAAGAAAAAAAAATGAAACGCTCTAAAGCAGTTATAGAAACAGGATTCCACGGATTGTGCCGCTAGAGGTGGGCTGCTGAGGGGCGACCCCGAGAAGCCTTGCCTGGGACAACAGCTGATGCTGCCCCGCGCTCCTGGGAGTCTCACACTGGGGAGCCACTCCCCGCTCAGCAGCTTCTTATCGATTCCGTGTCAAGGAGTCCCCTGGCCTGTAATGGATGTGTCCATGGCTTGGCTTGCAGAACGCAAGAGGAACTGTTTCCTTTCAAAATGAAATGTTCTTTTTAAAAATTCTAAGTGGTGAAAACTGCCCTGTCATCTGTAGATTTAACTTTCTTCTAAATTTATCGCTCGTATGTCTAGAACTAACCAGTCCTCGAAATTTTAGCTGTGTCTTCTGCAGATATTCAGAAAGAAATGTTCTGTGGGTTTCCAATATCACTGCTCTGAATAATACTATAGTACTATGATACTATACTGACACATGATAGGGTTGTTTTTTTTGTTTTTTTTATTAGTAGGGGAAACATTTATTGATGTTATATCACATAGTGGGAACCAGCATGATAGAATCCAGAGGTGGGGCCTATTGCTGTTATTGGATTTATTTTTCAAAAACCTTTAAATGAGAGGTAGCGGAGTGTCTGGTAAAAAGGTCAGAGCTGTATGTAGACAGATGAGGGTTCAGGGTCCAACCCCATAAATGTGTAAAGCACCACACATCATGCAAGTGCGTGGTAGCTGTCCTCTAGACATAGCTGGGCTCCTTCCTTCTACACACTCTGAAAGACTTCTCAAGAGCTTGCTTAGTATGCATGCTTCGAAGGACCATTGAAAGGACAACCAATACTTTTTAGGTAAAACCTCTAGTCTTTTTTAAAAAAAAAACATTATAGTCTTAAACTAAGTGGAATAGAGGTCGAATCCTTGAATCACAAGATCAAATTATTTTCCAGTTTATGAGCAAATTACCTTCTGATTTCCAGTGGGCATTAGTTGGAAAGTAAGGGTCGGAAGTTACCTAACGGACAATGGCATTGACCCAGGATGGAGTAAACAAAGCATTTCTTTTCCTTCCTTAAAACAATTCACGTGAGTTCCTTAAGAACACACACTATGGGTTGGTGTTGGCCTAGTGGTTAAGACCATGGTTGGGACAACTGCATCCCACATTCTGTGCCTGGGCTCCACTCCTGTTTCCAGCTTCCTGCTAACGTGTACCCTTGGAAGAAGCTGGTGATGGCTCACGTGGTTAAATCCTTCCCTTCCCTGCAGGAGACCCAGATTGAGTTCCTGGCTCTGGGCATTTGGGGAGTGAACCAGTAGTCTCTGTCTGTCTCTTTCTCTCTCTCAAATAAATAAATACATTTTAAAAAAAAGACACACATCAGTAACCTGAGATAGACCAGCAGAGCAGCAAGAAGAGAAGGTTGGAATGGGAGCTTTACCATTTGCTAGCTGGGTGACTTTGGGGTCTTCTGTGCCGCAGCTTCTTCAACAGCAAAAACAAGGTTAATGCTACCCATCACCGAGCGAGGATGAGTATAAATAAAACCCATGAAAATGCCTAAACCAAGCCCCGTGTGTGGTAATGCTTGGTAATGTTGCTTTATCCCAGGCTCTTTGCAGATCCTTGTATCTTATGATTTAGAAGAAAGGATGGGACAACTATGCAAATGATTGCAAACCTAAATTATGTTTCTATCCCTCTCTTATCAATGTGGAATCTAACATGTGGAAAAAAGTAAAAAAGAAAAAAAAATCAAGTGCAAGCCATTGAAAAGACACAGAATTTGTGTGGAAGTTATCAGTTATGGCACAGCAAGTTAGATATTATCCTGCACATGCAAATATTTCAAGGTCTGGCAACACAAAAGCCATGTGGTCAACGTTCTTAAATTTGGCATGTTCCACCATCTGCAAAACCATTTTGTGACAAAAGACACTATGATAACAGGTAACACAGAAGAATGAAACGACAGAATAACAGTTTCTGGAATTTTCATCACTAAGATTATTCTTAATATTTTTAATGACTTTCCTAACAGACCCCTTCAGTATGCTTAACTCTTTTTTGTCCCTAACAATTGTGCCAGCTTCCACTGTATCATTCATACTGCACTGTAATTGACATGCTTCAAAATCATGAACCAAAGGTTTTTCTTTTAATTTCCATACTGCATAGTGGGTTCTCAAATAATAGTTGCTGGGGCTGGTGCTGTGGGGTAATGGCCGAGTCTCTGTCTGCAGCACGGGCATCCAACATGGGCACTGGTTCCTGTGCTGGCTGCTGCTCTTCTGATCAATGGTTGGGACGAAGAACACAGCCTATCCACAGTTTGCCCTGGATGACTGAGTCGTGGCTGTAGTTTCACTCTGCCTGTGGGTGTACATGAGGACACATTTTCTGCTTCCAAATTACCTATTATGCTCAAAAGGTACCCTTGCACTTGGACCATGAGGAGCACCACCTTTTTCTGTAGAAATGATTGTGATAAGCTGTCTCAACTGTGTCTCTGAAGAGCTGGGTCCCTGTTTCATTCACTACTAGTGAAATGGCTGCAGGCACAAGAGCAGCTCAGGCCTTGAATGGGTTCTGGTGCCCCACAGGTGTTTTATGTAGAAATGCAAGGCTTATCTGCCCTAGGAACAGCTTGAGATCAGATGCGCACTATCAATCTCCTTGGGCCCCCTTTCAAGGATTGTCCTAAGTGAACTGGGAAGGAGATCTTAAAGGTGATTGAAACCATTAGGAGCAATGACTTCTATTTACCACATGCTGGGATGTCACACAGGTCAGACTTGAAGTTTTCATCCAAGGTGAAGCACCAGGGAGCTTCTTTCTGGTTCCCTGGGTTGCGGCAGTAGGAATGGCCTCCATTCAGCTCTGGGAAGCGGAGAGCAGTGAAGGTGTGCGTGTGGGGGTACTGGGAATTCCAGGGCTGGCACTGGCGCCCTGATTTCGTCACACTGACGGTCCCCCGGTAGTCCACACCTGTGCTGTTATAGCACTTGTGATCTGAAAAAACACAGACGAAAAGGCCAACCATTAGAAAGGAACAGATGAGATGCGGGACCTCGCAGCCAGCAGTTGGGGGTGGAGGGAGGAGAATGCAATTAACCTCGTGACCAAGGCTTCCCGCCGGTCAGGGGCCACGCAGGGCAGTCTTCCTGCTTGCTGGGCTGGGACCCAGGGCCTGCCTTGCAGTCACATTCCTGGGAGGATTTAGAGCTCATGCTTCAGGGATAAAACCAGTCTTCCACAAGCATTTTCAATACTGAACACAGAAGAAATCAGAACTGGGGCGGGGGCTGGGGGCACAGGAGTAATTTCCTAATGAAGGGTTCAAGGAAGGTTCAAGCCAAATTTTCCCTTTCTTCTGATTGATGGCCTTAGACGTGAATCATGTGATAACGAATCTAGTTGGTAATTCACAGAAAATGCTTATCGAGGGCAGTGCATTCTGGATTCTACGAGGCCTTAGGCCTATCTCTGTGGGATGAAGTAGCCACTCTAGAGAAACAGGTGCTATGAAGTTGGCCCTCCTAGGTGATCACAGGGGCTGTAACTTGGAAGCACTGAAGGACCTACTGAATTGAAAGGAATTGGAATCTGGAGAGGTAACGCTAAAACAGTCATAATCATGATCTTGAGATCTTACTATCTGCTAAGTATGGTTCTAAGTGTTTAAGGTGCATTGGTTTTTTTAAACTAATAAACCAGTATTAAGTACCAAAAGGAAACAAAAAAATTCCCAGGGAATTTAATTCTAGATGGAAAGGAAATGTTTTGCTTGGTGGTGATAAGAGGGTAGAGGACAGCTGCAGGCCTCCATATACATTTATTTCAACTTGTGGTGCGATACATTTACCATGAAATTTATCACTGGCGCATTTAGTCCATTATCAAGGTTGTGTAATCATCACCACTGTTTGGTTCCAGAATACTTACATCACGCCAAAAGGAAACCCCTCATCCATTAATCTGCTATTTCCCACTACCTCTGGCCCCTGTCCCTAGCAACCACCCATCTACTTTCCTTTTTTTTTTTTTTTTTTTAAGATTTATTTTATTTATTTGAAAGGCAGAGTTAGAGAGAGAGAGAGAGAGAGAGAGGTCTTCCATCTGCTGGTTCACTCCCCAAATGGCCGCAATGGCTGGGGCTGGACCAGGTGAAAGCCAGGGGCCAGAAGATTCTTCCGGCTCTCTCCACGTGGGTGCAGGGGCCCAAGCACTTGGGCCATCTTCTACTGCTTTCCCAGGCACATTAGTAGAGAGCTGGATCAGAAGTGGAGCAGCTGGGACAGGAGCTGGTACTGCAGGCTGTGGCTTAACCTATTATACCACCGCACCCGGCCCTCTACTTTCTATCTCTATGGATTACCTACTCTGGATTTTTTTTTCATACAAATAGAAATGTTTTCATATAAAAACATCTGGCTCCTTAGTATGTTTTCAAGTTTCATCCAGGTTGTAGCATGCATCTGTATTTAGTCCTTTTTATGGACAAGTAATATTTTACTGTGTGGATATGCCACACTTGTTTATCCACTTGTTCAGACAGACATTTGCATCACTTCCACCTTTGGCTACCATGAACACTGCTGTTACAAACATTCTCTACTGGGCTTTTATCCAGACACTGTTTTCAATTATTTTTTTATTCTATCTATTTTTTATCCTATTTTTATTTTATTCTACCCCAGGAATGGAAACGCTATGTCAATGGCTAGTTAATTCTATGTTTATGCTACTGAGCACCTGGCCCCTATATCTTCAAATTATTGTCTTCATGAAGCTTCCTGAAGGTGCTGGTATCTGATCTCCTATCAAACGCTCATGCACAGTAGCTAACCCACTAGAAAGTAGTCTACTAACGTGAATAATGGCTGCAGGTCAAGGTCCAGTCCAGTTCGGCACTGTGCCCCAGGGATGCCGGCCCTGGGGGCAGCACAGAAGTTCGGGGGCTACTGCTTACTTTTATTTATAGGATCTGCCATAGGGATTCCAATCCGGATGCAGCTGGCAGCTTCCGGGCTTTCGGGCTGGGGGAGATCTTCACAGTTGGGCAGCTTGAGCCTCATGAGAATCATGGGATTGGACCTTGCAAAGATGTACTCCGTCTGACACAGGACGTTCTCCAGGATTTCACACTCATCGCGACACAGGTCACGCGGCTTTGGGACAGCGGAGGTCTCGTCACAGTAGGGGAAGGCGTAGTGGCACAGGGAGGGAATGGCGAACTGAGAGCACTTATCCGACAAGTGACTGGAGGTGCCGATCATGGTGAAGGCAGCTGAAAAACAAACATGATTATTAACTCCGGGAGGCCAGGGTTTATCTTCCCCGGTTATCTAGTCAACAGAGACCAGATCTAAACACACACGGGGCTGGAATCTGCCGTGCTGAAACACAACGCCCGGAGAAGGAGATTCATTTCAGATGTCTACGCAGCTTCCTTTCGCTGGCTTGGAAAAAAAAAAAAATCCTTTTGACTACAAAGCTAAAACAAACAACAACAAAAAAAGGATGAAATTACATATGTACCATTTCCTAATAAAAAGAATTAATTGGGTTAAAGTACAATCTATTTTTCATTTTTTACTACAAAGTAATAGAACTTTGTGCTTCATCCGGTATGTTTTATTAGTTTTGTGAGGCTTCTAAAACATGACAGCTCCAGGGCAGAACTTGCTCTGTGCGGCGGCTGGGTCTGGGCGCGGGATTTAGTTCTGTCTTACCAGATGGCGAGAGCTGCTGCATGGATTTGGGTTAACGTGCTCAATTTCTTTGTGGCTTGGATACTCTAAGCCCATCTTCTGAAAGTAAGGCAACTCCCTTGCAAATTCTCCAAGAGCATGCTTCAATTGTTCCAGCGTGTATCACAGACTCTGGGTGGCTCTTTAGCTTAGCTTCATATCTAGTAGGGTCTCCGTGAACAAAACCGCCACAGGGCAGCCTGGGACACCTCAGCGGACGGGAGCTCACAAGGCGGCCTGTGACATCACTGATACTCTGCTTCCCAAAGTAGGTTCCTCGGAACTTTAATCCTGTTCAAGAAACTATGACTACGCAGCCAAACAAATTTGGGAAATGCTGGGTTAAAATGTTAAATAGATTTTAAAAAATCATAATATTTTCCTATAAGATCATGCCCACTGACAATCTCCAAGAGTATATTACTGAATATATCAGAGCTGCTATGTATTTTTGTGATTACTTAGTTTATGCTAGAATTCTTATATTAGGTCAAAATGTGCCTTCTCCTCCCCATCACTCTGACTTCTGTTCTGAATTTTAGAATCCTCTTCCTCTTGAAAGCTTGAAGACTTTAGCCAGTGGCAACCACACGTGCCTGTGGCTGCTTCTCCTGGTGAAAGAGCCCCCCCCACCCCCACCCCCAGCCTCCTCGCAGTCCCTTCAAATTCCTCATAGGACATGGCAGGAGAACGTTGCAAAGTTCATGGAAAAATGGAATGAACAGTTGTTTATTTTGGTGCAAACATGTTTTAAACTCCATGCATACTGGGGGTACTGAAAACGTACATGGAGAATGCTTGTTATGGAACAACTAGGCATAGATTCCAAATTTTTTGGTAACAAAATAAATTTATCTTTTAATTCCAGTTTCCACAAACCTTTGAAGCATTCTTGTCATTTCTGGACCTTTTCTGTTCTGTGTTCTGGCCTCGAGTTTGTTTCTGCCTCTCCAATCCTGGGCTTGACAGATAAACTATAAGACCACAGTTACATTTGCATTTCAGATAAACATTCAGGACATATGTATCCTAAAATGTTATTCGTTTTCTGAAATTCATATGCAACTCGTTACCCTGTGCTTTTATTTGCTACGTCGTAGGTATACCAGCCACTGTGACGAAAGGGCCACGAGGCTGCTGTAGCCACCAGAACTAGGTGTGCAAAACTGCACAAGGTGACTTACACCACTGTCTGTCACGTGTGCCAGACAGTGCTTCACTGTTCATCTCCATCAGAGGAGCCTTCCAAGGAAGAAAAGCGAAGGGTCTGGCGGTGGAAGCTGTGGCAAGAGGAGACCTGTGGTCATCTGTTTCCTCACTCGTCTCGCAGATGGCGATTTTCATGGAGAGTGAGCAGGGTCCCCCACTCCGACCATGGCTCTGGGATTAGCGTCCAGCGCTCCGGACTCCACATGCAGTCCCTTCCCGTCCACATCATGTTGCTTTCTTCCCAACCATAAGCTGTGTGAGGGCAGAGAGCTACCTGGACACCCTCGTATCCCCGGCACCCAGCTCAGTTCTTGGTGTGCTGAAAGCACTCACTAATATTTATTGAGTGTTAGAATGAATGTGAGACTCCTCAAAGCTTCCTTTTCCTCTCAGAGCAACTTGCAATAAATTATTTTAATGTAGATTCCAGAGCACAGAGATCATGTCTGATGCCTCTTTATGTTCCTCCTCCCGCCCCCCACACCTAGCCTCATCCTTAGTCAAGAAAGGAGCTTGATAAACCTTTTGGTGAGAGAAAGAGTAATTCAAGGGACAAAAATCATTTCATTGGTGTTACCTACCCGTGATCTGATTTTCTATTTCTCCTTGCATGTGCAAAGACTCCATGTAGACGGTGCGGTTGCCAATAAATCTTGCACACGCTATGCCTCTGTATGGCTGGCAGAACCCATCTTCTTCGTACTCGTCTCTAGAAACAAAGCATGACCGTTAGCTGATGCGCCACATACGCTCGGGGAGCTCTACCTGCGCGATGCCTCCATAGTCACTAGGGGGCGCAGTCGCGCACAGTATCTGAAAGACCCAGCGAAGGAGCCAGGCTTTCCGCTCTGTTCTTCCAACATCACTTAAAACATCTGTTGGTCACGTTGGTCAAGTTTCCTACATCTCTAGAAAATCATCCCGAAGCACAAAAATCATCCTGAACTATGGGAGAAAATGCTTTTATTTTCGCAGCTGGTGGTGGGCTGAAAGCTGATGTCGTTCTAAGAGAAAAGAGTTGGGAGTCTGGGCACATGTTCTACAGTTTTTTGTTTTTTAAGCACAGATTATTTCTGCTTCATTTGCTACAAAGGCGTGGGTGCATGAGCCACAAGACCCACTCCAAGTGACATGTCAATTAGGGGGACCCACAGGGCACGGAGCTAGGTGCAGCTGGAAAGAAACCAGAGAACAGCTCTGCTGGGAGTCTCCTCCCTGCCTCAGACGCTCTCACTCTGAAGGAGGGGGCCGGGGACAAACCATGGACTGGAGAATCTCAAATGAGTCACTGGACCCAAGGCAATCTAGAGAAAATGTCAGGGGAACTCTTGCTTTCATGCTTCCCTAACGTTTGAAAATTTTACAACATAGTCTTACTTCAAAAATGGAGGGCTGGGGTGGGAGTGCTGGGTGGGTAGGCTGTTACCATGAAGATGAAGGGATAACAGAAAGTGACACAAGTAGTTACATAGTGGCAAGCGATCAGACTGGAGACGAGGCTCACCTTGGAGGCAGGTTCACCTTGAGAGGACAGAGGACACCCCCATGCCCCAGAGGACGGAGCATCCAGCTGGTTTGCAAAGGCAGACCACAGCTGCAGCCAAGGCTGCTGCCCAGGTTTATGCCTCGACCTCTCCCCCAGATGCGCCTCCTCTGCTCACCAGGCTGCAATCAATACATCATCTCAACAAAATATCCTTTCTCCTCTTTGGTTTCTGCTAGGCTAAAATAACTCAGAGCAAAAGGCAGAAGAACAAAGTGTCTTCCTGGGTCTAAGAGGCGGGCATCCTTAGGCAAGCTGTCTGTGCAGTCTGAGCCATGGTTTTATCTCCCAGATGGAGATCACAATGGATTGGCTACTCTCCACTGCGGGTGGAAGTCATGACAATCCCATCAGACCATGTACAAGATTTCGAAATCACAAGCTACTGTATGATTATCATGAAAGCATTTACAATTACCAAGGAGGACATGTATTTGAAAGAGATTCACTAAGCTCTTGCTTTGTTAAGTGGGCTATGGTCAATGCCACGGTGCTGGACTTCCCCACTTGGGGGTTCAGTGCAAGAGACTAGAACGCTTGAGATAGCAGCAAACCAAGTGAATGAAACTATCTGAGAGCACGCTAACGTTCTGTGGCGCCCCTCTCCCCATTCACCCAGGCAGTCATGGGAGGTGGAGGTGGGGCAGTATTTTGGGTTAGCCCCCAAAAATGGTTTGTACTGCAAAGCTCTTAAGATCTTAACCTTTCAGTACACATACAAATGAATATATCATATACCTGACATAAAGACATTGAAATTTTAATGTTGCACAATCCTGCAAGCACTCCACATGTTTACTTTCATAAATCCTGGAGCAATGCTGAAGCCTTTTTGGCTTAAATTTTACTTGGGTTGTAAAATTAACCCAACTTTTATTGGGTAACTAATACCATAAACCTATGGGGAGAAAGAAGGTTCTCGATGACCTCGCCTTGATCGTGGAAACCTAAGTACAGAGACGAGCATGCACCCCCACGCCACCCCATTGCTATTTCAGATGATGATTTTCTATCCCGAGGCATTAGCAGACCCCTGGAATTTTAAGGTGTCATTATGAGAACACTCCTTCCTCCTCCACATTAAACTCGCAAGACCTCAATTTATATCTCTTGGGAGGACAAAACCCTGGAATTACCCCAGATATAAATCCCCAACCTACTGGGAGTTCCCATATTTTATGTGTGAGGCTTAGGCTAAACTTCTTACCACCTTTCCAGTTGGAGACCCTTAAAAAAGACTCTTTGAGTACCTTTTTTTCCCCCTGGACTATATGGAATGCAGTTCCTCAGTTGCCCATTTCTTATCAAGGGCTTAGAACTGCAGGTGTACTGACTTTTCTGCCATGCCCGAATTCCCGCAACTCTGGCCACTCTCCTTGGGGACAGATACAAACAACATGGAGCAGTACGGTAATGTCATCTGCTGGGAGTCCTTCTCATCGAGCATCTCTTCAGGACACCGTGAAAACACCAGTGTCCAAGCCCCACCTCGGACCTAGGAAACCATACTCTCTGGGGTCAAGGCTTAGGTATTTATGCTTTGATTTTTAATTTTTTTTTAATCAAACCAACAACCTAGAACCACAGAACAAAGTAAAACAAACATGCCCTAAGTGTCTGCCTCTCTGCACTCGTGCTGTGCCAGGTGCACCCCCGATGAGCTCTTCTTATCCTTATTTTAGGGAGCAAGAGCTGGCACTTCTGGAGAGGTGAGTAACTCACTCTAATTCACAAAGCCAAGGAGGGGCAGGGCTAGGATTTAAACAGACATTTCAAGCTCAATCCCTTGCTCTGCTTTCTTAGATCTGTAACTGTGTTGTGCTTTTCAATACTGCTCAATTAAATCAGTCTTATGATAGATGAGAGACTTGATAATGAGTCTTTATCCCACACCAAGCAATGTTTGAGCCAGAGCCATTAGGCAGGGAAAAGAAATCAAGAGGATATAAATTGGAAAGGAGGAAGTCAAACTATCTGTGTTTGCAGATCACATGGTCCTCTATATAGAGGAGCTAAAGACTCCATTAAGAGACTGTTAGAACTCCTAAGAGAATTTGGCAAAGGTGCAGGATATAAAATCAACATATGGAAATCAATAGTATATTTATACAACAACAGCATTCTGGCAGAGAAAGAACTTTTAAGATCAACCCCACAGCAACAAAAAAATTTAAATACCTTGGGATAAATTTAACCAAGGATGTGAAAGATCTCTACAGTGAAAATTAGAAAAGATCAATGAAAGAAATAGAAAAAGACACACGGAAAAATCTTCCATGTTCATAGATTTGAAGAATTAACACCATCCAAATGTTCCTACTACCCAAAGTCATTCATGGATTCAATGTGACCCTAATCAAAATTCTAGCAACATTCTTCATAGAACTACAAAAAGTTTCATATACTTTATAAGATAGACATGAAGTCATTTAATTCTGACAACAATTTTTAAAATTTATTTATTTATTGGAAAGGTAGAGTTACAGAGATAGAGATGGAGAGATGGAGAGAGAGAGAGAGAGAGAGAGAAAGAGAGGTCTCCCATCCGCTGGTTCACTCCCCAAATGGCTGCAATGGCTGGGGCTAGGCCAGGCTGAAGCCAGGATCCAGGAGTTTCTTCTGGGTCTCAAATGTGGGTGTAGGGGCCCAAGCACTTGAACCATCTTCTGCTGCTTTCCCAGGCACAATAGCAGAGAGCTGGATCAGAAGTGGAGCAGCCTGGTCATGAACCAGAACCATATGGGATGCTGGTGCTGCAGGTGGCAGCTTTTCCAGTTATACCACAGTGCCAGCCCCAACAACAATCTTGTAAAGAAGGTGGAGATGTGATTGTTCTCATTTTACAGATGAGAATATCAAAGAGAATATCAAAGAGAGAGAGAAAGAAATAGAGAGGCAGAGACACACATACACAGAGATCTCTTATCCAATGGTTCACTCCCCAAATGCCTGCAACATCCAGGATGGGATCAAGCTGGAGACTGGACCCAGGAACTCCATCTGGGTCTCCTATGTGGGTGGCAGAGGCCCAACTTGGGCCTTCATCTCCTGCCTTCCCAGATGCATTAGCAGGGAGCTGGATCAGACATGGAGCAGCCAGGGTAGAATGGGGGTGTCCCCACCTGCTGAGCCACAATGCCCTCGCCTGGTGATGGAAGTTTTGACACTGCTCCTGGAGCTTTTTTCCGGGAGGCAGTGCTGGTGTATACTGGGTGGCAAAAAGGTTTTCTGTTAATCCTGAAGTCACAATCACCTTTCACTCCTTTCCATTCCCCTCCCTCCCCCAGCCGCTGTCTTTGGCTGCAGGGGAACAAATGCTCCCTCCCACCCCCCGCATTCATCAGCTTTGTGCTTTTTTCCATCTCACACTTCTTTCATCATGGATGTCTTCCTGCCTCGCCCCACGCTCAGTAAATTAAAAACATGAAGCAGCACAGCAGCGAAAGTGCAAGGGCACTGGTGATGAGCGTGCCCGGGGCTGCATTCTATGGAGAAGAAAAGGACATTGTGAAAGGGCACACGGGATTGGGCCATTCATCACGGCGGCTGGCCCTGAGTGCGTGCCGGCTACCTCGCTGGGATGTCAGGGTGCGGGGGGGCTTTGTGTTGGAAACTCATGTTTCTCATGAAGGTGATTCAGCTCCCACCTTCCAGATTTGCTGTCATGGGATGGCAGGAAAGGCAAGTATGGACTGCCTGCCGTCTCCAGGGGCTCCCTGCTCCCCCGGGCCAGCAGCCCATGCAGGGTGCTGATCTGATGCTCAGAGCCACCCAGGAACCACAGAAAGCAAAGACAGGAAACACTTCTCTGTGGTAGCGTCGTGGAGCACTTGCTGATTTTTCCAGCTTCATTCCCTGCCTGACAAGCCCATGAACCTGTTGAGTCCCACCATGCTCATGACCTTGGTGGTCTCCAAATAGCATGCAGATGCTTCCACGGCTTGGCCTATGTTCTTCCTGAGGCCTGAAATGCCCTTCGCCCTCTTCTTCACCTTGCGAGTGCCCTGCCATCTTGTGAAAGCAATTTTATTTGTTTATTTTCATTTTACTTGAGAGGGAGAGAAGAAAGAGAAGGATAGAGAGCTCCCATCTGCTGGTTCTCTTCTCAAATGCTCCCAACAGCTAGGGCTGAGCCAGGCTGAAGCCAGGAAGCTGGAACTCCATCTGGGTCTCCCATGTGGGTGGCAGGGATCTGGAGCCATCACCGCTGCCTCCCAGGTTGCATGTTAGTAGGAAGCTGGAATTGGGAGCCAGAGCCAGGAATCCAACTTACATACTGCATTGTGGGACAAGGGCATCCCAAGCAGTGTCTTTGTTGCTGTGTCAAATGCAGCCCCCTTTTATCCATTTATTTGCTTGCCCTCTCATCTTCAAGGTCTGGATGCTCCTAACTCTCCCAGGAAGGTCACTCACTCCCCCTACTTCCAGGGCCTTGATGAAGCCATTCCTCCAGATCTCTGATTTCATACGGCATTTATCTGTTCAGTGCTCGCCTTGCCACCAGCTGATGGGCAGAAGGGAAAGATGGAAAGACACGTGCAGACCATCCTAGGCTAGCCCACCACTGTGGATACTTCTCTGTAGCAGAAACTCCCTCCAAACTGGAAACCATTTTCTTCCTCATCAGAATCATCAAGGGCATGGGCAGACCAACAGACTTCATCAGCACAAGTGATTCTTGCTAAGGCATTTGACCCCCAAAAGTTCCCTTTCGGGGTAATAAAGCCAGTTACAGTGCATGCCTTTCCTTAGTGGCAGAGAATGAGGACAGAGATAGTCTGCTATTTGCAGAAGCTCCCTGAAACCAAAGAATTGAAAACAGGTACTCCAGCAAATACTTGCAGTCCATGTTCACAGCTACACTATGCACAATAGCCAAAGGGAGAGATAACTCCCGAGTCACTCACAGATGGATGCACAGATAGACAAAATGTGGCAGGTATGTGTGATGGAAGCTTGTTCATCCATAAAAAAGGGAGGAAAGGGGCTGGCGCTGTGACACAGAGGGTTAAGCTGCTGTCTGCAGCACCAGCATTCCATATGACTGCAGGTTTTTGAGTCCTGGCTGCTCCACTTTGGATCCAGCTCCCTGCTAATGAACCTGGAAAAGCAGTGGAAGAGGGCCCAAGTCCTTGGTCCCCTGCACTCACATGGGAGACCCAGAAGAAGCTTCTGGCTCCTGGCTTTGGGATGGCCCAGTTATGGCTACTATGGCAATTTGGGGAGTGAACCAGTGGATGGAAGATCGATCTCTCTCTCTCTCTCTCTCTCTCTCTCTCTCTCTGTCTCTTTCTTTGTAACTCAGCCTTTCAAACAAATAAGTCTTTAACAAAAAGGAAGAAAGGACCTCAAAAACATTATGTTAAGTGAAATAAGCTGGGCACAAAAGGTCATGTACCATATGATTCCATTTCTATGAGATATTCAGAATAGGTAAGTCTGCAGAGACAAGAAGCAGATTGGTGGTTGCCAGGGGTGGGGGAAGGGAGGAATGGGAAGTAATTGCTTAATGGGCATGGAAATTCATTTTGGGATGATGAGGACATGTTTAACTACAGAGATAGTCGTTGTACAACATTTGAATGCACAACTACTGCTGAGTTATTCACATTAAAAAGATTACTTTTATGTTACGTGAATTTCGCCTCAACTTGGAAAAACCTCATTTCTACACAAGGGCCAAAGTGGAAGGCCCTTGGGAGAGGGCCAACAGTTGCAATTCAAGCCTCAGAGTCGGGGCAAGATTCTGGGGGCAGCTTTGTGGGTTGCTTCCAAGCAGACTGATCTGATATATGCATTGGCAATTTATGCAGCATCAGTAGGTTTCTTTGTTCTGATTCTCAGGCTCTTCCAATGGAATGTCAGGGAGAGTGGCTCTGCCAGGCCACACTGTGGCGGCTTCATGAGCACGGACTGGAGTGAATTAAGTAACCCAACACTTTTGTGTTCACCCTGCAGTCCCACTTCTAGATCCTGCTCAGAGGCACAGAGATGAAACCGCATCAAGATGCCTGTGCCCTTTCCTTGTGGGGAAGCCGGCACACAGCTTAGAGAGAGGTGGTGTCCCTAGGTGTGCACGGGTGAGAACTTCAGCAAAGTGCAGGCAGTAATTTCTCTTTGCCTGGGCAAAAATAACGAACTGGTGCCCTCCCAGAAGACCATCACAGCCATAAATGGGTAAGTATCCCTTTTTAAAGTTTGGAAACCAAGCCACTTATTAGCCAATCTGGTTAAAAGCACAGCCATAAAACAGCACTCGTAACCGCAGGCTGTGTGTGACAGTTCCCACTTCTCAGGGAGCCTTCTCCCTGCTGAAGTGCAATTCGATCTCTTCAGGTGAAATTAAGCCCTGTCTTTTCATTAAAAAAGGAGACTATGTGATAAAATTAGGCATCCAATAAAAGGATGCGGAATTGTTCCAAAGTCGATGGAAGACTGGAGACATAGTCACTTCAAAAACAGATTATAAATCTCTGTGCTCTGTAAGGTTACACCTCTCCAAAAATATCTCCCCTCTCTTCTGGTGAAGATGTTGAGTCTGGAAGCATCCTCGGTTAATTGCCACCCGGAAGAAGGTGTTTAATTTCAGTCCTACCAGCTTGAACTGCACACCTGGGAGTGAGAACCCTCGGAGAAGGGATCTATGGACAGGTAGGGGCAGAGACATGGCAAGAGCAGAGCAGAGTCAGGTAGGGCGGGTGAATGTTGCAGAAGAGGGGGCATTGGGGGTCCCAGAAGCAGACTTGGCTGCAGTCAAGGGCTTACAGGTGAAATATGGGGTCCTGGAGTTACTGCACCAATTCTGCTTTCTAAATACTAATCTCAAAGTGGGCACCAAAGAGTGCAATGTGCTAACACACTTGACCTTAAGGTCAAAGTGAGCCAATCAACGTATGTCAACCCAGAGAGCCATGACTCCTCAAGAAGACTTAAATCTGCAAGGCTGGGAACCCAGCTAATGCAAGCACCCCTTCTCTTGTACTGGAAACCTCTGTAGGCAGAAGCAATCTGGCGGTGACTGTCAGATGGCACGTGTGAATTCCCAGTCCTGGACACTGATGTGCTTATTAACATTTATTCCCTTAACTGAAAAGAGCTTCTCTGTCTCACACCACTTTTTTTTGCTTAAAAGAATTAAATAAAAATTTAAACTTTTTTCCTTGGCTATGAACCATTAAAACAAACAGATGAATAACGTTCTGTCATAGTTTTCAGAGCAGTGCATAATAGTTTTTTGTGTCCAGTTTAGAAATGGGAAGGTATTGATTTGCTTCCACGTGATGTTTGGAAACACAAGGGTTGTGTTTCATTTGGAAAGAGGGCAGAACTACCCAGGCTTGTATCTCACAAATGCAATTTGAGGGAAAACTGTGTATGTAATATGTTTTATTCCTATTTAATTCCACATTTGAAATGATAGGATTGCCACTAGTACAGTATTTGTAAGAGGATGAAAGATCGCTAATAAAAAGAATGAGTGACTTTTTTGCTGTCTTCAATGGACTGAGGTTTTCATGGGAGGGTGGTCTTGCATCTCCTAAGAATGCCTTGGATGTTTTTACTTTTCCTCCTGTAAAAAGCCTAATCTGCCCCTAAGGTTAGGCTGAAGCTGGGAATGCATAGGTGAGACTCAGAGCCCCCAAGTTCTCGTTAGAAGCTTTTGGATGTGCTTGGGCAGTTCTCCAAATATCAGGCATTTGAACTTGCCCTCCATTTGCCCATAGAGAATACCAGGACTTTAGAATAACATGGAATTCACACATACCAATCTGGGTAGATTTTCTCCCGCAAATATTACTAAGATTGCTTTGATTTTCTTCTCATTTCTTTTATGCCCTTGGCCATGGAATGAAAAAAGAGGAGGTTTTGTGGAGAGAGTAATAAATGGAATTTAGGGACTTGTTAGGAGAGGGTTTAATTTCATCTTACTATTCGGCAGTGGGGGTGAAACCCAATCCCTGCTTTGTTTCCCATTCCTTGGGCTGATGGCGCTGATGAAAGATTTCCAGACCCCATCCAACCAATGTTGAGCTGAATGCCTGGTCCACCATCAATGACTCCTACCACCCTCCCCCCCAAATTATACAGAGGTGCTCACAACAAACATAGTATCTGACAATTTGAAACATTGTAGAAGCAGAAGTTCATATCAAAATTAAGTGGCTTTCAATGTGGTAAGCCTGGGCTTCAGCAGAAGTCAGCTTGTGAAGAGCCCTGGCAGCTCTGCCAAGAGTTGGATCACTGGAAATGGACCTGCCCTGGAGTCGAAGGATGCCCAGGTCAGAGCCACAGATCTTATTGGCTCTAAGCTGAAAAGCCCTTCACTCAGCCCAACTTCCAAAGTGACCACCGCAGCTGAGGGTATGGCCAAGTAGGGTCAGCTACATTGCAGGCAGAACTGTAAATTTCTTGTTAGAGATGCCCCCTGCCTTTACCTGGCCAGCTCTCCTCCCAGGCCAGCCAAGTAATGAAAGTCAACAGAGTGCCTTCCTCTAGGAGGTTCACACCTCCCTTAAGATGTACCCAATGTGAAGAGATAGATAGGTCTGGGCCCCTTAACTTACAAGGCCTGAAGCCCACCAGATTATTATCAAGCCCCTTCTGTCAGGTTCTATTTGCATCTCAATCAGAAAACTTAATTGTAGCTTAGACAGCACCTTTCTTAGCTCCTCTAATAATGACTCTGTCCTTTGTTCTAGACCCTGTCTAGCGCACTTGGGCCTCATTCCTTTGTAATCATAACCTCTACTCTACCTCCAATGGCTCTACTCCTAACCTGTGTGTACTGATGGTCCTCTCCCCCACTTAATGTTGTATGATTGTTCAGAATTTCTCTACAGACAAACCCCTCTACCTACAAAAGATGAGTGACTTTTCTCCCAGTCTTGGCTGGAATCAGCTTTCCGGTCTGTTGGGTGTTCTCCAATAAACTCTTTCTCTTAACAAAAAAAAAAAAAAACAAAAAAAAAACAAAAAAAAAAAAACAAAAAAAAAAAAAAAAGAAGGAGGTGCCTTTCTCTGAAGGGAGGAGAGAACTTCCACTTTGACTATGACCTTGTCTAAATATGATCAGAGTCGGCGAACTTGGAAGGCTTCCATAGCCTTGGCAACTCATGACTGGAGCCTAGGGTGGTTACTGGTGCCATAAACTAGAGTGTCAATTAGTTGAGTCAACAACAGGAGTCGCTGTGCACTTGCTCCTCATGTGGGATCTCTGTCCTTAATGTGCTATACATTGTGATTTAATGCTATAACTAGTACTCAAACAGTATGTTTCACTTTGTGTTTCTATGTGGGTACAAACTGTTGAAATCTTTACTTAATATATACTAAATTGATCTTCTGTATATAAAGAGAATTGAAAATGAATCTTGATGTGAATGGAAGGGGAGAGGGAGCGGGAAAGGGGAGGGTTGCGGGTGGGAGGGAAGTTATGGGAGGGGGAAGCCATTGTAATCCATAAGCTGTACTTTGGAAATCTATATTCATTAAATAAAAGTTAAAAAAAAATAATGGATCTGTGATGCACTGAATGGGAACACTGTAAGAGAACAAGCAATGCCTGTTAGTCTCAGCTGGAGCTGTGAAAGCCAGTGGGCTCTTTAGGAGAAATGAGGACTAGGGTGGATCAGAGGGGCCTTTAACTATGGTGGGATAGTCAGAGCAGAGGACAGGGCGGCCTCAGATCCTCAGTGTTCAGATGCCAGTGACATTATCTTTGTTTATAGTCTAGGGGGATAAACTGAAGTGGGGCACATACAGCCTCTGCTCCCCCATCTCTTCCTCCTTCCCTCGCTCTTTTCATATGTCCAATTCACAGGTATATTGAAGCTCAGAACTGGGAATAAAAGAAGAAGTTTCTGGGGGCAGGCATTTATCCTGGTTGTTGAGCCCTGGCAGGTAGATCATCTCTTTCCTACAACCCCCAATGCCTCTTCACTGCATAAAGCCCACTGGCAACAATCACAGGTCCCTGATTGACAGGCCCCATCCATGTCTTCAGCCCAGCCTCCTACCATTGCCCTTGGCCTCCAGGCCCTGGCACTAAAGCACATCTTGTAGCTCTCCATCGTACTGTGCCATCACAGACTTCTGTGACTTGGCTGTTTCCTGCCAGGAAATCCATTCCTGCCTTCCTTCACCTGGCTCATTCTCCTTCATCCGTCAGTTTCAGTTCACTAAAGTCTCCTTTAAAAGACTTTCCTAGAAACCCCCCCCCCCCAAAAAAAAAGACTTTCCTAGAACCCCCAGATCTGTCCAGGAGAAGACATGCGCTCTCTAGCATCCTGCGCTGACTTCATCCACTACGATTACTTGTTAGAAGCGTGTTCCTTTCCCAGGCAGAATGATTCTGAAAGGCAGCAGCTGTTCTTATTTTCCTTGGTAGTCACAATCCATCCCCAATCTCACCCCAGAGCCTAGAACACGCAGCCTGGTTTGTAGAAGGCATGCAATGAAGGTTCATGGATCTGCACTCTATGCTTCTCAGTTATGGCTGCATAGACGTCCTCTAGACTCCAGCAAGACCTTGCCAGACTATAATCCCAAAGGTGGAACAAGGCTGCTCAATTCCTATCACTTTAGGTGCACTTAGCCAGCTCCCCATGAGCCCTGCAGCCCCAAATCTGTTCTCAGAGCTGGCAGTCAAAGGCAAGACCCACTGCTCCCCACCCCCTCCCACTGATTGCTCTAAGCAGAAATGAAAAGACTACACAATCCCAGTGGGCCAGGCTGCTATTGTGTAGGGCACAATACTATACAGAATCATATCTGACTCCATGAAGCTATTATTTTAAGCATTACTAAACACCCCTAACCTATCAACTCCTGACTTTGTAGTCATTTCCAGTTGGAATGTTTTTAGGCTGAAAAAAAGACAGGTTTGTGAAAAGACATAAACATCTTTGGTGAGAGGTGACATATGTTTTCTCCTAGTGAAAGCAAGGCACTCCCATAGATTCTGCAGTTTCTGAACGCTGCATCAAATATATCTCTTAGGCAATTAATCTCTTGGCAGGCTTTGAGTGAAGCAATTACCCCTGTTTTTCTTTGTCATTGTTCGAAAGTTTAACAGTGCATCTATCTACTTTATTTGCATCTGGAAAGCCAAAAACAGCCTTGCAGCCTCTGCAGCAAACATATGTAGAAACGCTTAGTGTTCACACGTTTGATTTAAATATTGACAAATTTTTTCATTAGAACATTAAACCCTCAGCTTTATTCATCTTAAATGCTTTCCAGGAGAGTGACTTCCCCATCAGAATGACTCCCAGTAACTCAATACAAACTTTGCAAGCGAGAGAACCATGGAATATGGTAGTCTATTGTATTCACATTCTGCGGCATGGCAGCTGTAACTGGTTATGAACCAGTGCTGGAAATGGTATTTGGAGCTTTCTTGGCAGATTTCTTACATCGTTACTCAATATGAACTGCAAATCATATGCTCGTGGTTATGAAATGTCATGAAACCTGTAGTGTTCAGGCTTTGTTTGACAAAGCTATTTTTGAGGAGTGTTGGAAGGCACAGGCATCCAGCACTTGGGATGTAGAAGGACACCCCCCACCCGCACCCCCAGCAGGTTTTGAGAAGTTGGTAATTTGGTCCTATGTGACACAAGCTCAACTCTGAACTGATGGACGTACATTTCACACAGTTTTGATTAGTCCAGGATGTGTGTCAAGGCTACTACGGGTCTGGAAGGAAATGCAAGAAACTTGTTCACTTCTTGCTCAGTTTGGATCAACTGAGCTTCAGATCAGGGATAGCAAACGGCTTGACTCTTAATCCTAGTGGCAGCTGAGCAATGCCCCTTGGGCACATGAGCAGGACTAAGGTAGAGCCTAGAGAGAAAGGAGAGAGCAGAAAGGGAAGGAATGAAAAGGGGGTTGATGGAAAGCAGGAAGGGGAAAGAAGGCTGGATAAAAAGGAGAAAGTATTAGAGAAATCAAAATCTACATGAACATAATATCTATAAAATAAATGTATTCATAGACAGTACTAAAGTAATACATCTCCACATGCATACTATACTTTGGATGCTCACTGCATTTTTATAAGAAACATAGAGGCATTCTTATTCTAGGTTTTACAAAACAATGGGGGCCGTCAGGTGTTGCGGTGCAGCGAGTTAAGCTGCCACTTGGGACCTCTACATCCCATATTAGTGGTGTGATTGAGATCAAGTCTTGCCTCCATATCCTATCAGCCTTCCTGCTAATGCACACCCTGAGAGGCAGCATGTAATGGTTCAAGTGAGTTCCTGACACCCATGTGGGAGATTCCTATGGGGTTCCTGGCTCCTGGCTCCAACCTGGCCTAGCCCTGGTGTTACAGGCATTTGGGGAGTAAACCAGCATATGATAGGTAGATTCTTTCTCTCTCCCTTTCCATTTCAAATAAATAAAAGTAATTTTTTTATAGATAGAGGAAGAGACAGAGAAAAAGATCTTACATCCGTTGGTTCACTGCTCAAATGGCTGCAATAGCGGAAGCTAAGTTGATCTGAAGCCAGGAGCCAGAAGCCTCCTCCGGGTCTCCCACATGGGTGCAGGGCCCCAAGCACTTGCACCATCTTCTACTGCTTTCCCAGGCCGTAGCAGAGAGCTGGATCAGAAGAGGGGCAGCTGGGACACAAACCTGTGCCAATATAAGATGCCGGTGCCGTAGGCGGAGGCTTAGCCTACCATGCCACTGCACCAGCCCCTAAAATTCATATTTTAAAAATAAAAAAAAAATGAGGTAAGCATTTGGTGCACCAGTTAAGAAGTTACATGGGGCCGATGCCCCAGCTCACTAAGCTAATCCTCTGCCTGTGGCGCCAGCACACTGGGTTCTAGTCCCGGTTGGGGTGCCAGTTCTGTCCTGGTTGCTCCTCTTCCAGTCCAGCTCTCTGCTGTGGCCCGGGAGGGCATTGGATGATGGCCCACGTGCTTGGGCCCTGCACCCACATGGAAGATGAGGAGGAAGCACATGGCTCCTGGCTTCGGATCGGCGCAGCGCGCCTGCCATAGCAGCCATTTGGAGAGTGAACCAATGAAAAAAGGAAGACCTTTCTCTCTGTCTCTCTCTCTCACTGTCTAACTCTGCCTGTCAAAAAAACAAAAAAACAAAAACAACTACATGGGATACCCCCACTGCATATCAGAGTGTCTTGGTTCAAGTCCTGGCTCTGCTCTCAACTCTAGCTTCCTGCTAATGCACACCCAGCAGGTGATGGTGCAGGTGCTTGAGGTCCTACCACTCACCACATGGGAGACTTGGATTCAGTTCTGGGCTCCTGGTTTCAGCCTGACCCAGCCATGGTCTTGTGGACATTTAGAGAGTGAACCAATGGATGGGAACTCTGTCTGTCTCTATCTTTGAAATAAAATAAAAATAGAAAATAAAAATCTGATGGAAAAATTGAAAAATAGAACCACAAGAGAATTAAAGCACATTTAGAACCCATGGATAATTGTGGTTAACATGTAGCAAATACTTGCATGCATACAGATAAACACACAAATGAACTCTTTTTACAAATTGGAATTATGACATACTTTTTCTTAATTTGATATATATTTTCCACATTATTAAACATTCTAGAACATGAGTTTTAGCAGATGCAATTAAACATTGAGGTTGTATGCAAATTTTCAGTATTATGAAATTGTTGAGATGAAACTCCTTGTATCTGAATTTTAATTTTCTTGTGATATTTTCCTAGGCTTAAAGCAGTAAGTGGAATCATCTAGGTCAAAGGTATGCACATTTTAAGGATTTATATACATAATTCTTATAATCCTCTAAGAAAATTGTTACAATTTATATTTCTATCATCAAAGTAGGACAGTACCTATTTCTATGCACTCACTGCTAATGAGTACCTTCAAAGTATCTACTGTATAATTGCTTTTGAAGATCATAGCTCTGTTTTATACCTATAGGATTTAAACATCTTTTTTTATATGTTCACATTTGTAAAATATTTGTATTAGTTGTTACCTAAACTGTGCATTTTGTAGATTTTCTGTGTCCTTTCTGCTATTGATATTATCATTCTTTACTAGCTAATGAGACTGAGATTCTGAGAGATTAGTCAATTTCCCCAAGATCACATAAAGTGGCAAAAATAAGGGTCAAATGTGGGTGTTCTAGGTTGGCTTTTTACAGTCAGTTTCGTATCATGCTAGGCACAATATTCTTTCCTAAAATGCAAGAAACTGTAACTCCAATAATATTGTCATTAAATGTAATATGTCAAAAACATATCCAATGAATACCAAAACAAATAGGTAAGATTAAGAGCATTTGCAAGAGTACAAGGCACACTGCCCTTTCATAAGGAGTAACAAGCAACTTGGTGGTCTTTATTTATATTAAAATATTTGCAGATACAGTGGTAGCCTGTTAACCACTTTCATAATGTATTTCATCTGAATGATGTTTGGTTTTCCTGCCAGGGAGGCAGACTTGGGGTACATCGGTAGGGAGTGATGGTGTTAGAAGGGATGTTGAGGATCTCATTGCGTATGGGGGCAGTGTGTTGACTGATGGTATATTCTACTGTATCTGTGAGGGAGTGCAGCTAGGGGCAGGCATTTCCATGCAGCAGGTTAGCTGCCACTTGGGACACTTGCATCCTATATCATAATGTATGGGATTGAGTTCCACTTTGGCTTCTAATCCAGCTCCCTACTAATGCACACCCTGGGAGGCAGCAGAGGATGGCTCAAGTACTTGAGTCCTTGCCACCCATGAGGGAGACCTGGATGGAGTTCCCAGCTCCTGGCTTCATCTTGGCTCAAGAATGGCTTTTGCGGGCATGTGGGCAATGAGCCAGCAAATGGAAGTGTGTTCACTCTCTCTCTCTCTCTCTCTGCCTTTCAAATAAATAAAAATAATAAACTGAAAAACAGAAGGCTGACTGATACTGGGGACATTCCTGACTAGGAATGTATTCTCTGAAATGAAGGAAGAGACTCCGGAATTCCTTCTACCGGGCAAACCTCACCTGTGGCATCAGGCATCACTCTGGGTACCAGAAATATAGCCCTGATTACGCCTCTCTGCATGAACTGCCATTCACAGAGAGCAATACATAAGCTATCACTGCAGGATACAGAACCATCATTTTGTACAGAATAGTGTAGAAATTATCATTCATCGAAAGCTGAGAGACCATGTTGGGCAGAAAACTATGAAATCGTATCACCAGAGGAGTGACTGAAGGAGCTAGAGATGTGAGCCTGCATGAAAGATGACTCCAGGGAATAACAGAATGTTCTACAAAGGCTTCAGGGGCAACTCTGCACTCTCTGTAAGAGAGGTGGGCTCTTTGGTTTCCTTCTTTTCCTCCTTATTTCCAGTGACTGCAGCATGGTCATAAATATGCAGAAGACATATTTATTGGCAGTGTTCTATGTACCAGGCACTGTTCCTGCTTTTGTGGATATAGCCTGTCTTTCCAGCTTCATCTTCTGTTCTGACAAAATGAGGAGAACTGGGAAGAAAATGTCTGTCAGGAGTGAGCTAAGAGCAGGCCAAGGGCAGCAAGGGAAGGTGGCTTTCTATGCACATATAGGTTCCTTTATTCAAACAGCATTTATTGAGCACCTAGTATGGCCAGGATATGGTAGATAGTGTCCAATGGGCTCATGGTTTAAAGAGGGAGAAATGGGGGCCAGTGTTGTGGCATAACTGGTTAAGCCGCTGCTTGCAATGCTGGCATCCCACATGGGTACTGGTTTGAGTCCTGGCTGCTCCACCTCTAATCCAGCTCCCTGCTAGTACACCTGGAAAATCAGCAGAAGATGGCTCAAATACTTGGACCCCTGTACCCTTGTGGAGGACCCAGATAAAGCTCCTGACTTTGACCTGGCCCAGCCCTGGTCTCTCTCTGTAACTCTGCCTTTCAAATATATCAAATCTTCTTTTAAAAAAAGAGGGAGACAGTGGCTAACCATGATGAAATATCATAAGGACTACTACCTGCTGAGAGTTACCTCCTCAGGGAGAGAGTCAAGAGCAAATGGCAGGGGGGCCGGCTCTATGGTGTAGCGGGTAAAGCCGCTGCTGGCAGTGCCAGCATCCCATATGGGTGCCGGTTTGAGATCTGGCTGCTCCACTTCCGATCCAGCTCTCAGCTATGGTCTGGAAAAGCAGTAGAAGATGGTCCAAGTCCTCAGGCCCTTGAACTTATGTTGAAGACTTGGACGAAACTCCTGGCTCCTTGCTTCAGATTGGCCAAGCTGTGGCCATTGTGGCGAATTGGGGAGTGAACCAGCAGATGGAAGATTCTCTCTCTTTCTTTCTCTCTCTCTCTCTGCCTCTCTATAACTCTGCCTTTCAAAGAAACAAATAAATCTTAAAAAAAAAAAAAAAGAAATGGCAGGAAAGGATAGATTCGGTTCAGTCTACAGATAGTGGGGGCTTATTATGACCAGCCACTATCAGTGTGCCAAGGCTCAGACTATAAAAAAGGAGATATCCAGTATGCCAGGCGTTAAGTGGATGCAGTAACATAACTCAGAGGTGGGGAAGAGTGAGTATTGGTGGATGGGGAGGCTGCAATGTCACTCTTGCTCTGTGTCCTGCGTAGTCCAGTAGGGCAGCCACTGACCATAAGTGCCTGCTTTTGAGTATTTGAATGTGGCTAGCCCAAACTTAGCACGAAAAACAAAACTGGAAAGCAGCTCATTAATATTTTAATATTGTTATTATCTAAATATGATATAATATGTATCACATTAATATTTTGATATTTATATATCATAAAATATGGCTTATACATTGAAATGATGGTATTTTGGATATATCAGGTTAAATCAAATATACTATTAAAATTAACTTCACCTGTTTTTATGTTTAAAAGTAGGCCCTTAGGAAAAAAAAAATGACAGGCATGACTCCCATGGCCTTCCTATTGGACAACATTGCTTTAGGCTCCCACGAGCTATCCCTCATGGTGCCCCCAGCCAGGCCTCCCCAGAGCCTGCTGCCTCCTCTGTTGCCTCCCCGAGTCTTCCCCTGGACCTGTTCGTGGGGGAGAATCCTGTTCTTTGGCTATTAGGGTTTATTAATAATAACCATGATCATCCAGCAGACTCCTTTCAACAACAGGGAGCCCCTCCACAGAGGCAGAGGACAGAGCTGCCCCTTTGGAGGGGAGTTGAGAAGCACCCAGAGTCTTTCTTTCTCAAAAGAACACACCATTCCCAACTGGCCTGCCACAATACAGGAACCTCCACCAGGAAAGGTTTGCCTTTATCTTAAGACTTCTTGTTTCTAGAAGGCTCTTGTCAAACAAAGTGGCATTTGAGAAGCTCTAACCTGCAGTGTCCAAGATAAGGGCTTTGGAGTTGGATAAGTCAGACTTCAGACACTAGCTCTGCTCATCTTGGTCATCTGGCCTTAAACAATTCCTAGGCCTCCACTGCTTCATTCCAAAGCCAGGATACTACACCTTGCACAGCTGCTCTGATCTCCTGTAGTTCGTTCCACCTTTAACATGTGTGCCTTGGATGTTGGTCAACTCTCAGATTATAGACCTTAGGCCCCCAGCCATCAGTCTTAAGAAGCTGCTCAGAATCAGGGAGAAGTATTACAAAACACGACCACAGGGGTTTGTATCACCTTTGCTTCCACTGCCTCATCCAAAACATTCTGCCAGCAGGAGTGGGCTGGGAGATGCAGTTAAAGGGGAACCACATTCCCTCAGAGTACAAGCAATAAATGTCAAAATCCCTTGCATGCACATAGAGCATTCTACCTGGAGGCGAAGGGGTTAGCAATATGCTGAAAAAATTATTGAAATGGCTCTTCTAGCAGGAGAGACAGCAAAGCAGCTCTGGCATGTCCTCAATGCAGTGTCCTTTTCACACTGGCCCTCAGGTGATGCCGGTCACACGTGGATCATCAAGGTGCTGCTGTCAGAGCAAGACGGGGTCTCATGAATACTGTCACGCCACAACAGCACTTGGGGATCCAAACGCTAGCCCTTCACGTGTCACTCAAACATAAATCTCACTTGAATTCACATAGCCAGGAATGGTTGAAATACCAACAGCTTTCATCTTGAGAGTCAGAGAGGGGACTAAGTGCATTATTTCTTTCATCCTCACCTCAATCCTGGGGGCTAGGTGTAGTTAACCCTGATTTACCAGGGCTCAACAAGTCTTCTCAATGTTGCTCTGATCTGACAGTAGAGTAAGTGTTAGATTTGGGTCCATCTAATTCTTAATCAGTATGCTATGGGACTAAAAATATAGAGAAAGAGCAGGTTTACAATGCTTCCATTTACTATGACATAGTGAAGACTTATGCATTGGATGGAATATGAGTTTTGAAGGTTTTCATTACTTCTACAGAGACAATGCTGAGGAACTGATCTCCTTGACTCGGAAGCAAGCTGTGAATGTGTTTGCAATTGAAAATATCATGGGAGAGCAGTCCGAATAGAAGGGAATGGGAGAATAAATGTGGCGTTGTGGAAAGAGGACAAGTCTGGAGGAAGGCAGGCACTGCGGGCCTGTTAGAGAGACAGGCAGGCATTTTTCAGACGTCCCTGAGTCTCAGTTTGCTCATCAACAACACGGGCATACATATCTCTGCACTGCCAATTGCCCACTTCATGGGATTTTTGTATGACAACAGGCATAAAAATGTTTCTGTGAGCTACAGAATCCAACACTCATGTAACAGACTAAGATTCAAGTGTGTAGCATGTTGCCGGTGGGCTGGTTTGAGATAAGAGCAAAATGTGGGAGATCTAACTTCTTCCATAACCTGGAGCAATTCTGGAAAATGTGATTAGTATCATTTCTTCCTTCTTTCATTGGTTTAAGGAAAGAAAATTTTTTTGATAACCCAAATCAAACTGGAACTTGAAATAAGGAATAATATTGCACAGTGGGTTCCTGCACACAAAGCATTTTCCGTCTGTTATCTCATCCGCTCCTCCACATTGCACCATCAGGCAGGTACTTCAGAGCTGAGGGAACGCACTTGAAGAGATCAAGGAGTCTGTATGTGATGCTCTGGCTCCGAAGGGGCAAGGTGGAGGCTCAGTGCCAGGGATATTGATGTCTTTTCTTCTTCACACATTCCCTATGACTGGAGCCTCCATTCTCCCACACCCTCATTCCCTTAGAAAATGCAGAAGCAGGGGTGGGTGGTGTTGTGCAGTGGGTTAAGTCACTGCTTGGGGCACCTATATCCCATATTGGAGTGTCTACTTGAACCCCACTTGCTGCTAGGGTGCCTGGGAAGTGCAGAATGATGAATCAAGTCCTTGTGTTCCTGCCACTCATGTGGGAGATCCAGGTGTAGTTCCTGGATCCTGGCTTTGGCCTGGCCCAGTCCCAGCTGTCACAGCCATCTGGGGACTGAACAATTGATAAAAGATTTCTCACTCTGTCACTCTGACTTTCAAACAAATAAAGTCTTTAAAAATGTTTAGCAGAAGATAACTAAACACCATTGATCAGTTTCTGTCCTTAGGTCTTGTCCAAGGACATATTTACTTTGCAGTACCATTCTGTATCTCCGAGTGTTTGAAGGACATATTAAACTTGGCCTCTGTGTTTTTGGAGAGACAAGACATAAAATGTTGAAATAACTAGAGGGGCGATATGTTAAAATCACACAACAGAGAATCTAAGTGTAGTGGATTCAGTGCAGGAGATGCTACTGTAGGTTGGGGTACTCAGGGAGAACTTCCTTAAGGAGCTGGAACTTGAGCTTCCCCTCGAAGTAGTGGCAGAATAGAGGCCAGAGGCCAGATCTGAGTCTCTGCGCATATTCTCCCTACTACACGGACTGGTGACAAAGGGAAGAATAGATGATACATTTCTTCCTCTCCCTCTCTCTCGATCTCTCTCTCTCTCTTTCATATCCATGGTTGCTGGATCTAATTCCTGGCAGAGGGCCTTGTGAATGTTGGTCATCTACAAGGTTGGTTCCTTCTGTGGGTCACAATGATCATCACAGTCGCAGTACAGCCCTGGAGGAGGGTGCTTTAGGATGATGCGCTGCTTTGGTAAAAGAGCTATACTCTCGGAGGTAAGGCTCATTTTTAAAAAGGCATTCTTTCATGTGGCTTTCCCAAAAATGCAGCCTGGCAATCTGAAAGCCCATGTAGTAAAGCCTCCCCTTTGGAACCAGCCTGATATCTACCATGTGCGGATTCACCAGGCCTAACATGTAAGAAACTAGGACACAGAATCACGGCACCGTCCTTTCAAGTTAGATGCAGCCAGTTTAATGTTCAATATGACTGATCACAGAAATACTTTTTGATCTGAGGATGTATGAAACACAGCCATCCCACAGCTGGGATATGAGGGTTCTACAGTAGAGCACGGATTAACTTGAAAGTGCAGAGGAATGGGCTGGTCTCGTTGCCTTGGTGCCCAAGAGTGCATGAGAAACTCCCTATCTGTTTCAACACATTGTAAATCTGTGCTGCTGGTGCCAAACTCCATGTCTGGCACAGAGTGCGGACTCAAGACATCAATGCTGAATGAAGAGCTACTATCTCTGATGATCCCGCACTAACGGTGCTTTGAAAGTCCTTTTACAAACATCATCATGCTGACCAGCTATAGGCATGTGTGTGTCAAGCGCTTTGTAAGTCTCTCACTTGCACCAAACAATAATCAGGAGAGGCAGACATTACTACTCCCATTTTATAGATGAGAAAACTGAAGTTTAGGGAAATGAAGCAAGTTTCCCAAGTCACTCACACTTAAGCCCATCCTGACATCCTGTTTATAAAGTCACTCAATCTTCATGTGCACCAGACAGAAACAGAGAAAAGAGATACGAATTGTAATTTTATAAAAATAATACTTACTCAGATCTTTTTAAAGATGAATATGTACTTTGAAGTCATTTAATTGTTATTACATCCATATGGGGTAACTTCTATTTATTCCTTTATATAGGTGAGCAAACAGATATACATATATAAGAAGCTACAAAATTTGTCTAAGGTCATTTTTTAAAAAGATTTATTTATTTATTTGCAAGTCAGAGTTTCACAGAGAGAAAGAGAGGTAGAGAGAAGAGAGGTAGAGAGGAGAGAGGAGAGGAGAGAGAGAAAGAGACAGAGGAGAGAGGAGAGAGGAGAGAGAGAGAGAGAGAGAGAGAGAGAGGCCTTCCATCCAATGGTTCACTCCCCAATTGGCTGCAACAGTCAGAGCTGAGCCAATCTGAAGTCAGGAGCCAGGAGCTTCTTCTGGGTCTCCCATGTGGGTGCAGGGGCCCAAGGACTTGGGCCATCTTCTACTGCTTTCCTGGGCCATAGCAGAGAGCTGGATAGGAAGTAAAGCAGCTGGGTCTTGAACCAGTGCCCATATGGGATGCCGATGCTTCAGACCAGGGTGTTAACCCACTGCACCACAGCACCAGCGCTGGTCATTTGGTTTAAAAGTGGTGGAGCGAGGTACTGGGTACAAAGCGGTATGTATTACTTCAAGTTACTTTTCTTTAAAAAAATAAGAAAAATTAACCCAGGGGCAGGAGCTGTGGTGAAACTGGGTAAGTCACCACTTAGGACGCCTGCATCCCATATCACAGTGCTGATTCAAGACCTGGCTACTCTGCTTCTGATCCAGCTTCCTGTTAATATGCCTTGGAAGGCAGCAGATGATGGCTCAAGTTTGAGTCCCTGCCACTCCCATGGGAGATCTGGATGAAGTTGTGGGCTCCTGGCTTTGGTCTGGTCCAGTCCTGGCTGTTATGGGGGTTTGGAGAGCGAATTAGCAGAAGGAGGATCCATCTCTCTGTTGCTCTACCTTACAAGTAGATTAAAATAAATGAACATTTTAAAAAGTCCTAGCCATCTTGTTTTAATTTGCCCCTAAATAACAAAAATTGGGTTATAACAATATAGAAGGCACGCTATCCTGACTAACTGAATACTCCAGTTGATGGAGAGAGAATTCATCATCACGCATTCAGCGGTGTCCTGAGCCTCAGCTTTCTTGCTTGTGAAAAAAGGAGGTAGGACACGAGGAAGACGATTTGTGGTGCCTGCAGGGATCCACCTGGACTGTGCCATGATCTCCTCATTTTCACCACTTTTCAGTGGTACTGAAAGGCCGCTGATACCCATTTGAGTTGTGTCAGTCAGAAAAGGCTTTGTGCCAGTCTTGTTAATGCCATCCTAAACAACGTCTCGGGATCTGTCAGCACTGTCAGGAACCCTGGGCCTCGGTGCCTCACAGAAAAGCCTGGAAAGGTGCTGCAGGGCGTTCTCTCAGTACCAGCCATCGAGAGAGGCCAGATTTGTTGTTCACACCTGCCCAGGGCATCTCTGTACTCTCCACTCCCATCAGTCACTCCTTTGGAAGCTGCTCTCTCTCCACTAAAGTTAA
The DNA here is from genome assembly GCF_033115175.1 of Lepus europaeus. Lineage (NCBI taxonomy): Eukaryota > Metazoa > Chordata > Mammalia > Lagomorpha > Leporidae > Lepus > Lepus europaeus. The sequence continues at coordinate 55,917,665 of NC_084831.1, read as the reverse complement.
GCCTTTAAGCTTTTGCTTCTCAACATTTCATACCGATGGTATCAAGTGGGTGTTAACTGTGTAACAAGTGGCATAGTAGGCTGAAGAATGTCTGAGGGTCTGATTTGGACGCCCCAATGGCATGTCACTCATGCTGCAAGCTGGGGATGGCCTTGAGCTGTTCCAACAGGGAGGCAATTGTGCAAGAAGCAGCTGACACTGCCCAGCGTCAGTCATTAACTTGGCCTTTTTTTCCTGTCTCCTCCCAGTAGGTGAGTCTCATTTTGGCTCCAGATCCACTGGTCACAGTCAGACATACAGAAAGAGTGAATGGCAGAGGCACAATTCTGGAGTACAGGAGCCATGCCAAACACTTAAACATTTCTTTTAGTCTGCACATGTCCCTTGTGCGTGAGGGCATTATTATCTTCATTTTTATAGATGGAGAGAGGGTTGTTAAATGTCAAAGCTGGGCCTCCAACCCACATCTTTCAGATTCCAAAAGAGAAATCCTTGGATCGTCTTGAACTTCATGCTGTTCTTTTTGGAGACTAAAACCTGCTACGCCCCAGAATAACTTGGTATCTGGGTGTTTTCCTAGTGAGTTACTCTTAGGAGATCCAAATAGGGTCCTTGAAAACACATGGAGACTCGGTGAGTGGTGGTAACACCCAAGGTACCAAATAGACAGATTTATAGTTGTTCCAATGCAAGTCCTCTTCCCCATCTAAGGTTCTCTTCTCGCTCTCCTTCATTTTTCTCGATCATGGTAGGAGGAAGTCTTGACGAGGCAGTTAACCTACCTTCCGGTTTAGGGTTGTAAGAATGGTGTGACAACCTAACAGCAGTGAGATTCTGAGCCATTAACAACCACACCAACCTTTAGCTTCTCCATCTGCAAAATGGGCTAATGCCAACTATCTACCTTCTTTCTACGTGTTCAATGGAACCAAAGCAATGGAATAAATGAAAGCTGGACAAACTGCAAAGTGCCTGGTCTACTTTTACCTGTTCTTTCTTTCAGTAGACACGAAGTGTCTCTTTGTGGAAAGCACTGTGGTGCTTAATGGATACAAATGAATAAAATATAGTTTCCATCCTTAAAGTGTGTACATTCTTGAAAAGATACTCGCATGAAAATAACAGAACACAGAGAAGCATAGGCATCAGAATAAACTAATCACAAGGATCTATAGGACTCGAGGGCATGGTGAGAGGGGATTCAACACAAGGGAAGGTAGCTTAGTTAAGAGCAATCTGGTAGCCTAGGTACTTGGGTTGCTGCCATCCACGTGGGAGACAAGGATTGAGTTCCAGGCTCATGGCTTTGGCCTGGCCCAACCCTGGCTGTTGTGGCCATTTGTGGGAGTGAACCAGCAGATGGACAATCTCTTTCTCTCTCACTCTCTGTCTTTCAAATAATTAAATCTTTAAAAAGAGCATCCTGGGAGATAAAGCCTATCAAACGTGTAACTGTTCCACTACATTATGCATTCTTCTGCACATCAATCGTTTATCACATGCCCCTATATGCTGGCTACTGTGCAAGTTACCGGGTCAGTGTGGAAAGGGGGAATGGGAAATGCTGATGGGCTGTCCAAATGGAAATGTTCAATGGGAAGCTAGAAATACAAATCTTGAGTTTCAAAAAAGGGTCAAGGTTGGGTGACAAGTTTTAGTCATTTGTAGAAAGCTGGCAATTGAAGATACAGGACTTGATGAGCTCATCCAGGTACACAGGTGGCATTAAATCATGGGAGAGGGAGGAAGTGCAGAGAGAGAAACTTGTGGGGCAGTCCACAAATACAAGGATGGAAAAGGAAGAACCAGCAAACACATTAAACAGTCTCAGAGAAGTGGGAAAAGGCAGTAAATGCTAATGAAGAAAGGATAACCAACAGCACTTCATTCTACAAAGCACGTGGGTAACTGAGAAGAAACCACTGGACTGATCAACTGGTTGTGCTCCTTGAGTCGGCAGCCAGCCCCCTCCAGGCCAGGACAAGTAAGTGCAATGGTCTGGTTCCTGGCTACGATACCCATGATAGGATGCCTGGTTTGGAATCCCAGTTTTGCTACTTCAAAATTACATTAATCGGACAAGTTAGCCTTCTTTTTTGAAATTCATTTAAAGCTAATACCTTTACTGCTTCCTGTGATTATTATGAGGATCCAATAAGCTTATCAGAATAATAAGTCTTCAAAAAATTCATGGGAAAATGTAATTAAAAGATGTTTATTTGAGTGCAAAAATTTTTTTAAACTCATGCAGTTTTTTTTACATAATAAGCATTTCCACAAACATTATGAAGAACCTGTGTCCTTACCCATAATGGCATATGGAAAGCACCCAATAGGTGTTACTTGTTACAAGACAACATCATATAGAAAGGCCTGCTTGCAAAATGTCCTGGCCTCTGATTTGAGTCTCACAGTTCAGATCACCATCTCCATCCCTTTGTCAGGCTTCCCTAAGCTCTGGGCTGGTGGACTGGGGAAGACACATCACGCAAGTCACACAGTTTTCTGGAATGGCTGCTTTGAGGAAACATGTAAGTCAGGCTTAAAAACCATCACATTGAGGGGATTCCAAGATGGCTGAATAGGAAAAAGACATGCTGATTTTGACCAGGGGAAGGTAACAGAAGAAAAGCATAGGAAGTGCATTCCCAGGAGAGAGCTTAAGAGAAGTTTGCAGTAGAAATTCTACAGATAGAAGAGATGTGCTTTGGAGCAGCATGGGAAGTGTGGACACTCAGCAGAGAGGTGTTCCCACACCACCCACAACTCCAGCAGCTAGGAGCTAGAGGAGATGCCAGCTTCTGAGAGCGAGGTGAGAGCAAACTGTGGCAGCCTGTGCCACTGGTGAGCCCTGTGGACCACACTGTCTTTGGGTCTGGCCTGGAGCCCAAGTTGGGGACAGAGTACCTACCTAATCCAGTGAAGGAAAAGCACATTTCTTTCTCCCCAAACACCCTCAAGGGCAGCCGGTGACCAGCAGGGAGAAAGCATCATCTTGATGCCAGTGGAAGCTATAGTGGCTCTCACACGCACATGATGAAAGGATTTTGCTTGAGAGAAAAATCTGCATTCCCCACTGACTTTGAGTCTAGCTGGGAGGGTTGGCAGGGGGCTGAGCACCCACTGAGGACTGTGAGGCACTTCCATCTCCTCAACCTATCACAGGCTCTGGGGCTCAAACTGCCAAGGCAGAGAACTCAAAGGCATCTGGCTCTGGGAATGTCTCTGCTTTCTCCATGAATGGGGCAGGCTCGCAGGGCTAAGAGGGGATCCTCTGCACCCCATGACTGTGGGAATTCTGTGACTGCATGATAAGATGTGGGATGTAGTGGGATCTCTGGGTGATCACTGTGTCTGGCTTCAGGGGCTCACAGCTCCCTGACTGCCTGGAGTAGGGTCATTGGAGAGGGTTCTAAGCTCACACGGAGGATCACACAGATCCTTTGTGCAGTTCCTGCTCCTGTGTGGGTGGGGGTTGTACCCACTGTGGGCTCACTGTTGGCACTGATCACCTTGGAAGAGAGGAGGTGAGGTTGTGATCATACCAACAGAGGTGATCATACACTCCCCCTTGCTGACAAAAGAGATTTACCAAGCCCAACTTGGGTGTCACCCCACTCTTGAGCACTGACCAGAGCTCCCTGAGACAATCCAGCACACACCTCTTGATATCCACTGAAGAAGCAGACACTCCACTAAGCCACTGAGGAATAGTTCAAAGATAAAACTCATAAGAGGAGGAAACCAACAAATATTTCCATAAATGCCTAAAAATAAATGCAGAAATACAAGAAATAAGAACAAGGAAGAGAACATGACTCCCCAAAAGGGACACAACACTTCAGTATTAGAATGTGAAGATGAAGACATTGATGAAATGTCTGAAAATGAATTCAAATGAATGATCATAAAATTACTCATAAACATAGAGAAATAAATTCACAAGATATTCATACATATATATTCACACATGCTATAGATGAAACATTTTGCTGAGAGTTTGAGATATTGAAGAGAAATCAAACTGAAATATTAGAAATGAAAAATTCAGTATGTTAAATAGAAAATATGGTGGAAAGCTTTAACAACAGAGTAGGTAAAGCAGAAGAAAGAATATCTGGGCTAGAAGACAAATCCTTGGAAACATATCAGACCAAAACAGAAAAAAGAAGAAAAAATTAGAAAAACTGAAAATGACTTTTGAGATTTATGGGAAACTATCAACTAACCAAACATACATGTCTTAGGAGTTCCTGAAGGTGTGGAAAGATGGAATGGATTAGAAAGCATAATCAGCTAAATAAAAGCAGGAAATTTCCCTGATTTGGACAAAGAAAGGGACATTTAAGTACAGGAAGCACATAGAACTCATAGTAGACATGATAAGAAAAGATCTTCACCAGGACATATTTTAGTCAAACTTCCAAAAGTAAAACATAGAGAAAAGACTGTAAAATGTGCACAAGAGAAATGTGAGTTTACCTTCAGAGGATCCTCATGAGAATAACAGTTGATTTCTCATCAGAAACCCTATAGGCAAGGAGAGAATGGACATACTCCAAGTCCTAAAAGAAACTGTCAACCCAGAGTACTGTACCAAGCAAAGCTCTCATTTATAAATGAAGGTGAAATAAAGGCCTTTTAAAACAAACTGAAATTGAAAGAATTTGTCACCACTTGCTGCCTACAAGAAACACATCTTACAAACAAAGATAAACACTGACAGAAAGTGAAAGGATAGAAAAAGATATTCCATGCTAATGGAAATAAAAAAAGAGCATGTGTTGCCATCCTAATATCAGATGAAACAGACTTTAACACAAAATCTGTTAAATGAGACAGAGACAAAGAAGTGCATTATGTAATGATTAAAGGGTCAATTCAACAGGAAGATGTGACTTAGTAAATGTATATGCACCCAATACCAGGCTGCCTGGCTATTTAAAACAAATGTTAATGGATCTAAAAGGAGACAGACTGCAATACAACAGTATTGACTTCAACACCTCATTTTCATGAATGGGCAGATCAACTAGACAGAAAATCAAGAAAGAAACAACAGAGCTAATATACACTATGGACCAAATGGACCTGATATCTACAAAACATTTCATCACAAAGTTGAAGAGTACACATTCTTTTCATCAGTGCACAGAAATTTCTCTAGGATGGACCATATGCTAGGCCAAAAAGCAAGTCCCAGCAAATTTAAAACAATTGAAATCATGCCATGTATCTTTTCTGTCCACAATGGAATGACACTGGAAATTAACAATTTGGGAATCTCTATAAAATATGCAAACACATAGAGACTGAACAATATGCTCCTGAATGACCAGTGGGTAATAGAAAAAATCAAAAGGGAAATGAAAAGAATTCCTGGAAATGAACAAAGATGACAATACTACATATCAAACTTAATGGGATACAGCAAAAGCAATGTTAACAGACAAGTTTATATCAATTAGTGCCTTTATCAAGAAATTTGAAAGGCATCAAATAAATGAACTATCAATGCATCTCAAGGACCTAGAGAAAACAACAACAAATGAAATCCAAAATTAGTAGGAGGAAAGAAATGATAAAAAAAATTAGAGAATAAACAAAATTTTAAAAAATACAAAAGATCAGTGAAATGAAGAGCTGGTTTTTTTTTTGAAAAACTAAATAAAATTGATATACCATTGGCTCAACTAATGAGATATATATATATATATATATCCAAATTCATAAAAGCAGAGATGAAAAAGGAGATGTAAAAATGGATCCAGAAAGAAAAAAGAATCATCGGGAATTACTAAATACATCTATATGCCAACAAATTGGAAAATCTAGAAGAAAGGTATAGATTCCTGGACGCATACAATCTACCAGCATTGAGTCACGATGCCATAGAAAATCTATATAAACCAATAACCAATAACCAAGACAGAGAATGAATCACTAATAAAGTTCCTCACAACAAAGAAAAGCCCAGGACTGGATGGTTTCACTGCTGAATTCTACCAGAGTTTTGAAGAAGAACTAATTCCAATTCTACTTAAACAATTCAAAACAATTGAAAGGTAGGGAATCCTCCCAAACTCCTTCTGCAAGGCCAGAATCACTATAAACTAGTATTTCTGATGAACATAGATGTAAAAATCCTCAGCAAAATACTGGCTAATCGAATTCAACAACACATCAGAAAGATCAATCACCTGGACCAAATAGTATTTATCCCTGGATACAGGGATGGTTCAACATTCACAAATCAATGTGATACATGACATTAACTTTGAAGAATAAAAATCATATGATTATCTCTATAAATGCAAATAAAGCATTTGATAAAATACAACATCCTTTCCTGATAAAAATCTTAAGCAAGTTGGATATAGAAGGAACAAGCCTCAACATAATCAAGGCAATTATGACAAACCTACAACCAGAATCATATTGAATAGGGAAATGTTGGAAGCATTTCAAATAAGATCCAGAAGCATTCAATATATTTCTGGAAGTTTTAGCCAGAGCCATTAAGCAAGCAAAAGAAATCAAAGGGATACAAATTGTAAAGGAAGAAGTCAAATTATCCCTGTTTGTAGATGACATGATTCTATATAAAGGGGAACCAAGAGACTCCACTAAGGGACTATTGGAATTCTTAAGAATGAGTTTGGGGAAGTTGTAGGGTATAAAATTAACACAGAAAATAGTCTTTGTATACATAGACAATGCCATTGCTAAGAATAAGTTGTAACATCAGTCCCATTCACAATAGCTTCAAAAAATTTAAATACCTTGGAATAAATTTAACCAAGGAGGTGAGAGATATCCAATATCTATAATGAAAATTACAAAACATTAAAGAAATAAATAGAAGAAGACACACAAAAAGTGGAAAAATCTTCCATGTTCATGGATTGGAAGAATTCACATCATCCATACTACTGAAAGCAATTCACAGATTTGATGTGATCCCAATGAAAATATAATGACCTTCTTCTCAGATCTAGAAAAAGCAATGTTAAAACTCATATGGAAACACAAGAGATCCTGAATAGCTAAAGCAACCTTAAACAACAAAAACAAAACTGGAGACAGCACAATACCAGATTTCAAGACATACTACAAGGCAGTTGTAATCATGATACTGGCAGTTGTAGCATGGTACTGGAACAAATAGACATGTAGGCCAATAGAACAGAACAGAGACCCCGGAAATCAATCCATACATCTTACTATCAAATGATCTTTGGTAAAGGAGCTAAAATTAATTGCTAGGGCAGTCTTCAAAAAATGGCATTGGAAAATTTGGATCTCCACATGCAGAAGTATGAAACAAGACTCCTACCTATACTTATGTAAAAATCAACTCAAAATGGATCAAGGATCTAAATCTATGTCCTGATACCATCAAATTACCAGAGAAGAACATTGGGGAACCTCTGTAAGACATTTGCATAGGCCAAGACTTCTTGGAAAAGACTCCAGAAGCACAGGGAATCAAAGAAAAATTAAACAAATGAGATTTCATCAATTAAAGAAGCATCTGCACTGCAAAAGAAACACTCCATAAAATTAAGAAGCAACTGACAGAATGAGCAAAAGTATTTCAAACTATGCAACTGATGAGGAATTAATATCCAGAATCTATACATAGCTCAAGAAACTCAACAACATCAAAACAAACAATCCAGTTAAAGGATGGGCAAAGGACTTGAACAGGAATTTTTCAAAAGATGAAATTCAAATGGACAATAGACGTATGAAAAAAATGCTCATGATCACTAACCAACAGAGAAATGCAAATCAAAACCAAAATGAGGTTTCACTTCACCCAAGTTAGAATGGCTATCACATAGTAATTAAAAAAAAACAATAAATGCTGGTGAGGATGTGTGGGGAAAGGTATCCTAATACATGTTGGTGAGAATGTACACTAGAACAGCCAATGTGGAAGACAGTATGGAGATTCCTCAGAAATATGAAAATAGATCTACCACATGACCCAGATATCCCACTCTAGGGAATTTACCCAAAGGAACTCAAATTAGCATATGAACGAGTTATCTGTACCTCATGTTTACTGTAGTTCTATTCACAATAGCTAAGACATGGAGTCTACCCAGATGTCTATCAACTGATGACTGGATAAAGAAAATGTGGTATATATACACTATGAAATACTACTCAGCCATAAAAAAGAATGAAATAGTATCTTCTGCAACAAAATGAACGAAACTGGAAACCATTACACTTAGTAAAATAAGCCAGTCCCAAAAAGACAAATATCATATTTTTTCCTTGATCCATGGTAACTAATAGAGTACAAAAAATCTGTATGAGCAAAATTAAATTTTGAGATTTTATTATTGTTTGCAGTCCTTGTCTCTACTGTTTTTTTAAGAATTTTGAATTTTGGGGCTGGCGCCATGGCATACTAGGTTAATCCTCTGCCTGCAGCGCTGGCACCCCATATGAGTGCCGGTTCTAGTCCCGGTTACTCCTCTTCCAGTCCAGCTCTCTGCTGTGGCCTGGGAAAGCAGTAGAGGATGGCCCAAGTGCTTGTGGGAGACCAGGAAGAAGCACCTGGCTCCTGGCTTCAGATTGGGACAACTCCAGCCATTGTGGCCATTTGGGGAGTGAACCAGCAGATGGAAGACCTCTCTCTCTGTCTCTCTCTCACTGTCTATAACTCTACCTGTCAAATAAATAAATAAAATCTTTTAAAAAAAGAATTTAGACTTTTTAGAAAGATTTATTTATTTGAGAAGCAGAGTAACAGAGAGGGAGAGACAGAGAGGCTTCTGATCTGCTGATTCATTCCCTAGATGGCTACAATGGCCAGAGCTGAGCCCATCTGAAGCCAAGAGCCAGGAGCTTCTTCCTGGTCTCCCACATGGGTGCAGAGGCTCAAGCACTTGGGCCATCTTCCACTGCCTTCCCAGGCACATTAGCAGGAAGCTGGATCAGAAGTGGAGCAGCTAGGACTCAGCCGAAGACCATATGGGATGCTGGCATAGTAGGTAGAGGCTTAACCTACCTTGTCACAGTGCTGGCCCCTGTCTCTACTATTGAGGAACAATGTTTTTTTCTTTTGACTTTTGGTTGAATTCTTTATTTAATGGAGAGTTAAGCTTATGATTATTAAATAAACTGAAAGCATGCCACTGAAAAATTAAAAGAAAGAATAGGAAAGGAAGAAGGGTGGGAAAATGGGTGGGAGGAAGAGTAGATTAGGAAATATCACTATGTTCCTGAATCTGTATATTTGAAATACATGAAATTTATTTACTTTATATAAATAAAAATTATTTTTAAAAAACCTAAAAGATAGGATTTTGAATGTTTTCTCTATACAGAACTGTATAATTCTTGAAAGTATAAAATATTGACCATGGTTTGGCATTATACAATGTACACATGTAATAAAACATTATATTGTACCGCTGAATATGTATAACTGCACATGTCTATTAAAATTTTAAAAAACTCCAGAGTTAAAAATAAACAACTGTCACATTGGGCTTCTTTCCAAGTTGGTAGCAAGAGAGAAGAAAGGAGATGTCATTGCTTTTAATCATAAAACTTTACTCCACAAGTTTTCTGTCAATGGGTTCAAAGAATTTCATTCCACTTTTTGCCTCCAGGTGACACCTCACTTGTTACTCATGTTTTACACATGGGGACACAGGAATGTGACGGACCAGCCCCTGTTGACCCCTCATAGCCCACTCCCAGGCCAACCCTGGAGTGTGTGACTGTGGGGCCCTGTACAATGTGCCCGGACAGCAGCTCCCTGAGGCCCTCAGAGAGACTAGTAGCTGTGCCCCAGCTGGTCGGAGACCCAAGCTCTGGAGTGTTATTGAGAATACGGGAAGATTACTAAGGCTGCCTTTGAAATCAGTTTAGATTGTGGGAATAGGAACCTGGGGAAGCTAAATTTACTTGCAAGTCAACTGGATTAGCCCTAAAGGAATTTTCCTTGTGTAAACCCAATTTTAGGTAATGCATGAGCTAAATTTGGAGCTGGGGGCTGAGACACAGATTTCCTGTGCTGTCCGCTCTCGCAGATCCCGGCAGATAACAAAGCTCTTATCCTGGCAGAAATGGAAGCATCCTCAAATCCTGTCAGATGGCAGTGCTGACAAAAATTACAACCAAATGTATTTCTACGCTGATTTGCTTTCTGAAGTCTGGCTCCTCAAAGCCAAACATTCTCTTCCAGAAGACGATTTAGTAAAAGCAGAAGAATGCTGCCGGTAGGGCAATCCCCAGGGAATGCCAGCGACTGACAACAGAGGATTTCTGACCAAAGAGACAAGGATTTGCAGCGAGTTTCTGAATGGCAGCATTGTCTTTTCTCTTTGCTCCACTCCCATCCCTGAGTTTCTTAGCATTCGTTCTGGATGAAAGAATTTGCATCAGAAATTCGGAACTGACCTGGGCTCACAGAAATACAGTGTGAGAGTATTTTTTGTTAATAGTTCCTTAAAGCCCTTCAGCCCGCGCTGTTTTGTTTTGCATGTTACTCTAATCCTTCTCCATTCCTGGCCCCTCCAGCACTTCTTTGCATTCTGCTTCCAGGGAACACGAGCCTTCCAAGGAACTGGTGAGAATGTTAAAACTCCTTTGCCTAGATTTCTTGCCTGATAAAATGAGGCAGAACACGTCTCAACCCTCACAAGGACAGCGAAGGAGTATGGAGTTAATAAATAAACAATGGATGCTTTTCCCATGAAGATACCCTTGGAATATGCTGAACACTAACCTTGAAATTAACAACAAAAGCAGCTTTCCTTAGTTACCTTGATTATACCGACAAGGAACAAGTAGAAGAAATTTGAGAATGGGGATTAGAAGACCAGAGCTCTAATGCCAGGCATGACACTCACTGCTTGCCTGTCCTCAAAGTTCGAAGGAGCGGAGCTCCAGCTCTATAGCTGACAGATTGTGTTAGGAGAGTTTCTTTCCATCTCTGACCTTCAGGTTCCTCACTGTCAAATGAAGAAGGAAGTATTGGCCTCTAGGGAGTCTCTTTCCCTATATTACCATATATTTACGCACACAAAATCTGGTTTAAAACTGACAATGTAGATGGATGAGGAGAGAATGGCTTAATTTTAGAATAGGCAAAGGAGAAAAGTGAGCTGTTTTTGTCACTTTGGATATTAAGAGGATTTACCAGGGTGGGCATTGTGATACAGCAGTTAAGCCACCACTTGCAAAACCCAAATTCCATATTAGAATGTTGATTGGAGTCCCAATTACTCTTTCCAATCCAGCTTTCTACTAATGCATCCTGGGAGGCAGTAGAGATGGCTCAAATGCTTAGGCCCCCGCCACCCACATGGGAGACCTGCATGGAGTTTCTGGCTCCTGGCTTCAGTCTGGACCAACTTTGACTGTTATGGGCATTTAGACAGTGAACCAGCAGATGGAAGGTCTCATTCTCTCTTTCTCTCTGTAGCTCTTCCATTCAAGTAGATCAAAATAAATAAAAATTAAACATTAAGAAGCTTTTTAAAAAAGGATTTACCCACTGATTCTAATTACATTTTTTCCTTCACTCATTCTATGAATATTTCAGGGTTATACGATCCTATCTGTATATGTGGAGACTACTTGGTCTCACTGAATAGACAGTCTTGTGTAGTGTGAACAGAGATACGGAGCCTGGGGAGTGTGGGGGAGGGCATGCAACCTTGCAGTGGGCCAGCCGGGAGCGGCAGGGGGTAAAGGGAGAGGGAGGTGCAGTGAGTTTCCTGGGGAAGAGATGTCTAAACGGACAGTGACCTCTGTTCTTAGTTACATCTGCAGGGAGGGCTGGTATGGTAAGATCTTTTGAGATCAAAAGCCCTCAAAAGATAACATATTCCCATCCTATCTCACCCTACCGTTTACTAAAGGAAGGGAGGGAGGAATGGAAGGAAAGAAAAGATGGGAAGAAGGAAAGCAGGCAAATTCACCACAGCTCTGTTTTCTCCCATTGTGACTACCGCAATACTTGAAAAAGGCTACGCTCTCTCCTAGGGTATGTCCCGGGCTCTCAAGGGTTGTTATTTCTCCAAGGAAATGCTTACTTTGCCTATTGGGACATCTGGAACTGATTGTCGAGACTTCGAATGCAAAGAAATCGCCCTCTTCAGAAATTACTTTCATTTACTATTTCACATCCCCAGCACTGTTAAACAATTTGTTTCTTAATTACAGTGGCCTAGTCCTAGTAATCTTTGCATATTTGGTGCCTACTACAGTGTTATACATATAGAGGGTGTTGCAAAATATTGTCAACTGATTACTTTCATTGATTACATTTTGTAGCAGGAAGTGACAGTAATGTAGAAAATGGTATGTGCTGAAAATTTTCTAAAATGTTTATTTTCTATTTATGACAACCTTGAGGGCTAGAAATAATGTCTCTTCATCAATAATGGGTCCTTTCCTGAACCCCTTCCTTAAATTGCCCTTAGTCTAATACATGGCATAAAGTAAAGAATATAAAATTTGTTGCTCTATCAAAGGAGTTTGTTTTTCCCTTGATAATAACATTAATAAATATGGCAGAATTGTCCTTTGCTAGTTGAGAATCTTCTAGAGCCCATGGTTGTGTTTCTACATTTGCAATGAGAACCAGATTTTGTGAATGTCAATATCAGATTCATCAATGGTTCACAATGCAACTCTGAATGAGTTGACACTGGCTTAGCATCATACCTGTGTGGCCTCTTTTCTGGCGCTCTTCAGTAGCACGGAGGAAGTCCTGAGTGGGAAAGGGCTATGCAGACACTAGTGTGGGGTATGGAGCTCAAGAGCTGAATGGAATCCAAACTCTGCCACCTGCTCAGAGTGTGTGGTAACCCTAGAGACCTTACTTACCCCTTCTGAACCCCATTTTCTTCACCTATAATTCCAGCAACAGCCGCTTTAGAGCATCAAAGGAAACAGAAAATGTGCCAATTCTGGGAAGGCTGTAGCATAAGCTGTTGTGATATCATTGCTGTTCTTTGGAGCTGATGTGCAAGGTGTAGGAGACTGGAATGCCTCTGTTCGGATCAAGCTCAGAAGTATTCGTGGTTTAGTGCTTCAGAAACTAGTGTGTCCCTAAGATGTTCCTACAGGGTTGGCTGTTGAACCACCCAAGAGATCTGATTCCTTGGTTCAGGGTGGAATCCAAGAACACCCATTGTTAATGATCAGCTCATGTGACTGATGCATGCGGGATCCCTACAAGACGGAGAAGCAACCCTGAGGTGCCCTACACCAGGCTGTATCAGAACCAGCTGCGGAGCTTTGCCCACATTTCTTGTCCCTGGCCCCAGTCTGAGATATTCTGATTCAGCAAGTCTGGGCGGGCCTCAGATCCCTGCAGTCTTTTCAAAAATTCATTTTCCCCAGCTTTTCTGAAGATTTGGATTCAGTAGGACCAGGATGTGGCCCTAAACACTATTTTAAACAACTTCCCCAAGGGATACTTATGCTCCTGTGAGGGTGACTCACAAAACAGAAGCTTGTTGAAAGTAGTCACCAGACAGATCCTGTCCCTACATCAATTCCAGGATATAGGCTGTCCCTCCGACACCTCGTCTCCTTGATCTTTCACTTCAAAATTATTATGATCAATACCATATACACAGCTTTTGCCTTTTGATGGCATGTGTATGCTGTGTGTTTGTGTGTGTGTTTGTGTGTGTGTATGTGTGCGTGTTTGTGTGTGTGTTTGTGTGTGTGTGAGAGAGAGAGGGGTGGGGGGAGAGATGGTTTGAGCAGAGGCCCACTTGCTTCATAACTGCCCACAGCTTGAATGTTCAGGATATGAGAGATTTGACTAGATCACAGTGACCTCATGTTTTATGACTTAGCACTTAACAGCTAAAAAATGACTTCAAAAAAGTAAAAACAACCACAAAAACAACAACTGATCATAAAAATATGATGCCTCAATGAAAACCAAAATTTACACAACTGCAGCATCTAATAGACATGCCATTAGGATGCTATGACTCCGCACAGGGCCAGCCTGGAGCCTCACTGTGGAATATTTATGGCTGGCTCCATCAGGACAGAGGCAGTTACAGAAATAGGCTCTGGCTCTATTCAGCCTCGACTTGATGAATGATTGTTTTACTTAGTAATACAGTGAGTGAGAACCAAATTGGAAAACACCTCCGAGGTGAAGCCCAGTAAAATCATATTCATAGATATAGGTTAGGATAATCAGTTCTAAATGGAAGGATTAACCTAGAAATTTAGAAAGTGAATTGATGAAAAAAAAAACAATGCAATGTGTACTGATTAAGAAAAGCACTCAACTTGCTGGAACCTTCAAGTATTTTCTGAAAATTTATTAAAAAAGCCAGATTTCTTCTTCTTTTTTTTTTAAAGTGGCTCCTAATTCTCCTATTTAAAGTTGGGAAAGGAAGAAAAACATACAAAAGGTGAAATACAATAGGCATAAAATACATAATGATCATGAGGATCACCCAATGATAGAAACAGGAGAGGCAGGGACACCTGGCTACATCTGGATACAGCATTTGGTCACAGAATTTGGGGCCAGGACCATTACTGGCATCCAGTGGGTAGAGCCCAGGGAAGCTGCAAAGAATCCTTCCATGCACAGGGCAGCACTACCTCAAAGGTGCATCTAGGCCCTAGTGTTGGCACTGTCGAGAAATCCTGTTCTAGATCATAGCTCCTTGATGGATTTAGCAGAACAATCAACAAACTATTTCAAAAAACAAGGTCTGGGAGGGTGCTGTGGAGTAGCGGGTAAAGTCTCTGCCTGCAATGCCGGTATCCCACATGGATGCTGGTTCAAATCCCGGCTCCACTTTCAATCCAGATTTTTGCTAATGGCCTGGGAAAAACAGCACAAGATGGCCCAAGTCCTTGGGCCCCTGCACCTATGTAGGAGACCCGGATGGAGATCCATGCTCCTTACACTGGCCTGGCCCAACCCTGGCCATTGTGGCCATTTGGTGAGTGAACCAGTGAATGGAATATCTTCCTCTCCCTGCGTGTGTGTGTCTCTCTCTCTCTTTCTCTGAACTATCTCACTCTCTGTAACTGTGTTTCAAATAAATAAAACAAATCATTATACAAAACAAACACACACAAGAAAAAAGCCAAGAAAAACCCAAAGTCTATCAAGTCCTGGTTTTCTGGTTCTGAGATACACGCGGCATTCTAGAGGAAGCCATTTCTCATCTGACAGTCTGATGTTGTCCCCCCCCAGACACCACAGGCAAGTCCCCATCACAGCCCTTGCACCACCAGCCCAGGACACGCTGGCCACGTGCTAGGACATAAGTGAACAAAAGAGCAGCCATGAGATCCACCAGCAGAGCTCTGGGGCTCCCCGGCCCTCCCTTGCTGGCCATATTCAGTGGAGGCCCCCGAGGGACTGAGAGACTTCTTGTGACAAGAAGGGGCGTGGGCGTGAAGGAGCTGCGTTTGCTTGTTTCACTCTTCTGCTGTCTGCACCAGGAGCTGGAGTTTATTTTCCTTCTTTGCCTCACTCTGACAGGAATATAGATTTGGTTTCATTAAACATTTTACTTAATCGCCCGAGATGAACAAACACATCTACTACGTGCTTTCCACACTCCTTCTTGTGGGGCTGCTAAGTGGAGCTGTTAAAACAAACAAGAGAAATGTGGGGTCGGGGTTCTGCTACCTGCTGGGAGCCCAGCGAGCCCGCATCCCCTCCGTGCTCTCCCCAGCCCTGCTCTGCACCCCTCGGGAGCAGGGCCTTCTTCTCCTCAATGCCTGAGGACAAGAGGTGCTACCACTTTCAGTGAGCAAGCTCTTCAGGTCAGACCAGGACCTATCCGCGTACACCTACCAGCAGGGGTTTCCAATAAGTTAAAAAGGAGTTGACAGGAGCTGGTGCTGTGGTGCAGCGGGTTAAAGCCCTGGCCTGAAGCACCAGCATCCCATACGGGCGCCTATTCTAGCCCCGGCTGCTCCTTTTCCAATCCAGCTCTCTGCTATGGCCTGGGAAAGCAGTGGAAGATGGCCCAAGTCCTTGGGCCCCTGCACCTACGTGGGAGACCTGGAAGAAGCTCCTGGCTCCTGGCTTCAGATTGGCACATCTCCGGCTGTTGCGGTCATCTAGGGAGTGAACCAGCGGATGGAAGACCTCTCTTTACCTCTCTCTGTAACTCTGTCTTTCAAATAAATAAAATAAATCTTTTAAAAAAAGGGAGTTGACAGTCGATATTAAAGCTTTACCTGATCACTTTGTAAGTTTGATTCTGTCAAACACGTTTCTGTCAAGATGCCTTTATGCTGGCTGTGCCCTTTACCTGGGTTACACCTGTCTCTCTCTCTCTCTCTTGCTTGCTCTCTCACTCTCTGGCAGATAAACACATGGCTCTCCCATTTCATTCAAGCCTTTGCCCAAATGCCACCTTATCAGAGAGAGCTCTTCCAACCAAGCTACATAAAGCAGCAGTCTCCTACCATGCCACTCTACTTCCTATTTTTTTTAAAAAAGATTTAATTATTTATTTGAAAAGCAGAGTTAGGGTGGGAGGGAGGGAGAGAGAGAGGGAGAGAAAGAGAGAGAGAGAGAGAGGGGCAGGCAGAGAGAAGGAGAGATTTTCCATCTGCTGGTTCATTCTCCAAATGGCCACAATGGATGAAGCCAAGAACCAGGAGCTTCTTCTGGGTTTCCCACATGAATGCAGGGGCCCGATGACTTGAGCCATCTTCTGCTGCTTTCCTGGGTGCATTAGCAGGGAGCTGGATTGGAAGTGGAGCAGCCGGGACTTGAACCAGTGCCCATATGGGATGCCTGTGTGGCAGGCCACCACTTAACCCACTGTACCATGATGCAGCTCCACTCTACTTCCTTTTATTCTGCTTTCATAAACCACTGTCCCTTCCTGACATCACTGGGTTCCCTTTCAAGGATGGAAGCTCCATCAGCAATAGACCAAAATCTTTGTCTACAGTTTTCACCATCATACCCTCAGTCCCTAGAACAGTAGCCAGCCTATAGTAGGTGCTCAGTACCTGTCTGTGGACAGAAAGAAAGTCTCCCCCATGCACATGTGATGAGTTATTTAATGCATTACTTAATCCCTGCTCTTTTAACCAGTTCCACATGTCTGCCTCTGGTTATTACTTAGTATTTATCAAAACAGCCTAACTAGGTGCTTCTGAAGACTCCCGAGGAGCTGAGCAAGATCACAGTGCACGGCCTCTGTGGCCCCTGCCCTGTCACTGTCACCCTCTCCATGTCCTCACATAGGGAGTTCCTTAAATCCTGGCTTAAGGGCTTTGCTGTACCTGGGAAGAAAACCCTCCCCTGACTTCTGCACACAGAGCCGCTGAACTACTTCTTCAGAATCCTGGCAGAATGTAAAAATAAAGGAAACCTCCTATCTTTAAAACTGTGTAAAATACCCTCATGGTTTTGTCTGTGACCCTGAAGCCTCTTTTTTTTTTTCCCCTCCCCAAACTCCTTTTATTTTTGTAAAAGAATGCACTATGCATTGGCATCTGGCTTGTAAAAATAAATACAGTGACTGGTTTTCCCAAATAACGTGGCCTAATCATCGTGAGCCCCTGAAAAGATGTCCCCCGAGACGTGGCAATCTTGCGAGCGATCTGCTCCCGGGTCCAGGCACAGAGAGGGCAGCAACATAGGTTGAGTTACATGTCCCAGAGTGTCTGCCTTGGGAACACGGAGTGACTCGCGACTCCATCGCAGTAGATGTTTTCCAGGGCTGGGTGGACAGCCAGTGCTTGCTGCTGGTTTAAAACAGACTTGTTAGGACTCAGTGTACGTTTGATCATCTGAGAGTTTGTGCCAGCAAGGGCTGTTGACATTTGTCCAGATTGCTTTTATAACTTTACCTAAAGGCAGAAGGAAGTTTGGGAGTATTTGTTGGTCAAAATTAAGCAATGTTGCTATGAAGTCACTGGATATCAATCTTATTGTTCAATCGAGTATCAATATTTGGAGATATTATTATTTTTTAAAAGATTCATTTATTTGTTTGGAAGGCAGAGCTGTAGAGAGAGGGAGAGACACACAGAGAAATCTTCCATCCACTGGTTCACTGCCCAGACAGTAGCAACAGCCAGGATTGGGTCAGACTGAAGCCAGGAATCAGGGGCTTCTTCCAGGTCTTCCACATGGGTGGCAGAGGCCCAAACACTTGGGCCATCCTCTGCTGCCTTTTCCCAGGCGGGGAGCTGGATCTGAAGTGGAGCAGCCAGGACACAAACCGGCACCCATATGGGATGCCGGTGTGGCAGGCGGCAACTTTACCTGCTGAGCCACAATGCGGGCCCCTTGGAGATAATATTTTAAAGTACCGAATTAGGGGCCAGCATTGTGGTGCAGCAAGTTAAGAGGCTGCTTGAGATGCTGCCATCCCCTCTGGGAGTCACAGTGTGAATCCCGGCTGCTCTGCTTCTGATTCAGCTTCTTGCTAACATGTCTGAGAAGGCATTGAGTGATGCTCCCCTGCCACCCACTTGGGAGACCCAGATGGAGTTCTGGCTTTTGGCTTCACCCTGGCCCAGCCCTGGCTGTTGTGACTATTTGGGGGAGTGAAACAGTAGATGGAAGACCTCTGTCCCTCTGCCTTTCTAACAAACAAACAAACAAATCTTAAAAATAAAAAAGCCCACTAAATCAAAAGAGTCTGAACTGAATTTGATTTAGTTCAACACATAATTATTATTTATTGTGGTAACATTAAAATTTTTAATAAATATTTTAAAATGGCTCAACAATAAACTAAACCTAATTTATTAGGTATTGATTTTCAACAATAAACCCACAAACTTATTTAAGCAAAAGAAGCATGACTGAAATTTTAATTATTGTACAACTATTAACTGAATTTATTGTAGGAAACTATTGCTTAACATGCAAACTTTAAAGCACCACGTCAGGAAACTAATTTATTTTTAATCATTACTTCACTGTTTACAACCAACTAGAAAATAGAAACACTTTCTTTTTGCTTTCAATGCCAGCCTCTGCTTTCAGAATTTTTGGTTAGAATGCAAATGCTCTAGGAGCTGGCACTGTGGCACACTGGGTCAGCTGCCACCTGTTTTGCTGGCATTTCATATTGGAGTACTGGCTCAAGTCCCAGGAGCTCTGCTCCCAGTCCAGCTCCCTGCTAATGCAACAGAGGATGGCCAAGTGCTTGGAGCCCTGCCATCCAAGTGGGAGACTCCAGGCTTTGGCAGGGCCCAGTCCCAGCTATTGTGGCCAGCTGGGGAGTGAATCAGCAGATGGAAGATCTCTCTCTGTCTCTCCCTCCCTGTCACTCTGCCTTCCAAATACATAACATTGATCTTAAAAAAGGAAACAAACAACAATAACAACAAAACATTGCAAATGCTCCAGAGCAGACTGCTCCTTTGGTGGCCTCTCAGCAGTTCAGATGCTCAAGTAATTACCACCATCTTTCTCATTCAACAGTGATGACAGAGCACTTAGTAGCCATTCATTTTTTTAAAAATATTTACTTATCTATTTGAAAGGCAGAGTTACAGAGAGGCAGAGGCAGGGGCAGAGAGAGAGAGAGAGAGAGAGGTCTTCCATCCACTGGTTCACTTCCCAAATGGCTGCAATGGCTGGAGCTGGGCTGATCCAAAGCCAGGAGTCAGGAGCTTCTTCTGGGTCTCCCATGGGGGTGCAGGGGCCCAAGGTCTTGGGCCATCTTCAGCTGCTTTCCCAGGCACATCGGCAGGGAGATGGATCGGAAGTGGAGCAGCCAGGACTTGAACCAGCGCCCGTACCCAGCAATGGCCCCAGGAGAAATTCATTTTTACAGAGGCATGTCTATGGGCTTCCATGTGCTTTGCAACAAATCAATATACCAAAAAGATAACTGGAACTGAATGTAGATCTGTCATATCGTTCTGTGGGGCTTTGGCAAGACTCCTACCCATCCGGAGCCTCAGCTTGCCGAGCCTGGACACAGGTCGTAGCTTTGTCTGCCTCATTTAGTTTGTTGTGATGATGTGCACTATGCATGGAGGAGAGCTGAGCAGTGGAAGTACACGCTAATGTGCAAAACTGCAGGTGCATTTCTCAGCAACCTCCTTCCCTTTGTCATCGCACACGTGCACTGTCAGCCCCGTGAGAGCACAAACCAGGCTTCTCCTCCTGGGGCCCGCCAGTAAACAGTTCTTGATTAAGTGAGCAATCTAGGTGCAAGTGCCTTGCGAATTGTAAAGCTGGGTGAAATGCCATTAGTGGTATAATTTATAACGTTCAATTCTCTGCAACAACTTACTCCACCCATAGCCCTGATATTTATTTCTCATGAGTGTTGAGGGAACACTTGACTCCTGAGAGAAAATTCTTTCAGGCTAATGAAGTCCTGAAGTTCAAAAAGCCTCTGCTTCAGTTCTGAACCCAATGACAAGACTGATTCTGCCCCACGTACAGCTGGGCTGAGGCAGCGCAGCCTACAGCACTGAGTCAGGCTAGACTCTGCAGGATGGGTCCTGATCCCCAGACACATGGCAGGGTGATCGCCAAGCTACACAGGGAGTTGAACAAAGCCAGCCCTGCGCCTGGTAGAATGTTTTCACTTCTGGGCTGTGCTGCTTTTAAGGAGCCTGGAGTCCTGGCTGGGGCGTGGGCTCAGTTCTCCGGAGAATGCCGGCATGCAGAGGGGGACCAGCTGAGGGTCTCTAAGCAACCGTAGCACCTCTGGTGGCTAAGCCAGGTCACCTCCTTTCTATCTCCCACTGTGATAGTGAGAACTTGCGCTGCTGGGGCTCGCAACCTGACCCCTTCTTCCCCAGTTCTGAGGGCTTTGGGAAGGAGCTGGCAGGAGCACAGCGCATCTGAAAGCAGAAATGCTTGTGAAGAGGGCCTTGCCCCCGGGCCACAGCACACACCTCCACATCCAGTAAATCAGGGGCTTTCACTTTTTTTACATCACTGCCCTGGGACCTTCCCAAATTGCCTGGAACAAATTTGAAAGGGCCCCAGAGCAAGAGAAATATTGGTTTGTGACAAGCACATGACCCAGGCTGAAGGTTAAATACAGGGAACAGTGAAACAGATACTAAGCCTTCTAGATGAGTAGCAATTGTGTGTAAACACACTGAGAATTGCAGCTCTTCCCAAAAATATGTCCGTGGAGTAGCAATTACTCCCTAGTAACAGCCAATCCTTCCAGTCTCAGAGCTTCCACATTTGAAGCCCAAACCACCTACATTCTCAAACTGCACACCATTGCTTAGGTCTGGGAGGCTCTAGGTTTGGAAATCTGGCTTCTACTCCCAGCTCTGCCTTAATCACCTACAGAAATGTGCGCAATTTGCTCCACATATTTTGTCTTGGTAAAATGAGAATAATCATACCCTAGACCATAGTAACTTTGTTCTAGGTAAATAATTGGCTTGAAGCTTGAAAAAGAAACCACAAAGCTGGAGGTTACAGGTGTAGCAGGTTAGGCCTCGCCTGGGACCAGGGTGCCTGGGGTCCAGTCCTGCCTCCACATCCAGCTTCCTGCTGATGTGCACTCTGGGAGGCAGCAGATGATGGCTCAAGCACTTTAGTCCCTGCCACACACAGGTGAGGCCCAGATGGAGTTCCTGGCTCTTGGCTTTGTATGGTCCAGCTCTGGCTCATGCAGGCCTTTGGGTGAACCAGCCCAAAGTGAACTAGAGGATGGAAGATCTTTCTTTTCTCTCTTTCTCCCTCAGCCTTTCAAATAAATAAATAAATAAACTGAAAGGGGAAAAATGTTTCAGAAGAATATTAAATGACATAGTAAATGATGGTAAAATTTAAAAAGAAAAAATATATAAACGAGTAATTTGAAAAATGCTCTAAATACAATTGTTCGGGATAAACAGAATGACGGCCTTCTAAAGATGTCCATTTTCTAGAACCTTTCAATTAAGGTGGGATGGGATCAAAATTAGTAATCACCTGACCTAAAAATGAAGAGATTACCCTGGATTATCTGGGTGAGCCCAATGCAATCATAAGCATGCTTTCAACATGGGAGAAGGTGACAGAAAATTCAGCACGCTGGTATGGCGCAACACAAGAAAGACCCTACTGGCTGTTAGTGGCTCTGAAGGCAGAAGAGGGTCATGGGTCAGGGGGCGTGACAGCCTGTAAGCTGGAAAAGGCAGAGAAATGGAGTCTCTCCCTGGAGTCCTGGAAGGAACTTTATTTTGGCCCAGTGCAGTGACTTATAACCTCCCCGACTGTAAGACAGGAGATCTGAGATGTTTTAAGTCACTAAGTTTGTGTCAGTTTGTGACAGCAGCAGTTAGGGAATGTATGTAGCTCTCCACAGTCTGTACCATTGTCATCGCCCTTTATATTACCTTTCTTCCCATTGTCCTCATTACCTGTATCCAAGCTGTATTCCTTAGAGAGCCTATGAATGAGGTTTCCAACAAAGCATAATTTGGCAAAAATTCTCAGAAAGCAAAGCAGATGGCTATTGCACAGAGGGATTTTTATCTGTAAGAATGCTATCATATCATTTCTATGCAAACAATGCTATACAGTGTTGTTGACATCATTTATTTTGCAAACCCTTTGGTCTTAGTACAAGAGCACACTTCAGGGGCTGGTTTATGGCACAGTTCATTAAGCCATTGCTTCTGACGTGGCATCCTACATCAGAGGGCCAGTTCAAGCCCTGGATGCTCTGTTTCCAATTCAGCCCCCCTGCTAAGGCGCCTGGTAAAGCAGTGGAAGATGGCCCAAGCACATGGTCCCCTGCCACCCATGTGGGAGACCTGGATGAGGTTCCTGGCTCCTGGCTTTGGCCTTGCCCAGACTTGGGTTGCTGTGGCCATTTAAACAGTGAACCAGTGGATGGAAGATAACATTCTCTCTCTCTGGCTTGCTCGCTCTCAATCTCTGTTTTTCAAATAAGTAAATACATCTTAAAACACACACACACACACACACACTTTGGGGCAGGCACCGTGGCTCACTTGGCTAATCCTCCATCTACAGTGCTGGCATCCCATATGGGCACCGGGTTCTAGTCCTGGTTGCTCCAGCATCTCCCGTATGGGAGACCAGGAGGAGGCACCCAGCTCCTGGCTTCGGATCGGTGCAGCACCAGCTGCAGCGGCCATTTTGGGGGGTGAACCAACGGAAGGAAGACCTTTCTCTCTGTCTCTCTCTCATTGTCTAACTCTATCTGTCAAATAAAAAAAAAAAAAAGCACACTTCAGAGTGAATAGATTTTATCATACTATTAGGAATTTTATTTAGAATATCTCTGTTAACATAGATAAAAGATATGAACTGATCATTGTTCTTCCAATTATAAGCTCTATATTTTATAGCACATCACTTCATTTCTTTGCCTCCAATCTCTCTTTCTGTCAAACATCTCATGATAAAACCTAAGAAGTCTTTCTTAGATCCTTTCCAGTCTTAAGAAGGTTGTTTAACTTTTTTTTTTTTTTTTACAGGCAGAGTGGACAGTGAGAGAGAGAGAGAGAGAGAGAAAGGTCTTCCTTTGCCGTTGGTTCACCCTCCAATGGCCGCCGCGGCTGGTGCGCTGCGGCCGGCGCACCGCGCTGATCCAATGGCAGGAGCCAGGTGCTTCTCCTGGTCTCCCATGGGGTGCAGGGCCCAAGCACTTGGGCCATCCTCCACTGCACTCCCGGGCCACAGCAGAGAGCTGGCCTGGAAGAGGGGCAACCAGGACAGAATCCAGCACCCTGACCGGGACTAGAACCCGGTGTGCCGGCGCCGCAAGGCAGAGGATTAGCCTGTTGAGCCACGGCACCGGCCTAACTTCTTATTTCCTATGAGAGACCATGACCTAGATGAAGTAAGTTTTGTGACTGATCTATAGTCACACTGAATTTTAGAGGATGAATGTTTACAACCGAAGCATGAAGTGCAGACATACACGAACAGATGCTAATCACAGAGGTCAGTGAATGTGTACAAAGTGAACATCTCCATGTACCCCAGAGCTAAAGAAAGATGAAGACCATTAAGTGCCTGGACACCTCCCCTGTGGCCCTCCCGGCCATCCCCCTAAAAGGGAACTGCTATTCTCATTTCTATCACTTTTATTGGTTTTTCACATTTTTGAACTTTATAGCAACTTAATTATAAAGTTATACAACTTGAACTGCTTTCTCTGGCTTCTCTCGACATCATGTTTGTGGGGTTCATCCGTGTTGCTGTCTGCCACTGTAACTCATGACTGTTTGTTTCTAGACAGTACTTTATTGCATGAATATATAACACTGTAATGTATTTTCTTAGCCATTGTTGATGGAAATTTGGGCTACTGCCATTTGGAGACTATACTAACTTAGATTTTGCTTCTCAAATGAATATGTGTATAATGTAAGTATTTTATTCTATTTAACTGAACTTGGTATTCCTTCCCTATGTATTGCAAATATACATAGTTTTGATTTTCTGTCCAGAAAGAAGTTTTAAAAAGAGGCACTTGGGCTGTAGCAGATTGGCTTTCTCTGGATCCTATACCTTAACTTGTGTGAAAAGAGGATTTTTAGAGGCACTTGTTTCCATGCCAATGAAGAGGACTGAACTAGCTGATGACAGAGGCCTCCATTAATGCCAGTCCAGTGCAGTTTACATGTAGAATTAACCTGCCAGCAACAAGAAGGCAGCGTGAGTGTTCCTGAAGAGTCCTCAAACCTCTAGATTTGGAAACAGAGCCAGTGGGACTGCTTTGTTGGCAAGTACCATAGACTGGAAGATTGAGGCAGGAAACGCGGACTCTGTGACACAGTATACAGGCGTCTTCTTGAACTGAAGGCACAGGACCAGGATGCAAGCCGGCATGAGCTTTCTCTCCATTTCTCTGGTTCTCTCCGCTGCTCAGTCTACCTGGTGAGCAAACCTCTTGGTTTTAGATCTTGACTCTCTCGGCCCTCATTCCAACATGGCCCCCTCAAAACCTAAAGTGACCCAAAATTAAAATTAAGGCTTATAGAGCCCCAGTTTCTGGATGGGGTGGGGTGGAGAAGTGACAGCATGATTGGTTAAGGTTTGGGAAAATGTCCTCAAAGTCACTTAAAATACACACAGAAGAATTGAGAGAGGAGAAGTCTCTGGTCATTCAGAATAATGACACAGCATGTCATGATGCTGTGAGTCGGGCTTTAGGAGCCACGGCTGCCACGTGAAGAGAAGGCTTTCTTCACGACAAGCAAGAGTTTGCATTCTTTGTCCTACGGTATGGACAGAAAGGGTGGCTTTTGAAACCAAATAGGCCTAGCTTTTCTTTAAAAACATTTTTTAAAAGATTTATTTAATTTATTTGAAAGAGTGACAGGAAGAGAGAGAGAGAGTGAAATGAGAAAGAAAGAGAGAGAGAGATTCTATCTTCTGATTCACTCCCCAAATGGCCACAACAGCCTGGGCTGGGTCGAGCCAAAGCCAGAAGCCTGGAACGCCATCTGGGTCTCCCACACGGGCCATCTTCTGCTGCTTTCCCAGGTTCATACCTGGAAGCTAGGTTGGAAGCGGAGTGGCCAAGACTCACATCAGCAGTCTGGTATAGGATGCTGGCATCCCAGGTGGCACCTTAACCCTCTTGGCCACATCACTGGACCCAAGCCTAGTTTTCAGTTTAAGTTCTGCCACTTCTATTTGCATTTCTTTGGGCAAGTTACTTAACTTCACTTTATCCATTTCCCTCATCTGTAAAATGGGTATAATAATACTGACCACCTCATATAGTAGCTCCGAAAGCAGATGTACAAGAATCAAACACATCATCTTTTCTAGGCTGAAAGGTGAGGTGCCACTCAAATTAAAGAGGAGCGGGGGGTGGGGGGAGAAGATTAAACTAGAAGGAGAAGCCTCGTGTCGTCTGTTTCTGACATCTCTAGCTGTAGGATCTTAGGCACATATTGTGGTACACTATGTCTCAGCTCCCTGACAAACAAGAAAGAGGGTTCAGGATTGGACTGCCCTTGGGAGTTCAAGGTTTCCCACACGTACATGTGTGTTGTGGGACCTGGGTGTGGGAAGGGTCAAAAGCAAGGAAGTCCAATTTGATAAAATTTCTCCTGCCACCTTCCCCCTCTTATTTTTGTCTGTTTTATAAGTTGAGGTTTGGCCTCAGATGCATTTTGGGGAGTGGGGTGGAGACTCGCTGCTTAAAACATTGGAAAGCGTCTTGACAAACCTCAGGGGAGATTCCCTCTCTCGGCTTTTCTCACTCCACAACACGAGGCTCTGCTAAATGCCTTCCATTGTTGAGGCCGGGCCACCTTCCCAGTCAGAAGCAGCCTGGACATTTTCAGCAAACCGTTAAGTCATCTGTCTTGGGACAGCAGGAAAAACAAACCCGGCAAAGGGGTGGCTCACACATACAGAGACTCATCCAACTTGTCCAGAAAAATAAACCCGACACACTCTCTCAGAATGCCTTATTAATAGCACGTAGGAAATGGCACAGGACCATAAAGATGTCTTTAAATGTGGGTGAACGGCCCGTGCTTTGCATTGATTATGGCCTGAGATACCCCAGCTTTTTTTTTTTTTTTTTTTTTGACAGGCAGAGTGGACAGTGAGAGAGAGAGAGAAAGGTCTTCCTTTACCGTTGGTTCACCCTCCAATGGCCTCTGTGGCTGGCGTGCTGCAGCCGGCGCACCACGCTGATCTGACGCCAGGAGCCAGGTGCTTTTCCTGATCTCCCATGCGGGTGCAGGGCCCAAGCACTTGGGCCATCCTCCACTGCACTCCCTGGCCACAGCAGAGAGCTGGCCTGGAAGAGGAGCAACCGGGACAGAATCCGGCGCCCCGACCGGGACTAGAACCTGGTGTGCCGGCGCCACAGGTGGAGGATTAGCCTATTGAGCCGCGGCGTCGGCCAAGATACCCCAGCTTTATCAGAGGATGGCCCAAGAGCACAGAGCTGTGCTGACTCGTCACCCTTACCCAAATAGCCGGTCCTTGGTGGAAACTGTGCAAACATACATCTCTCTCTCTCTCTCTCTCTCTCTCTCTCTCTCTCTCTCTCTCTTCCCTCTCTCAAGGCCCACCACTGATGGACAAATCTAAACAGAAGATATTCTTGGGGGATGACAGACCTAGCTTGTGCATCCTGTGCTGCCCTGAGCCAGGTAAACTGGCCAAAAAGCAGATTAGCCCCTTGATTACAAACTTGTTCTTAGAACAACCACCACGGGAGGAAAAGAAAGTCTCCATTCTTTCTGTAAGTGAAGTTCACCAACAAACAGCATATTGAAATCAATGATGCCAGAAAGCACCCTAAAAAGGATCTAGTCCATAATTCTCAGATTTGGAGATTTTCTCACAGGAGCCAAAAATGTGATATAGTGAAAAACAGTTTGACCAGAACATTTATTCTGGTTGAGGGAGATATAGGGGGCTGAGCCCTGCCTATTCCACATACCCTCTCCCTTCTCTATCACAACAGGCCTCTCGGGACGGACCCCTGAGACACCTCCATGACTCTCTGAGAGCTCCTAGTGCAACTTCAAATTCACTCCTTTGTCCAATCTTCCCCACTTTGAGATAGCAAAACTAGGTGCATCGTAGCCAAATGGTTTACCTAAAACCCAGGGCATGGTGAAAAGGTGGACTGGAGCTAAAGCAAGGCTTGATGTTCAGTCCCATGTTCTCGCTATTATGAACCTTGGTATTGTTCTGAGAAGACATTAGACCATCAGCTTGTAGGAGGCATGCACTCAGATATAAACTGCTCAGACACAATTAAGGTTTCTTCTTGGCTTAGCTAAAGAATGTCTAAGAGGAAGAAAGGAAAGCAGGAAGGGAGGGAGGGAATTAAAAGCAGGTACAGGGGCAGCACTGTGGTGTAGTAGGTTAAGCATCCACCTGTGGAGCCAGCATCCCATATGGGTGCCGGTTGGAGTCCTAGCTGTTCAACTTCCAATCCAGCTCTCTGCTATGGCCTGGGAAAGCAGTAGAAGTTGGCCCCGGTACTTAGGCCCCTGCACCCGTGTGGGAGACCTGGAAGAAGCTCCTGGCTCCTAGCTCTTGGCTTCAGATTGGCTCAGCTCTGGACACTGTGGCCATTTGTGGCGTGAACCAGTGGATGGAAGATCTCTCTGTCTCTCTCTTTGTAAGTCTGCCTCTCAAGTAAATAAATAAATCTTTTTCTTAAAGCAGGGGCAACTAAACTCACCCTCCATAAAGTCACACTCAAAACTGTCATAAGTAATTAGAAAGGAAAAGAGACCGTACCAACTTGATTATTTGTGCACTAAAATTAATGACTTCAGTGAGTCTCGAAGGAATGACATGGTCCAAGCCCCCATCCTTCCATCCCACCAGCAGTCCCTATTCTTACACATCCATGGCTGCTGGAAGACAGAGGCGAACGACCCCAGACTGACAAACTCAGTTTGAGGAGAAAAAGACATGGATTGATAATAAGATTTATGTTGGGAACGGAGTTGGGGAAGAAAGGCAAGGGCAGTGCAGGGTGGGACAGAAGAGGAGAGGAAAGGAGACTACAGTGGGGGCTAGTGGTCGGCAGGGCTGGGGTGTGGAGAAGGAAGAAGGCAGGTGGACACCTGTATGGGAGGAGTGCTATGCCCTAAACAGCAAAGACCAGACTGGCAGACAGCGGGCTGAGAGAGAGAGACCCTTGGGATCCCAGGGAACAAGGAAACCACAGACGGTCACTTCCTTTCTCCCCACATTAGCTACCTCACCTATAAAATGTGGTTACAAATATACTGAATCTTTAATAAACAAAGAAGAGTTTATTGAGCCCTTCATAGTATATAATCCTAGTATTAGGTATCTGGTCAGTTGTTTAGGTTTGTTAGTGCAAACTGTGGAAGAAACATGTTTTTGTTTTATGACCGAGCACAACCTGTATTTATACTCCAGTCAGACCCTTTCACAAACATCCCACCATGCTAAAGGGTCATTGGCTGGGGTCTGGAGCTAACCCCACCAGCCCCTGCCTAATATCTTCTTAGAAAATTGCATGTGTGCATCAGAACCAGCAGCTTTGCGTGTGTGGACTCCATGCCACATGGACTTAAAGGTTAAGATGCTCACATCAGACCCAGACAGACCGGTGTTCGATTCCCAGCCACTTCTAGCCAGCCACAGCATCCTCAGAAAAGCACTTAACTCTTCTGTCTCAGTTTGGGGCAATAATACTAATGGTACCAAACTGACAATGCATTAGGGCAACTGTGAGAATTACAATACATACAAAAACAGTCATGAATACAGGGGCCTCTATGAGTGTGGGACGTTGATGGTAGGCCCCTGGATAGAACTGAGGTCTCTAAGCTATATGTGTGTCTTTGGAGGGTGGGTGATGGTGGTGGTGATGGTGGCAGGGAGAGGATCTCTACCAAGGACAAAGGGGGAAATTTAGTGATATTGATGGGATAAATAGGAGTCCTTCTCCCATCTCTCACTTCTTTCTCTGAGCCTGGTAATAAGATTTCATCATGCTTCTCAGTGAGGAAAACCATACTAAGCAATTTGCTTCTCACCAGGACAATGTATTTTTTCTTTCTTCTACTGGGTAATTAGGTGCAAACAAAATTCAGTTTCTAAAACACTTAATTCTAGAACATTGTGGGGTCATTTTCCATCAGTCTGAATACAGAATATCCCAATTTATTTATTCGTTCATTTTTATTTTAAAATTTTTTAAATGGGCCTGTGCTGTGGTATAGTGAACTAGATCTCTGCCTATGGCACTGGCATCGCATATAGGTGCTGGCTTGTGTTCTGACTGCTGCTTTTTCCATTCAGCTCTCTGCTACGGCCAGGGAAAGCAGGAGATGGCCCAAGTGCTTGGGCTCCTGCACCCACATGGGAGACCCAGAAAAAGTTCCTGGCTCCTGGCAATAGATCGGCCCAGCTCCAGCCATTGTGGCCATCTGGGGAGTGAACCAGCAGATGGAAGACCTTTCTCTCTGTCTGTAACTCTACATCTCAAATAAATAATAAAATAAAATCTTAAAAAAAGATTTATTTACTTGAAAGGCAGTGAGAGAGAGAGAGAAAAAGAGATCTTTTTTTTGACAGGCAGAGTTAGAGAGAAAGGTCTTCCTTCCATTGGTTCACCCCCCAAATGGCCGCCATGGCCAGCGCGCTGGGCCAATCCAAAGCCAGGAGCCAGGTGCTTCCTCCTGTTCTCCCAAGCGGGTGCAGGGCCCAAGGACTTGGGCCATCCTCCACTGCACTCCCGGGCCACAGCAGAGAGCTGGACTGGAAGAGGAGCAACTGGGACAGAATCCAGCGCCCCAACCAGGACTAGAACCCGGGGTGCCGGTGCTACAGGCGGAGGATTAGCCTAGTGAGCCACAGAAATGGCCTAGAAAGAGATTTATTTATTTATTTATTTATTTATTTTTTTACAGGCAGAGTGGACAGTGAGAGAGAGACAGAGAGAAAGGTCTTCCTTTGCCGTTGGTTCACCCTCCAATGGCTGCCGCGGCCGGCGCACCGCGCTGATCCGAAGGCAGGAGCCAGGTGCTTCTCCTGGTCTCCCATGGGGTGCAGGGCCCAAGGACCTGGGGCATCCTCCACTGCACTCCCTGGCCACAGCAGAGAGCTGGCCTGGAAGAGGGGCAACCAGGACAGAATCCAGCACCCCGACCGGGACTAGAACCCGGTGTGCCGGCGCCGCAACGTGGAGGATTAGCCTGTTGAGCCACGGCGCTGGCCTAGAAAGAGATTTTTTTTTTAATTAAACTTTTATTTAATGAATATAAATTTCCAAAGTACAGCTTATGGGTTACAATGGCTTCCCCCTCCCAAAACTTCCCTCCCATCCGCAAACCTCCCCTTTCCCGCTCCCTCTCCCCTTCCAATCACATCATGATTCATTTTCTATTCTCTTTATATACAGAAGATCAGTTTAGTATATATTAGGTAACGATTTCAACAGTTTGCCCCCATATAGCAACACAAAGTGAAAAAAAATACTGTAGGAGTACTAGTTATAGCATTAAAGAAGAGTGTACAGCACATTAAAGACAGAGATCCTACATAATATTTTTTTAAAAAAATTAATTAATTTTCTATGCCATTTCCAATTTAACACCAGTTTTTTTTTTCATTTCCAATTATCTTTATATACAGAAGAGCAATTCAGTATATAATTAGTAAAGATCTCATCAGTTTGTACCCACGCAGAAACACAAAGTGTAAAAATACTGTTTCAGTACTAGTTATAGCATCGATACTGCACATTAGACAACACATTAAGGACAGATCCCACATGGAATGTAAGTACACAGTGACTCCTGTTGCTGACTTAACAATTTGACACTCCTGTTCATGGCGTCAGTAATCTCCCTAGGCTCTAGTCATGAGTTACCAGGGCTATGGAAGCCTTTAGAGTTCGCTGACTTTGATCTTATTCCGATAGGGTCATAGTCAAAGTGGAAGTTCTCTCCTCCCTTCAGAGAAAGGTACCTCCTTCTTTGATGGCCCCGTTCTTTCCACTGGGATCTCACTAACAGAGATCTTTCATTTAGGTCTTCTTTTTTTCTTTTCCATGGTATCTTGGCTTAGAAAGAGATTTTTCTAACCGCTGGTTTACTCCCCAAATGGCCACAATGGTTGGGCTAAGCTGAAGTCAGGAGTCTGGAACTCCATCCGGCTCTCCCACGTGAGAGAGCACTTGACCATCCTCCTACGCCTTTCCAGGTGCATTAGCTGGGCATTGGATTGAAAGTGGAGCACCTGGCCAGCGCTGCGGCTTAATAGGCTAATCCTCTGCCTGCGGCGCCGGCACCCCGGGTTCTAGTCCCGGTCGGGGCGCCAGATTCTGTCCTGGATGCTCCTCTTCCAGTCCAGCTCTCTGCTGTGGCCGGGGAGTGCAGTGGAGGATGCCCCAGGTCCTTGGGCCCTGCACCCCATGGGAGACCAGGAGAAGCACCTGGCTCCTGGCTTCGGATTGGCATGGTGCACCGGCTGCAGTGTACCAGCCGCAGCGGCCATTGGAGGGTGAACCAACAGAAAGAGAAGACCTTTCTCTCTGTCTCTGTCTCTCTCACTGTCCACTCTGCCTGTCAAAAAAATAAATTAATTGAGAGAGCGGCAAGATGGCAGAATAGGCAGGGAGCACACTATTAGTCCGGGCGAGAGACAGGTTAATAAAAGTGGAGATACTGCAGGGTCAAGGAAGAGTAGGGGATTAAACAGCAGAGGAAACTCTTCCGGAACTAGTGATTCACAGTGGACCTGCGTGGAGAGCGTGGGAGCCCAAGTTTGGGACACCAGCGGCAGACTCAATGCACCAGCGCTGGAACGCGAGGTGAGCCAAACCTCAATAGCCCGAGACACCAGCGGGCAAGCGGAAAGAGGAGACTAAAGGGAACGAGGCTTGAAACTCTGTGGGGAAAAATTCACCAGGCTAACTAGAAGAGAGAGAGGAAAAAAATAAAAAAAGTGACCGATACGGACACAAGTTTCTCTCTCTCCGCTCACCTCTCAAAGGCGAGCAAGACAGAGCAGGCGCCATTTTGGACATACGTCATAAGCAGGGTGACCTCAGGTCTGCACCAGCCCTGAGCCTAGAAGAAAAACCTGACTCTGGGGAGGGGTGAAATAACAGGAGATTAGCATCTAACTTGGCAACCCAGTGGGAGACTGCAGGAGAATTGGAGCACACACTGAGGGCAGCAGAGATTCCCTGTGTGGTCCTTGGGAAAGAGCTTCCGATCTCTGGCTCCTGTGGGTATATCATTTGCCTAACTACCTCCAATTACGTTCAGCTGTGCGGAATTACTTCCCTTTTGAATCAAAAAAAAAAAAGAGAGATTTACCACACCTAACCTGGGAGTGTCATCTTTGACACACCCTCAACCCTGAGGAACCAAACACAGCTCTCAGTCCACACTCATCTCAAGCCTCTAAGGCTCCACTGAAAGCAGACAGTCCACTTAATATAGAGCCATAGTGTAACAAGAAAAAACACCACAGTGAAGAAACCAAATATCTCCAACATGCCAAATAACAAACGCAAAAACCAAGCTAACAAGAACAAGGAAGACACTATGACACCCCCAAATGAAAAAGACACCCCAATTCAAGATTATGAAGATGATGAGATCGAAGAAATGCAAGAAGCGGATCTCAAAAAATTGATAAGAACATTAAGAAGTTCTCAAAAACAAATTCTTGAACTACAGAAATCCTTAATGGACAAGATAGAAAATCTCTCTCGTGAAAATGAAATATTAAGGAGGAATCAAAATGAAATGAAACAACTAGTGGAACATGAAACTGTGATAGTGATGAGAAATCATAATGAAATGAAGAATTCAATAGATCAAATGACAAACACATTAGAGAGCCTTAAAAACAGAACGGGCGAAGCAGAAGAGAGAATATCAGACTTAGAAGACAGAGAACAGGAAAGGAAACAGGCAAACCAAAGAAAAGAAGAAGAAATTAGAAATCTAAAAAATATTGTCGGGAATCTACAGGATACTATTAAAAAACCCAACATTCGGGTTCTAGGAGTTCCTGAAGGCATGGAGAGGGAGAAAGGATTAGAAGGCATTTTCAGTGAGATACTAGCAGAAAATTTCCCAGGTTTGGAGAAGGACAGAGGCATCTTAGTACAGGAAGCTTATAGAACCCCTAATAAACATGACCAAAAGAGATCCTCACCACGACATGTTGTAATCAAACTCACCACAGTGAAACAGAAAGAAAAGATCCTAAAAGGTGCAAGAGAGAAACGTCAGATTACTCTTAGAGGATCTCCAATTAGACTCACAGCAGACTTCTCATCAGAAACCCTACAAGCTAGAAGGGAATGGCGAGACATAGCCCAGGTACTAAGAGAGGAAAAACTGCCAGCCCAGAATACTATATCCTGCAAAGCTCTCATTTGTGAATGAAGGTGAAATTAAGACTTTTCATAGCAAACAGAAACTGAAAGAATTTGTTGCCACTCATCCTGCCCTGCAAAAGATGCTTAAAGATGTGTTACACATAGAAACACAGAAACATGGTCACCAATATGAAAGAAGGTAAAGGAAGGAAACCTCACAGCAAAAGATCACAGGAAGCTCAATTTCTCTTTGACATAGAATTAAACTCTGATGCTCTGTTAAAGCAATGTGTTAAAGTAATCTATTATGTTCTCTTGATGTCTGTTTAATTCTAATTGTTCAAAAACAGCTGAATTTTTATTAAGAGCTATGGGTTATTTAAATATGTGCTTATTTTCAAAGATTTGAATAATCACCTTGTAACAATGATCAAATTTGGTCTATGTTATGTCATGATTTTAAGGAATCTTATTTCAACCAGATATTTTGGATTTTGAGCCTTCTTGGCATTCTTGACAGGCATTCAAAAAATCAAAGTTTCAAACAATCTGGTCTCTAAAATTTCCAGTAAATCCTGGACTTTGGTTTTTCCAGTTTGGGCCCAACTGAAAAAATCGAAGGACCTATGTCTCTCATCTTATAGAGACACCAACTAATCAGGCTATTTGGAGTATATTAGAAGTACTGTCAAGATGTGATGTGGTACCAGACTTTAAGTTTCTATAATGGAAAATGCTATTAATACAAATGTTTGAGAATTAAAAAGTCTAATGATCTTGTGTTACTAGACATGATAGTTATCTTAATGAGAAAGCCCCAGAGGCCTAAAGGGTTAAAATCCTACAGGTGCTTTCAAAAATACTGTGAAGTAAGCAAGTGCCTCTTGTTGGTTGATGAGTTTATAATTTTAAACATGGCGACTTAAAGTCTTTTGTCATCCATAGTTATATATGATGTGCTGCTCATAAAACTAAAGCGTTGTTGGTTCTGTGTTTAGCTGTCCTCCTATAGGTTCCTATGGACTTTTTCCAGCCACTTTTATTGTATTCAGTACTTTGGGATGGCTCTGTAAACAGATGAAGCCAATAATGTATTAACAGTACCAACTGAGAGAAAGTATGGTTAACTGAGGTTACTAAAAACAAAAAGCAATTGAAATCAATTGGCAATCTACAAAAAGAGTTAAAGATTTTAAAATCTATTATTAAAATTGCTATATTGGTCTATTATGCTATGTTATATGTGTGTACATATTGTATGTCCACATGGGGAAATTTTATTAAGAGTTTTATTTTAAATGGCTTATAGATAAGATTGTCCATAAATTTAAGCTGCTAAAATCAATCAAAGATACATTTTAATTTGTGTGACCTGAATCTGTGTATCATATGTTTTAAACGTGTTGGTAGATAGAAACTAAAAACATTTTAGATGGTTGTGCTTAAGTTTACTGGCTAAACAAACTACACCATGTTAGATATTTAAGAGGTGTTCCCAAATACATGATTCTTAAAATTTATAGAAGGCATTGGACCTTCTGGTAAATGTTTTCTTAAGTTGTTATCTAATGGTTGAAACGGTTTGCTAAGTATTCATGTAATATTGCTATTGTCAGCAAGCGATCTAGGACTTGCTCCCTCATTTCTCTATTCTAAGCCCAACTTGTTCTTTCATTTCTCTATTCTCTTCAAGGTAGGAAACTAATTCTATTATAAAGGAATCTGTAGGATGCACAATTTAATCTTTAGACCTTATAAAAGAGATGGCTAACATTTTTCTGTAATAGCATAGCCAAAATAAGAACTTAAATAATAATCTCATAGCTAGATTCACTTCGCCATCAGCGAAGTATACAGTAAGTAGAAAAAACCTCCCTTTCAGACCAAAGGGAAAGAAAGTTTTAAAGTGAGAATATAATTTTCCTCATGGGCATTGTCTACCTTAGAAAAACTACTACAGAACATGCCTGTGACTATAGACTTGTAGTTCAGGCCACCGAAGATTAGAGATGGGAAACGGGCACTCCCTTGACTTGTATCCTCTGGTCTGCTTTAACACAAACCAGGAGGAAAAGAAAGCTCGGCATCAGAAGCAATGGGTGGCAGGCCTATTAATGGCTGATCTGTACAGTGATCTGCCCTCAAGGAGACCCAACAGGCCAGTCCACTGCAGTGGCTTTCAATGTGGTAAGCCTGGGCTTCAGCAGAAGTCAGCTTGTGAAGAGCCCTGGCAGCTCTGCCAAGAGTTAGATCACTGGAAATGGACCTGCCCTGGAGTCGAAGGATGCCCAGGTCAGAGCCACAGATCTTATTGGCTCTAAGCTGAAAAGCCCTTCACTCAGCCTAACTTCCAAAGTGACCACTGCAGCTGAGGGTATGGCCAAGTAGGGTCAGCAACATTGCAGGCAGAACTGTAAATTTCTTGTTAGAGATGCCCCCTGCCTTTACCTGGCCAGCTCTCCTCCCAGGCCAGCCAAGTAATGAAAGTCAACAGAGTGCCTTCCCATAGGAGGTTCACACCTCCCTTAGGATATACCCCATGTGAAGAGATAGATAGGTCTGGGCCTCTGAATTTACAAGGCCTAAAGCCCACCAGATTATTATCAAGCCCCTTCTATCAGGTTCTATTTGCCTCTCAATCAGAAAAATTACTTGTAGCTTAGCACCTTTCTTAGCTCCTCTAATAATGACTCTGTCCTTTGTTCTGGGCCCTGTCTAGTGCACTTGGGCCTCATTCCTTTGTAATCATAACCTCTACTCTACCACCAATGGCTCTACTCCCAACCTGTGTGTACTGATGGTCCTCTTCCCCACTTAATGCTGTATAATTGTTCAAACCTGGTAAATGCCACTCTTAGGATCACTGGTTACTATCCTCACTCTGTCTTTTATGGCCTTGTCTAAATATGATCAGAGTCGGTAAACTTGGAAGGCTTCCATAGCCTTGGCAACTCATGACGACAGCCTAGGATGGTTACTGGCGCCACAAACTAGAGTGTCAATTTGTTGGGTCAACAACAGGAGCCACTGTGCACTTGCTCTTCATGTGGGATCTCTGTCCTTAATGTGCTGTACATTGTGATTTAATGCTATAACTAGTACTCAAACAGTATGTTTCACTTTGTGTTTCTATGTGGGTGCAAACTGTTGAAATCTTTATACTAAATTGATCTTCTGTATATAAAGAGAATTGAAAATGAATCTTGATGCAAATGGAAGGGGAGAGGGAGCGGGAGAGGGGAGGGTTGCGGGTGGGAGGGAAGTTATTGGAGGGGGAAGCCATTGTAATCCATAAACTGTACACTGGAAATTTATATTCATTAAATAAGAGTTAAAAAAATAAATTAATTAATTAAAAAAAAAAAGTGGAGCACCTGGGACTTGAAACGCTGCCCATATGGGATGACAGTGTTGCAGATGGCAGCTTAACTCACTATATCACCACACTGGCTGCTATTTTTCAGTTCTAATTGCTGCTTCATGTGTATTTGACAGCAATCAGAGGTGCTTATGAACTGGCTACACAGAACATCAAAGAGCTTTTAATTCATCCAATAATTAATGTCTCAGTGAGTCCACTAAAATTCACCCAAATCTGACTTTTGAGATCTTCTGCTTTTTTCAGTAGACATTTATTTGTGAAAATGATTGTTTCTTCTTCCCCAAATGTCTATCACATAACCCACTGTGGCTATTGCTTGAATGACCCAGGAAATCACCCCCAGATATGGGATAAATGCAGTTAATCTGGATACCGAGAACACAGCAGCCTTTCTCTCTACAATACGTAGATGGCATGCTACATTTTATTTCTTCCACTGTGAATAGCATGTATTTTCCTGTCTTTAACAACTATAAGTTTTGGCCAAATTTTCATTTATTTTTAGTCATTTTATTTCTATTGTTTTAGCTGAGATTTTCTTTAGTTTTTACTTTCAAAAATTTTTTTCATTAACATATAATACTTGTACATTTTTTATGGGGTGCTGTGTAATATTTCAACACATGTGTAGAGAGTACGCTGATCAATTCACATTTCAATTTCCTTATCTTTTCTTTATGTTTGGAGCCTACCAGCTCCTCTCTTTCAGATCTTTACATACTATGTAATTCATGATTGACTTTCTCGCCTATTTTTTTTTTCCTGGCTTATGAAAAGTATGGATGTAGAGAGATGTACCATGTTATTATCAACATTTTCAAAAAAGATGAAAAATCAGTGTATGTTCCAGCCAGTTTATTCTCTGGTTCATGTCCCTTAACAGAGCTTGGCCAACACTTTTTAACCTACTGGTTTGATTATTTAACTGTTCTTATCAAGGCCAGCTAAAATGGTAACCATTAACTTAAGAAATAGTGTATCAGAGGTGCAATGTACCACAAGTTTGAGTTCAATAATTTCTTACCACTTCTGGAGTAATGCTCCAGGAAAATATCAGTAAGTCTTACAATGGTATTTATCTACCATGAAAAAAATAGTTTCAAACACAGTAAAAAAAAAAAAAAAGTGTTCTAAGAAACTACTGTCTTCAAAACCAACTGGATTTGTCATGTGAAAGCCTTGCTCTCGAAGGTAGGTGATGGATTTTCAGTTCTGCAGAAAACCTTGCACAGATTCGATCTCCCATAAGAATTACATTCCACATTCTGTATTTCTTTCCCAAGATTTCAAAGTAGCCCACACTGTCTGCGAATCCACTGTCTTTTGCATATGTACTCTTTTGTATGACATTTAATTGATGGCTTGTCTGAATGCTTTCCCTAATTACCCGATTCCTAAGAAGGTCACATTTCTCTGGACTGATCTAATCATTTGGATCACTCTTGGCTCTTTTGGTTGCAAATGACAACATTCCAACTTGATCCAGATTGGGCAATAAAAAGAGATTTATTTGAATCACCTGTCAAGGCATGGGAACATCAAGGGTGGAGCTGGCTCAGGGAAGACTGGATCCAAGGAATGAGATACAGTCACATGCTGTGGTCAATGATGGATTCATATACAATGGTATGCACCGTACAGCCTAAGTGCGCAGTAGGCTTTATCATCTAGATTTATGTAAGTACACTCTATGAGGTTTGCAAAAATGACAAAATCGCCAAACAATGCATTTCTCTTGAAGGTATTACAACTGTTAAGTGACACATGACTGAAACCATATCTTTCTGTCATCTCATCTCAGCTTCTTGGTTTCATGGCCACAGGCACTTCCAGATTTATCTTACAATTTTACAACTCTAAACCACAGAAAAGATCTTTTGCCAGCTTCATTATTAGAAAAGTTTTATGCGGCCGGCGCCGTGGCTCACTAGGCTAATCCTCCGCCTTGCGGCGCAGGCACACTGGGTTCTAGTCCCGGTCGGGGCACCCATCCTGTCCCGGTTGCCCCTCTTCCAGGCCAGCTCTCTGCTGTGGCCAGGGAGTGCAGTGGAGGATGGCCCAAGTCCTTGGGCCCTGCACCCGCATGGGAGACCAGGAGAAGCACCTGGCTCCTGCCATCGGATCAGTGCGGTGCACTGGCCGCAGCACGCCTACCGCGGCGGCCATTGGAGGGTGAACCAACGGCAAAAAGGAAGACCTTTCTCTCTATCTCTCTCTCTCACTGTCCACTCTGCCTGTCAAAAAAAAAAAAAAAAAAGAAAGAAAAGAAAAGAAAAAAAAAGTTTTATGCAAGGATTACAACTGGCCAGGCTTGGGTCATCTGCTTACCCTTGGGCCATTCTGTGGTAAGAAGGTGAAGCACTGTGTTGAGTATTCCCAGAAGACCCTAACAGTTGGAGAGATGAGAAGTCTCTCTTTAAAAGTAAGCTGAGTAAGCTGCTGCTTGGTATGCCCGCATCCCATATAAAAGCACACTAGTTTGAGTCCCAGCTCCTCTGCTTCTGATCTGGCTTCTGCTAATGTGCCCAGGAGAAGCTTATGATGGCTCAAGTACTTGACTTCCTGTCATGCGTGTGAGAGACCAGGGTGGGATTCCTGACTCCTGTCTTTGGCATGGTCCAGCCCAGTCTGTTATGGGGATTTGGGGAGTGGACCAGCAAATGGAAGACTGATCTCTCTCTCTCTCTCTCTCTCTCTCTCTCACTCACTCTCAAATCAGTCAATCTTTTTATGAAAAAGTAATAGAGCTGTTCTGGACACAAAACATGTGCCCATGCTCCCTTTACCAGATGTCACACTTAGAGAGCCCTCCTTGCTGGACCATTCCTTAGATTGCCTCACTCTCAGCCCTATTGTTGTCATGTTCTTTTGAGTAAAGACACTGAAATGAAATGGTGCTCACATGCAAAAGACAATGGATTTAAACTCTGGCACAATTTTTTTTAAAGATTTATTTTATAGATCTGGAAGACAGAGTTAGAGAGAGAGAGAAGTCTTTCATCCACTGGTTCATTCCCCAAATGGCCGTAATGACCAGGAGTGGACCAGGCTGAAGCTAGGAGTCAGGAACTTTTTCCAGGTCTCCCACATGGATGCACGGACCCAAGCACTTGGACCATCTTCCACTGCATTCCCAGATGCATTAGCAGGGAACTGAATAGGAAGTAGAGCAGCCAGGACTCAAACCAATGTCCATATGGGATGCTGGCATCATAGGCGGCAGCTTTACCTGTCACACCACAATGCACAGCATTGTTATCTCAAAACTCTGGAATGCAGCTAGGCAAGGTACACTCTTCCAACAGCTCCCAGAGAAAGCTGTGACCTCCCATCCACCAGTCTGCTGTTCTCTGATGGGACTCATGCAGAAACCAAACAAAATCTACTCATACATCTAACTGGTTTGTTATCAAAATCTTCATATGCAGACATTATTTGGCTGCCTGTTGACAGACTTACTGATAAGAATTCCAAAGGGACCAACATTCCTTTTCTTCAATATACATATGAATATATATATATATATATATATATATATATATATATATATCATCTTGGTAAAGTCTGCCATGCTGAAGGGCTCTCTTCCCTACATATTAGTGTCTTTTCATCTAGACCCTGGAACTGCCTGTAGATTCAGGGAGCACTGCTTTTTATCAACATTATTGCTTATCACATGACAATAATAAATAGATTTATGGGTAGAATGAAGAATGTAATGAAGATGAAGCCCACATTACTTAAAGTGGAAACTATGTCACAGACACTGAAACAAAGGATTAGGCTCTCTCTGGTTCCATGGACCCATGGTGGCCCCAGCTGGGTTCTATTTTTCAGCAGTTGGTCCTTGCTCTGGCTTTGAACCCTTCATCTCTTCTCACAATGGATGCTAACTGCTGATGGATTGTGGTGGCCTACATCCCCACCTACTGTGCTGATATTTATGTTTTGAACAAGCCAGTTATCACAAGCAGGTGTGACTCAACCATCTCCCTGCTGGCTTCAGTCTTGGATTTGACACCTTTCTAGAACATGGAGATTCCACCAAAAATTTCTCTATTGAAAAAATAGATGCTATAAGAAGACCATAAGACAGAGGGTGGAATAGGGAGCCAAGACACAAATGATTTTTCTAGGAAGGTCCAAGTGACTGGGTGAATCAGAGGCTGGTAGACTTAAAGTGATTCAAGTGGTTGAATCTACCTTACATATCATGTTTATCATATAATAGGGTCTTCCAACATTCTTCATGTGTTTCAGGGATTAAGAGTTCCTTCCCTGCTCAGGCCTAAGTATACGGTGTGCAGAAACTGGGCTTTTGAGCAGACCACCGTCAGGGTCCACGTTCTGCTTCTTACAGACTATAAGAACCTGAGCATGTTTCTTGGCATCTTTTAGCCACAACTCCTTCAACTTAAAATGGGGCTTATCATTGGGTTGTTGCAACCTTAATGAGACAATGAGGGTATAATACTTAGCAAAGTGCCCAATAACTGAAACTGCAATGGCTAACTAAGCTCTAAGTAAAATGAAAAATGGCCGGCGCTGTGGCTCAATAGGCTAATCCTCCGCCTTGCGGCGCCGGCACACTGGGTTCTAGTCCCGGTCAGGGCACTGGATTCTGTCCCGGTTGCCCCCCTTCCAGGCCAGCTCTCTGCTATGGCCCGGGAGTGCAGTGGAGGATGGCCCAAGTGCTTGGGCCCTGCACCCCATGGGAGACCAGGAGGAAGCACCTGGCTTCTGGCTTTGGATCAGCGCAGCATGCCAGCCATAACAGCCATTTGGGGGGGTGAACCAATGGAAGGAAGACCTTTCTCTCTCTCTCTCTCTCTGTCTAACTCTGCTGGTCAAAAAAATAAAAATAAAAATAATTTAAAAAATCAACAGTAAAGCATGGGTCAAGTGGAATGCTAAATAAATAAATAAAAATAAAAATAAAAATGGTCTGAATATCAGAGTAACAAAGATTTTCTGCAGCAGAGAAAAGGCCAGTGCTCTTTCCTTTTTGGATTGAGCTAGATGGAGCAGGAAAAAGAGAAGCATTAGATAATAGCCCTGCCTTCACAGGGCTTGCTGTCCAGACGGGGCGCCAAAAGTAACACACACGCACAATTCCCCACAGCAAAATAAAATACCAACTTACAGACGTTGAGTATGCATGAGAAAGTAGCTTAGAAGAGAAGCAGTTATTGAAAGCTAGGCTAATCCTCTTTAAAATAAAAGCTCCACTTTGGCAGGATTGGTTTTGTCCCTTGCTCTCTCTCCAGGACTTTGACCAGTGCTTGATTCTTGGTGGGTGGTCAATACACCTACTGAGTGGATAGATAAACAAATTGTTTGAATAACTGGTGGAAAACAGCACTGGACCTGTAATATGAAGACCTGGGTTAGTTCCCTGCTCAATAACTGGAACAATGGAGAACTTTCTTAACCTCTCTGAATCTGAGTTGTCTTATCTATACAATGACTATATTATCCTTGCCTTTTGCTTCTGGCTGTCATACAAATAAATAATACATTTTGTCTGGAAACAACTGATTCACAGCAGGTACTTGAAAAATGGCAGGCAGTAAAAATGTATTTGTAGGAAGAACTGGGAGCTTCAGGAAGGGTACAAATTCGGACAGGTGGAAAGAAGCAATTTTAATGTTTCATTTACCCACATGTCCCTTAACTTGGGCTCCCAAACCAATAATAGTGTCCACAGAATAACAGGATGGATGGCTGTATTTTTTCCCCCTGCCATGGTAACCAATGGCACATGCTCCATTGCTGTTAACAAGATCAATAAACTTGCCACATTCAGAAATCGACAATTAACCCCTTTTACAACACTTAAAGTCACAGGCCTCTCTATTTTTTATGGCCAGGCAGGCTGCTGAGCACATGGTTTTTATTATTGCCCTCCACCCACTTAAAAAAAAAAAAAACCTCCTAGTAATAATTTAGCACCTTCTAGAACCTGTCCTTTTCTTAATGATTTTGCAGGGAAGCTCTGTGCACTGCAGCTGTCTTTGCAAGGGCCACCTTCGGGTCTCCACTCTGTGCTGCTTGGGGGAACTCTAGCTAGTATCTTTAGTCCTGCTTACGTTTCTAAATGTTTTATGGTTTACAGCTGTGGTGAAAAGCATTTTGGGGTCGGTAGAGATTTATTCCCCTTTTTAATGTTTTTACTAGGCTGAATAAACACATTCTCAAAGAATGAAACCTCTGGCCATGTTGGGAGTATGGAGAGCTGGGCTCCACTCTGTAATGGCGGTGCTGTCGTGACTGACACTTGCTCAGAACAATGAGGGCCATTGTCCACTCTGAATGGGGCTGTGGCCAGGAGCCCCTCACTGAGTTCCATGGCACCAAACCCAGGAGCCGTTCTATCACAACCCCACCTAAAATCACCCTCCTCTTCACAGGATCCTATTAACACCTGTAGGAAAACACTGCCTTTTAATGGTTCTGGAGAGTCTGGAAGGCTGAGAATGTGTAACTGATGCTATTTCTTTGGCGCTTTTACATCCAGCATGTGCTCATTTAAATATTTTTGGCAAATGAGTTCAGATAAAGTGAGCCTTTCTCCCAAATTCAAGCCAACCCTTAATTTTTATGAGGTTTGTAAAACTTCACCAAAATGATTTCTTAAAAGGGGGAAAAATTATTTCCTTAAGCTTGCTCACTCCGTTGATTTTGGCCAAGACTGCTTGTAGAATTACTAATACGCTATGAGAAAGATTATTCATATAGTGATTTGGAGCTGGGTGGAATCAGAAAGTATTATAAATCTCTTCTCATGACATTCCTGCAAACTTTGCCAGTGCTGGAATGAAAAACAGGCCCAGAAGTCAACAGTCAGCACCTGCACAGCCCACTGGAAGGCCAAGCTGGCCTGTCATGGTGACCTCCTCAAGGTGTCTCCAAGTTATGCTTCAAAGTCAGTGGAACAAAGAGCTTGGCTAATTAAAAAGGGGACCTCATAATGTCACATCATGTCTCTGAACACTCAGGTTATAGCTGAGCTAGGAAAATTCAAGCTGTAAGACAAATGCCATAAGTTATTAGACCTCCTCTGCCAATTAGAGTCATGGTCCTTTGGAGCAGAACTTTTACAGAGGCCTGACTTCATGCCTTTCAGACAAGGGTTGTCCTTTACCCCATCACATTTCTTAGGTGATAAACTTAGTACGCTCACCAGCTCTTCCCAACCTTCTCTATTCCCTTTAAACCTTTCCCCTTTTCAATCTCTTACTCTCAGAGGTGGGCCTTGTCCCTTTGTTCTTGGAAGACAGACTGAGGATGCAGTTATTAATTTTCACTCACTGTATCTCTGCCATTCCAGCTGTCTTTTTGCCTCCAAGTTCCAGAAAAGAAGTCTCTCTCTTTCCCTTGCAATCTAACTGTTCCCTCCACCTGGGCTTAGTAGTCTTTTCTTCCCACTGCCAAGTATTTTATTCCCACAATAGCTATCTTATCTCTCTAGCACCTTTAAAGACCTCTGCCGGAAATGGTCAGTTAGGTCTTCCTAAACACACACACACAGACTCACAGCGTCTTGGATGTTGCTACTCTGATTGCTCAGTTTTCCTTTTCTCATTCACAGTCAAGCATTCCAGGTGTGGTGCCTACTGCTGTTGCCTCCTGTTATTTCCCGTGAAGTTTCTTCTTCATTCTTGAAGTTTGGCACTTAATTCCCCATTCTTTCCCTGAAATGATCTCTTGAAGGTCAACTAAACAATTTTAGTCACTAAAATCAAGATCTCAGTCCATACTCATGTTTCCTTCTGGGACATCTGACCTGTTGCCACTTTAACTCTC
Organism: Lepus europaeus; assembly: GCF_033115175.1. NCBI lineage: Eukaryota > Metazoa > Chordata > Mammalia > Lagomorpha > Leporidae > Lepus > Lepus europaeus. The sequence continues at coordinate 55,872,704 of NC_084831.1, read as the reverse complement.
TTCTACAATGCTTCTCAGCTTTATCACACTACAGGTTGCTCTCTCACACTGATTGCTGCCACAGGCTCCTCTTCCTTACCCATTTCTTAACTCTGGGAGCTCCCTAGGGCTTCATCCATGGCTCTGTTCTCTTCTCAGACTACAGGCTTGTCCTAGATCACCTTATCCATTCATCAACCTGCTGAAACATCCATGACGCCAATACTTCTATCTTTAGCTCTGTGTCTAGAGCTCCAAGTCAATGTTTACTCATATTTGAGAGAGATTTATGCTCTGCTTTTAAAGGAAACAGAATGATTGTATACCTAGCATCAAGTTATTTAATTCAAGATGTTACACATATTTCTTTATGTGCCTCTCAAGTAACAACAACAACAAAACACCCGAAACCAAACAACAAAAGATATTCAGGTAATAACATGAAGCTAGTTAAAAGCTCTTGGTAACAGTGTGGCTTTCTTCTGGAATTTTTTAGATACATTTTCTATAGCTGAGACCATTTTATGAGTAAATATATGTAAATGTGTGTATTTACATGTGTGGTGTTATATTTTGCTTATTCTTCTCTTTAAAGCACAAGCATTTTCCTTCATCAAAGTCTGCCTGAGCATTATTTTTCATGGGTACATAGTATTTCATCTGTAGATATGTCACCATCTATTTTATAATGACACCTAATATTCAGTAATGAAGCAATAAAAAGCCTTGTACATACAGTCTTGTCTGTACTTGAGAGGATTTTCCAGAATAGATTCCAAGAAATGGGAAAGCAGATGTCTTCATTTCCGAGATGGGAAAACTCAGGTTCTGGGAGTTGGAATGGTTTTCCTAGGGCCGTCCAGCCTGCAGCATGTCAGGGCTGAGGGAGGGAACCGCAGACTTGGGTTACTTCTCTCGGGTCTGGCTACCAATGCAGGCTCATGGAGCATAGTAAGGGATGCGGTTCTCACATTCTTCAGGCTACAGAACTGAAGCTGAAGGGCTAATTTATGATCTCATTCACTGAAACTTCAGTCTAATTTGATCTCGGAGGTGCAGGTACAAGTAGCATGCTCTGTGGAGCTCTCAAGCGGTCATAAGATTAGGAGAAATCCAGTCAGCCTCCACAAGCATACTTAAGAAAGTTCATGGAAAAATGAAATTAAAAGATAAGTGTATGATGATACAAAAAGATTTGAAATCCACACATATGAAAGATCTTCAACAATTCGTGAAAAAGTTACAGCATGAAGAAACTATGTATGGATTTCCAAAAATGTTTTCACCAAATGAACTTCCTTTTTAAAAAATTTTAAATGATTTATTTATTTATTTGAGAGGCAGAGCTACAGAGAGGCAGAGGCAGAGAGAGAGAGAGAGAGAGAGAGAGAGAGAGAGAGAGAGAGAGAGAAAGCTACCATTCATTGGTTCATTATCAAATGGCCAGAGCAACTGGAGCTGTGCCAATCTGAAGCCAGGAGCCTGGAAATTCTTCCAGGTCTCCCAAGCGAGTGCAGGGTATTGCTCTCCCAGGCCATATCAGGGAGCTGGATCGGAAGTGGAACAGCTGGAACTCGAACCAGTGCCCATATAAGATGCTGACAGTACAGGGGGCAGCTTTATCCTCTATGCCACTGCAACAGCCAGGAATGGACCAGGCTGAAATTAGGAGCCAGGAAGCCCATCTGGGTCTCCCACATGGAAGTCAAGCACCCACGTACTTGGGCCATCATCTGCTGCCTCCCAGATGCATTAGTGGGAACTTGGATTGGAGGTGGAGATGAACTTGATGTCAGACGCTCCCATATAGGATGTGGGCATTCCAAATGGTGGCTTAACAAACTGCACCACGATGCACATCCCTGAACTTACCTTTTTCTCCCATTTCTCCATGAAGTGCTCTTGTATTTCCACAGTCAGTATTTGTGCTGAAGTCCTATTTGTATTAGTATCACTGTCTGGCTCTTCCCGGGTTGGAGAAGCTGCAGGGCCCTTTCACAGTGGAGCTGTAACCCCATCTTTTAAATGCAGTGTCAGCTCTGACTCCAAAGCAAACACGGGGTACCATGCAGCTGCGTGTGTAGCTTGTCTCCCACCCATGCCCTTGGCTCAGAGCTGTCGCCATTAGGAAGTAGCTGATGTCGTTTCCCTGAGAGTTGTGGCATCCCTGCCTGGATAAAGTTTCTTGTTTGCATTCTAACCAAGAAGTGCATTTTCTTGCCAAGGAAGTTAAAATGTCCTTTTATTACTACGGCATGAAGACAGCGATGGGCAGGGTGTGCAGTTCACAAGGGCAGAGCATTCAGCCAACAACTTCTAAACTACAAAATGAAAGCCGGCATGTTGGGTTTTAGACTGTGTGAGTGGCAGCTGATCTAGAAGGACATCTTAAAAACATTTTCTCAGCAATAGTGACATTTGTGAGGAGCTGTCCCGGGCATTGTAACTTTGAGTAGCTTCCCTGCCAGCAGGAAGCCCCTCCCATCATGCCAGTCAAAACTGTCCCTGAGGGTGGGCATTTAGCCTAGCAGTTAAGATACTGGCATCTCGTAATGGGGTGCCTGGGTTTTATTCCTGGTTCTAGCTCTCAATTCCAGCTGTCTGCTTCCATGAGAGAGGCTTGACTTGAGTTCCAGTTCTTTGACTCCAGCTGTGTGGGCATTTGGGAAGTGAACCAGCAGATGGGAACTTTATCTTTCTATTTCTCTGTCTTTCTGTATCTCTTTGCTTCTTAAGTTACAAATTACAATAAATAATGTTTTAAAAGGCTCTGGATGCGGCTGGCCGGCCCACTTGCTTGGACCCCTGCACCTGCGTGGGAGGCCCAGAAGAAGCTCCTGGCTCCTGGCTACAGATCAGCCCAGCTCTGGCCGTTGTGGCCATTTGGGGAGTGAACCAGTGGGCGGAAGACCTTTTTCTCTGTCTCTTTCTCTATCTGTCTGTAACTCTGCCTCTCAAATAAATAAATAAATAAATCTTTTTTTAAAGTCTCTGGACATGGTCAGATGTCCTCTGAGGGTCAAAATCACCCCTGGTTGAGAACCACTGAACTAAGATTCAGAGGTTCCCAAAAGTAGACAATCTCAATGCAATGGGCAAATGGAAAGAAAGGTATGGGGAGATGTGTGGGACATCTTGGGAGAACATGACTCCAGTGCAAAGACAGAGCACCTGTTCTGGTCATTAAGCAAGGGTGCTCTTCAAATCCATAATGAGAAGGAACAGGCATGGATCTAGACAGATGCTCTCTCCATTGTTGGCACAGGTATTACAGATACATCATGCCTGCTAACTAGGTCACATGCACTGTTCTCAAAGGTGGGACAGCCTGTAAGAATGCTGGAATTGTAGTATTGTAGGCATGGAAAGCCAAGACACTCTGGCAAAAAAAAAAAAAAAAAAAAAAAAAAAAAAAGAAAGAAAAAAGAAAAAGAAAAGAAGACCTAAATGAAAGATCTCTGCGAGTGAGATCCCAGTGGAAAGAACGAGGCCATCAAAGAAGGAGGTACCTTTCTCTGAAGGGAGGAGAGAACTTCCACTTTGACTATGACCCTGTCGGAATAAGATCAAAGTCGGTGAACCCTAAAGGCTTCCATAGCCTTGGCAACTCATGACTAGAGCCTAGGGAGATCACTGACGCCATAAACAAGAGTGTCAAATTGTTAAATCAACAACAGGAGTCACTGTGTACTTATGTCTCATGTGGGATCTGTCCTTAATGTGTTGTCCAATGTGAAGTGATGCTATAACTAGTACTAAAACAGTATTTTTACACTTTGTGTTTCTGTGTGGGTGCAAACTGATGAAATCTTTACTTAGTATATACTGAATCTATCTTCTGTATATAAAGATAATTGAAAATGGAAAAAAAAAAAAAACAAACAACAACCTGGTGTTAAATTGGAAATTGCATAGAAAATTAATCAATTTTTTAAAAAAATCATGTAGGATCTCTGTCTTTAATGTGCTGTACACTGTTATTTAATGCTATAACTAGTACTCCAACAGTATTTTTCACTTTGTGTTGCTATGTGGGGGCAAACTGTTGAAATCTTTACTTAATATATACTAAACTGATCTTCTGTATATAAAAAGAATTGAAAATTAATCTTGATGTGAATGGAAGGGGAGAGGGAGTGGGAAAGGGGAGGGTTGCGGGTGGGAGGGAAGTTATGGGGGGAGGGGGAAGCCATTGTAACCCATAAGCTGTACTTTGGAAATTTATATTCATTAAATAAAAGTTTAAAAAAAAAAGAATGCTGGAAGTGGCTTCCCTGTATTTTGATATTCCTAATGTCACACATCTATAAAATGGAGGTGCCAAAAGAGACTGAGGAAGCCATCCAAGTAAGCTTATTGAAACCCTCCATAAGGCAGATTATTCCATCATTGGGCAGCACCACTTACGTAGACATTTTCATGTAGGGGAGAGAATCTGCCTTCTGGTAATGACCACACGTTAGACCTGGCCAATTCCCCAAGTAACACAGAACTTAGACCTCTTGTTCAGAGGTCTGAAGCAGAACCTGAAGTCCTCTATTACATCTTGTCTCCTCCATTTCAGTCAACATTCTCAACTGTTCTTCACAGGCCCCCCATCCCCTTCCTCTGTCCCAGCCACCCTCTTCTTCCTCCGCTGAAACTCCACCCTCTGACTCAGGAGGGGCTCATGTCATAAGCAGCTCACCACTGCCCTCAATAATGACTCCAGACCCTCATCCTTCTCATCAAGGCTCCTAAGATGCCCAAGGGCCTCTCAACTCTCCTTGCTGGACTTGTCTTTGACCTTAGAGAAAGAACAGGCCTCAGGCAGGCACAACTCTCAAGGTCACATCCTTTCCTTCTGCCCTCTCTTATCTGTGTTCCCTCTCCCAATACCTATTCTTACAAGCTTACCTATGTCTTCAGGTCTCTCATTCTTCCTCCAATTGGAGGAGGGCAAGGACCTGTCTCCACTAGTCTTACCCTCTGTTCTGTGTTTTTAATTTCTCCTTATTGTCTCAGAAACCACCCAACCAACACGGCCATCGCTCTTCACTTCAGTGCTGAATGTCCTTCCTCCACTTCTCAGTCCTGCTGAGATTCGTCCATATTTGAAGGCTTATCCCCTTTGCTCGGTGGTAGAGTCAGTGTTCTCACACCAGGCCTATACATGATCCCTTGTTTCACACACACCAAGGGATCTGCAAGTCCCCAGACAGACCATTTTGTTTCTTGTGCCAGGAATTATCTCCCCCACCTGTCTTGTTGGCAAATTCCTAGTCTTTGTTAAAAGATTTTCAGTTGCTATTTCCTTTGTCTACTTCTTCCTAGAGCGGTAGGAAGAGAATCAGATTAGTTTTGTAAGTGTGTTTTAAGGATTAAGCAAGCTAGTAAACACCAAATGCTTAGCATGGCGAGTGGTACACAGTAAAGTCTTAATAAATGATAACTATTATTACTATTAGCCCCTTAGGTAGGCGCATTTCCTTTTCTCCAAGTCTCCTTATAGTTTCCCCAGATATTAATGTTCTATTTGCCTTAGCAGGTGACAGTTTCTCCCGAGTCTACCCAATAGCTCAGGGCAGGGATAGCTCACCTTATATATGTCCCACCATGGAGTCTCTTGCCTGACATGTAGTAGAAACTCAGTATGTGACGAATGAGCAAATTACTTCATAAATACAAGGCCATTATTGTATCTCCTAGTTAACAATGAGATCCCAGTTCAATGCTGATGGCTCCAGCCTTTACAGTAATGAAATCACATTCCAAACCTCCAACTTAGTGCCATGGCATTGGAAATGGTTTACAGTGCCACAGGGGGTGGGGCTGTTCCCTGAGGCTGATCCCCAATGGGGAGAACCACACTGTGCAGGATCTCAGGGCTTAAGTGAACGCTTGGCTCGGTTTGGAGCTATCTGCCCTTCTTGGGCCAGGGTTCCCTGAGCGGTCAGCAGTCTCTGGGTTCAGCTGAGGGCCAGACCCTGAAAGTGGAACAAAAGAGGCATTGACGCTACCACTCACAAAGCAGGCCCTTGGGCAAGGATCAGAGAACTTGCTTGTCAGCTTCTCTCTCCAGACTCAGCTCAGCTCCACCTCTGCCTTCGGGGCCTGGGGTAATGTCAGCCCCAGAGATTCAGGGAGAAAGGACACCTAGGCCAGGTGTGAAAGCACTCCAAAGAATTTTGCTTTGGAGTTACAAAATGGAGATTTGTCCTGCATACTTCATTCTGATGACAGAGTTGCTAATTGTTTTGTTTATGTCATCAACATTAGTCATTAGTCGGGGCCAAAGAACTGGGAGTCAACCTTGTTTTAAGAAAGACTCCTTTCTTAAAAATGTTACAGCTCTCTGCCCCTAAGGACTCACAGTTTAAATATCTTTTTGTCTAATACTTACGTCTGCAGATTTTAAGGGGAAAAAATATTTATCCATTGCAGCCTAATTGGGTGCCAGGTACTTCCCCTCTATACTCTGAGCTTTGCATATCGTGCCTTTTATTCCTTATTACAACCCACTGAGGTAGGAATAGCATTTCTGTGTTACAGATGAGAAACTGAGGATCAGGTGATATTTGCTAACTAACTGTAGGAGTAGTTTATCAGCTTGCCTGAGGTCAAATGGCTTTTTTTTTTTTTTTTTTGACAGGCAGAGTGGACAGTGAGAGAGAGACAGAGAGAAAGGTCTTCCTTTTTGCCGTTGGTTCACCCTCCAATGGCCGCTGCGGCCGGCGCATCTCGCTGATCCGAAGCCAGGAGCCAGGTGCTTCTCCTGGTCTCCCATGCGGGTGCAGGGCCCAAGGACTTGGGCCATCCTCCACTGCCTTCCCGGGCCATAGCAGAGAGCTGGCCTGGAAGAGGGGCAACCAGGATAGAATCCGGTGCCCCAACCGGGACTAGAACATGGTGTGCCGGCGCCGCAAGGCGGAGGATTAGCCTGTTAAGCCACGGCACCGGCCTCAAATGGCTTTTAATGTGAGCTCTGTGAACTAACAGCAGGGTAAAAGCAGCAATTGCTTCCCTATTGCTATTAAAATAACAAGTATTTTTTGTAAAATATAAGTTAACCCAAGCCTGTTAAGATTTAACATACTCCTAAAAATATATCAAAATCTAACTGCTAACCAAAACTTCTAATGAAGGGTGAAAATGCAAGTTTTAAAATTTATTTGATGTCATTTGAAGCAAAAATAAAGTGAGTTGCTCTAGTTGTCCTGTGCTGGTTTACAACAATTACTAATAGTTGCCAGGCAGGACTTCTGCAATGTGATAAATGGCTCCGGAGCTTCCCATCATTCCTTCCAAGTGGTCTGGAGGTGTGAGACTTCCAGAATGGTGCCTCCACTTGCTGCATGCCAGTTTTGTTGTCGGTAGCCTCCTCTAAACTCAGGCAAGCTTCCTTCTATTTGGAAGGCATGTGTAGGTCTTCCCTTTGACCTGGATGCTTATCTGGGGAAAACACAATTTTAGGATTTCCTCAAGCTGTTTGCATGATCCCTAAAGGAGCAGCTCATAAAGATTTCAAAGGAATCCTGGGACCTGGAGAAGAAATGAAAAGCTCACCTTTGCCCTTAGCTTTGTGTGTCCGTCAGTCAGGGAATCCGTGGGCCAGGCTTACCGGTGAGGCCAGGTGTGTGCGGGAGGGTCCGATTTCAAAGTCCTGGGAGAATGCTTCCTCTAAGACCCAAATAAGTGGTTGGGCCTTTGATTTGTGACAGAAAGACAGCCTCAAATTATTCTGCAGCTTCCTGGCTACTCTAAGAAATAAGATGCAGCAAGATCAGGGGAAGAGTTTCGAGCTCAGAGGTGCGGGCACTTCCCTTGCTCTGTCAGCAAAAAGGGCCAGGAGACTGAGCTGACAGAGACCCACGAGAAAACCACCTAAAAGGTGAGGCGGAGCACAACACATGGGAGGAATGCACAGCATATGGAATGGAAAAATGACAATCACACCTTCCTCCAGCAACCCGCACACCAGCACAATCACAATTTGAAAGGCCTTGGCTAACTTGGGTTTCACTCATTCTCACTACTTTCTAAAAAGGTGTGGGCAGAACCATGATCTGAATGCAGTGTACAGAAACTTGAACTCGTAGAGTGCTAAGTATAAAGGTGCAAACTTCTGCATTATTTATAAATAAAAAAGACATGTTGATAAAGTAGACATAAATAGACCATATTACTTCTGGAAAAAGATCTAAATACCTATGACACAATCTTATATGAAAAAAAGAGGAAGAAGCAGCTGTATATACATGGTGACTGCAATCATATGGAGCACGTATGAAGACAAGGACTGAGCAGCATTAATAAGTGCTAACATTTATCGAATGTGTTTATGTGCCAGGTGCTCTATAAAACATAAATTATCTCACATAATCCTTACCAAAAACTCCACAGAGAAGCTTCTAGTGACACCCCATGAGGATGGATAAGGAAGTTGAGGTTGAGAGAAATTTAAATAACTTTCCTAAGATCACAGTATGGTTTACTGGTGACCTGGAGGCAGATACTTGTAACCCTCTGAGAGTCAGAAAACATGGTTGTATTATAGGTAGTGAAGCTATGTGTGCATTTTTTTTTCTTTTACTCTATTCTGTAAATGTTCTGAAGTGTGGCTGTATGAATTTAAAACATTTCAGAATGTACATTCAGAAATGAGAACTGGAATATTGGAAAACACCCAGATCTCACTGGGTGAGATCACTTGAGCTCTGGTAAAGCCTATTGTTGGAAGTGAAAATGCCATCCTCAACCAGATTTAGGAAATATTTTTGAAAGTGCCAGCGACTGGGAGAATGAAAGGAGGTGAGGCCTGTCAGGAGCCCACGCAGTGCCCAGGGGATGGTTAACAAGCCCTCCACAGAAATCACCTACTATTATTATCGCATGTCAGGTGCTGGGCTCCATGCTCCCCACAGGTTATCTCAATTTATCCTCACAAACACCCTGAATATTTATCTGTCATTATCTACACTGTGCAGATGAAAACAGTTTGAGAATCCAAGAGGTTAACTCACCCCTTGTCACTCAGTGGTAAAGCCAAGATCAACAGCCCCTCCCTTCCCCTGTATGAGCCCCAACTCAGTGAAACATAGTGCCATAGACTTGCCTAAACCAGTAGCATAATCTGATGTAGATTTTCCCCACCTGCACAAAAGGCTGCCCTGCAGAACCGTCCAGATAAGTTCAAACTTCTCTTCCTGGGGTGCTAAGTCCTCAGGCCTCTATCTGTCCAAATCCACTTCCCATTTCTCGTCCATAGGAGCCCCCATTTTCACCGAGTTCTCCCATTCTCCCAGTGCGTCACGCAGGTACTGTCCTCTCTTGGCCTCACCTAGTTCTAGCCAGACTGTAGGAACTTGTTCAGCTTTGGCCTCTGCCAGGAGCCCCGCTGCCCCATCCATTTCTCCCTCTCTTCACTTCCCACATAACTGATTTTCTGTCTCAATTATACTACACGGCATTGAATCCTTGAAATAGTTAATGTACCTATTCTACCTGGCAGAAACTTAAGGCAAAAACCCAAACATGTGCACGTGTGTGTGTGTGTGCGTGCGCGCGCAAAGGTGTTTGCAGGCTCCTGTAACTGACGAGTCCGGTGGCTCTGGGGCATAGCTGGATCCTCAGAAGCACCAATGGGGCCGGGCTGCTCATGGGGTGCCCTGATCTGTAGAAGAGTCAGCACCACGTGCAATGCCAGCGGGCAGGAGGCAGATTTCCCCAATGCACACTGGACAAACAAGAGGAGCAGATGTCCTTTTCCCTACTGAATCGAATTCCTCAGGGCTGTAATAACAGTAGTGCTGGGCCCTGTCGGCACCAGGCAGCAACAGAACTCTTACTAACGGGAGAGGCGGGCGCAGGGCAGGGCTAAGCAGGACGGCTTCCAAATCTCTGACACAGCATTTTCGTACCCCACGGGACAGTTTTCCCTTTCCCACACACCGTGTTAACCCTTTGGGAGCACAGCAGAACCCCAGCATGTAGCTCATTAGTGGCTTTCCTTCAGAGCTGTTCAAAGAGACCCGGCACTTGCCAACGTGATTTTTAAAAATACTGTGTAGACGGCAGGCTGATCTATCTTCAAATGATCTAATTGCATTTAAGTTGCTCTTAAGAAACAATGCAGGGTGTTGCAAAGTCTTAATTGTGGGGTGTATGCCTAATGTCTTCAAGATTACAGAGCCAAGCTCTCACGCCAGAGCCGGGGAATTCCAGTGGAAACTTTCTGGGGGAGAGCAGAGACCGTCAGTGTCATCAGGTCTGCCTCTCAGGGCCTGGGGTTCATCAAATCGCAGCGAGAGCCACTATATTCCTAGAGCTGTACTTATGAAATGCACGAAGTCTGTATTCCTTAAATAAAAGGTTTCTTCCGGGGGGGGGGGGGGGATAAAAAAATAAATCCAATGGATTTAAAAAATTGCAGTGAGGCTCCAGTTTGCTGGCTGAAGATTTCCATGCAGGGCTCAAGCTGGTCCTCCCAGTGCCCCACACTCCATTCACCGTGGAGAAAGTGGGTCAAGTAAAGTGGCGGGCAGAGAGGGAGGGAAGGGGCAGGTGGAGTCGGGAAGGGCACACAGCAGGTGAGGTTGGTGCAAAGACCAAAAGCGAACATTTTCTTTCAGTCTTGTTTATCTGAGTTGTGTTGTTTGTTTGGCACAGCCATCCTGCGGAGTTCAGGTGTTATCGGAATTTACATGTGGGAAAACCCAGGCTCCCAGCTGAGGCCTAGCAGAAGAGAGATCCAATCCTTGTCTGTTTCTGACTTCCCAGTGGACAGCATTCACTAAGGCCCTCCCCACACATGCCAGGGTGGGTCCTGGGGGCTAGGTCAAAGTCATGCACAGGCCACCCCCACCTCCAAGCTTCCTGGCGTGTGTAGGTACAGATAACTCTTGCTCTCCCATTCTCTGCCAGGCCTGGGGGAACTATTACTTTTACCAAGATGAAGTCATGTATTAAACACTAACATGGTTTCTGTCAACATCAGGCCTTTAAGCTTTTGTTCTGCCCTCCTCACAAACATATTTATATTGGCCCCGGTTAACAATATTCCACTTGCCATTTGCATTCACAATCCCATTAGTCTCATCTGGTGCACAATTTGCTGGAAATCAGGCTGCAAATGAACTGGCGGCAAACCTAAGGCACTTTATTAACTCCATTTCAAGTCCCTAGTGATGAGGAGAACTGGTAGGGCTCCTTCAGGTCCCTGCACCAGAGCCCTTCCTTCTTGGAGACTGGCCATACTCTTGTCTTATTCCAGGGTCCCCAAAGAGTCTCCATGGGCCATTTATCTTCCGCAACTCTAATAGAAGAAGCCACAGGAAGCAGAGCCCTAATCATTGGAATCACAGAAAACTTCTCTCAAGGGCTTGTTCCATGCCAGGCACCACGGGAAGTGAATGACACACATACGTCACCTAATCCTCATGATCTTTGTAGTGGATGCCACAGTTACCCCATTTTTACAGAAGAGAAAAACTTGCAGGCTCCTATACAACCTCAGAAGCCTGGGAACATCGGGGTTTCCAGCACTCGTGTGTTTGGTTATTAATCAAGTGTCCTCCGTGTGCCAGGGTTAGAGGTTACAGTGAAGGATCCTGCCCCAGGAACTAAGCTATGGACCACAACGTAGAGTACCACAGGGAAGCACAGACACTGCAGGAGAGCAGAGGAGAGTCCCTTGCAAGTTAGGGCCTGGCAGCTAAGGCAGGAGAGGATCTTCTCTTCCCCTAGAGCGCGGCCAATTGCTCCATCCCCAGGGTCCTGCTTCAGCACCCCCCTTGAAGGCCATGGCTTTATAAGGGAACAAGCATTGCAATGGAACTGAAGCCAGTAGACGCCATCGCTCTCTATCCCACGAGAATCAGAGACACATCCATGCCCATCTCCTGCCATCCCTCCCGGATGGGAAATTCCAGATCAGGACAGAATCCCTAACGTGCTTCCCCAAGGGGAAGGACATGAGTTAAACATCAGCTCTGACCTAAGCATCATTAGGCATCTTGCAGGCATTTGCTCAGTGGCTTTCATTGATCCTGTTTATTTCTCTTAATTTAATTTGCCCTTTCACACCTGCCTCCTGCCCAAGCTACCTCAGCTTCTCTACAGCTCCCCCTCTCCTGCCCTGATCCAAGTGACCTGCCCAGCTGATTTTCACAGCTGAGCTGGTCCAACCCTTCATTACTGCTCTTTCAGTTTCTGCTCGGAGCCTTTCCCCAGTCCCTGCCCCACACAGAGGCTAGGGGGCTCCTCTGCTTGTGAATTAGGGCATGTCCCTCTGTTAGCTGAAATCCTCCCATGGCCTCCACGGCTCTCAGGACGAAGTCCAAAATGGTCACACATTCTCTAAGGTAAAGCTCCTGCTTAATCTCTCTAAGCTCAAGCCATGCCTTCCACCCTTCATCCATCCAAGTTCAGCAACAGGGGCCTGTCCTATTCAGTGATCATGATAAACCCGTCCTCACAGTAGAGCCTCTGCTTTTGCAGTTCTGTTGTCTAGAACAGTTTTTCTACTCCACCTCTCCACAAGGCTGGCCGGGTCCATTCCTCAGAGGTCAGATCAAAGGTCAGTCTTGGGGAAAACCTCTGTTCTCACCAAGCTGTTAAAGCAGCCCTTTTCTTACCCAATCACTCTCTGACACACCACCCTATCATCTCCTCATTTGTTTCCATGTTTCTGGACCATTTCTTCCCCTAGGACCAGGTTCCAAGGGGACAGAGAACTTGCACAACACTGCCCACCACTCTACCCTGAATCCACACAGAGGCTGCTCAGTATTTTTTGAATTAGCAGGTGACCTCTTCCAAACACTCCAAGCCTCACTGCTTGCATGTGGTAGCTCCAGCTCCAGTCACTGAAGCCTAAAGGGGGGTGGGGCTTCACCCCCAGGTTGGCCTGGCTTTAACGTCAGGCACTTTGTTACTATGCCAGGAAGTCTCTCAGAAGCTTCAAAACACCAGGAAGACATAGGCCACAACCTGGATGGACTTTGAAAATGCTGTGCTCGGTGAGAGAAACCACATTCTATATGATTCCATCTATATCATTGCCATTTGCATTCTGGATAAATGCTGCTGCAATCATTGGCTTCTGTACGTCCTCAATAGGCAAATTCAGGCACAGAAACCAGATTAGTGGTTGCCAGGGACTGGGGACAGGGAGTGTTGGGGAGGTACAGGATTTCTTTCTGGGGTGATAAAAATGTTCTGAAACTAGATATTGGTGATAGTCGCATACCCTACACACTTTGGCTAAAATGGCAAATTTTATGTTATGCATATTTTTACCACAATAATAATAATAATGATGATAATAATAAAAGCAAGGAAGATTTCCCAGGACAGTCAGGTACCCACAGCTATTTGCAGACTGGGCCAGGAGCCACAGCCCTCCCTGGCTGCTCCACTAAGTGGGCTGCAGATATTTGAGCTGTGCTGCCTCCTCCCATTGTCATGAACCTCTGCAGATCTGCCTGCTAGAGCCATGGACCGTTTCAAAATTAACTCTAATCTAAAAGAATAACATTTTACTTTGCAACTTCATGGTGTTTCTCTTTGCAATTTACCCTTTCTCTTTAATCAGGATGATCACCCAAACAATCACACGTGCATGTACACACACACACATACACACACATTTAATTCAAGAGGAAATGTAGCCTGCTGGATACTGCTTTGAAATCCTGACTGCCACTCCTGTTTTCTGAATTTCTATTTTTAGCCTTAAACAGAAAACTGATTCAAACACGTCCTTTTCTGGAGAAGTTATGAGTTCTTTGGCCAAAGAAAATCCCCCCAAAACAGTGGAATAATGGAAAAAAAGAGACTGGAACAAAATTTGTGCCAAGTTTCATGATGAATATCAACTGGGTAGAGCCAAACAAACAAAAAGTTTGTTGTGTTAAAAAATTAGAAATAATAAAGTAGAAGATATTAAAGAGATATTTTCAGCAAATACATAATGATTTTGATGTAAAAAAATGGTCCCTTTTAATAGCAAAAAAAGAACCAACGGGGCTGGGCACTGTGGTATAACAGGTTAAGTTACTATTTGCAATGCCCAGATCCCATATTGAAGTACCTGGGATGCAGTCCCTCTGATTCTGATCCAGCTTCCTGCTAATGTGCCTTCTGCGAGACAGCAGGCAGTGGCTCAAGTACTCCCACCCACCTGGAAGACCTGGATAGAATTCCTGGCTGCTGGCTTTATACATGAAGAGATGGAAAGAGAAATGATTGCTTTAGGTATGGGTAGCTTATAGAACAGAAAAACTTTTCTAACAAATGAAAGATCAATTGATTCAAAGTTTGAAAAATTATAGGTACTTTTCTTTAGCTTTAGATGAGATAAAAGAGAATGACTGGGGCCGGTGCTCTGGTGCAGCGGCTTAAGCTGCCGTCTCCAGTGCCAGCAGCCCATAGGGGTGCTGGTTCGAGTCCCAGCTGCTCTACTTCTGATCCAGCTCCCTGCTAATGTGCCTGGGAAAGGAGTGAAAGATAGCCCAAGTGCTTATGTCCCTACACTCATGTGGGAGACCCAGAAGAAGCTCCTGGCTCTTGGCTTCAGCCTGGCCTAGCCTTGATAGCTACGGCCATTTGGGGAGTGAACCAGCAGATGGAAGATCTCTCTCTCTCTAATTCTGCCTTTTGAATACATAAATAAGCCGGGCGCAGTGGCGCGCGCCTGTAGTCCCAGCTACTCGGGAGGCTGAGGCTGGAGGACCACTTGAGTGCAAGAATTCTGGGCTGTTGTGCGCTATGCCCATCAGGTGTCCGCACTAAGTTCAGCATTAATATGGTGACCTTCCGGGAGCGGGGGACCACCAGGTTGCCTAAGGAGGGGTGAACCAGCTCAGGTCGGAAACGGAGCAGGTCAAATACATAAATAAATCAATCTTAAAAAAAAAGAATGACATACTTTGGGCACATTTTATTTTAAAATTTAGCTTCAAAATTCACTAAGAGGGACCAGCACTGTGGCATAGCGAGTAAAGCTGCCACCTGAAGCGCCAGAATCCCATGTGGGTATTGGTTCAAGTCCCAGCTGCTCCTCTTCCAATCCAGCTCTCTGCTATGGCCTGGGAAAGCAGTAGAAGATGGCCCAGTGCTTGGGTCCCTGCACCGCGTGGGAGACCTGGAAGAAGCTCCTGGCTCCTGGCTCCTGGCTCCTGGCTCTGGATCAGCTCAGCTCTGGTAGTTTTGGCCATTTGGGAGTGAACCAGAGGATGGAAGACCTCTCTCTCTGCCTCTGCCTCTCTGTAACTCTGCTTTTTAAGTGAATGAATAAATCTTTAAAATCTGTTCCTGAACACGTGGCTTTCTCTTTCTCTCTTCCTCTCGGTCTCCTGACCTTGTCTCTGTCTCTCTCTTACACTCTCCTTCTCTTTCTCCTTCTTCGCTGTGTTTCCCCCAATAAACTCTTTCCCTTAAAAAACAAAATAAATGAATAAAAATCCATTAAAAATGTTAATTCTCATCCCACACCATCAGACTTTAAATCTTTTGTATCTTTCAAAGAATTTCAGCTAGGTATGAAAACAGTTTCTATCTTAATGTGTCATTTTCTAGTCAGATCAAAATTCTAAACTTAGGGGGATTTAAAATCAATAGGGATGGCTCCCTTATTGCCATATTCTACTGTGTGACACATACTGACAAGATCTGCGCTCAGTTTTCTGAAGCAGATTTTGTGAAAAGTGCCATGGATACAGTTGTTAAAGCTATTTCATATGAGCATCTGTGTGCACACAGAATCATTGCTGGTTTATAGAAATGCTGAAAAAAAATCAAAACAATGAACTCCATGATTTTTTTTTTTTTTATACCCTAGAATTTGACAGCCATAGTTTGGGAACTGATAGGTTTGTTATTCAAACATGAATCAATTCTAAAAATGAGGAAGCAGTTTTGTCAATGTGGATGTGACTATTAAAGAAAAATGATGTTTTGGTATTAGATTGGGTTACTAGAAAACAATATGTTTAAAACAAATTGGGAATGTGAATCTATGTTTTTAATCATTAATTTTATAAAATATAAGAACAGATCAAGTACTTCTGATGAAAATTTAGCACTAAGATGTACTAGAGACTTGCAAAAAAAGAACATAAGATATCTTACTATAATACTCACTTTATAAAGTACATAAAATGAAAACATTGTATACCTTAATAATATACAACTTTTTACTTGTCAATTATACCTCAATAAAGCTGGGAATGGATTTTATTGGTGTCATGATGAAATGACAATATTTCAGGTATGATGGGTGAAATAAAATATATATTGAAATTCATTTTTACTTGATTATCTTAATTTTTAAAAATCTGGCTATTAGTGAGTTTACCATTACTTGTGTGGCTTGCATTGTGTTTCTAATGGATAGCACTGCTCTAGAGACACAGCCATTTTTATTCTAATGGACTTTAGGGAAAGTTAGTGTGTGATGTGGACACATAGGACAGATACTTAGTTTTGCAATAAGTAGTGGATGGTAGGGATATCAGAAATTGGCCATAAAAATACCATACCTCCAGTGTTAATAGCAAGTATCTGCATTTGGGTTACTTCACTAATGTCCAAGTTCCTGATTGACAAAGTAAACAAGGCCAAGAGATCTGGATAGCATAGGTTAATCTCAGCTTCCCTGTATTGAACCCAAACTAACCTTCAGTACCACTATCCATTGGTAATCATTAAGAATATGTTTATTAGAGACACCTAGGAATCTACAAGTTGTTTGGGGCAGGCTGTATTGGCTGGTCAGCATTAATTAGTAATAGTAATTGGATTTATGATTTGCACCTGGCTTCAGTAGAGTCTTTGGGGTTCAACAATTGAGGTGTGTCACACAGCTGGGCTGTGTCTATACAACCACTCTACTTAAGAGAGCTCCACTACAAACTGACGTGGTACTTCTTGGAAACCAAGTGTTTCCTGTTCACGACAACAAGGATTTGAGACCGCAGACAAACTATGTCCTGTGCAAAGAAGTTTGTTTTTGAGATCCTTGGGCCTCCTGCATTGCATATCTACACCTCCTGCTGTGGCTGTCCTATATCTCCTGCTGCTTAAGAGCTGAGTCTTTTCAGCAGCCAAGCCATTAAGGTGATGAAATGTGCAATACATGTAGGACTTCATCAACTGATCAGCTCCCCATAACAAGGGGAGACCATATAGCAGAGTGGCTAAAGTCTGAACTCAGAAGCTCACCTGCCATGGCTCAAAGCAAAGCTTCAATCCATTGCCAGCTTGCCCGCAGAGTCTACTTATGTGAGATGTTATATTTGTAAAATGGAGACCTAATAGTGCTCACTTTAAAGCATTCAACAAGGCCATCCTTGTACAATGTTTTATAAAGGTGCCTGGCACGGAGTAGCACTTAGTATGTGTTTACCACAGCATATTCTCTCCTTAGAGTCCCAAGAAGCAAATTTCTAGAAGTCTTCTGTGTTTAACTTTCAAGAGTTCATACATAGGGGCTGGCGCCATGGCTCACTTGGTTAATCCTCCGCTTGCAGTGCCGGCATCCCATATGGGTGCTGGGTTCTAGTCCTGGTTGCTCCTCTTCCAGTCCAGCTCTCTGCTGTGGCCTGTGAAGGCAGTGGAGGATGGCCCAAGTGCTTGGGCCCCTGCAACTGCATGGGAGACCAGGAGGAAGCACCTGGCTCCTAGCTTTGAATCGGTGCAGCGCACTGGCCGTAGCGGCCATTTGGAGGTTGAACCAATGGAAGGAAGACCTTTCTTTCTGTCTCTCTCTCACACTGTCTAACTCTGCCTATCTAATAATAATAATAATAAAAAAGAGTTCATACATGTTGAAGACTAGATTCAGAGGCTCCTTCTATATAATTAAAAAGTACTTGTGATGGTAAGAAAGAGTAGGCGTGATCATTTATCAACTTTTCCATTTTGCTAGACAGGAGACCAAAACATCAGGCTATCTTGTCAAAGCTATCAGACAGCCGTAAGATCAAAAGAGATAAGAAAAATGTTCTTTACATTACAAATAGCATTACAAATTTGAAATGTCATCCTATTCTTGTTTCTCTTGGGGATTTCATCACCTTCAATGCCTTGCCTATCAACTTGACCAAGTACCACTATATCTGCCCTCCTTAAGCTTGACTTTGCCCCAGGCCTCTGTTCCATACCCAAGCTGTCCACTGAATGTTTCCACCTGATGACTGGGCAGGGATAGCAACTTTGAATGTATTAGTTTTTCCCCCAGGCTGCCTCTATGCCTGGCACTCAAGTGGCCTGAAAATCAAATTGGAGTGTTGGTGCTGGTGCTGGGCCTGTTTGCCCACAGATTCATGCCTTGCCATTCTTCTGTTCTGCTCAGCTCCCATAAGGGAGATGACCCCTGCAGGCTGCAGTTCACAGGCTCCCCATGCCATACAGCTTCCTGTAGGTTCCTGTAGTGGGAGACAATGGCTGGCATTTAGATGTGGGGAAGAAGCCAGAGGCCAAGTTGTTTCTCCCCTTTTTTTCCTGCCTTGGGTGATGACCTCAGCATTTTTCCAAGGCTCCAGTTCACACAGAACAGATTTGCCATCATTCCAGGCCTCACAGATGATTGTACTCCTAGGCTTGGGTAAAACTATGTCATCTCTTTGTCTTTCTAGCCTAGGAGTGGCTTAGCCTCCTCTCTGTTGCTGATGCGGCAGCAATATGCTTTGATTGGATTTTCAGAAAATTTCATAGCTGACTGAATTATAACCAGTTCCCTATGCTAAGTTCCCTGTGTTAATAATCAAGAGGTGGTTCTGCTTTCCTGATTGGATCCTTGTTTCTGCAACTTCATATCTGCTGGTATCGGTATGGTGTTGGCACAGAGAAGCAGAACAGGGCAGCCTAATGCAAGTGCCGTTCAGGTGAGGAAGTGAGGAGGTGAGGAGGGGGAGGTGAGAGTATACTCCTGAAATCTGGTTGTGTGCATATGAAATCACTTGGAGTGGTCTAATAAAATACCAGGCCTGGGCACCATTCTATGTGATTCTGATTTAACTCGTCTTGGGTGCAGCCTGGGCATAGAGAATTTACAGAATTCTCTGGATGGTTCTAATAGACAATTGAGAAGTGCTGCCCAGTGACAGGACCTCAGTTGTTGCTTTTGGAGCATAGAATGTGTCCATGTGTGAGTATACAGGGGTACTTCAAAAGGTTCACAGAAAATATGTATTATGAAGAAACTATGCATAGATTTACAATTTTTTTGCATCAAAATAAACTCATCTTTTAATTTCATTTTTCCACAAACTTTTTGAAATGGCCATGTGTGTGTATGTGTGTGTGTGAGAGAGAGAGAGAGAGAGAGAGAGAGAGAGAGACAGAGAGACAGAGAGACAGAGACAGAGATAAAGAGAGCAAAGCAATGAGATGAAATTATCAACACTGACATTGATTATAAAAACCAGAGACTTTGGGGCTAGTGCTGTGGTGTAGCAGGTAAAGTCACTGCCTGCAGTGGGGGCATCCCATATTGGCACCGGTTTGAGTCTCAGCTGCTCCACTTCCTATCCAATTCTCTGCTATGGCCTGGGAAAGCAGTGAAAGATGGCCCAAGTCGTTGGGCCCCTGCACCCACTTGGGAGACCTGGAAGAAGCTCCTGGCTTCTGGCTTCAGATCAGTGCAGCTCTGGCCATTGCAGTCATCTGGGGAGTGAACCAGCAGGTAGAAGACCTCTCTCTCTTTCTCAGCCTCTCCTTCTCTATCTGTGTAACTCTGATTTCCAAATAAATAGATAAATCTTTAAAAAAAAATGGTATCACACCACATCACATGCTACATGTGAAGGAAGATTCAACTGATGTGGCAAACATCAGGTTTTCAAAAAAAAAAAAAAATGAGAGCCTGAATAAAAGGGGATCTTAAATATGTCACCTCAAACTCTGCCACGTTGTGATACCGATTATTATTATATTTTAAAGATTTACCTATTTATTTTGAAAGAGTTACAGAGAGAGAAAGAAAAAGAGTTTATCTGCAAGTTCTCCAATAAAGTCATTCTCATTGACTGAATCTAACAAGAGCTTGCCTGAGATGGGTATGATGGAAACATGTGGCAGACAAAAGAGGACTAGCAACACCTTAGGACAGAGAGAAATTTTTCAGAGAAAATTGCGTGACACTCAGAACAATGGAGAGATCTTACCATCATAGAAAAAATGGTAAATGGACTTTGAATTAGTCATCAAATTCAGTCAGGAGAAATCTTAGAAGCCATTTAGCTCAAATTCCTCAATTTGCAAATAAAGAAACCTGGGGCCCAGAAAAAGTAAGCAATTTGCGCAGCATCACTGGCTAGGGACATGTTGAACCTATAGTAGAAGCTGATATGAAAACAACAAATGCAGGAAGGAAAAATATCATGAAGCAGAATGAGGACTTTAAGAACAACTTAACCAAAAGCCTAGTACATAGAAAACACTTGCTACAAATGGGTTAAGCAAATGAAGAAAATCTTGTCTTCTATGTAGAAAAGCTCTCAGGACAGAGACTTTCAATGCTGATTTTAATACACATAGTAGATGTTAACCACCTACTACGTGCTAGGTGCTGTGCCATGGTTAGAGATACACTCAGGACTAACACACAGACCGAGGAGCTCATGGCTGGCTGGACAAGCTTTCAGATATAGGCCTTGCCAATATTCACAAGTGTTGGTGTAACTGGCAGCTTTCCACACCCCATTCATACAGAGGGGATTGTTGAGTGATGAGGGTGGATTGAGACATAAGAGCTTGGCTTCTCAACCCTCAATACTTTGGATTTCTTCCCCCTGGGATTGGGAAATCCTTCTTATCTAATCTCTCTACTTCCCCTAAGGCAGTTTGATGAAGAGACAGAGTTAGCTGCTTTGCTGGAGCAGTGGCCCTCCACCAGTCCTGGCTCCGCAGCCCAGTGACCTCCTGGTCTCCTCCACACAGGATGCCTTGCCCCTGAACTGCCTGAGCAGCTGTGAGGAAAGTTACCCTGAGTTTATCTTGGGTTGAAAATTATATTATCACTTCCGGTGTTGGGCCAGCACCCAGCTATACTTCTTCACGGAGTCTGAGACTTGGAAACAGATAAAAGAGGAAAAAAAATCATTAGAAGTTAGTCACTGTTTTTTTTTTTTTTATTTTTTATTTTTCTTGGTGGAAAGGGACTTGAGCCAAAGGCCAATGAGAAAAAAAAAAGGAAAGAAAGGTTTCAAGGTCTCTGGTTGGGTTCCCAGAAGGGAACACTGCCCAGCAGAAGGACTCGCTGGAAAGAAGGTAGCATCATTCCTCAAGCCACAGTGAAGAGCATGATGATGATGTCAGCCGCATGATTAAGCTGCTGATGTGTGCCAGGCATAGGGCTGGGGACTGTATACACGTTATCTTATTTCATTTCATCATTTCAACAACCCTGTGAGATGTTTTTACCACAGCCTTTCAATAGACTGATTATGCAGGAGACCTCAGAGGATGAAAAAAAAAAAAAAAAAAAAAAACAAGTGCAACTTAAATTCATTCAGTTATAATTATAAACCAAGCCCATGCAAGAATTTCTGGTATGTCGTAAGACAGGTGAGAGAATGGACAGATAGAAACAATGCTGAAATTTGTTAAGAACAGCCTTGTGTGGCATTAAACACCATTTATTTATTCACTTAATTATTTGAAAGGCAGAGTGACAGAGAGAGAAAGAGAGAGAGAGAGAGAGAGAGAGAGAAAGTGGATCTTCCATCCACTGGTTCACTTCCCAAATGGCTGCAAAAGCCAGGAATAGGCCAGTGTGAAGCCAGGGGCCAGAAACTCTGTCCTGGTTGCCCACATAACTGGCAAAGGTCCAAATATCTGGGTCATCTTCCATCGCCTTCCCAGGTGCATTAACAGGAAGCTGGATCAGAAGTGGAGCAGCCAGTACTGGAATTGTTTCTCTGATATGGGATGCCAGGGCTGCAGGTGGTAGCTTAACAAACACACTGTGCCACAATGCTGGCACCATTTCATGACATTTTTAAAAAAGATTTTATTTATTTATTTGAAAGGCAGAGTTACAGGGAGGCAGAAGCAGAGGCGGCAGGGTGGGGGTGGGGGGGGAGAGAGAGAGAGAGAGAGAGAGAAGGTCTTCCATCCGCTGGTTCATTCCTCAAATGGGCTGATCTGAAGCCAAGACCCAGGATCTTCCGCCAGGTCTCCCACGTGGGTCCAGGGGCCCAAGGACCTGGGCCATCTTCTACTGCTTTTCCAGGTCACAGTAGAGAGCTATATCGTAATTGGAGCAGCCAGGACACGAACCAGTGCCCATGTGGGATGCCAGTAATGCAGGTGGCGGCTTTACCTGCTATGCCACAGTGCTGGCCCCATTTTGTGGCATTTTAACTTGTCCTATTCCTATTTCTTCTCCTAAGTTCAGTGATAGCCTTTAAAACCAGCAGCCTGGCAGTCACTGAGGAGGAAAAGAGGGTCTGGAGCTTTGCAAAGCCCCATCTCCAGGGAATTAGCATGATTTGCCCCGTCTAGCACTCTTTGGAAAAGCCCCATCCACAGGAATTGTCTTTGTTTGACAAGACTGGGAGCTTCTCGGTGGGAAACATCCTAGCCCCAGAACATTGATTGAAAAGGAAATCCTATTTGCCTGAAGTGTCAATACCAGTTGGAGAACACAAGAGTCTGGTCCCACACCTCAAAAGCTCCAAGTGAGCATCTAAGGAATGAGATGGCCACAGGGGTCTGAACACCTCTGACCCATTCCTAGAGGTACAGAAGGGCATACTCATGAGCAGGCTAGGGCAGCTAGCCCAGAAAAGACTGGAGAAAGCCCCCATCTCTCCCCTCTGGCTTTCTTTGAAACTGCAATGGCAGGACGTGAAAGCACAGGTAGGCCTGCAAACTGCTGGAGTTCTGAAGGCTTGCCCGTCAACTTGTGCATAGATTCATTTTGACAAGGAGTGGGAGTCTTACCAGTGTGAGGGAATTTCTGTCCAATCACTGGCTGAGCATAACACTAACAGAGCAAGGACTTTACTAGCTGTTCAAGTCAGAGAATGTAAAGCATACAGAATTAGTTGAGGAAATTCACTCAAAAAATGAGGTCAACAACAACATACAATACTGGCAAGATGGTTTGCAGTGTTTCCACTTTACATTATTTAAATAGCCAATTTTTAACAAAAGTTAATTATTTCAAGAGACTAACAAAATTGGCAAGCCTTTAGATTAGCTAGTCTGGCTAAGGGAAAAGAGACACAAGCTACTAAAATCAGAAGGAAGAGACAGGATATCACTACTAATGTTACAGAAATTAAAAGAATAAGGGAAACTATGAACAACTATATACAACAATTAGATATTTAGATGAAATGGAACAAACTTCTAGAATAACACAAACTACCAAAACCAAGTGATAAAGAAATAGAGAATTTCCATTTCTAGTTTAGCAGTTGAATTAGTAGATTTAAAGCTTTCTACAAAGAAAAAATAGCTTAATTGGCTAAGTTATATAAAATATTTAAAGAATTAATATAAGTCCCTCACAAACTCTAACAAAATAGAGGATAAGGAAATACTTCCCAATTCATTCTAAGAGGCCTTTATTATCCTGATACCAGAACTAGAAAAAGATACCACAACAAAACTACAGACCAATGTCTCTTACAAACATAGTATCCAAAATGTTGAACAAAACACAAGCAAATAGAATTAAGAAGCATATAAAACTGAATAATAACCACGGTCAACAGGGATTTATTAAGAATGTAAGTTTGATTTCACTACAAAAATCAGTGTAATACCCCACATTAATAAAGGACAACCTCCCATCCCCAAGATAATCTCAGTGGATATAAAAAAGTATCTGACAAAATCTAACATCCTTTTATAATAAAAACACATGAAAAAATAGGAATAGGAGGGAACTTTCTCAACCTGCTGGAAGTCACCTACGGAAACCCCACGAAACAGTATCATACAATGGTAGAAGACTGAGAGCTTTCCTCTTGTGATAAGGAGAAAGGCCAGGGCATCTGCTCTTGCTACTTTCTATTCAGCGCTGTATTTAATGTTTTAGCCAGGACAGACAGGCAAGAAAAAAAGGAACAAAAGATATTCAAATTGAAAAAGAAGCAAAATAATTTCTGTTTGCAGTTGACATGATCTTATACCATAAAAATCTTAAGGAATCCACAAAATAACTACCAGCACTAATAAATAAATTTAGCAAGGATACAGGAAATAAGATCATCATAGAGATAGCAACTATATCTCTATGAATTAGTAATGAATAATATAAAATGAAATTAAGAAAATAATTCTACTTATAATAGCATAAAAATAATAAAATATTTAAGAATAAATTTAACATAAAAGCAAAACCATACACTGAAACTTACAAAACATCACTTAAAGATATTAAATAAATTGAAATATATCCCATGTTCATGAATAGGAAGACTTAATATAGTTTAGATGGCAATGCTCTCCAAATTGATCAACAGATTCAGTGCAAACCTTATCAAAGCCCTAAGTTTGAACCAAATCCCCACCACTTGCTGCATGTGCCTTTGGGTTAGTCACCCAACTTCTTAAACTTCAGTGGTCTTACCTGCATAATCAAAACAACAGTAATTACTTCATGAACTAGTTGTGTGGACTGAGTAAAAGCAAGCACAGGAACATGTCTGGTGGGTGCTGGTAGCAAGTTGAATAATGGTCCCCAATGATATAAGGTTCTAATACCTGGAAACAGTATGTATTACCTTTCATGGGAAAGTGATCTTTATAAATGTGGTTATGTTAAAGATCTTGAGATGGAAAGATTATCCTGGGTGGGACACAAATGCAATCATAAGCACCCTTATTAAAAAAAAAAAAAAGGCAGAAAGGGATTTGACACAAAGAGAAAGCAATGTGATCAGTGGACACAGAGACTGGAGTGATGAGGTCAAAAGCCAAGCAATTTCAGTAGCTACTGGAAGGCTACTGGAACAGCCAAGGAAGGACTTTTTCCTCAGAGCCTCTGGCAGGAGTGCAACCATGCTGACACCTTAATGTCAGCCCATTGAAACGGATTTCAGACTTCAGGTGCCAGAACTGTGAGAAGCCATAGGACACTAATAGTGCTCAATGAATGTTTGTTAATTTGTTTTTTGTGTCTTTGAACAAGTTTTCCTTTGTCTTTACTTGTAATGCCCCTCTGGGACTTTCATTAAATCCTCATCATTGGAAACAAGACATCATATTCCTTATCATATAATTCTGTGATGCAACTCTTTCATATAGTTGCCATGGCTACTCAATACATTTATTTAGTGAAAAGAAAACTCACTGTGGCTTTCTGGAAGAAATTAATAAGCTGATGATAAAGTTTATATGGAAGTATAAGAAACTGAGAATAGAAAGGAAAAATAGTGAAATAGCTAGAGAGAGTGAGTGAGAGAGAGAGAGAGAGAGTTATTTTTCAGTCATTTGTTTACTTCCCAAATGCCTACAACAGCCAAGGGCTGGCCCAGGTTTGAAACCAGCAACCAAGAACCCCATCCAGTTTTCCCACATGATCTGTCATCTGCTGCCTCCCATAGTATGATCAGGAAGCTAAATAGGAGCCACAATATAAAGCAGGCACTGTGATATGAGATGTGGGCATACCACATGGTGACATGACTGCTGTGCCAAATGACCACACCAAAAGATTTTATTTAATAGAATACTACCAAGGAAATGAAGACAATCCATAGAATGAGAAAATATTTGCAAAACATCTATCTGTTAAGTGTACATATGCAAAATATATAGAGAACCCTTATAACTCAAAAATAAAAAGACAACTCAATTTAAAAGAGGTAAAGAATCTGATCATACATTTCTCCAAGAAAGGCATACAACTGACCAATAAGCTCATTAGAAGACACTCAACATCGTTTAGTCTTTAAGAAAATGCAGGAGCAGGCATTGTGGCGAAGGGGTTAAGCTATCACTTCAGATGCCTGCTTCCCACATGAGTGCCTAGGATCAAGTCCTGCCTCTGCTTCTGCTTCCAATCCAGCTTCCTGTTAATGCTCACTGTAGGTGGCAGCAGGTGGTGGCTCATGTACCTGAGTCCTTGCCACCCACATGGGACAACCATATGGGACTTTGGGCTCCTGGCTCCAGCCTGACCCAGCCTTGGCTGTTGTGTGCATCTGGAGAGTAATCCAGTGGATGGAAGATCTCCCTCTGTCTCTCTCTTGCTCTCTCTCTTGCTCTGCCTTTCAAATAATTAAAAATGAATAAACATTACACATTTTAATTGTTAAAAAAGAAAATGCAAATTAAAACCATAATAAGATGTCAGGTTATGCCATTTTTTAAAATATTTATTTTATTTATTTGAAATGAAGAGTTAGATACAGACAGAGATTTTCCATCCACAGGTTCACTCGCCAAATGACTGCAATGGTTAGGGCAGGGCCAGACCAAAGCCAGGAGCCAGGAACTCCATCCTGGTCTCCCACATGGGTGGCAGCACCCCAAGGAATTGGGCCATCCTCTGCTACCTTCCCAGGCCCATTAGCAGGGAGCTGCATCAGAAGTGGAGCAGCCCAGACTCAAAGCAGTACTCATAATGGGAGGCAGGTGGTGGCTTACGCTGCTGTGACACGTCGGCCTCCTACGTTATACCATCTAAGATGGCCATAATAAACAAACTAATAAATACATAACTAAATAAAACATCTTTAAAGATAAATAAGTACTGGGGAGAATGTGGTGAAACTGGAACACTACATATTACTTCTGCAAATATAAAAGGTCCAGGTCCTCAAAAAGTTAAATAAGGAATTCCCATAAGCCAGTTCTATTCCTAGGTATATAACCTGGAGACAAAAAACTCATACCCATGAAAACATGCACATTGCAGCATTGTGCAGTATAGGCAAAATATAGAAACAATCTAAATGTCCATTAACACATAGATGGATAAAAAGAATGTGGTATAGCCATGTAGTGGAATACCATGCAGCCATAACAAGGAGCAACTGATAGATGCTATAATGTGGACAGATCCCAGAACAATTATGTTAGTGAAAGAAGCCAGTAACAAAAAAGACAAGTGTGGTGGGATTCTAGTTCCATGGATTGTCTAGAATAGGCAAATTCACAGAGACAGAAGATCAGTTGGAGGTTACACAGGCTGGGAGGACTTTCTTTCTGAGGTGATGAATAAGTTCAAAAAGAAGATAGTAGTGAGGGCTATACAACTCTGGGAAATTAGTAAAACCAACTGAGTTGGGGCCAGCACTGTGGTGTAGTAGCTTAAGCCGCCACCTGCCACACTGGCATCCCATATAGGCACTAGTTCATGTCCTGGTTGTTCCACCTCTGAATTAGCTCCCTGTAATATGCCTGGGAAAGCAGTGAAAGATGGCCCAAGTATTTGGACTTCTGCCACCCATGTGGAAGACCCAGAAGAAGCTCCTGGCTCCTGGCTCCTGCCTGGCTCAGCCTCAATGGTTGTGGCCATCTGGGGAGTGAACCAGTAGATGGAAGAGCTCTCTCTTGATCTCTCTCTCCCTCTCTCTCTCCACTCCTTACTCTCTTTGTATAACTCTGACTTTCAAATAAAAAAAAATCTTTAAAAAAAACAACACTGGAGCCAGCACTGTGGCGTAGCAGGTAAAGCCACTGCCCAAAGTGTCAGCATTCCATATAGGTGCCAGTTGAGTCCCAACTGTTCCACTTCTGATCCAGCTCTCTGCTATGGCCTGGGAAAGCAGGAGATGACCCAATTTCTTGGGCCCCTGCACCCATGTGGGAGACCCAGAGGAAGCTCCTGGCTCCTGGCTTCTGATTGTCCTCACTCCGGCCATTGCTGCCATTTGGGGAGTGAACCAGCACATGGAAGATCTCTCTCTCTCTCTCTCTCTCTCTCTCTCTGCCTCTCTGTAACTCTGCCTTTCAAATAAATAAATTAAAATTAAAATATTAAAACTTTTAAATATTAAAATATTACAATTAAAATGTTAAAACATTGAGTTGTACATCTAAGTAAAACTGCCATTAATAAAAAGTGTGTGTGGGAGGCTGGCATTGTGGTGCAATGGTTTAAGTTGCTGCCTGTAACACTAGCAGTCCACATCAGTACCTGTTCACAACCTGGCTCCTTGGTAATGTTCCTGGAAAGGTAGTCGAAGATGGCCAAAGTACTTGGGCACCTGCCACCCATGTGGGAGACTCAGATGGAGTTCCAGGCTGAACTTGG
This sequence comes from Lepus europaeus, assembly GCF_033115175.1. Classification (NCBI taxonomy): domain Eukaryota; kingdom Metazoa; phylum Chordata; class Mammalia; order Lagomorpha; family Leporidae; genus Lepus; species Lepus europaeus. The sequence goes on along the minus strand of NC_084831.1, from coordinate 55,844,524 downwards.
GCATTGTGACCATTAGGGCAGTAAATCAGAGGATGGAAGATCTCTCTCTCTCTCGGTCTATAACTCTGTTTTTCAAATAAATTAATTAAAAAAAAAAAACAAGCAAACAAAAAATCCACAAAAGAACAAACGTCCCTACCTTGGGCCCACATACAAAAAAGCCACAGAAATGAATTTTTTTTTTTTGACAGGCAGAGTGGACAGTGAGAGAGAGAGAGAGAGAAAGGTCTTCCTTTTGCCGTTGGTTCACCTTCCAATGGCCGCTGCGGCCGGCGCATCATGCTGATCCCGATGGCAGGAGCCAGGTGCTTCTCCTGGTCTCCCATGCAGGTGCAGGGCCCAAGCACTTGGGCCATCCTCCACTGCCTTCCCGGGCCATAGCAGAGAGCTGGCCTGGAAGAGGGGCAACCGGGATAGAATCCGGTGCCCTGACTGGGACTAGAACCCGGTGTGCTGGCACCGCAAGGCGGAGGATTAGCCTGTTAAGCCATGGCGCAAGCCAGAAATGAAATTTAACAAGAGAAACGAGTACACACAGGACCTTCTGTCTCTTGGGATATGAAACTCAGAGCTGGCACAACATAATCCAAATCTGCTCCTGGAACTAAAGCTGCCCTGGGACAGGGAACACCTCTCTGCTTCTCTTGCCCTCTGTTCTTAGGATGCAAGGTGACCACATGGTACACATGAAGGCTTTGTGTGCTGTGGCCCTGTCTGGAATGCAGGAGCACAGTAGTGGCAGCAATACTTCAGCCTGAGGACAGACACAGCTATGAACCTATTACATGCCTCCTCCCAGTTGCAATGCAAGAGTTTCGCACAATAACCATCATCCCAACACCATCAAGCACCCATTTTCTGGTTTTCACTTATTTCCAATCAGTGCTTCTAAAAGTTCTTACCAGTCAGAAGAGTTTCACATGGCTGAGACACATTATGCAATATTAAGATTACAAGTTAAATAATATTCTCCTCAAATCTCAGAAAGGACCTTATTTGAAAATAGAGTCCTGGGCCGGTGCCGCGGCTCACTAGGCTAATCCTCCGCCTTGCGGTGCCGGCACACCCGGTTCTAGTCCCGGTTGGGGCACCGATCCTGTCCCGGTTGCCCCTCTTCCAGGCCAGCTCTCTGCTGTGGCCAGGGAGTGCAGTGGAGGATGGCCCAAGTGCTTGGGCCCTGCACCCCATGGGAGACCAGGAGAAGCACCTGGCTCCTGCCATCGGATCAGCGCGGTGCGCCGGCCGCAGCGCACCTACCGCGGCGGCCATTGGAAGGTGAACCAACGGCAAAAGGAAGACCTTTCTCTCTGTCTCTCTCTCTCTGTCCACTCTGCCTGTCAAAAAGAAAAAAAAAAAAGAAAAGAAAAAAGAAAATAGAGTCCTTACAGAGGTAATCAAGTTCAAATGAGGTCATGTGGGTGTTTTTTTGTTTGTTTTTTAATAAAAATGTGTACAGGGAGAATGCCATGTGAACATCAAGAGATCAGGTGATGCATCTACAAGCCAATGAATGCCCAAAACATGTTGGCAATGCAAGAAATCCTTTTGCACAACTTTTGTAAGATGCCGATCCAATTAACACCTTTTGGCTTTCTAGCTGCCAAAGCTGTGAGATGCTAAATAGCTGTTATTTTAGTCAGACAGTTTACAGCACTTTGTCAAAGTAATCCTAGAAGATTTATACTGTAAACACTTCATATTACTCAATATTACACATACCACGGAGCATGCGTAAAGCATAATACCGATTCTTATCATGAAATTATATTGTGTAACTTATTCTATTTTTATGTTGGAACTTGGCATATCAGATTCTAAGATGATTTCCAAATTTAAGTGTTACTTCAGAAATTTTATTGCTAGCTATAGTTGCTACTGGCTTAGGGGAGGAAGTTTCTCCAAATTAGGTTTTATTAAAAGATTATTTATTTGAAAGTCAGAGTTACACAGAGAGAGGAGAGGCAGATAGAGAGAGAAAGAGAGAGAGAGAGGGAGAGGTCTTCCATCTGCTGGTCCACTCCCCAGTTGGCCGCAATGGTTGGAGCTGTGCCAATATGAAGCCAGGAGCCAGGAGCTTCTTCCAGGTCTCCCACGTGTGTGCAGAGGCCCAAGGACTTGGGCCATCTTCCACTGCTTTCCCAGGCCATAACAGAGAGCTGGATCAGAAGTAGGGCAGCCAGGATTCAAACCAGGGCTCACATGGGATACTGACACTGCATGTGGTGGCTTCACCCATTATGCCACAGCATTGGCCCCAAAATTAGTTTTTTTTCCTAAGATTTATTTATTTATTTTAAAGGCAGAGTCGCAGAGGGGTAGAGGCAGAGAGGGAGGGAGGGATGGGTCTTCCAACTGCTGGTTCACTTCCCAGATGGCTGCAATGGCTAGAGCTGCACTGATCTGAAGCCAGGAGCCAGGAGCTTCTTCCGGGTCTCCCATGCGGGTGCAGGGGCCCAAGGAGTTGGGCCATCTCCCACTGATTTCCCAGGCCATAGCAGAGAACTGGGTCAGAAGTGGAGCAGGTGGGACTCAAACTGGGGCCTACATGGGATGCTGGCACTGCATGTGGTGGCTTTACCCACTATGCCACAGCACCAGCCCCCAAATTAGCTTTTTATTCTAAGATTTATTTATTTATTTGAAAGGCAGAGTCACAGATGGACAGAGGCAGAGAGAGAAAGAGAAAGGTCGAGAGAGAGAGAGGTCTTCTATCCAATGGTTCACTTCCCACATGGCTGCAACTGCCAGAGTGGCACTGATCCGAAGCCAGGAGCCAGGAGCTTGTTCCGGGTCTCCCACGCGGGTGCAGGGGCCCAAGGACTTGGGCCATCTCTCACTGATTTCCCAGGTCATAGCAGAGAGCTGGATCAGAATTGAGCAGGAGAGACTCAAACCAGTGCCCATATGGAATGCCGACACCACAGGCAGCAGCTTTATCTGCTGTGCCACAGTGCCAGTCCTCAAATTAGGTTTTTTTTTTTGTTGTTTTTTTTTTTGGTTTTTTTTTTTTTTTTACAGGCAGAGTGGACAGTGAGAGAGAGAGAGACAGAGAGAAAGGTCTTCCTTTTGCCGTTGGTTCACCCTCCAATGGCCGCCACGGCTGGTGCACCATGCTGATCCCGATGGCAGGAGCCAGGTGCTTCTCCTGGTCTCCCATGCAGGTGCAGGGCCCAAGCACTTGGGCCATCCTCCACTGCCTTCCCAGGCCATAGCAGAGAGCTGGCCTGGAAGAGGGGCAACCGGGATAGAATCCAGTGCCCCAACCGGGACTAGAACCCGGTGTGCCGGCGCTGCAAGGCGGAGGATTAGCCTGTTGAGCCATGGCGCCGGCCTCAAATTGGTTTTAAAAGCAAGAATTACAGTGATTGAGAGAAGGTTGTATAATTTGGCATTACTAATAGAACATGCACTAAACAAAGTTGTGGATAAAACAACACAAGTAGTCACTCTGCTGAAATGGAGGAAAAAATTTATAGATCTAATATACAAGAATCTATGAACTATATATAACATTTCTGGCCCATAAGCAAAACACCCAGACATGCATACTAATGATTAAAGTAGACCATTTTGATAGTTCCCAGTTTTCAGTTGCAGAAAAACCACAGACTTCACATGTATTTTTTATTTTTTGTCATTATAAAGGTGTATCTGTCAATGTGGAAGGATAGAACATATTTCACTTAATAGTTTTGATTACTTGATTTATAACTTTCAAATATTTGGACATATGGTATGTGGGCCTCTGCTTACTCTCATGCCTCTAGCTTTCTAATTTGTTAGAAGTGGGCCAGGAACCAGCAAAACAGAAGAAATAAAGCCTGAAACTATGAACAGAAGCCAAACTAGAATCGTAAACCTGCTCCTAGTACAAACTAGCACATTATCTTGAAATCTTCACAAGAAAACAGATGCCATCTCAAGGGGGCGCAACAAGTGCCTCCCTGGGCCATAGTGCCGAGGGCCTCTCAGCCCACGCCAACTTTAATACACTGAACAGTTTTCACTCTTATATATTCTGAATCTCAGGGCTGGCATTCTGGTGTAGAAAGTTAAGCCTCCGCCTGTGGTTACGGCATCCCTTAAGGGTATTGGTTCAAGTCCTGGCTCTATTTCCAATCCACTTTTCTGCTAATGTGCCTGGGAAAGCAGTAGAAGATGGCCCAAGTGCTTGGGGCCCTGCACCCACGTGGGAGACCACGATGACATTCCTGGCTCCTGGCTTCAGTCTGGCCCAGCCCCAGTCATCAAGGCCATTTGGAGAGTAAGCCAGTAGATAGAAGATTCATTCTCTCTCTCTCTCTCTCTCTCTCTTTCTGCCTTTCAATTAAACAAATACATGTTCAAAACAAATTTCTGAATGTCAGGATCATGTCATAAGGTTCTTTTTATTTCCTTTTCAGTAATCTTGACGTCACTTTCAAGTAAACATCCCTTTTTCAGAAAAAGCAGTGTATAATTTGACAAAAGTCCTTTAGAAGGTTCCTCAATGTTATGATATTCCCGTTGCCCATCCCCCATTTATAAAGATTTTATTTATTTATTTATTTGAGAGGTAGAGTTACAGAGAGAGGGAGAGACAGAGAAGAAATCTTCCATATGCTGGTTCACTCCCCAAATGGCTGCAATGCCTGGAGCTGAGCCAATCTAAAGTCAGGAGCTAGGCTCCAGAAGTTTCTTCTGGGTCTCCCATGTGGGTGCAGGGGCCCAAGCACTTGGGTCACATCCAAAAAAAAAAAAAAAAAAGTCACATCACTCAGTTCTAAGAGAAAGATAAAAAAGGTACCAAAATGCCAATGAAGAATGCCAGAAATTGCATGGAGATTGACCTGCAGAAGGCCCTTTGGGATGTGCAACTTGGATTGGATTTTATTGTAACTCCTTCCATGCAAACACGGCAACTCCGTATCTTATGCGTCTACTCAGCAACATCATGAGGCAGGAGTTGTGGAGCAGCAGGTTCAGCCTCCACTTGGGAAGCCTCCATCTCATATTGGAGTCCTGGATACTCTGCTTCCAATCCAGCTTCTTGCTAAAGCACCTGGGAAGCAGCAAGTGATGGCTCAAGTGCCTGGGACCCCACCATCCATGTGGGAGGCCTGGATGGAGTTCAAGGTTCCTAGCTTTGGTCTGGCACAGCACTGGCTATTGTGGGCATTTGGGAAGTGAACCAGTGGATGGCAGATATCTCTCTCTCAATCTCTCCCCACCTCCCTCTTCCAATCCATTTTGCTCTTTCAAGCAGATGAAAATAAACTTTTAAAACAGCAAACAAACCAACAAACAAGAATCCAACATGAAGGATAATCAGAGATCCAATAAGAAACAAGGGCCTCACACCAATGGATATTTTGAGCTGTGGTTGAGCATCATTAAGGACCTTCAATACCCTCTCCAAAGATGTCAGTTTGCAAGAGTGGCATGTTATCTTTGTGTAAAATTGAAAACTAGGAGAGATTTAAACTGGATCCATTAGAAAGATGTCAGTAAAGAAATATTGAAATAAAACCATACATTATTCCCTAAACAACATAGTAGAATAACTATTTACATTGCATCTACATTGTATTTGGTCTAAAGTAATCTAGAGATGATTTTAAGTATACAGAAGGATGTGCATATATTTTATGCAAATACTGTCATTTTATATAAAGGACTTGAGCATTCAAAGATTTCTGGCATCCTCAGTGAGTCCTGGAAACAATCACTTTTGGACACCAAAGAACAACTGTATATTATTCTAGACTTTTTTTTATTGTATTTTGTGATATGCATCCTATACATGGTCTAATATGGCTGTCTTATGAAATAAACTTTTTATCGTTATCCACCAAGAAAAGACATATAAGTTCTTAAAAGTAATTTTGATAATAGAAATGTAACTCTTTGAGGTAAATACAACTGACAGAAAGTCAACCCAGTACTTTACACTAAAGGCAGATTTGTGAACCACATTAATCAATGTGGGATATAGATTGTCAACTACATCTGAATCACAGATTAACAGGAACAAATAGGTATCAGGGTGGAATGCATTTTTACAACAAGTAACACAAGTTTTAATCTTTGTTTAAGTAAGACTTCAAAAGGTTTCCACATATAACCAATTGTGAGACCATTAAAAAAAAAAAGATTAGCTTCAAGAAATGTGAGGCAGAGCGAGCAACTTCTGATCTGTGTAAGATCAATCAACATTTTCTACCTGAGCAAGGAGAATGCAATTAGCACTTGGGTGATTTTAAGGACTCTTTTACAGTTGCCTTTAACAGGCTGATGAAATAGCAGAGCAGTGTGGCTGAAGGCCAATGTTTATTTTTACCCATTACCTATTTTATTAATGGGATTGTGGGCCCCTGGGCCTCAGGGCACACAAAAATATATTAAAATACCCCACACTGTAATTAAGTGGCACAGAGGGGATTTGAGCAAATTAAATGGGTGTTCTATTTGTCATGGGTATAGTCTGGGCCACAGCAGTCATGGCAGAGCCTAGCAAAATGTACTTCATCAGCCTACAAAATATGGAGGATATTTTCATGCAGAGCAAGGGTTTTAATAAATGGGTCTTTCCTCCCAAATAAAAGTATACATAAAGAGAAAATGCTCCAACTGGGTACTCTTATAGTGAAAGATGAGAATCCCTTCAGCAGGATAAAAGACAAATGCACCAGTAACAGTACCAGCTAAAGAAATGGGATCTTTAGACTCCATTAGCAAGGGACTCAAAATGAATCAAATGTCTATGTACTTCTCAACCAAGCACAGGACTTTCCCCCTCTGTGTGTTAGAACTTCTGTCTCTGACTTCATTACAGGGAATAAAAAGTACAGTGATCACCTTACTCTTGCCCTGTTCAGTAAGTAAAGCACCTGACATGCTTGTGCACAACTATAGAACATTGATCTTTCTGCTTAAAGTTCCTAGAGCTGCACTCGATCTCTGTTGTTGTTGTTGGATTTCACCAAATCTATTGTTGTCACTGACTGTTAGATTCATTTTAAAAAGAGGAAATTTATGAAGCGCTTCACTTTGATCACTGAGATTACTGCCAATGCTGGTCTCTGTGAATCTGTATGTCAGAGGACAAGCAAAACGAGACGAGGCCAGGGCCACGTGGAATGACATCTGGAAACACAGTGTTTGGTCCAAGCAGAAGACAACACTGCCTTTGTCCCAGAAACCTAGGAGAAAGGCTTAGAAATGGCAAGAAAGGAGACACAAAGTACTTACGAGGATCCTGGACTTGCAGTGGGAGGGGGGCCTGCAGAAATGAAAGACAAACAAAGGAAGCAGTCAGTCTGGGTTTGAGGAGGGTGAGTGCGGGTACAGTGGAACCATTACAGATCAAAGTTCTCAACCACCCAGAGGGGATATTTATTTTTCTGGGATTTAGTGTTTTGTTCCAGTTCCCCCCAACCACTTCTATGAGGAAAGTAGACCAGTGAGACTGTCTAGATCCCACAGTTCAGGGCCTGAGGAAAGCTAAGACAAGTGCTGAAAATGGGCTCAATGGAACATGCATCCGCACACTATGCCAGGAGTTCGAACACATGTGAGTGGACGGACAAGAGGCATGCTTGTGCCAAGTGTTCCCACATTCTCTGGACAAAGAGCATCCTGGTTGAGAAGAACTCAATAGGGTGATGGTTTGGAGTAGGGGATACAGGGTCAAACAGCTCTGGGCTCCTCCAATCCTATTAATTACTAGCTGGGCAACCCTGAACACAGCAACTAACTACAAGCCTTGGTTTACCTACTTGAAAAAGAAATATAATTGTATCAGCTTTAGGGTTGTGGGTACCCAGTACGTTTTGATAAGTGCTCATTCCCTCCTTCCTTGCCCCCATGAACCTTTGCCACCCCACTGCACTGGGCAAAGTCAGCCCCAGTAGGAGGTACTTACCAAACTTGACAAACAAGACACCAGTGGTAGAAACCACCTTCTTGCCATTTGTTGCCACACACTGGAAGTAGCCCGTGTCCGTGGTGTCGAGGTTTCTAATCCGCAGCCGAGAGCCATAGTTGGTTGCTCGAAAGGACAGTCTCCGGGGCTCCTGGACTACTGGTGCATCGTTTTTGAACCAGCGGATGGTGGGAGGTGGGTTCCCAGAGACTTTGCAGTGCAGCTCTGCGGTCTGCCCTAGGGATGTGGTGATGTTATTCATTGGTTCATCCAGCGTAAGGTAAGAATCTGTGAGCACAGAGGAGACACAGGCAGGTGAGAGGAGCAGAGTTGGGAGCACTCCGCAGCAACCGGATCTACTTGCTCGTATCACTGGGTCACAGAGACCATCAACATGAGAGGCCAATGGAGGTGGACAAGGAATGAAGTGATCACATTTTCCAAGAATCCACGACTACTGAACAATCACCCACAGAGCCTGGTGCTTGCAAGGAAATTGGTTACTCTTCAGAAAATAAAATTCAAAGTCTTCAAATCACTACATGGCACCCGTGGGTAAATGTATTTCTTATATTAAGACAAAATGGGCTCCTGTGCTTCAAATCCTGAACACAATACACACTCCCTGCTTCAATTTCCAACAGTACAGAGAAGAGAGGAAAAGGAAAGCAAAATTCACCTCAATCTCCCTACCCCAAAATAACACCCCTCTGGCAAACATCCTTTCCTCTCTTGATAACAGAGAAATATATCAAAACTAGAAAAGGCAGGAGTAACACATTTACAAGCACATGGCACAAGAGGAGGAAGAATGCCGGACACCTTTCCGTTAGTGAAGACAGAAGGGTCGCAAAGACCAGATCCCTGGCGGATGAAGTGTCAGGGCAACAGACATTCCACCAATGTTCCATACAATTCTTTCCACTATATACAGAGCTTCAGCTCAATTATACTCAGATTCTGAAATGTGATTTACATTCTGTGCAAAGTACACATTCTAGTTCTGCAGTTCCATGATACATTTACATTACATTACAAATGCATATACCCATGAAACCATTGCCCTGTCTGGATAGGACATCACCAAACCCCAGGAGGTACCCCCCAAATCCTTTGTAGTAATTCCTGCTGCCAACCATTCCATTCCACCCCACCCACAGGCAACTACTGTTCTGATTTCTATCATCACAGATTAATTTTGCCTGTTCCAGATCTCTTATAAATGAAATCACATTGTATGCACACTTTGCATTTAGCCTCTTTTGAGGTTTATTGCAGTAGAATTTTATTTGAGCTTATTTGATAATATTTAAACATCATATTAGTATTAGCTGTGGAATCCAGTTGCAGAGAATAGGATTTATTTTATATTAAGAAAATGAAGTTTAATATTTAAAAAATGCTCTGTTGTTCATATATATGGAGTTTTCTTTAGTTTTCATTTCCCTGACAACCCATCCTTTGGTAGATACCCATCATACCCTCTTATTGTCCTCCACTTTCTCTAGCCCTAGGCTTAGGATGGCTGGCTTAGCCATTGTCATTACTGCACGGCTACAAGCCCTAGAACATCGGGCCTCAGAAGGTCTGGGTCTTCATTGACTACATTATCAGGGTGTACTATTGTCCCATGGATCTTTCTTCAATGATAGAAATATTCTAAAATCTGCATTGTCCAATTGGTAGCCACTAGCCACACATGGCTTTTTGAGAAATAGGGCTAGAGCAAATAAGGAACTGGATATTTAACTTTAAATAGCCACATGTGGCTAGCAGCTCCTGTACTGGGCAGCATAGGTAGAATACAGTAAATTTGTTGAGTTTAATGGAACCATAGTTTAAAAAGAGCCCTTTTCTGAGCTACTTAACCAGGAAATTTAACTAGCCAAATGTCTGTAAAATGAGTTCATAAATGTTAAAAATAAATGATTTATTATTTGCTTTCATTTCCCACAAAAAATTGGAAGGGGTATTGTTAGAGTCTGGGAAGCCACAGGAGGATGTCACATGTGTGAATGGCATTTATTATGTGTTTACAACAGAAATGAGAGTCAGGATGACCATCACTCACTTTGTTACCATAATGCCACTCTTCATCTCACTTAAGTCAATGAATAATTATCCTTCATAACAGAATCATGAACCCATAGTGATCCTGCAAATGCCTTGCTTCCTTACATTTCTGTTCTGGTTTCTATCTTTGAGCATGTTTCTATAATCTATATTCATCTGTACTCTATCTGTGAATGTGTGTGCTCATGAATGCGAGCACATGTGTTCATAAGATGTCTGTGGTATGCCCAGAAAGTAGGGAGATTAATGAACAGATGAATTTACGGAGCCACCATCATTGCTGCACAGCCACATCTCATGCCTTGAGAATGCATAACTATGTCCCCTCTATAGATGGAAACTTAGGAATAGCAATCATATAACACTGCACTGACTAGGTTCTGCAACTGGAATGCTGGGTTTGAATTCACCTCTGTTCTCACCCCACCCCTGCCCCTGCCTATCTGTCTGACCTACAACAGGTTATTTAAACTTTCTGTACTTCCTATTGAAAAATAGGAATATTAAACAGGGTTCCACATGGCAAAACTGTTAGAGGAAGATTAAAATGCAGTCAAGTGGAGTGGATGTTTAGCTTAGCAGTTACCACATTCCACATCTGGGTATCTATTCCTGGCTCTGGCTCTGGACTCCAGCTTCCTGCCAGTGTAGACTCTGGGAGACAGCAGTGATGGCACAAGTAATTAGGTTCCTGATACCCACAGTAGGAGTCCTGGGTTGCATTCCCAGCTCCTGACTTCAGCCCCAGCCAGGCCTTGGCCACTGAAGGCATTTGGGGAGTGGTTGTCTGTCTGTCCCTCTTTCACTTTCTCAAATCAATTATTCAATTAATTAAACCAGGTGACACCAGTAAAGCCTTAAATTGATGTTTGATAAAAAGCAAGCACTCACAAATGTTAATTTATGTTGCCACTATTACATTTATAATAACTTCAGTACAATGCTTTTCAGGCTACACAATGTTTTCATGGCCTCTGACCCTGTCATCCCCCAACAATCCAGCAAAGTGGGAAAGGCACATTAATTACCAAGATCCCCATTTGTAGATGAGGAAATTGTGTCTCAAGGACTGGTGGATTTGCCCCAATGGTTATGTTATAAATTTCCCAAAGCTTCTGTCACTATTGGCCTTTAATTCTTAGGCTCGGCCAAGCCCTAAACAAAGTCCAGTGGAGGTAACCAGCCAATCCAGTCGCTGGTTAACGGACTATTTTGAAATTTTACCATAGGCCAGGGCTTCACTTTCACATTTACTGACACAAGGACCCTTGCAAGGAAGAAGTTGTTATGACTGTTTTGCAATGATGAAAGCTAGGATCAGAGAGGTTACAGAACTTGCCCAAGGCCTTGTGAGTGATATGTGGCCCGATTCACATCTCTCTGGTTCCAAAACCTAGCTCTTTCCATTCTACCAGATGATTTGATGTCTTGGAGCCCACCAAGGGCTGGGTATGGAGTTGGAATTTCTATCCCAAACTAGGCTGAGTCCTGGACACACAGGTACCCATGAGGCTACGTAGTCCCCCTACCTCCCACCAGGACTGTCTTCTTAATGGGACTAAACTCTGGCCATGGGTTCTGGCTGGGGTTCCAGTTTCCCTCTGGAGACCAGGTGCCTCCTCTGACCTGTGCTCTCTGATATCTGCACAGCATGGATCTAAAAAGAAAAATGAAGAATGCAGGGCATCTTGACATCAGAATGTTGTCATAGAGAACAAAGGAAATGTAAATGTATCTTGGTGTTTACTGAATAAAGAAGCCTTGGCACCAACAGGGAATTTGGTTTCAACTTTTCACTAACATAAAAAGCAGGTTCAAATTTGTTTGCCATCTGTAGCTGCTCATTTAGTAAGCAGCAGAACTAACAAATGGTTTCGTCCTTGATTTGGCAAAGACCAGAAGCACTGGGGCAGCATTTTGCCTAACAACAAAAAAAGCATTCTGCAACTGGAAGGGAATAAAATAAAATAAAAACGCATGTCTGTATCACTGCTATCTTTCTTGTTGCTAACAAGGCCCTGGCCAGGATCCATTCTTTTCCCAGAAGCAGCTGGATCCTTCTGTAGCAACCTCAGGGGCCGTGCTAGGGGACCCACTCTGGTCACTACATCCAAGGCTTGGTGGAACCTTCTACAGTATGCATCCAAGTCAAGGGACACACTGCCGAAGAAATTCTCAGAGTGGGCTCAAGCACCAGGTCTCCACCAAGCAGCTGTGTGCATCAGGCAGGCACTGCACCTCCCTGGGCTTTGGATTATCTGGGCCACAGGGGTCTGCTCTTTCAATGGCAGATCATAGAGGCAGCTGTAGAACCACCAGATGGCAGGCAGCAGGTGCCCACTGGACTTGAATGCCAGACCAGGCCACATGGCCTCGACATTTACACCTGCTGTTTGTAGTTCCTTCAGTCGTTTGCTTCAGCATCTCTGACAGTATGTGCTTGAGCTGTAGATTTCTCATCCTTTTTTCCCTAGACTACAAGGTTTGAGAAAGGAACTAGGGTGTGGGATAGACTGTAATCTGATTTGAGAGAGAGAGAGAAAAAAAATTCCTGTTCTGACTCCACATCTAGGTCTTCATCCCTAATAAGCTGTCTCCCAGTGGTAACACTAGCAATAGCGACGATGATGACAGTGACTATGGTGAGTACATAATAATGACAGGGGTAATAGCCCACGCCAAACAGTACTTACTAGCATGGCAGGTTTGAACATGTTACACCTGAGAAACCCAAGGCACAGAGAGGAGAAGAAGGTTGTCCAGTAAGTAGAAGAGAGATTTAAAACAAATTATTTTGCCTCTAGAGTCTCTGCAGCAACAGAAGTCCTCAAACTTTTTGGTCTCAGGACCCCTACCTACACGCTCTTTTAAAATATTGACTACAGAGCCGGCACCGTAGCTCAACAGGCTAATCCTCTGCCTTGCGGCGCCAGCACACCGGGTTCTAGTCCCGGTCGGGGCACCGGATTCTGTCCCAGTTGCTGCTCTTCCAGTCCAGCTCTCTGCTGTGGCCCAGGAGGGCAGTGGAGGATGGCCCAGGTGCTTGGGCCCTGCACCCCATGGGAGACCAGGAGAAGCACCTGGCTCCTGCCTTCTGATCAGCGCGGTGCGCCGGCCGCACCGGCCATTGGAGGGTGAACCAACGGCAAAGGAAGACCTTTCTCTCTGTCTCTCTCTCTCTCACTGTCCACTCTGCCTGTCAAAAATTAAGAAAAAAGAATTTAAAATATTGACTACAAAGAGATAATTTGTTTATTAATTTATATAAAAAATTCCATGACTTATATGAATATTTTTAAAAATTTATTTATTTATTTTTACTTTATTTGAAAGGCATAGGGGGAGACAGAGAGATAGGGAGAGAGAGAATCTTATATTTGCTTGTTCTCTCTGCAAATGCCCAAACAGCAAGGTTAGGCTAGTCCAAAGTCAGGAGCCAGGAGCTCCATCTGATTCTCCCATGTAGGTGGCAGGATTCAAGTAGTTGAGCCAACATCTCTGCCACCCAGGATGCCTATTAGCAGGAAGCTGGATCAGAAGTAGAGTAGCCAGGGGCTGGCATTGTGGTACAGTGGGTTAAGCTGCCACCTGTGTCACTAGCATCCCATATGAGTGCAGGTTCGAGTCCTGGCTGCCCTACTTCCATCCCAGCTTCCTGAAAATGTACCTGGAAAAGCAGTGGAAGATGGTCTGGCTACTTGAGACCCTGCCACCCATATGGGAGACTTGGATGGAGTTCCAATTCCAGGCTTTTGGCTTTGGCTTGGCCCAGTCCTGGCTGTTGTAGCCATCTGGGGAGTGAATCAGCAAACAAAAGATCTTTATCTCTCTTTCTTTATTTCTTTCTCTCTTTCTCTAACACACATACACACACTCACACACAGATCTCAGATGCTCTATTTCCAATCCAGCTCTCTGCTATGGCCTGGGAAGGCAGTAAGAGGAGCCCAAGTGTTTGAGCCCCTGCACCATGTGGGAGACTTGTAAGAAGCTCCTGGCTCCTGGCTTTAGATTCACTAAGCTCCGGCTGGTGTGGCCGTTTGGGGAGTGAACCAGCAGATGGAAGATCTCTCTCTCTCTCTTTCTCTGCCTTTGCCTCTGTCTCTCTGTAACTCTGTCTTTCAAATAAATAAGTAAATCTTTTTTTTAAAAAATTGTAGCCAGGACCCAAATCAGGCATTCCATTCAATATGGGAGGTGGGCATCCCAAATGGTGATCTAAGCCACTGTGTCAAACGTCCACCCCAATACAAATATTTTACTGAAAAATATATTTTTTCACCCACACAACAGGGAGAAGATTAGTACTGTTTTATGTGGTTGTGAATCACTCACTGCCTTAAGAGTAGACAACTGGAGTCTCCTGTTTCAGCATCCAATCTGTTGAGATTTGTTGTACTAGTTGAAGAAAATCTGACTTCTTACAGTTGGAAATAGGAGGAATTCTTCAATAGCCTTTCAGATAATTGAGGATATTCTTTGATACCATACTAAAATTTAACAAATGATGGTTTCTTTAAGGTTAGTTGCAATGTGAAATCTGAAACCATATCAACGAGCTTTCCATAATCAGTTACATTGGAATGAATTGATTCGCCTTGCACTTTGAATGATCTTCCCAGGTATTTTTTGTAACACCATGAATTGCCCATTTAGAATATACTGGTTCAGGGGGCTGGACATTTGGTCCAGATGTTCAGAGTGTTGGTTAAAGCCCCAACTCCATTTTCAATCTAGCTTCCTGCTACTGGACACCCTGGGAAGCTGCAGATGATGGCTGAAGTACTCGGGTCCTTGGCACCCATGTGGGAGAACCAGATGGAGTGCCTGGCTTCTGATTTTGGCTTAGCATAGCCATTGTTGTGTGGGCATTTGGGGGATGAATCAATTCTTTCAAATAAAATGAAAATTTTAAAAAGTAAAAATAAATATACAAACTATCATCAAAAAATAAAGCAAACACTGGTTCATTCTGTTATGTACATTTTCCAAGTATGGCCACATTCAATTAAATAATATAGGTAATTTATGTTTATTGATTTTACCGCCAATCACATCAGTGAAGATTAGGAAGTTTTCAAGCTCTTGGTAGTGGCTGAAAGTTTTCCAAAGTTGAGTTTTTTTGCTTGAAAACTCAACTTTTCTCACACCCCCTATTTCCTTGAAGTGGTAGGCTCATTTTGATCATTTTCAAGAATATTCAAGAATAACTAACCACAGTTTGTTGGTTATTCTTTGAAGTAAAAAGTGCTGAGTTCAGCAACAAATACAAATATTTTTCTGTGAGATATTCATACAGATAGTGCTTCAATATCCAGCAGGAGTGCTTCAAGGGTACTAACCAAGTGGTCATATGGACTATTAAAAATTACATGTTCAAGGACAATATTCAATAAAACTAACAATTTATACTGTTGAAGGGAAGACATTCTTAAGTGTGACTGGCTTTTTTTTTATTATTATTTGACAGATAGAGTTAGACAGTGAGAGAGAGAGACAGAGACAAAGGTCTTCCTTCCGTTGGTTCACCCCCCAAATGGTCGCTACGGCCGGAGTCACGCTGTTCTGAAGCCAGGAGCCAGGAGCTTCTTCCTGGTCTCCCATGCGGGTTCAGGGGCCCAAGGGACTTGGGCCATCCTCCACTGCACTCCTGGGCCACAGCAGAGAGCTGGACTGGAAGAGGAGCAACTGGGACTAGAACCCGGTGCCTATATGGGATGCCAGTGCCACAGGCAGAGGGTTAACCAAGTGAGCCAGGGTGCCGGACTCATGACTGGCTTTCTTTTTTAAGATTTATTTATTTATTTGAAAGTCAGAGTTATATATATAGAGAGCTACCTTTTATCCATTGGCTCACTCCCTAGATTGCCACAACAGCTGCGGCTGGGCCAGGATGAAGCCAGGATCCAGGAGCTTCTTCTGGGAATCCCACTTGGTTGGCAGTGGCCCAAGTACTAGGATCATGTTCTGCTGTTTTACCTAGGCCATTAGCATGGAGTTAGATCAGAAGTGGAGCAGCTGAGACTCAAACCAGCACCCATATGGGATGTCAGTGTCTTGGGGTTGGCTTTACAGGTTATGCCACAATGCCGGATCCTCTTTCTTTTTTTCTTTCTCTTTTTAAGTGCAAATGTTTGGCAGTGAAGAGTATAATGACCACTGGTTGGTGCAAATAGGTGCCACTGTCTTTTTTTTTTTTTTTTTGACAGGCAGAGTGGACAGTGAGAGAGAGAGAGACAGAGAGAAAGGTCTTCCTTTGCCGTTGGTTCACCCTCCAATGGCCGCTGTGGCCGGCGTACCGCGCTGATCCGAAGGCAGGAGCCAGGTGCTTCTCCTGGTCTCCCTTGAGGGTGCAGGGCCTAAGGACTTGGGCCATCCTCCACTGCCCTCCTGGGCCACAGCAGAGAGCTGGACTGGAAGAGCAGCAACTGGGACAGAATCCGGTGCCCCGACTGGGACTAGAATCCGGTGTGCCAGTGCCGTAGGCAGAGGATTAGCCTATTGAGCCACGACACCAGCTGGTGCCACTGTCTTGATGTCTGGTAGGGCCCCAGCAGCTTGTCGCATGACCACGTTTGTATAGTCATGAAGGGTAAGATGCAGTTCAAGGCACTTAAAAACCTATATCTGAGTTCACAGCTAATAAAAGGCAAATTTGGGGTTTGGACTTCAACTCCATCACTCCCCACAGCCGCCCTCCTACACCTCTCTGGGTCCTAGTCTGGTATGAGGCTCTCAGAAAAGACTGGTTCAACCCTGACTTGAGTAGCACAAGCCAGAGGGCAGGGCACAGCTTGCATGCCTGTGTTCTATTCCTGAACAAATAAGTTGGGGGTTGGGAGGTCCCAAATGGTCGCATCCGATTTTGCCAATGTTTGGGACTCTGGATGAAAAAGGGTTTGGGGTTTTTTATGAAGCAGGAAAATAAAATGCCAATTTTGAGTGTCCCCCATTGTTCATAGAGAGGGCTACTCATAGCTAATATTTCTTTTTTAAAGATTTGATAATTTGAAAGGCAGTGTGACAGAGAGAGAGAAAGACACACATACACAGAGATATCTTCTCTCCACTAATTCAATCTCCAAATGGCCACAACAGCCAGGGCTGGGCCAGGCCAAAGCCAGGAGCCATGAAGTCCATCGGGGTCTCCCATTTGGCTCATCAGCTGCTGCCTTCCCAGATACATTAGCAGAATTGGATCAGAAACAGAGGAGCCAGGACTCCAACTGGCGCTCAGATTTGGGATGCCCACCTTGCAGGCAGGAGCTTACCCCATGGTGCCACAATGCCAGTCCCTTGTGGCCCCACAGAGCCAGCATTCTTTCTGAGGATTTACCAGGTGCCAGGAACCATTCTGAGCATCCTACACACATTGACCTCCTTACACTTAAAAATAATCCTGTGAGGATGGTTTACCCTCTTTTATCCTCATTTTGGAGATGGAGAAGCTGGATTGGGTTAATCCCGAGAGGTGAAGTAATTTCATGAAAACCACATAGCCAGAAAATGGCAGTTAGGGCTCATACCCAGTCTTTTGGACACCAGAGAGCATACGATCATCTGAAGCGTATTTCCCACACACCCCGAGTGCACTTTCTAGTGGCCTTGCCTCTGCCACAACCAGGGCTCCAGAACATTCCTGCCCTTTGTGTGAGTCTCTAGCCCAGGAAAACGCCCACTGGTAATGAAAACAATGAAATCATAAGTTCCTTATGATGTAACTGGAAGTCATCACTGAGAAGGAGCTTTTAAAATACAGCACAGCCATCGCTTCTACTGAGGCTTAATCAACCTAAAAAGTGAACTGCAAGAAAAAAGAAGTCGGTTTATGAGCTCTCTGGGAATTGAGACTCTATTTCCGCCCTTTTCCCTTTTCCCATTCTCCCCAGCACTCCATGTGTTATTATGAACTTCGTAGGCCTTTAATAAGTGCTGGTTGATTAAGTCAATGGAAGGCTCCAGTGAATTTCCGGTAAATTAGCTGCAGAGACACTCCATGTATCACTGACCCGCTTGACAAGATGTCACATCCACAAATCCACAAATCCCTCCCAACATTGATTACTTAATTTTCCAACTGCCCTCCCATCTCCCCGCAGGGAGGCGGGTAGGGCCAAGAGTTACAGTCCCATTCTGACAGGTGAGAGAAACTGAGATATAAAATTTTTAACAGGCCTTTGCCATGGCAACCCAACCAGTCAGCCGAGGAGCCAGTCACAATTAGGTTTAGGGCCTGGGTCTCAGTATCAAAAGAGGCAGATGCCAAAATCCTAGCCTCCTACATGAGCGATCCTTTTTAGAAGAGGCAGGAGGCTCCCGACATGAAATAAAATGCTTAGCTAAACATAAAGGAAGGCTGCCAAACACAGTTAGGTCATCGCATTTGACTTTGAGAGAACATTCTGTTCACGCTATCAACCTGCATTCACTTTCAGCACACTTCACCATAAATACTTCTGACTCACTATCTCGGGAAATATTTTTTATCTTAATAAACTCAATGCAAAGCATAATCTAAATCAGCTTGCACATTCTTGAGTCAGAGCCACAAGCTGCGTTTAATAAAAATCAGCCGCAATAACAGGGACTTCTGAATAAGCACAGTTCATTATCAGACGTGGGGCTGGAGGCAGGAGCAGGAGGTAGGTAGGCTGAAGGCACAGACGAGGCGAGGACAAGGGGTGACCCACTTGCTGCACCTTGGTTCCCAGGGCACAGCCTCACTGCAGGCACAGTTTATAATATAGACCGTGGCACAGTAACCTGAGGTGTGCTGTGATGTCAGACCCCTTGGCTTTAGGGCTCAATACCACCTCTTACCGGCTGTTACTAAATCTTTGGAAGACCCAGTTTCCTCCACTGTAAAATTAGGCTAATTGTTGTACTGACCTGTAGGGGTTAAATGAGATGATCAGCTCTGGAACAACAACAACAAAAGTGTCCCAGAGGGCAGGTGTTTGGCACAGTGTTTAAGTCACCACTTGGAAAGCCCCCATACCCTATGGAAGTTCCTGAGTTTGAGTCCCAACTCCCCTGCTTCCAATCCAGATTCCTGCTAATGTGTACCCTGGGAGGCAGCAGATGACAGCTCAGGTGCATGGATCCTTGTCACCCATGTGGACGCCCCAGATTGAGTTCTGGGATCCTCACTTCAGCCCAGCCCAGCTCTAGCTGCTGCAGACGTTTGCGGAATGAGCTGGTAGATGAAAGATCTCTGTCTCTGATTCCTTGCCTTTCAAATAAAATGAAAACAGATAAATAAAAATTTTATAAATGTGTTCTAGAAAACATACTGACACATGGGTCCTTCTCCCACCCAAAGATTCCATTTTAATTATGTCTCTTAAGATTTATTTATTTATTTGAAAGGCAGAATGACAGAGAGACACACTCAGGGATAGAAAGATCTTTTAGCTGTTTTACTTCACAAAGGCCCACAACAACCACGGCTGTGCCAGGCTGAAGCCAGGAAGCAGGAACTCCCTTTCTCCTCCACATGGGTGGCAGGAACCCAACTCCTTCAGCCATCATCTGCTGCCTCCCAGGTGCATTACCAAGAAGCTGGATTGGAAGTGGACTTGGGACTTGATTCCAGGCACTCTGGTATGAGCTCTGGGCATCCCAAGAAGTGGCTTAACCTTCTGCATGGCAATGCCTGAGTGATTCTAATTTAATCGATCCAGAGTGGAGTCCAGAACTAAGCCTTTTTTAGACCCTCCCCAAATGATTCTCTGGCACAGTCAAAAGGAGGACACTTGGCCACAGTAATTATAGCTATCACTTTCTGACCATTAGTTACTGCCTGTCTTCTTGCTAAACCCTGTAACTAATTTACTCCCCATAAATAAAATAAAAATGCAGTGTATACATAAGACTACTTTTTTTTTAAAGTCCTCAGGATTGTTCCCCACTATAATCCCGGTTGTTCAGAAGAAACCAGAGCTGAGACATCAAGTCTGTTGCTGAAGGTCACATTACCGACAAAGAGGAAAGGTGAAGGTCTCCAGGCCAGAACTTTGCCTTAAACCCTCCAGTGTCAAAGTGTCCTCTGGTAGGCACAGTGATGGCACAAGGAAGATAAACATTTTGCAGCTACACAAAGCTGCCACCCAGGGTAGATGATGGTTAAAAGGCAAAAGAGAGGTGCTGTGTTGGCCTGGGTCCTGGCCTAACACTCACGTATGAGAACACAAGCACTAATGCAGCAAACTGAGCCTGGAGTAGTGACCTCCGAGTAGCAAGAGTGGATTTGAAGAGTGTAGATTGGTTGAGTGGATGTTGTAGTGCATCACATATAGCCACTAATTGGGATTTAACCCTCAACCCACGTCAGGGTACCTGAGATTGAGTCCTGCCTCTGCTCTCTGATGTGTCCCCAGGAGGTAGCAGGTGATGGACCAATTACTTGGGTCCCTGCCACCCATATGGGAGACTCAGATGGACTTCAGGGCTCCTGACTTCTGCCTGGCCCAACATCAGCTGTTGTAGGCATTTGGGAGAATGAACCAGTAGATGGAGGATCTCTCTCTCTCTCTCTCTCTCTCTCTCTGTGTGTGTGTGTGTGTGTGTGTTGCTCTGTCTCTCTCTTTCTGTTGCTCTGCCTTTCAAAGCAATAAAAATAAATAAATGTATAGAAAAGAATGTTGCCGTTTAAAAAAATAGTATTCACTGGAGCAAAGACATCAAATGGCCAATGATATAGTTCCTTTTTGGGTAAGGAACACACATAACATCAGAAATAGTTCTGCAAATGTGCACTTAGAGCAAAACCCCCTATAAATCTGAACTAATGGGGAAAGACAGCTGCCTTTATAGGTCTTTCCTTAGGAAGCCTGGTAAGTACACACAGCAACTCAAAGGAGTTTAAGGAAACTCTGCTACCTAGAGGCTTGTTTAAATGAATAGGTCATTTTAATAAGTAGGCCAATTGTATGTAAATGGACTCTTAAAGCTCAGGGAAACTACTTTTCCTCTTAAGTAGTTAAGATCCATATGCAGCCTAAGCATGGCTGGTCTCCAGCATTAGATGACGGCTCTGGATCCCTGCTACAATTAATGAGGGTGGGAGGAGAAGGAAACATGTGTTAAGAACTGATTCTATCAGGCACTTTGCATATATTACTATATTTTATCCTCAGCAGGATTCTGTGAAGTGTGTAGTTTTTTCTAGCCACATTTTTTTTTTTTTTTACAGGCAGAGTGGACAGTGAGAGAGAGAGACAGAGAGAAAGGTCTTCCTTTGCCGTTGGTTCACCCTCCAATGGCCGCCACGGTAGGCGCGCTGCGGCCTGCGCACCGCGCTGATCCCGATGGCAGGAGCCAGGTGCTTCTCCTGGTCTCCCATGGGGTGCAGGGCCCAAGGACTTGGGCCATCCTCCACTGCACTCCCTGGCCACAGCAGAGAGCTGGCCTGGAAGAGGGGCAACTGGGACAGGATCAGTGCCCCGACTGGGACTTGAACCCGGTGTGCTGGCGCCGCAAGGTGGAGGATTAGCCTAGTGAGCCGTGGCGCCGGCCTCTAGCTACATTTTAAGGATGATTCAAAGGCATCCAGAAGTTTTAGATAGCTAAGTCCATCACGGCTGGGACTGGAACTCAGTTGTACTGGGCACCCTTCTGCAACTTGTGCCCTCCCACTGGTGCTATTAAGAACTGTTTCTACCATGCACACTCACTTGAGTCTGCCCAGATGACACTTCTCACACCAAACATGCCATGATCTCTACCAGTCCTTGTTCTGAGCCTCAGTGCAGGTTTTCTAATGGGGTCATTGGCAATCACCAACAAGGTTTCTAGTTATCAGATGTTGTGGATGTTATGGACCCAATGTTTTTGGCCTCTGGAAATTCCTATGTTGAAATCCTAACCTTCCAAATGATGATGTTAGGAGGTGGGGACTTGGGAGGTGATTAGACCACAAGAGTTGAGCTTTCCTGCTAGGGATTAGGACCCTTATAAGAGATACAAGAGCAATGCCTTGCCTCTCAAACCATGCGAAGACACAGCAAGAAGACGTCTGTCTGTGAATCAGGAAGGGAGCCCTCACCAGGACCTGGCCATGCTGGCCCCTTCATCTTGGACTTCCAGCTTCCAGAACTGTGGGAAATAAACTACCGAGTCTGTGGTAGCTTGGTCTAGCAGCCCCAAAACACAGACAGTGCATTTTTATGGTTTAAGTACTCCATTTATTTCACCTTGATTTTCAACCACCTTTACTATGGAGGGAGCCATTGTTTTGACACTTCACATTTATCATGTGTGCATGTTTCATTTAAACTTTAAAATAATAGGAATACTGGGAGTTGTAAGCAGAAAAACCTCAACCACCAAGACTATCTGATTTTGGTACAAGCAAATTCTTTTTTAGACCAATTACAGTATTGTTAATGATTTTAAGTTTACAAAACAAAAACTGTGAGGTAGTAATATGAGTTCCCATATACCCCTCACTCCATTTCCACTATTAGCATCTCATGTTAGTATCTTTGTCATAATTAATAAACCACACCCAGCTTCTTTTTAACCAAACTACCTTTATCCACCCCACTCTTTAGTAATCAACATTGTGTGTTGAGACTGAGTTTTGTTTTCATTTTAGTTTCCACATACAAGGCAGAATGTGTGTTATTTGTCTTCCTGTGTCTGGCTTATGTTGTTTAACTGAAATTTTGTGAGACAAGGTTTCTGGCTTCAGACTCGGTCCCTGAGTCAGAGGAATATCCCTCATCTTGTTTCTGACTTTCTCAGCCTTATCTATCCCAATTTTAACTCACACATTTTTAAAACTCAATCCCCATTTTTAGCTGAATGCTAGCAGAATAAGTAAACTCTAGGAATCCTTCAGGTATTAGGAAGCTCCATACCATGAGGTCACTTGTAGCTTTTCCCAGTCCTGCAACACCAAACTAGTAAATAATAACACCACCCTCATCTCTTACTTACCCAAACGGGAAGACCCTGCCCACCTCACCACAGCCTGGACACTGCATCCTGCCTGTCTCTGGTTGAATTATAAGCCTTTGAAAAATGCTGACAGACCCTCACTGCAGCAGGACAGGATGAGGGGGTCCGCGTAATGAACTTTTAAATGACTGGAGATAGCATCTAGAAGGCCAAGCCTCAAACGCGTCTCTGGCTTGGGCTTTGTGCCAACACAAACAGAACACACCATCAGTCACCTCTGTGATTTCAATACCACGGAGATGCCTCGGTGTTAGCGTGGTTGGTGCAGGATCATTGCAATGGAGGCCACGGCCGCCTCCACCCTGTGCAAAGGTGAGAGCTGTGCTCTCAGGTCCGTGCGAGAAAGAACCAGGCCTCGCTCAGGGCCTTCAGAGGCAAAGTCAATGTGTATTTTCACTACTCTGGCCTGACAATGTGCAGCAGCAGCTTGCCCAGTCATAATAAATTCTCAAGCATTTGATGGCTCTAAGTGGAGCCTGGGTAGCTTTCAAAATAAAAGTGTGTCATTCTGGTCAATGAATTTCTACATCTATGTGGACCACACAGTTACAGCCACTCAGCTTTCTTCTTTTTTAAAAAGGATTTTTTTTTTTAAAATTTGTTTGAAAGGCAGATTAGAGAGAGAGACAGAGAGAGAGAATCTTCTATCCACTGGTTCTGCAATGGCTGGGGCTCGGCCAGGCCAAGGTTAGGAGCCTGGAACTCCATCCAGGTCTCTCATGTGGGTGGCAGGGCAAAGTCTGTCCCTGCTTTCCCAAATGCAGTAGCAGGGAGCAGGATTGGAAGTGGGGTAATGGGACTTGAACCAGCGCTCATGTGGGATGCCGATGTGCAGGCATAGGCTCAATCCTCCACTCCACCACACTGGCCCCAGCATCTCAGCTTTCTACAGTCACATCTTGATTGAGCAGGACCTGAATCCCATGTGTTCCAGTCAGTATTCCAGCTCATTTCACAGAGGCTGACATTCCAGTTTTGGAAGCGGGCACAAACCATCTTTTCTTCCCTTCTCCACTCATGGTGCAGGATTTGCGTTTCAGAACTTGAAAGAATCTACTGACCTGGCCACATCTCAGGTCTCCAATTCACAGAGCAATGCCTTGGTATAGTCTCTCACCTTGATGTTCTCTCTTACGAATGGGGTGGTTTTGCCCTCAACATGTCAAGGTAAATTCAGCAATAGACCCAATGTGCTCTACTGTTTTTGCGAGAAAGCAGGAAAGCGCTGAGGAACCTGGAGATTAAACTGAAGTGAGCACTATTTTCTTGATGCAAGAGGCAAAAGCCAATCCAGCACTCAAGATTGTTAACTACAGGGTTCTGATCCTGCCCTTTTCATTGCTGAGCTACCTGAACCTAACACAGGCCTTTGCTAAGGCTTTGCTACCTGAAACCTAGCACAGGCCTTTGCTAAGGCTTTGCTACCTGAAACCTAGCACATGCCTTTGCTAAGGCTTTGCTACCTGAAACCTAGCACAGGCTTTGTGGATGTGGAACATGCTTAATGGACAGATGAATCAGTGTCTGTGCTCCAAGATCTCTTGTGCCGCCTGTAGGGTCAAGCAGATAAAGGTAAAGTCAGGGCAGAGTGTGACCTGAGAATGTGCAAGGTGATGAAAGGCCCTAGAGGAGAAAAGCAACCCAGCTCCTAGGCCCAAAAGAAGGTGATATGGCCTCTGCCCTTCAGAAGCTCCTTAATATCTACAAGGAAGGAAGAGCTCTTCCAGGGATCTCATTGGAAAGTACCAGTCAGAGTAAAAGTCAGAGCTGAGTGTGCAGTCAAGATGTTGAGTGTTAAAGCATGTGGGGGGGCGGGGGGGCAGGGAAGGGTGAGATCAAATGAACTGGCTGGGTTCACTGTGTAGGGGTGGCAGAGGGGGCCAGGCCATTCTTTGCCTTCCACCAGGCCAAGTGGGTAAGACTCAGAGTAGAGTGGACAGGGAGAGAAACTCCAGACTTCCTGTTCTCTTGTTGGAATGTGCAGGAGCTCAGAGGAGGGTGCAAGTAGACAGCAGAGGGGAAGCAGAAGAAAAATAAGCAAATACCTATTAATATCTAAAAATAAGCAAATACCTATTAAACACCTGTGCAGCCACAGAGGGGATACCTGCCCCAGCTATCCTGGACCTCACAAAACACTGATGACAAGGAAACCTATAATCAGAACAAGGCGAAGGCGATCAAAGGGCCGTTTCCTGCCCGAGATGGTGAGCATGTTCTGTGTAGAAATCAGGGCAGGCTGGAAAAAGAGGATGTGCCTGGACTGGGCCTTGGTGGAGCAGAGGCACAGCCTGGCCCTGACATGAGTGGGAGCAGAGCTGGGAAGAGGGGAGAGGGGAGGGACAGACACTGTGCAACTGCTGGGGGAGTAGGGACCTGGGCCAGGAGTCGCCCTTGGTGACCCTCTGACACACCCCACCTGCTAAATGCCCCACAGTGCTTCTCCTAGAGCTCCCTTGCTTCCTCTGCTCCTCAGCAGAAACAGGGAGAAGCTTCCCCTCCTGCAGGAATGCCCTGCACATAGCAAGGATTTAATATCCAAAACCTCCTGCTCAGTAAGTATCACCCCTAACTCCAGAGACAGCTGAAAACAGCTCCTCTGGCATCCAGCCCCACTGAGGAGCCCTGGTGCATCTTCCCATCACGGTTGTGTTGCTGTCATGTTAACCACGCACCTCTAAATTTTGTTAAGAAGAAGCCACTTTGGGGGATATGCTCATGGAGACTCCCAGTCCTGTCCTTTCCAGGTCAGATTCCTAAAGGAGGTGGAGATGGAGGAGATGGCATTCCATGGAGAAAGGAATGGCCCGAGCAAAGGTTGAAAGGTTTGAGCATCCAGAGTGCATGAGGGCAGTGTGGAACAAAGCGTCCACACTTGCTTTGGGGAATGGTTATGAATAGAGAAGTCACGGGCAAGAAGGCCAGAGAGATGTCAAACAGTAATGAGGAATTCTGCACTCCCTGCGGCCAGCAGCTGGCAGTTTCCACACAATGTTCAGCAGAGGGGACCCTGTGCTCAGAGCTGAGCACCAGGACAGGGAGACAGAGCTGGGGAGGAGCTGTGGATAAAGAAGGAAGTTTGGGAAGGTTCTGATTTTGTGCTCCCTAGCTTCTTCCCCAAGCAGGCATGACTGCACAAATCCGGGGCGAAGCAGATCCAGGTGTCTTGTGAGAGATTTCCATCAGAGGTAGCTATAATCGAATTTTCTCAGTAGCTGAATATGTAACTCCTCATAAGCAGAGTATGCAGCGATTTCCAGAACTTCTTACACCAAAACATTTTTTAAAATGTAAGAATTTCTTTTATCTTATGTATACAAAAGGCAGAAAGACAGATAGACAGACAGACAGACACACACACACATACACATCTCCCCCATCTACTAGTTCACTTCACAAACACTCACAACAATGGGGTAAGGGCCAGGCCAAAGCCAAGAGCCGGGAACTCAATCCAGGTCTCCCACATGGATGACAGGGACCCAAGTACTTGGGCCGTTATCTGCTGCCTTCCAGAGTGCACATTCAGAGGAAGTTGGAATTGGTAGCAGAGCTAGAACTTGAACCTAGGCCCTCTGATATGGGATGTAAGCATCCTAAGTGATGGCTAGACCACGACGCCAAGTGCTGCCCCAAAAGAAACATATTTCCCTTGAATTTCTGGAGCACCCTTGTATTTCTTTACTGTAAGAAAACAACACTTCAGTGTAGACCTTTATGCATAAATCTTTTCTCCCTTTTCACATTATTTCCTTAGCTTACACATTTGCAAGCATCCCTTGCCTTTTCATTTTTAAAATTTACTTATTTATTTTTATTTATTTGAAAGATAGCATGCGAGAAAAAGAGGGAGGGAGGGAGGGAAGGAGGGAGAGAGAGAGATTCCATCTCCTTCCAACTGTTGGTTTACTACCCAATGTCTGTAAAAGCCATGGCCAAGCCAGGCTGAAGCCAGGAGTTCTGAATTCCATCCAGGTCTCTGGATTTCAAGGACCCAAGTACTTGGGCCACCATCTGCTGCTGCATCCCAAGGTGTGTATTAGCAGGAAGCTGGATTGGAAGCAGATATACTCACTGTCTATTTCTCCAGGGTGCCTAAGCACACAGGAAAATGTGACCTGGTCCCTATCTACTTTCCCACACTAACTCCTAACTAACCCAAGGCCAGGGATAGAATGTTCATTTCCTTTCATATCTTCCAAGTGTGAAGAAGTATAAAGCGGGGATACAGAAACAAGTCTGCATTTTTTTTTCCAGTACTTCCAATCAAAAGGTTGAGTCTGTGTCCCCTTTCCATGCACGAGATAGGGCTTTGTTGACTGCTTTGTAAAGCAGAATGTAGCAGAAGTGATATTGCATGGCTGACTTCAGAGGTTGAGTTTAAAAAGGCTTAGAGATGGCCAGCGCCACGGCTCACTAGGCTAATCCTCCGCCTGCGGTGCCGACACCCCAAGTTCTAGTCCTGGTTGGGATGCCGGATTCTGTCCTGGTTGCTCCTCTTCCAGTCCAGCTCTCTGCTGTGGCCTGGGAAGGCAGTGGAGGATGGCCCAAGTGCTTGGGCCCTGCACCTGCATGGGAGACCAGGAGAAGCACCTGGCTCCTGGCTTCGGATAGGCACAGCGCGCCAGCCATAGCAGCCATTTTGGGGGTGAACCAATGGAAGGACGACCTTTCTCTCTGTCTCTCTCTCACAGTCTAACTCTGTCAAAAAAAAAAAAAAAGGCTTAGAGAGGCAGGTGTTGTGGCACAGCGAGCTCACTTGCTGCTTGCACTGACTGCATCTCATATTGGACTTCTGGTTCTCATCCTGGCTCTGCTTCCAACCCAGCTTCCTGCTGATGCGTCTTGAGAAATGCAGGTGGTGACTCGAGTGCTCAGGCCTCCACGTTGGAGACTAGGGTGGAGTTCCGAGTTCCTGGCTTTAGCCTGGACCAGCTTCTGACTGGTGTGGGCATCTGGGGAGTGAACTACTGGACAGAAGTTCTCTCCTTCTCACTCTTTCTTTCACCCTCACTCTCACTGCCTTGATCAGCCTTTCAAGTAGATGAAAATTTAAACAAAATGCTTATGGCTGTCCCTCTGGGATCCATTAGCCAAGAGCTATCCTGAGGTCACCATGCAGAATACTTGGAGAGAGAGAGAGCCTGGAAGTCCCAGTTGTGTAAGCCCTCTAGGCCCAGATACAGAATGATGAAGTCTTCAAGACAACCCCAGCCCCAGCTGAGACCACGGGAGATTCAGCAAGAACACCCTAACTGACCAGGTGCTTGAGAGAACCCACGAGAGATCGCAGAACCACGAGAGATCACACTAATATATGGTTGCTTTTTGAAATCACTAAATTTGGAGTGATCTGTTACTTAGCAATCATAACTGATATAGTCCCCATTTAAGAATCTAAAGTGTGAATATGCATGTCCAGAATAGTAGACATGGATTGGAGCTGTACCTTGTGAGAGATGCACTGCTAGGAAGTAAAGGTAAAAATTCACACAGAGTCCTTGCCTTTAAGGAGCTAACAAGAGAGCTATGATAGAAAAGTGGATGAACACTGGTTTAGAACAGAGTGGCACGTGAGGGGCACAAAGAATATGCAGTGGGAGATTCTGGAACATATTCTGGCCAAAGGAATGGAAGACCAGGGATCAAGTTCTGGCTGTGTGACCCTGGGTAAAGCTCTGACTTTGCATCTATAGTCTTCAGTGTCCTTATCTGCCTAATGAGAAGACAGGGTCCAGCGATCTCTGAGGGTTACTCCCCACTCAAACCTTTTACGGTGCCAAAATGTGAGTGTGCACACCAATCTATGTGTTTACTTGGCCATCCCATAGTCAAACAAACTCTGGAGAGTCAGCCTTTGTTAAGACCCTTTGATTGCAAGTAACAGACATGAACTTGCCTATTGTTGAGGGTGAATGGGGCAGATAAGGTGAACAGGGAATTTAACACAGGATGCAAGGGTTTCTTATGGAATTCTGACCATGTCTCAGCAAGAAGGCATCTAAGAATTGGAAAGCTGCCTAGAGCCAGGTCAGGAATTCCCTGAACCCACAACCTCCAACTCCAGAAATCTGCTTCAATCTCTCCTTGCACACCAGCCTTCTTTGCTGCTCCAGGCACATAGAGGAAATTGATCATTCTCATTGTTCCCAAGTTGTTCTCATGCCACTACCAGCTACTCACAAATTCTAACCAGCTGTGTGTGAGTCCCAGTCCCAGAAAAGAGATTCTAATTGGCCCAACCTGAGTAAGGTGTCATATCCCCGGCCCAACCAACTCTCAGAGGGGCAGGGTTACATGATACAAACTTGGCTGTCTAAGGGCCATTTTGATGTGTCATGGGAGAAGTTTTTAGGCAAGAGGAGGTTATTATAACATGGGCAGCCTTCCTGAAAGGTCTCTAACACGAAGTCCAAAACCCAAAAGAATCATTTTTGTATGGATTACTGATAAGGATGAAATCTAACTTAAGCTTCCTCTTTCATGCTCATTGAAATCCTTTCCAAAATCACATTGCAAACTAGCAAGTGTCAGGAAGACATTAGTTTTCAAACTCTTTTAGGTCCTACACATGCATCACTATTTTCTAGGACCTTTAGGGTGGTCCTCTAAACCTTATGACAATACAGACCCATGAGGAACCTCCAGCTGAGGGCTATTCATGCAAAACCCCTTTATCAAAACATAAATGCCTCCACTGAACTCCCATGCCTGTTCCTGAAAGCTATTGAGGATTTGGATGTCATTGTAGAAGCCATATTTGTGGATGGCCCAGCAAGAGAGGCAAGTCAAGCTATTAGGGAGATTCTACCTAAAAAGATTTCTCATGATTGATGCTACTGAATAAAGAAAAGAAGTCACTTATTGATATTTTGACAACCACTTTAAGGTCTGGTTCCTATTGTTCCCATTTTTGCCTTTTAAGAGGATTTTTTTAGGCCTGAAAATGTCATGAAATTTGGAACAGAAACATAATAAAGAACGTCCCCTGATCCCTGATCTATCAGTTTTTCTAATCAACAAAAAATACTGAGAAGTCTGGAAGAAGGCATGTCTTTGTGGTTACCTGATATTAGCTACTACATTGGGCATTAACTAGCAATTGCTTCTGGGAAATGGAGTAAAACAGAGGGAATGGGAGAGAACAGGAGAATGCAGTGTGTGTGTGTGTGTGTGTGTGTTCGTGTGTGTGTGAGAGAGAGAGAGAGAGAGAGAGAGAGAGACTCCATAACTCATTTTCACTATAAATGCTTTAAAATCTTACAGATGTCAAACAGGATATTCTCTTTCATATTTTTCTCCAATCATTCTATTTTGCAAGTCATATTATTCACAAATGAGATATTCAAGAAACACAAATTCTCAAATAAAAATGTGCACACCACCAGTGGAAAAGCAAACAAAAGCAGCTAATGTACTGTGGCTAAAAAAATGTTCAAACAAAGTGGCAGTAATTTACTGCTCTGGCTCTTAGCTGGACCCCGTGAACATAATCAGAACCCCCAGGACTGATGGGAAAGCGCGATTTACAGTAAGTCTCAGGATAATAAAAGAAAATGAGAAAGCAAATTGCGCATGAACATGAGAGCTGCATTTCTTCTACTTTCAGCAACTGAATCAAGTTTCCAGCCAGAATGTCAGGGTGAAACTTAGAAGTCCCTCAAGAAGCAAACTATGAGCTGACGAACACTCACACTCAGACACTGCTCCAGTCATCTGAACGACATAATTAGTATCTAGAGAGGACAACAAAAGATACACCGAGTAGCAGCAGAGAGGTTAGCAGACATGGGCTTCATCCCTGGATGCAGCACTTGCTGTCAAGTGTTCTTGGGCAAATGATTTCACAGCTTCAAGTTCTGCTACTACCTGTTGCCTCAGACTGTCACCTGGATGAAGTCAGATAAAGTACCTGAGAGGGTGTTTAGTGCATGTTAGCCTCAGCAAATTTCTTTCTTTTTTCTTTTTTTTTTTAAAGATTTATTTATTTATTTGAAAGTCAGTGTTACACAGAAAGAGAAAGAGAGGCAGAGAGAGAATGGTCTTCCACCTGCTGGTTCACTCCCAAGATGGCTACAACAACTGTAGCTGTGCCAATCCAAAGCCAGGAGCCAGGAGCCTCCTCCAGGTCTCCCATGCAGGTGCAGGGGCTCAAGCACTTGGACCATCCTCCACTGCTTTCCCAGGCCACAGCAGAGAGCTGGATTGCAAGTGAAGCAACTGGGACACAAACCAGTGCCTATATGGGATGCCAGCACTACAGGTGGTGGCTTTACCCACTCTGCCACAGTGCTGGCCCCAGCCTCAGTAAATTTCATTATAAACTTAAATGAAAAAGAAATTGTCTATTTTGATAATTGAGTTCACTTAATTAAGCCACTTAGAACAGGACCTGGTATCCAGTAAAGTCCTGTGTAATTGTTTGTCATTATGATTACCATACAGTACCATTTCTGTTCATCTGAATGGTCAGAAAATTGGGTGACTAAATTTATTTTACGTCAAAACCTCCAAAGTACTTTAGTACTCAAAGTTCTTGAAATTCTTTCTAAAATATATGTCAACTTTCCAGGGCTAGCGAGTATAATATGTTAAATAGCAATTCACAACATTTTATACTGGCTTGTGCATGGCAAACACAAATCAGAAGCCCTGCGTTCCAGTACCAAATCTATTACTGGTCAGCCCTGTAATTTTGGGCCTCACTTTGCTCATCTGTGTAATGGGGATAAAGAGACCTGCTTCTCTCCCACTTTTGGTGATGATCATGTGGAATCATCCAGATGAGATGA
This sequence comes from Lepus europaeus, assembly GCF_033115175.1. NCBI lineage: Eukaryota > Metazoa > Chordata > Mammalia > Lagomorpha > Leporidae > Lepus > Lepus europaeus. The sequence continues at coordinate 55,812,793 of NC_084831.1, read as the reverse complement.
CTTTGAAGATGATAAAACATGAGAGAGATAAAGGACGACATGCATTTGTTGTTCTTTAGTGCATCATGGACTATTTCTGAAGGGGTATGGAGATTCCAGATATACCAAGGATTCTGCTTCTTGATAAACTGTGGTAAAATACAAATAACAGAAAATTTACGAGTTTAAGCATTTTCTAAGTGCACAGTGCAATGGCACTGAGGATATACACATTGTTGTGCAACTGTCACCACCATCTATCCACAGGACTTTTCTCAAATTCCCAGATTATAATTGTAGACACATTAAGTGAATAGTCATCCATTCCCCCTTCCTCCCAGCCTCTCCAATTCTGCCCTCTCTATGAATTTGACCCCTTAGTTATCTCATACAAGGGGAATCATACAGAGTATTGCTTGAAAAATAAATTCCTTGGCCATTTGATTTGAAAACTGCTGCAGAAAACAATGGCAGTTAATTGAGGATTTCAGTTTGTGGGTTCCCAGTACTGGAGGCTGTGACAGGACTGTGATTAGGGAACTAAGAAGCACAGCCCAGGTAGCATCCTCCAGGGCCTGATGGGGCTGATGACTTAGTTCATTCACATCATCATTTTGAAAGACTCCTGGAAAGCTGTGATGATAGAAGGCATCGTGATGGGGACCCAGGATGGGGTTTGGCCTTTCTTCTGCCACCAGGTGCTCTGATACGGAGTGGATTGTTCTCTTCTCTCGAGCACGTCTGCTGAACTCAGAAGGGTGAAGTGACCCCAAAGTAGTGTCTACTTCATGTTCAAGTGTTCTGATCACATTTCTATCTTGCAAGATACTAAAAAGTATCATTCTTTCCTTCCCCTGACCCTCATCAAAGAACAATACATTTTTGCATGGTAGAAATGGAAGAAGAGGAGGTTACCTGGAGCAGATATTTCGCCTGGGAAAACAAATCAGGGGCAAGAAAAAAATTGTGAACTGTTTTTGGATGTTCCTGGCAGTAGATTCAAGTACTGCCATCTCTTTCCTCTGACCAAGAAAACAAAACAAGACTGCAAAGAAATTTGATAGCAGAAGATAAAATGTTCTCTCTCTCTCTCTTTCTCTCTCTCTTTCTCTCTCTCTCTCTCACACACACACACACACACACAGGCAGAGATTGTACCCAAATTCAAGGCTGTGCCTTCACAACAGAAAAGAGAAATATTGAGTTAAACTACTCAAATTGGAAGATAGGAATACATGATCATTTTAAAGTTATCTCTCAAGTTATGCCAAAATGTACAACAGCTCTAGAATTCTAAGGCCCACTTCTGTTGAGTGCAGAAAGCAATGTAGCCAAATCTAAGATGCCACAGACGAAAGGGGTTATGTACTTGGGGTGAACGGCTATACTTCACATCCATAAACTTCCCAACTGGGATGCATTTGTATGAGGAGACACTTCTGGTCTGATAAGAGCCTGGCTCTAGGAGGAACAAGATGACTTGAGTTCTTATGGGGGAGACACTTTCACACATGAATCACCCAAGAAAAATGGCAGTTGCTTTGGAACATTGGCTGCCTGCCTCAGAATCTGACACTGCGGGGCTCCGTCTGCAGGGACCCACCTTCAGCGTGGAATGTAACCAGAACAGCAAGGCTAAGTACCTCATCCATCTGACTTCAAGTCAGGTGACAACTCATGCATATTAACAGTTTTCCCGGGACAGAGCAGCCCTTGGTTGAAAAGTAGGGCCTCTATTGGGCAAAATCAAGTCAATTTCAATAGTATGCATTTCCAAAACAGGGTTCTCCAAATAGTTTCCTAAATACTAACTGAAAGAACCAATGATAGGTGGATAAATATAATAGCTTATAATAATATTGAGAGTTTATAACATGTCTTTTTTACAAAGGGATGAGAAGGGAGATTTTATGGGTCAATTCTCATTCAACTGATGTGCAGGACTGAGAACTCCTGAGTTGTAGATTGTGGAGTTGGAAGAAAACGGAAGTACTCATTATGCCACCATGCCTAGAGCATTCCTGATATGGTATTCTTGAAAAACAATCATGCACTTAGCTTCAATTCTGCTAGAAATAGGGAGAAACAGGTAAAGGATATCAACTATGTGACCTTAGCCTTGTTGGAACTTTGATTTTCCTCATAGATATAAAAATCTGGAGCTATTCTATAAGAGTGTGTGGGAATAGAAATAATGTCTACAAAGCTGCAGTTTAGCAGTCAACCATCAATGAATGTTAGCTTTCTTCTCTTTTTTGTTTTTTTTTAAAAAGATCTTCCAAATATTGGGTTGAAGCCTGTTTCTTCATAGTTTTTACCCAATAGTCGGAGTCCAAATCCCACAGCAAACAGGGAGCCATTTTTGCTTTCTTCTGTAAGGCATCACATCCAACCCCAGGAGAAAGTCACAAGGCTTCCTCTAGTCTTTTCTTGTCCAGCCTAAACCCATCCAGTTGCCTTTATCATTCCTCAGAACTAGTAAAAGATTCAAGTCTTAAACTTTACAGAGCACCACTAGCATGGGGAACAGACAAATTGGAGCATTTTAAGGCAGGGTCTTTGCTTTCAAGGAGCTTTACGTATAATGCGGTGGAGGTCAAAAAGGGGCTGAATCAAACTGCAATGAAAATTATCTTTATTGTGTAGGAGAAAGAGCAACTGCATTGAACTGGAAAACCAGAGGGGGTTTCATGGGAAATGCCATTAGACTTGGAGCGTCAAGAACTGGAAGGATTCTGAGAGGCGGAAAGTGCACATTGGGAGAACAGCATAAGTTAAACCACAGAGCAGTGAAAATGTGCTAACTGCTTCAAGAAGGGTGTTCTATAGGAACTGTGTCCTCCCAGACTGTGTATGTTGAAGCCCTAACCTCATGAAGCACTTGCAGATAGAGTTTTTAGGAAGTAATTGAAGTTAAATGAGGTCATAAGGGTGGGGCCCTAATCTTAGGAAGTCTTTCTGAAAAGAGGAGGAATCTTTCAATCTCTCTTTTCGCTTCTCTCTTCCCCCACTCCCTCTTGCCATGTGAGGCACAGCAAGAAGTCAACAGACACCTACAGGACAGGGAATCAGCTCTCTCCAGAAACCCATCCCTGTTGAGCCTTGACTTTGGACCTTGGACTTCCGGCCTCCAATATTTTAAGGAAGTCAATTTCTGATGTTTAAGCCACACCGTCCAGGTATTTTGTTATGGCAGCCCTTGCAGACTAACAAAAAAGGGTAACCACAGAGGAGAATCAATGGATGAAGGCCAAGGAGGAAAGCGTGTGTGCATACTGACCAACTGGCCAGAGAAGGAAACATAAAGGGTAGGGCTTCGGCGACAAAGAAACCAAGGTTCAAGTCTCAGCTTTGCTGTTTCATTGGAGTGTGACTTTAGGCTAGTGATTCAAACTTCTTATCTTTTAATGGCAAGGCATAATATACATATAAAGTACCAGAAGTATGGAAGGTACTCCATAAATTATTACTGTATTTTATTATCATTATAATTCAAGCTTACCACAAAACTGGCACTGGGGCAAGATCTCAGAGTGATACAGCATGTTCGACGATCTCAACATTTCTCAGGGGTGTCCTCAAGCTAAAGCATGGTGAATATTCTTTCTTCTTAACATTCCTAGATGTCAACTGCTTGTTCTAGAGTGCCAAGAATAGAAGTCTAATTCTGAACGAGCAAACATGGTTTATAAATAAAACAGCAGGGACTATGAGAGAAAACGGTCATTCGATCTTGACACTTAACGTGGGCCAAGGGGAGAGGATCTGAGACATGGCCAAATGTGTACTTCACCTGCTTCCTAGCTAGCAAGTTCCCATGTGCCCTGTGATGCCAGCTCAAATGACAGCACTTCCATGAAGCCTTTTTTAAAAAAAGGATTGATTTATTTGAAATGCACAGATACAGAGAAAGAGGAGGAAAAGGGAGAGAGACACAGAGAGAGAGAGACAGACAGACAATTAATCTTCCATCTACGGGTTCACTCTCCAAGGCAGGGCCAGGCCAAAGCCAGGAGCTAGGAACACATCTGGGTCTCCCACATGGGTCCAGGGGTCCAAAACTTGAGCCATCTTTCACTGCTTTCCCAGGAGCATTAGCAGGGAGCTGGAACGGAAGTGAGCTGCCAGGACTTGAACTGGCACCCATATGGGATGTCGGCACTACAGGCAGAGGCTTAACCTTCTATGCCACACAGTTTTGGCTCCTCCATGAAGCCTTATTCACAGTTCCCCCATGCCTCCTATTTAGTATATTTAGCTCTTCACTTATCTGTTTCTCCCAATAGATTGTACACATCTTAGAAACAGATGCATATTATTTATTTTGGTACCCAGCACCTCAATGTCTAGCACATAGCTCAACAAATGCTTATGAATAAATTAATGAGATAAAATAGTACTGATGGTCTTACAATTTTCAAGGAAACAGAAAGATGCTAAAATCTTTATGTAGACTCTCAAAAACAGTATCTGAACCATATGTATCTGTACAGTTCTCCACACTGGCAATAGGAAAAGATATAATCACGAAGAGAATCAAATTTATAGCAGACAAAACCAACATTGATTTTGATTCTTCTTGTTTCTTTCCAGAGTATTTGCAAATTTATCTGGAGCTGTATTTTAGCTCTCTTTCTTTAGCATAAATAAGGCTATAAGACACTGTCTGAAATACAGCATCTGAACTGGAGCTTAGAACTGAAGAAAAACTTGAGCCACAATCAAGTCTGAAATGACCATATGCTACTGATAAGTGAGGCAGAGGTGGTACCCATTTGCTCCTGTATTTTTAGGTTTAACTGTTTCAAAATCAAATATGCAATAATAGGAATTTGTGAATCCCAGTTTTATAGATGACAAAACTACAGCTAAAAGACAAATAATTCACCCATTTCATCTACTGAGTGCCAGAGTAGAAACCCAGTCTAATCTGACTCCAAAGTCCCATGAACAGCCTTCGGCTTCCAGCCACTTCTGGGAGGAAGAGTGAAGAGATACAAAAGTGAGAGAACAAAGACAAGTTGGTTCATCATAAGAATGACCTTCCTCACTTTAGGGCTTCTTGAAAAGAATAGATTAACCTTGGGGAGGGTGCTGTGGCATAGTGGGTAAAGCTTCCACCTGCAGTGCCTGGTTCGAATCCCGGCTGCTCCATTTCTAATCCAGCTCTCTGCTATGGTCTGGGAAAGCAGTAGAAGATGGCCCAAGGCGTTGGGCCCCTACACCTGAATGAGAGACCCAGAAGAAGCTCCTGGCTTTTGGCTCCCGGCTTTGGATCGGTGCAGCTCCGTCAACTGTGGCCAATTGAGGAGGGAGTGAACCATTCTCTGCCTCTCCTTTTCTCTCTGTGTAACTCCTCAAAATAAATAAGTAAATATTTTTTTAAAAAAAGAATAGACTAACCTTGTATGATGTCACTTAGGAAAGTTAGGATAAGCAACAACCATTTATGAGGCTTTTAGAAGTGAGTCATATAACAGCTAGAAGGCTTGGATTAAATGGCCTTTGTGGATCACTCATCCTGGAGATACACTGAGTGCAGGTTGTGCACAAACATTGACTGACACTGGCTTCATTTGCTGCCCTCTCTATGGCTAGAAATATTGCTCAATTCAATCCAGACTTTGAAAAGGAAGTGATCACTTATAATACCTTCAAGAAGGGGCTGGCGCTGTGGCACAGTAGGTAAAACCACTACCTGTGATGCTGGCAACCCATGTGGGTGCCATTTCTAGTCTCAGCTGCTCCACTTCCAACTCAGCTATCTCCTCATGTGCCTGGGAAAGCAGCAGAAGAGGCCCAAGGGCTTGGGCTCCTGCACCCATGTGGGAATAAGAAAATTTGATCCTTCTTGGGAGACCTAGAAGAGTTTCTGGCTCCTGGCTTTGCCCTGGCCCAGCTCTAGCCATTGCAGCAATTTGGGGAGTGAACCAGCAGATGAAAGATCTCTCTATCTCTCTCTCTCACTCTCTCTCCCCTTCTCTCTCTATAACTCTGCCTTTCAAATAAATAAATAAATCTTTAAAAAGAAACACCTTCAAGAAAATAAGTGACTATTTCTTCACTTGATCTTAGCCAAAAGGCCAAGAAGCAATGTGAGAAGGAAAGGCTTTTCTAAGCAGGACACCAAAGTAAACAGCCATAAAGGACAAAATTGACAGATCTGGTTTCATAAAAGTACACTTCTCCATTGTTAAAATACACACATATCGGCTGGCGCCATGGCTCAATAGGCTAATCCTCCACCTGCAGCGCCAGCACCCTGGGTTCTAGTCACGGTCGGGGCACCAGATTCTGTCCCGGTTGCTCCTCTTCCAGTCCAGCTCTCTGCTGTGGCCAGGGAGTGCAGTGGAGGATGGCCCAAGTCCTTGGGCCCTGCACCTGCATGGAAGACCAGGAGAAGCACCTGGCTTCTGGCTTCAAATCAGCGTGGTGCGCCGGCCGCAGTGCACCGGCCACAGCGGCCATTGGGGGTGAATCAATGGAAAAGGAAGACCTTTCTGTCTCTCTCTCTCTCACTGTCCACTCTGCCTGTCCAAACACACACACACACACACACGCTATAAACAAGATAAAAAATTGCAGATTTCTAATTGGTAACAAAAAATCAATACATTAATAGTGAAAAAAAGAAATGAGTATTCATTAGGGCAAAAATAGCCAGTAAACACAAAAATATTTCAGCCTTAGTTGCCGAGTATGTGGAAGATAACAATGATATGTTATTTTTGCTTTTAAAATTGACAATGACTAAGGTACTGGTGATGACAACTAGTGGACTAGATACTCTGCTGCAGTTGCTGTAGACATAAATGTGCATGTAGATTTATGACAATATCGTGTGGCAAGTACCTTCATGAGGCCAAGGTACTGCCCTAGGCCCTCTAGGCCAGCACAATATTATTTATAACAACAACAACAACAACAACAAAAAACTGGAAGAATCCTACTTTTTCAAAAATGAAAACTTCAATAAATTACTGAATATCTCTGCAATGGAAGATATTCAATATAGTCAACAAAAATGATGCTGTTAGGGGCGGGCAGTTGGTGCAGTCTTTATACCAGTTTTGGATGCCTGGACCCCTTACTGAAGTGCCCGAGTTTGAGACCTGGCTCTACTTCTGGTCTAGCTGCACCCCTGGGAGGCAGCGGAGATGGCCCAAATACTCAGGTCCCTGCGACCCACGTGGGAGACCCAGATTGAGTTCTGGGCTCCTGGCTTTAGCCTAGCCCGGCTCTGGATATTGCAGGCATTTGGGGAGTGAACCAGTGGGTGGACGTTCTCTTTGCATTTGTCTACCTTTGAAGCACAGAATGAAAATAAATAAATAAAAAAAAAAACTTTGAAGAAGTGGTATTGTTAAAAAACACTTAATGAAATAGAAAGATCATGATGTTGTGATTAAAACTAATGCCTTTTACAAGAGAACATCCCAGAGTGGTTTCATTTTGGTAAATCTATGTGTCTAACTATAAGCATAAAAAAGACAAAAAGAAAGTGAGCGCATGTTGGCAGTGACATAATTTTGGGTTAGTTTCATTTTCTGTAATACATATATTTAAGTTCTGTAAACATTTTAGATCTAGACTTTTTAAAAGCAAGAAAGTTATTAAGGAAAGGGGCAGTGGAAGGTACAGGAGATCCACCAAGTCCTCCTCACCCCAAGCACGGAGCTGTGGATTCCAGTCTTCCTAACAGAGGTTTCCTACTTCAACTGACTCTGGGATGGAGGATGTGAACCACGTAGCTGCATTCTTTGCAGATCTTCCCAGGGCTTCCCTGGATCTCTAAGTCAGCAGGATGAGGGCTGTTGAAAAGAGAGGGCCCTGTCTAGCAGACCACCAGTGAATGGCAAGAGGTTCCGGCACCCTCCTCCCACTCCGCACAAAAGTGGCACTCATTTGAAGGCCAGTTTCTCACGATAGGCCCTGGATTCGCCTGTGCTCTGGGCTTCGAGTCTGACTGGACTGTTACCATCAGCCCTGGATGCTACTGGGAACCGGCAGCAGACAGGCTCAGCACCAGCACCAGCCTCCCTCTGAGCCATGGTCCTCAGCGTGTGGTTGCATCATTAGAATTTTCCATTGCCTCAATCTTCCCCCAGCCCCAGTCCCAAACACTCCTTTCTACCCAAATAAACTTTAAGTAAAAAACAAAAAGCAAAAACCCACAAATTCAGAAACAGCCATAATAACAACAGAAAGGATGGTCTCTAAACATAACGTTACCGAGATTGTACTCCCCATGGTCTGGTAAGCAGTTAGGGATGACTGCTAATTATTGAGAATTCTTGATGTAAAACTAAGCATCAGAAAAACACACTCGCATCACTCTGTTGTTTACAAAGCACATTATTAGGATCTGGGACAAACTGCAGTGAAATTTTCACTCCTGTGTGACAGCTGAGAACTCAGAAGTCCAGAGAGGCTAAGTGACAAGCCCAAGGTGACTTCATTAGTTGGTGAACATGCCAGGCTCCTACTCAGATTTGGGGCCACAGCACCAAGTAGGAGCAGTTAGCATCCAGATGTTAAACCCAGTTTTGTGGCCCTCACAACACTAGCAGTACGGAAGTATAGCACAACAAATGCTTATCAATGTAAATATTTTATTTTTTAGAGTTTTCTCATTTTTGTTTATGTAGGCAAAATTCACATAAAATTAATCATGTTAAAGTGAACAATTGAATGGTATTTAGCATGCAATGTTGTATAAAGGTACTTCCAAATGTTCATAGAAACGAAAGAGGAAGAAGTTTATTTCGAAGCAAAAAGTGATGTGCATGTTTGCATATTTCCATGGACTTTTGAAGACCCCTCATACGCCTATGTAGTTCCAAAACAGGTCCTCTTCTCAAAAGGAATCCCCTCCTCCTCATTAAGTGGTTACTCCCTACTCAGTCCTCTATCCTGAGCCTGGCAGCCAGTCCAATTCCTTATTCTGCATACTTCACATGATGAAATCTTACATGTGGCCTTTTGTGTCTGGCTTCTTTCAGTCAACATGTTTTCGAGGCTCATCCATCTGTGGCAAGGATCAGGACTTCCTTTGTATGGCTGAATAACATTCCACTGTTTGTCTCCACAACTTTGCTTCACCATCATCCACTGATGGACTTCCAGGTTGTCTCCACTTTTGGTTACTGTAACTAGTGCAGCTATGAGTCTGTGTGTACATGTATTTGTTCAGGGACCTGTTTGTTTTCAATTCTTTTGAATATATATATATATATATTCTTAGTTTTTTTTAATCTATGACAATTTAATTTTGTACAAATATAAGACTGAGATTTGGTTTAAGAATTATTTCTGCTAGAAACCTAAAAAATTGCAAAAGAAAAAAAAACTGATACACCTCTGATATTCCTATCAGTGTGAAAAACTTGGTATCAGCTACAGGCACATATTCTTTTAAACCAGAATATTCTTGTATTACACAATATCCATGCATTATTAGCAAAGTTCTAATAAGCTATGTTTTAATTCAAGACTATTCTAATTATGGCTGATGTCTAATTTAGACAAATAAAATTGGAAGAGGAGTACTTGTTTTGATTCAGAGATAACTTACTAAACAGAAGAGAAAATAATGAAAGCTACCACAGCTGTGAAATTCACCCCAGATTTTTTTTGGCAGTGCTCTGTATCCAAATTCCATGTTCTTGTATCAGCAAGATTCTATTAAGATGCATCCAAATTAAAGAGTTTTAAAAATTGATTTATAAAACCACATTTTAGTGTTAGGCATTGATAAAGACAGTATGCAAGACACTTTAGTTACAATTAAAAATTTCTTGGCCGGCGCCGCGGCTCACTAGGCTAATCCTCCACCTTGCGGCGCCAGCACACCGGGTTCTAGTCCCGGTTGGGGCACCGATCCTGTCCCGATTGCCCCTCTTCCAGGCCAGCTCTCTGCTGTGGCCAGGGAGTGCAGTGGAGGATGGCCCAAGTGCTTGGGCCCTGCACCCCATGGGAGACCAGGAGAAGCACCTGGCTCCTGCCATCGGATCAGCGCGGTGCGCTGGCAGCAGCATGTCTACCGCGGCGGCCATTGGAGGGTGAACCAACGGCAAAGGAAGACCTTTCTCTCTGTCTCTCTCTCTCTCTCTCACTGTCCACTCTACCTGTCAAAAAGAAAAAAAAAAGAAAGAAAGAAAAGAAAAAAGAGCAATATACTAATATTCTAACAAACTAGCTACCTCCAGTTACATGTGCTGAAGAGAAGTTTATAAAAGAGAGCAGTGGATGAGCAATAACATTTCCAATACTTATATATAAAGTATAACAATGCACACAGAATATAACCACACAAAACACAGCACAACTGGAAACCAAACAACATTAAATGTGCTTTCTTTTATAATGGCAAACCAGAGAAATCCTAAAGTAGGCTAACGTGCAGTTTTATATCTTGTCAAATGGTTTTCATGAAAACGTTTATCAAATCACTGTCCCGTATATATATATTCTTACTTTTTACATAAAAGTATAGAATGTTTATTGAAGAATATGAGAAAACTAAAAGAACAATCCGGTAAGAAAAACTATCTAAGGGTAGTCAAGGATATCCTGTTTAATAAGAAACCTTCTGCCGGCGCTATGGTGTAGTGGGTGAAGCTGCCGCATGCAGTGCCAGCATCCCATATGGGTGTCAGTTCGAGACTTGGCTGCTCCACTTCCAATCCAGCTCCCTGTTAATGCACTTGGGAAAGCAGTATAAGATGGCCCAAATCCTTGGGCCCCTGCACCCACATGGGAGACCTGGAAAAAGCTCCTAGCTTCAGATCGGTGCAGCTCTGGCCGTTGGGGCCAACTGGAGAGTGAACCTGCCTCTCCTTCCTGCTATGTGTAACTCTGACTTGCAAATAAGTAAGTCAATCTTAAAAAAAAGGGGGGGGAATCTTCTATCAGCTAAAAGGCATATAATGTTGTTCCTTTTTTCCCCCCTATTGTCACAGATTATTAGTCGAGAACTAAGTTGTATTATTAGATCATTTTCTGTTGCCACCACAAAATGCCCGAGGCTGGGCAATTTATAAAGAAAAGAGGTTTATTTAGTGCACAGGTTTGGAAAATGAAAGTCCAAGACTGGGCAGTTTCAACTGTTCAGCATGGCAGATGACAGATGGCATGGTGAGAGTGGGTGCAAGAGGGAGAGGGAGAGTGCTCTTTTTAGAACAACTCATTCTTTCAAAAACTAACACACTCCATGAGACCAGCTTTAATTCCTTAGAGGGCAACATCCCCAGAGACCTAATTACCTCCTACTCAGCCATGCCTCTTCATGGAGCCAACAGCACTGGGCCCAGGCTTCCAGCACAGGAGCCCTTGGGGAACACACTCAAATCATAACGGCAGTCATGGGGAATACGGACTTGGAAGCCAGATAAACCAAGATTTCAACCCTGGCTCTGACATTTGGTAGCTGAGTGACTTCAACTCAAATTTGTTTAACTGTAAAACGGGCACAATAATATTGACCTCCTAGGGGTTTTATGACAAATTACATGGTGTTCAGGAAGGGTTAGCTATAAGACAGTACTTCCCATACAATAATTAACCAACTCTATCAGAAATCAATGTTCTTGAGAGTGGAATTTTTGTTTTGTTTTGTTTTTACCACTGAGCCCTCAGCACAGTGCCAGGTACGTGGTTGTTGTTCACTAAATATCTGTCTAATGAATGAGTGACTGTAACTGCTGAGGGTGTGTGTTGAAACAAGAGACCTGAGAAAGATTTTGAGAAGAACCCAGTGCTCTGGGTTCAGAAGAGAAGCAAAGGTCATGAACGGGAAATTCTTGCAGGTCGATATGCATTCTACTCAACCATATTCCAATGGCCAAAGTTGGTCAAGTCCGACTTAGGGCTCACAAATAATGGGCTCAGTTTTGCTGAAAATAGTTAGGAAATAAGCTAGCATTAGTTGCAGTAACTGATGGCAGAGCTAGGCGCCCTCTAAGGCATGTGGAGATTTGAACTTCCTAAGCTGCTAGACCAGTTAAGGCTTGGGGCATTTTCTCAAAGCAAATCAGCATTTGATAGAATAAACCCAGGCAACGAGATATTTAAGCATGGAGCCTTGACAGAAACTGCCCTAAAGTAATATTACTTGGAACTAAAGAGATGATTAGTGAGCTTCTCATGGCCTTACAGGAAATCTTGCTTGGCGCAGGAATGCAAAATTTTCCAATCTTGTCTAAAAGAAATTTCCCTACACTCCACTGAGTCATAATGATGTCTGTAATGGGTTGCAGAGCTCACGTCTGCTGAAGGCTTTACTGCCTTCCTCCTTTTGTGGGTCCTCACCCCCAAATAAGAGACTTGCCCTGTTGTAGACTAACTTTTGCAAGCTGCAGAAGGCTTACGTGGAATCACAACACCCAAGCTCCCAGGGAACAAATCAGAGAGAAGAAAGGCTGAGTCTTATTCCACATGGCCATCAGCTGCTCCAGGAGAAGTCTTACAATTTTATACTCCTCCTTTGTAGCACCTATCACTGCTGGACTACAATGATTTTGTGTATATCTGTATATGTGAAAGCAATTTAAAGTCTCTCCCTTTTAGTAAATTACAGAGTGTCCAAAGGCAAGACTGTTTCCGGCTTGTTCATTAATGCATCTTCAGTCCCCAGAATGGGCCTCATCCAGGGTTGGCACTCAATAAATATCTGATGGGCATATGGATCTAAAGTATTTTGTTTTGTTTTGTTTTGTTTTTGGACAGGCAGAGTGGACAGTGAGAGACAGAGAGAAAGGTCTTCCTTTTTGCCGTTGGTTCACCCTCCAATGGCCATTGCGGCTGGCTCATCACGCTGATCCGAAGCCAGGAGCCAGGTGCTTCTCCTGGTCTCCCATGCGGGTGCAGAGCCCAAGGACTTGGGCCATCCTCCACTGCCTTCCCGGGCCATAGCAGAGAGCTGGCCTGGAAGAGGGGCAACTGGGATAGAATCCTGCGCCCCAACCGGGACTAGAACCTGGTGTGCCGGCGCCGCAAGGCGGAGGATTAGCCTGTTAAGCCACGGCGCCAGCCAATGTACTTTATGACAAACTTCAAGTCAGTTCAGAGGTGATATATATTGGTTAAGCACATGAGTCTGAATTCTGGGATCACTGCTTTGTGACTTTGGGCAAATTACTCAAATCTCTTTTATTAGCTTCCTAATGCTACTGGAACAAATTATCACAAACTTGGTGGCTTAAAAGAGCAGCTGTGGAGGCTACAAGCCTAAAATCTAGCAGAGCCACACTCCCTGTGCTGGCTTCAGAGCAGAATTCATCCTTTGCCTCTTTACCTGGGAGCTGGCCGGCTGTTCTGAACTTGTGGCTGCATCACTCCAATCTCTGCCTCCGCCTTCATATTGCCTGCTCCTCGGATCTGCATGTAGGCTTCCTTTGCCTGCCACTATCTTAGAAGGACACCTATAGGCATTGAGAGCCCAACTGAATAGTGCACAATGGTTTCTTCTCAAGATCCTTCATGTAACGCATGTGCAAATACCCATATTCCTAAGGGTAAAATTCACAGATTCCAGGGATTTGGACATGGACGTAATTTTTTGGGGAGGTCACCACTCAACATATTATTTTGCTCTAAGACTTAGTTTTTCAAATAAAAGGGAAACATAATCTTTTTGACTTATGAGGATTAAGTTTGACAATCCATATTAGTCACTTAACACAGTGTATGGTATCATTGCATGGTACAAGGAGCTATTATTCCTGATGTCCATATAGAAAAAGTGATGGAGTTGTGCCAACCCACTCAGAAACTTAACAAATGTTAATACCAAGATCAATCACTCTGTCTCTATATGCATTCAAACAGGGCTGGGGCCTGAGCTCAGCCCTCTTACATGTATCATTATAAATTCCACGCTCACAATGATAGACAAAAAAAAACAAAACAAAAAAACCTCTAAAGCGCACCTTTGAAAAAGCCTGCAGTTAGCCCAAGAGCTTAAATATAAACCAAGGACTCCTCACTCCAAGCCCAGGGCTTTCCTGTATTACCTTAGAAAATTAAGGACTGAGATGGAGAAAGTTCTAAGTACCCATCCCTAGAAAAACCACCTGTTAGAATATTATAGAAAGAGTTGAATTGCAGGACAGGTAAGCCTGGAAGGAGTCCAAGCAGTGGCGCCCACACTTTGTTGCACATTAGAATCACTGGAGAGTAGGGGAGGGTTGTGGGTGGGAGGGAAGTTATGGGGGGGAAGCCATTGTAATCCATAAGTTGTACTTTGGAAATTTATATTCATTAAATAAAAATTAAAAAAAAAAAAGAATCACTGGAGAGCTCCTAAGTCTCTCAAAGCACACAAGTCGCCCACCACACCAGGAAAGCAGAGCAGGGGTGGGGTGGGGTCACTCCAGACTTGGGCATTAGTAACTTTTTAAACTCTTCAGGTGATTCTGGTTGAAGCTAAGGTTTAGGTGTCCTCAAACTTTGGCGGCCATCAGAATCACTCGAAAAGTTGGCAAAAAACGAGAGGGTTAAGCTGGAGTGTGCCTCAAGACATCTGGCTGTCTTAGGTGATCCTAACAGTTGTCAAAGTTTGAGGACAGCCAGCGCTGCAGCTCAATAGGCTAGTCCTTCTCCTGCTGCGCTGGCACACTGGGTTCTAGTCCCGGTCAGGGCACCGGATTCTGTCCCGGTTGCCCCTCTTCCAGGCCAGCTCTCTGCTGTGGCCCGGGAGTGCAGTGGAGGATGGCCCAAGTCCTTAGGTCCTGCACCCCATGGGAGACCAGGAGAGGCACCTGGCTCCTGCCTTCGGATCAGCGCAGTGCGCTGGCCGCAGTGCGCTGGCCGCGGCGGCCATTGGTGGGGTGAACCAACGGCAAAGGAAGACCTTTCTCTCTGTCTCTCTCTCTCTCACTGTCCACTCTGCCTGTCAAAAAAATTAAAACAAAAAAAAAAAAAGTTTGAGGACAGCTAAGCTACAGCACCTTTCAGCTCCCATGTTCTGATTTTCACAACTCATCCACTTCTTTATTTATTCAAACACTTGCACGAGGTGTTGAAGACTTACGGATGCATACATAAGATGTAATTCCTGACCTCAAGTGCTTACAGTCTGGCAAGTTATCCTAACCCTCCTCAGAGCCCTCTTCTTGGCTGATGCTCCTTCTAGAACAGGAGATGCACGAGGGCTCTGCTTGAACTGAGGATGCTCAGTAAATGAGTCTTGTATGAGAGAAGGGAGGGGGAGGGACAGGAAGAGTGAGTCTATGTGAAAGTAAGCCCTACCTACAGTGTGTGAGGAGCAGGGGTGGTTACCTGCAGGAAAGGTGGGGTCTCCTTGGAAGCAGAGAAGCGTGAGCAGGGTCTGTAGGGGTGACAGAGGGCTGACTGGGGAGGGTGTTCTCATCACATGAAAGTTTGTGCAGATGCCTGAAACAGGGTGGGGAATGATGAGTAGTTTGGCTTCAGAGCATAACCAGTAGGGGTAGTGGAGGAGAAGCAGTGGAAACTGAGGCAGCAGCTAGATGGTAAAGCACTTCCTTAGGTTTCTCTTCCCCCGCATTAGCCATGAGGCATCTAAGTCTGCAAGCCATCAGGCAAGGTTGGATCAAAGCCACGGGTACAGGGCGAGCAGGGCTGCCTGTGACCTTTAAGAGCACAACCTCAGTCCGCAGGCTTCTAGGGGCACCTTCAGCCTAGCCTCAAAGCCACTTCTGAAATGGGGACACGAGGAAGTTGCTTCAGCAGGAGGCAGGTTAAAACCCAACCTAAAAGACAGACAAGGAAAAAGACAGCCTGGGAAAGTCAAGAAACTTTCTCTGCTGCTTCCTGATTTATGAGTCCAAAAATGTGCCCTGTGTTAGCCAGGAATTGCCAAAAATAGCACGAAGGGAGTAAGGAATCTGAGACCTATAACAGCTGGTAGATAAATATCTATCCCAAATCTAAATGGTAAAACCAGGAGCACACAAAAATCTCCAAGTTTGCTCCATTGCTCTTCTGTCTCCACTGGAGCTGTGATTGCTATGGGGGGAAGGTGCTGGGCTCTGTGCTTCTCACATAGCCAAGCTGGCCATTTGCAGAACACCCTAAGGGTCTCGTGCCTGTAAGTTGAATGTCCCACTAACAGCAGGTAGGGGAGATGAGGAATGATATGAGGCATTGAGTGCCAAGAGCTGGGACTGGGACGACCAGCTGGAACAGCCACCAAGTATAGAGGCAGACCATCTCTGTTCTAGCCAGGGTGCCTGGCAGCAACCTGTCTCCAGTGAGCAGGCTTTGAAGAATCAAGGGGACCATGGAGTTGTAGTAGGGGCTTTCCTATTAATTCATTTCTACTTATTAATAGAGGATAATAAAACAGCCCAGATACTAACCCTATACTTATGTGCTATTATTACCATTTTTACAGTCATCTTGCTCTCAAACGAAATGATACCACTCCCCCCCAAATCATTTCATTTTCCACTTCAAGTTAATTAGGACTGTTAGAGCTGCCATTGGCATTAGCCAACTACACTTAACATTTCTCCATATCTGTACACAAATGTTCTTCAAAGCATTTTATACATATGCTCTGGATCCATCATTCATAATCTCGATGATGAACAAGCTATTCAAGAAACAGGAGGCTTATCTCTAGCCCTGCCCTATCCTACTTCCTCACTTATTACTGCTATCATTTTCCCTCTGTGTTCTGACAGATTCCGTAGCCTTGTCTTAGTGGGTCCTTTCCCTAGAGTGAAGAGACTTGTCAAGTACAGAGGATTAAGAAAGGCTCGAGAGAGCTGCCGGGTTGGAGGGGACTGAGTTCCCTGTCATAGGCTTTCAGGCTGCATTCCAGGCCAAGGGAACAAGAGCCAGTTGTCAGTGACGAATAAAGCAGACATAGCAGAGCTGGCAAGACATGCCCCAGTTACACCCCGTCCCCTGCTTTCCTAGCAAGAAGGTGTTCTTCTCACTGTTTCCAGGCCTCGACTTGGAAAAATGTAAATATTGCTATAACACAGGGGTGGGGGAACATCCAGCCCTCATGCTGTATAAGGCCCTGCCAAGGCAACTGCAGACAGGACTCAAAATGCAATAAATCTATAGCAGGCTAATTTTTAAGTTGATAATTTTATATGGCCCACAAACAGTGTTATCAATATCCAAAAGGCCCACGGCAGAATAAAGGATCCCCATTCCTACTATAAAGGAAGAAGCAACTGACAGTTGTGCTTAACATTGGACCTCAGAGAAAGTTTCTCTGAAGAGATGCAATGACATCAAGACCTGAGGAAGGCAAAGAGCATGGCAAGAGGATTCCAGGTAGAAGGAAGAGCATCTGCAAACTGCCCTTGGTCTGGAAAAAAACTTGGCTTGTTGGAAGAACCCAAGGGCAGCTAGCTGGTATGGCTGGCATATACCCAGCCCAGGACACAATGCAAGGTGCAGTCCAAGAGATAAAGGCCACAGCTGGGCCATCAAGACCTTATAGGAACGTACTCAGCTATTACCCCAAAGCTGGATTCCCTGATATGTCCTGTGGTTCCCTTGCTGTCCTCCAAATAAAACATTTTCAAATGATAATCCCTTTGGGCTTTTGGCTTTAACCCACAAATTTTTTCCCCACAGAAGAGAAATTACTCCAGTTAATGCCATTCTCTGAAAATTAATGGTCAGATAATAATCAGTAATTATAAGCTGCTACACATAAAATACTTCACATACTTTAAAGCTTTATACATATCCACAAACCTATATAATCAGTTTTTAGAAAAATGTCTTTTTATACAAAGCAGCTCCTAGAATGTCGAAGCTAGAAAGACAGGAGACCATCTCCTCACATGGCAAGAAGGAAACTTCGGGGAGGAGAGCAAACCAAAGGCCCCAGCTATTGCTTCACAGGCATGGCACTTTCCAATAGAAGTACGGGGTGAGCCACAAATGTAAGCCACATGTGGGGTTTGTAATTGTCTTGTGGCCACATTAGAAAGTGGCTGGCAAATATTTTAATAATGTTATCTCTTAATTAACTCAATATATGGTAAAAATATTGTCATTTCAACATGTAATCAGTGTAAAAATTAATCACATGAAATTCTTTTTTCATTGAGGCCTTGAAACACAGTTGTTGTTTTTTGTTTGTTTGTTTTTTTGTTTTTTTGAGAGGCAGAGAAAGAGAGACTCCATTCATCCACTCCCCAGATGGCCTCAACAGCTTGGGCTAGATCAGGTGGAAGTGGGAGCTGGGGCCTCCTGCATGGTTGGCAGAGAAACCCAAGTACTTGAGCTATTACCTGTTGCCTCCCAGAGGGCGCTGGAATTGGAGGTGGAACTGATGTTTGAACCCAGGCACTCTGATATGGGATGTCAGTGTCCCAGCAACATCTTAACCACTATACCAAATGTCCAGCCTTCAGGGTGTGTTGTACACTTACACTATATTTCATTTCGGACTGACCACATTCCATGTGTTCAATAGCCAGAGAGAGCTAGTGGTTACCGTGGTCATCCATGCAACATGAGAGTCTCATTTGGGTGAGGCAGCCAGAACAAGGATTGATGCCTGCCTCTTAACAGATGAAGACCCAAAGCTGGCACCGTGGCTCACTAGGTTAATCCTCCACCTGCAGCGCCGGCATCCCATATGGGTGCCGGGTTCTAGTCCTGGTTGCTGCTCTTCCGGTCCAGATCTCTGCTGTGGCCTGGGATAGCAGTGGAGGATGGCCCAAGTCCTTGGGCTCCTGCACCCACATGGGAGACCAGGAAGAGACTCCTGGCTTCGGATTGGCGTAGCTCCAGCCGTTGCGGCCATTTGAGGAGTCAAACAATGGAAGGAAGACCTTTCTCTCTGTCTCTCTCTCTCACTGTCTGTAAACTCTATCTGTAAAAAAAAAAAAAAAAAAAACAGATGAAGACCCTGAGGCCCAGAGTTTAACAGATTGGCTACTGTGTCAGTAGGGGAGCAGAGCTGGGACTACAGCACGGATTCCTTGTCAAGTGCTGTCTCCTCAGATCATGTTGCCCTCCTTTATGGATCTAGAAAGAGAACTGAGGACAAGAGGACTTCCAATAGTGTGCACCAGTCTATGCTGCAGACTGCTACAGTTTCTCCTTTATTTAATCCTTACTACAACCCTTTGAGGTCAATAGCGCTTGTCTCATTTTCCATACAAGGTCACAGAGGTGCCAAGTGCTTTGGTAGTTGACGATGGTAAGGTGATATCCTTTAAAGAAAATGAAGCTATCAATATTAGACTTGCTTAGGGCCCAAACCTGTTAAACTTGGGCAGCCTTAAATGTCACATGGCCACCTCAGGAATTCCACAAGGGATTCTTGCAACCAGCTACCACTTTTAAAGATAGACACAAGACTAGATAAGGTCTTAGTGACCCCAGTCTCTGGAGGTTTGTTTGTCAGCTTGCCAAGCACCAAGGGGCCCGATCTAGTCCATTCCTACCTCGCTATCCTCACCCTATGCCACTGCTCCAAATATATACAATTAGGAGCACAACAAAATGACTTGGCTACACCATTCGGACTAACTGAGAATCAAGCTTCAAACTACAGATAGTCAATACCATTGCAGCGGACTATGTGCACACATCAAACAACAGTGATGAGGGACAAGAGGGAGCAAGCAGCCCTGAACTAGAGAACTGATCTTAGTCCCTGGTGGTGAAGCTCTGAGGGAGGAAGTGGGCCCTGGGCTGGGAGAAGGACATGTCTCTTTTGTGACCCTCTAAAGAGCTATCACAGTGTGGATGTGTGCCCCACAGACATACGTGTCAGGGAACAGCCCGCAGTGCCAGGCAGGCCCACTCTGAGCTGAACCAAAGGAAGCTCTGAGTCAGGTCACTCTGCAGCCAGTGCTCATAAGAAGCAAGCTGTGCTCCTGCCTACTGTGTGTGAGGCTTCAGTCAGATCAAGACAGGCAGTTCTCCGTTTAGAGAAGCAAGCCAGGACCAAAAGATCCCCACACCGAGTCTGCCGGCACAGAGAACTTTGTGCACTTGGAAGCAGGCCTCATTAGTTTTTTTAAGCAGTAGGCTCCTCCCTTTCTGCTACCCACGGGTGCAATTTCCAGTCCTTTCTCCAAAAGAAACATTTGGCTTTCTATAGAGAGCCTCTGAGATCTCTTGTGCCTGAATCTGGAAGAGGGGGAAAGAGGCCCTCACCATACACACCCTCACACCCCCTGGGGAAGCTGAGGTTGAGCCCCTGTAGATCAATTTATTTTAGGCAGTACTGGCCTCTGAAGCATTTGTTTCAGAAATTACCCCCAGGACCCATCAATAGTAGCTTTCAAGGGCTCTTCCCAGGTGGCCTTGTCTCTTTTAAAACTCATTTCCTGCTGGAAAGGATAAACAGGTAACTATTTAATGCCACTGACTGGCCTCCTTTAACAGAAAACTGGGGCTGAGTGAGGCTGGGAAGCCAAAGTCGGGTGGGTGAGTGGAACAGCATGCCAATTAATGGATTTTACTTTGCTGCTGCTCCTCCATGTGCAAAACCTGCCCGATAATAGGAGGGATATGAATGCAAGGGAGATAGTGCACTCAGCTGTCAGGTTGGCCCTGGATCCTTGGACTTGACCTGGAGGCCTTGGTGGGAATCCTGGCACTGCCACTCACCCTGTGACGCTCAGTCAAGTCCTTTCACTCTCATGAGCTTCAGTTATTGATCTGTTCTACCACACTGCAGGGTACGAATTCAAACAATGCATACAACATAGTTAACTGGCACACACAGCATTTATGAATTGACACAGCTGGGATTTGAAGAAAAACAACTTAGAAGCATATTTCCTTCGATGTGCCAGGAAGGGATTGTGTTAGGCAATAAAAGCACAGTGATAGATAAGAGCTATCTTGACTTAAGAGAAGCTGGCACTAAACAGATAGTCAATATCACATAGTAACAGTTCTGATCAAGACTGACATGGTGTAATATGCTACCCTGCATAGGAAATATTTGGGGAACTGTTGATGGCATGGGCAATGGGGTTATGGAAGGATTTGCCCATTCCTGACTATCTCTCCCTCTAGAAGGTCCACCATGGCAGGAATATTGCCTGTCCTATTTAGCAGTATGTCCATTAGGGCCACTGTAGGGAAAGAGAGGGGTGGTGAGGAGATGTTAAGGTGACATTTAAGTGAAGAGGGACTAGACAAATGATGATCAGCAATAAGGATGCCCAGTCTGAGGAAACTGCATGAACCACGCATTAGAGAGGGAATGATACATTTAAGGAATTGGAGGCAGAGATCAAATAGTATAAGGACTGGGACTGAAATGGAGTATCAAGCCCTGGGAGTGGGTCTCTCACCACGATCAGGTAAGAAGAGTTGGTAGGAGTAAGACGATGCAAAATCTTGCTTGACAAGTGTCTTGCATGGGTGAGTACTCAGGTGTGGTAGGCCAGATTGGGCAGCTGGTAGCATGGGATGACTTAACAGGATTTGACATCTCTGCCCCCAACCCTAAAGTGAATCTGCCATACCAGATTGCCAAAGTGCCCCAGATTTGTTAACTATCAAGTCCAAAAGAAGGACCATATTAGCCAAAGCCAGCTGTCACTTCTTACTCTCCAATTATTTCATCAGGTTAGCTAGTTAGATGAATTTTCTCAACAACCCTATGAGGTAGGTACTTTTATTATCACATTTTACAAATGAGAAGATCAAAGCACAGCAGGTTGGGTGATCCTCCAAAAGTCACACAGTTAATAGGTAATAGATTCAGAATTCAAAACCAGCCAGATTCCTCGGATCAAGTCCAATCTCTAATCCACTGAATTTTCTCAAATCTATCTTCCAGTTCATTATGTCTCTCTTCAGCTGACTGCATCAACTGTTTAATCCATTTGATGAATTTTTACTTTTCCTAAATTTATTTTTCAACCCTAGAATTTCTATTCAGTTCCTCTGAAATATGGCTACATTTTTGGCCATATTATTCTATATTTGTCCGATAGGTTACATTTCCTCTTTCACCCTGAAACATTTTAAATATGTATACTCTCTCAAATTGGTCTGCTGTCTTCAGTTCCTAAGTTATAAACCCCTGCATGTGTTATGTCTGCTGACTCTTGCTAATGGTGGCTTTCTCACCTCTCTTACATGCATAATAATTGAAAGTAAACTCCAACATCACCAAAAGTTTGTCATACTTATTTTTACTTTTCTTTCTTTAAAAAAAAAAGATTTATTTATTTATCTGAGAGGCAGAGTTTAGAGAGAGAGAAAGAGGCAGAGAGAGAGAGGGAGAGGGACAAGGAGGGAGGGGGAAAGAGAGACAGGGGGAGAGGGGGAGGGAGGGAGGGAGAAGAAAAGGGAGGGAGGGAGGGAGAGGGAGAGAGATCTTCCATCCACTGGTTCACTCCCCAATGGCTGCAACAGCCAGAGACTGGCAGGTCCAAACCAGGAACCAGAAACTTCTTCCAGGTCTACCACATGGATGCAGGAACCCCAGTCTTGGACCATCTTCTGCTGCTTTCCCAGGTGAATTAGCAGGGAAATTAATTAGCAAATTAGGTCAGAAATGGTACCCATATGCCAGTGTTGAAGGCACCAGCTTTACCCATTATGCCACAATGCCAGCCCACTTTTTTTTAACCCACTGGGTTACTGAGACATTTTAGGATTGCCACTGTCAAGTCCTCATTATGTACTTAATTCCACACCAGGCAGAGGATTAACCTACTGTGCCATGGCGCTAGCCCCGTACTTTAATTCTTAATTAGAAAAATTTGATGAAATTTGGCAAATTGGAAAAAATGATCATGTCTGAGGTATAGAGAAGGAATAGGTTTTTTTTTTTTTAAGTTCTTTTGCACAGCATGGTGAATACAGCTAATAGCTGAATACTGTATATGTCAATTTTGCAGAGAGATCTTGAATGTTCTCATCACGGGGGATGTCACATGTTTGATGGATGGGTTGGCTGGCTTGCCTTGGTCATTCCACATTGCATCAAAAAATTTTAACATACTTTGTACTCCATAAATATGCACAGCTACAGGTTTTCCAATATGTAATTAAAAAAGAAAAGTCCTAAATGTATCCTTTGATTTAAGATGAAAAGGCATCTCATTTCATCCTGCCACCCTAACATGCCTACTAATGTATAAGTAGCAAAATAACATGTCTCATCAGAGGGCAAGTACAATTTCCAGGGAATATATTAGCAGACAAAAGAGAGCTGATCATAAAAGGCAATTTTTGACCATAACTTTTCAGTTCCTTTCACCACTATAATAATCCCAGATCCAAGAATCAAGTCTGAACTGAAATAGAAACTCTGTAAATGTGTTGGTCATATTTGCACACATGTGTAAGAGAGGCCCCTCACTAAACAAAGTATGACATCATTTCACACATATTTATTGAGGATTTCCTATGAACAAAAGTCTGCATTAGAGTGATGAAGAAAACAAAAAGCAACATAGAAATCCTACCTGCAAGGAACTTCCAGGCTTAAGAATGAAAGTGCGATAGACGGGTACATAAATCACCATGGTGTAATATAGAAAATGCTGAGGGGAGAACAGGGAAAAGCGCTATGGGAGCTCCAAAGAGGAAAAGGCCACTTTCTGCTGAGGGATTGGACAAGCCCATGGATTATAGGGAATTTATGCCCAGTCTGAAAGGGGCAGTCACTTGCAGCCTCCCAGAAGGAAAAGAATAGGTGCTGGCACAAAAGGAAGGACCATGCCAGGTGAGAAGAATGCCAACAAGGGTGGGGGACAGAGAAGCATGTGGGTACCTCAAAAGCTTTGCGCAAAACTGAGTTAAAAAACAAGTTCAGTCTACGGCCATGCCACCCTGAACGCGCCCGATCTCGTCTAATCTCGGAAAAACAAGTTCATTTCGGTGTCCAAAAATTTGAAATCCACGCAGGGTTCGTTTCATAATAGACATTTTCCACAAACTTTCTGAAGACCCTGGGTATCAGAGGAAATAGAAATGTGGCTAGAGATACATAAAAGGCATAATGAGGACTACAGGAGACTACAGAAAAATAAGACTGGAAAGGCGGATTGAGCCAGATTGCAGGACTGTGAGTGTGATCTGATTGACCACTCCAAGATACAGGATCTCGGCAGAGTAGCCGATGCTTAGCACACAGCGGGGCTTAATTAATAGGAAACAATAACCTCGAAGCAGGAACCTGCTCCCCACGTGCACACAGGAAGCTGCCATCTGCACACACAGGCAATTACAAACATTCCAAATACTCGGTCCTGAACCCTGCAAACACATCAAATACTCATTGTAAAAGGTCACCCAGCAAACAGCTCTGATCAATGCTGGCTCAGGCTGAATCAAATCCCCTAAATAAGATCCACTAGCGGCAGTGTCAAGAAGGTCAGAAACCACCCTATTCCACATCTTGAAACATTTTTACCATGTGGAACATTTTAGAGGAAGAAGGGAAAGGAAGGGGGAAAAAAACTCTCCAGAAATAATAGAATTCCAAGTAATTAAATGTTAAGCAAAGTAAGCTAGGAATTTATTTTGGCCACCACCTCCCTGTAGTGGTCTGAAAACCAGTTGATCGCAAAGAAGGCCGTGCCAGGATTAAAAATGGAGTTCCTCACCTCCCTGCCCACCTGCCCTGTGTGTCCCCCACTGTGTATACCTTTGTCGAGTTCACTTGAAATGTTCCATGATGAGGTAGGCACTAACTCAGCAGTGACGGACAGCTCTGTTTCTGAAAGGAGAAAGACAAGGGCATTATTAAACATACTAACTTATGGGCTGTTAGAAACATTACAGGACATTTCCAAAGGGCCTGCCTTCAGAGGGAGACCACTGCGATCCCAAGGCTTATTAAATTGGATTGGCCGCTCCAGTTACTAGAGACAGGCGCCTGCATTTTAGAGACCAACCCATGGGTTACTAGATAGATTTGAAGACTCTCACTTTAAAACACTAGTTTGAAAATTAAAATGACAAATATTACATTAACAAAAACAAAAACAAATTCCATTAACAGACCCCCTTCTCTTGTTAAAAAAAAAAAAAAAAAAACAGTCTTAGACTAAGCATATGTTCAATAGTCTAGCTGCCCAAAATCAGAACACCATTGCTCCTGCCATGGATTTCATTGGTGGTTGTCTATGAACGGGTAAGTATTTGAAAGCAGGGAGTCGTCTGTGATAACTATAAAAGTAACTTTCAAAACCATCATAAATTAAGACAACATGCAAATCAATCACTTAAAGGATAGGTAATACTCTATGAAGATTTTTAAAAATTTGAAATAGACTGTAATATATAATGTTTTGTTGTTTCTGAAAATTTAAGCCATGATATTAACCTGTTAACATGTTTTAATAGGGTTACACTAACTTCCCTTTCAGCTATGTCTGTATACATACACTCCCACACTCACTCACTGTGCAAGTAATAGAGAACACAGTCATCAGATGCTTTCAATCCAGTGCAGATATCATTAATCAATTATGGCTCTTTTGGCCTATACACCTGAGCTCTGCTATAGGCTTTTAATTTTTTTTTAACAAAGTGTTCTAGGTAGCCAATAAAACTGGGTATGCTTTAGAATGCAAGATGAACAGTAATACGTGGAAAAATCAGAATTCAAATTAAGGTCTGTTTGACCCTATCACCCACACACTTCCAAGCAATCTACGCTGCCTAGAACTCAAGTCTACGACACCTGGATTTGTCTTCACCTTACCTCTGGCTTCACCTTTGTACAGAGATAAGCACATGTTCTGCATTTCCTTTTTCACGGATGGTGACTCTGTGCCAAATGCCCACAGAAACCACACATCTTCATCACCGACTGAGCTTTGCCAAAGACAAGATGTTTCCCCATGGAGACCTTGCAAATGCCCCTGCCTGGTCCACCTACCATGCAACACTAGAGACAAAGGGGCCATTTGCTTTGTACAGACCTCCCAGGCTGGCCTCTTCCCCTGGCCTACAAACAGGTGGGGAAAAAGTGGACAAACCACACATACTCTCCCTATTCCTAAATGCCCCAGTCACCTCTTACATCCTGAACCCAAACCAGCAGAGATTCTTCTAAGGGCACCCGAAGTCAGATGGGCAGCACAGCAAGCATCTAAAAGCATATAACATTGGTAACCATGAGACCAAAGAGAAAAACTGACTCCATTAGGAAAAACTGCTTAACATAAAATTACAGGGGAAGGCAGTACTTCTGTTAGCAACCTGCTATGGTTCCAATGTGGTTTGTCCTCCGAAAGTCCATGTGATGGAAGCCTGACCCCCAGTGAAATGGTATGGAGAGGTGGTGGAAATTTTGAGTTTCACAAATTATTTTTCTTTATAAAGGACCCAGCCTTAGGTACTCTATGATAACAACACAAAAGATTGTGACACAGCCCCTTATCCTAGGGATGGATACTTCATGTAGGTGACTTCACCTGTAAAAGTGAATTGTCTACACTTTGATGTTCTCTGAGTATGACTCCAATTGCAAGTCCATCCTGACCCCCTCCCTGCTGCCACTTCCCTCGGCTTTCTCCATAATGATAGCCCTTGTTTGCAGTATTTTGGACTGTGGCTCACCTTACGCAAAGGCTCATCACATATTCTCATTCCTAGACTTCAGGGAGCTTGGGAATAAAAGCAAGGCTGCTGAGGTGGCATTCCATGCAAGGAAGCAAAGAATGGGGAAGTGGCAGGATTAAGACAGACTTTGACAGCTTTTATATTCAATATTTTCATAGCTTCATCTCACTGCTGCTCACAGTTAAATTGCCAGAAATATAGGTCTCACTTTACAGTATTCACTTTATAGAAAGTTAGCTTTCTGTCACTTGGTTTTTCCAACCTGAGTTTGAATTGCTGATTGAACATAATTTGGGACCAATGACAAATGAATACATTCTTGGCACTGCGAACAGGGAAACTGTTCCCTGTGTGTCCCTGGACACTAATTACCACTTAGTTCTTGGTCAACAGCAAAGATAATTTCAATCTGCAAGTCCATTAAGCGATTGTGCTGATTCTTAGGAATTTTATCCTCGGCTTCAAGATCCATTCCTTTAGATAACCACGTGTTCAGCTTCTTAGATAAAATAATAGATAAAATATTTTTACATGTGAATGACTTTCCTGAAAAATATTATTTCATGAGACCACTTTTTTTTTTAAAAAAAGATTATTTTTTTTGGTGAAAAGTTTAACATTAGCAACTCCTCTCACAAAATGATATTTATTAATCTGTTGTGTTTCCCTGAATGGTAAGTGAGAACAATTAAGCATATCTCAACTTGAGCTCCATCAGTCTCATCATCACCAGCAAATGTGGAGAGAAACAGACACTGGGCCTGACTCTGCAGGGTCTCTTCTGATGGATTCCATGCCTTACCTATTCTCATTCTGGCAAAAAGACGAGACACTTCCAGGTAGGCTCACTACCGGACAGCAGCCTCTCTGTATAAAAGCATCACAGTGATAGCAAATAAATATGTGCCAGGCAAGAGGCAGATAATCTAAATTAAAATATTAATTTCTGTCACTTATGAATATTGTGATCATGAGCAAGTTCTCAAACAGCTTTTGACATCTGTTTTCTCCTCTGTAAAATGGAGATAATAAAAGCCAACTCAGCTTTCTATGAAGTTAATACTGTAAAGTGAGGCCTATGATTCTGGCAATTTAACTGTGCAGCCGTGAGAAGCAGCCATGAAAATGCTGGATGTAAATGCCATCAAGGTCTGTTGGAGTCCCACTGCTTCCCCATTCTTTGCTTGCTTGCCTGCAATGCCTCTTTTTTTTTTTTTTTTTTTTTTTTTGACAGGCAGAGTGGACAGTGAGAGAGAGACAGAGAGAAAGGTCTTCCTTTTGCCGTTGGTTCACCCTCCAATGGCCGCCGCGGTAGCGCGCTGCGGCCGGCGCACTGCGCTGTTCCGATGGCAGGAGCCAGGTGCTTCTCCTGGTCTCCCCTGGGGTGCAGGGCCCAAGCACTTGGGCCATCTTCCACTGCACTCCCTGGCCACAGCAGAGAGCTGGCCTGGAAGAGGGGCAGCCGGCAATGCCTCTTGAATGGCCTTGCTTCTATTCGCAAGCTCCCTGAATTCTGGGAGCTGTATCACGTGAGCAGCCTTTTTAAAAGGTGAACCATGGTAGCCCAAAATCTTGCAAAGAAAAGACAGGCCCAAAAGGCTCCTCCATGGCACCCAGCTTCGAGTGGAGACTCAAGATCTTCTGTGCCTGCTCTGCTGCCTGGTCAGGCAGATGGCAGTCATCCTCCACGTGGCCATACTCAACGAGCTGCTTACTGTCTGCACTTACAAAACTGCACTCCCCATGCTTTCACATGCTGCATCAATCTGAGGCAATCTTTTCATTCTGTGAGGTTTTCCTGAATTGGTCACCGGTTCTCTAAGAACTTAAGTGTTTATATGTGGTTTTCTCCCATTCAAGCCAATCAAGAATGTTTCAGGGAACTACAGCCTCTATCTTTCTCTACCTTGGTAGGAGGGCAAACCTCAACTGCTCTTCTCCCAGTGTGATCAACGGCAGCTATTAGCTTTGCAGTTTTCTCTGATGACTGACTTTTGGCATTGACTCTGTGCACCATAAAGTTTTGGTATTTAAGTCTGAACAGTGGGAGTGTTATTTGGAAGGACGAGGGGGGGAAAAAAAAGAAACCTCAAAATCCTCCTCATTGATAAAAATCTGTGCTCTCTAAAAGGATTGCTGGCTCATCTCAGCAGTTGGCAGGTAGAGACCCCGCACTCACAGGATGCAGAAGTTCTCCTAGGAAGCAGTGGGCCATGCTACATCCTGCATGCCTGGTCCAGTGACACAGGAAGTAACACGGGCATCCCATGCACTCAGGAGACTGGCGACCAGCCCAGTGGCCTCAAAGGATGCATGTAAGAGAAGCAGGTGGCTACGCCATTGCCCTCTGTGACCAGAATCACTGAATCCTATTGGGTGGGCCCTGAATACCCAGGACTTAATTATCAAACTATAGTCTTTGGATCTGTAGGATTTTTTGGGTATATCATTATGGGAGCATTTAGGGAGCAGAGGACAAGAGGACAAGGCTCTAGGCCCCCCTTCAAAAGAAACAACTCTACTTTTATCTGTTTTATGTGTTTAAGTGTTGTGAAAAAGGCTCTAATGCTTTAAGTTTAATTATGTTACAATTTCCTCATTTTATAAGAAAGTGAGACTCCCACTAGACAAATGGCTTTGCCAAAATCACAGAAGATCTAAGACAGAGCCAAGACTAAGAAATGACTTAGAAATAAATACAAGCTGACGTCTCATGGAGTCTCATGTTTGTCTGTCTGTACCCCTAAGATACAGTATGTATCCTCAGAGCTGAGTTCTGAGACACTTAAGCAATTCCCCAGCAGCCAGGGTCAGTACCACATGTTCTTGCTGTGGTCAAAGAAGGTCGTTAGGGAGTGGGTGAGGGGACAGGGAGGCAGACATGCTGGCGGCCCTGACACTTCTGGCAGGTAGGATTATTTTAGACATTATTTGGCAAAGGCTCTTATCTTTGTTTCCTTCCTCTTATTAGTGGAAGTGGAAATGCCCCTTCACCAACCTCTTCAGGACAGTAACAGTCTTCAATGCAAGGACACTGCTCCAGCCCTGGGTTCACAAGTACCCCACATCCAGGGTCCTGAAAGAGGGGCCCTCTCCACTGTGGGGACTCTGCTTACTTACTGAGGTGAGGGGAAAGTTACAGCTCCCTCAGGCTATGAGAGATCGTCAGGAGTGGAAAACACCATGCTCAGTGTCCACAACGACTTCATAATCCTCAGTGATCTCAAATCCAGAGGGCTGATGTAATCTCTATAGGAAAGGATCAGTACAGTCACAAATGGCATGGCATGATCCTGCAACTTTGGCCCCTGGCTCAATCTCCCAACCACACTACCTATATTGTACCAGTAAATCATAGTTTTTTGGAAAACATGTAATTAGTCTGTAACAATGACCGTACATGTGACAAAGTCATTAATTTGAAGACAAATTTTAAGTATTCTAAAATATGTGCTATTCATATTTTTACATAGTAAGAACTGCAAGAAAAAAGAAAGAAGGAAGAGAAGAGAGGGAGAGTGGAAGGAAAAAGGGAGGGAAGGAGGGAGGCAGGAAAATAGGGAGGGAGGAAGAGGCATCCTGGTTTTGTCAATGTTTGAAGGCTCTGCTTGCGCATGGAAATTTGCCCAACAGGGATGTTCAGGCACCTGGCCTTGCACTTGCAGGACTAGGAGTGAGGACTGAGAAGAAACCCAGGCAGCCTGGCAGTAGAGCACAGTGACGCCCTCTGTGTAACTGGGGGCTGTGACAGTCAGAACCACTGGCTCTCTGGCTTCAACCTTCCTTACCCCCATCCCACGGTCCCTTGAGAACCAGAATCAGAGGCCAAACTTCTCCCCAGGTCAACTTTAGGTTGACTAATTCTAAAAGTCAAAAAGGTGGCAGAAGACACAGGTAGGAGAGGGGATAGTTCTTGAGTCACATTGACATACTCTTTCCTTCTTTAAATTTGTTATGTTAATCTTCTAGATCATATGTGGTTCTTGTGTTTTAAGGAATTGTGCTACACAAAGCATCACAAAGATGTACATCTCCTTTAAAGTGAATAAGAACAGTTTGCATTCTTTTTAAAAAAAATATTTTATTTATTTATTTGACAGGTAGAGTTAGAGATGGTGAGAGAGAGAGAGACAGAGAGAAATGTCTTCCTTCCATTGGTTCACTCCCCAAATGGCCACTACGGCCAGAGCTATGCTGATCTGAAGCCAGGAGCCAGGTGCTTCCTCCTGTTCTCCCATGCGGGTGCAGGGGCCCAAGCACTTGAGCCATCCTCCACTGCCTTCCTGGGCCACAGCAGAGAGCTGGACTGGAAGAGGAGCAACCGGGACTAGAATTGGCGCCCATATGGGATGCTGGCACCGCAGGCGGAGGATTAACCTAGTGCGCCACAGCACTGGCCCCAGATTGCATTCTTGACAACTATGTAACTTAAAAGTCATCATACCTGGGCTCTCTTCTATGAAACTAGATTCACTTACTAATTCATGCTATGTGTGTATGTGGACTAGCTCTCTCTATATGTAAAATCATGAAAAGTTTGTCCTGGTCCCAAACATTGTCCCTAAATGGACAGTCTAGAGGGAGAGAAGTGCAGAAACACAGCTGATTATAAACAGTGTGACAGAGCAGCATGGAACCCTGCAGAAATGGCTTCCCCATCCCTCTAGCCAACCCCCACCCCAACCAGGTTCAAAACACTAAGTGTACTAAATGAAACACCATGACAAAATATGGGGCATTGTTGGGATCCAAAGGAAACAAAGTTCTCAAGCACTCAAAAGGACCAGAAAAGTAAACAGAAGCTGAGATGGAAGGTGCCCATGAATGTGGAGTGGGGTGCAGTTTTATTGCTGATTTGAAAATCAAGGACATGGCCCTAGACCAGAGGGAGACTTGAGCTTCCCGTCCAAAGCCTTGCTTGAGCCTGGGAGAGCTGCCCGGTCTCCTTCCAACAGTCCTGAGGAGCAGCGAGAGCCTTGTACTCCATCCAGGATGGGGGGTGGGGGTGGGCTGAATCTCCACAAGATATTAGAAGGGGGTGTAAAGACCAGAGAGACCCCATGTACCATTTACCTGGCTTCTTCCAATAACTACAGCTTACATAATTATAGTACATTATCAGAAGTAGAAACTTGTCATTGTTACAATATATGAATCTAGGTTTCTCATTTCACCAAAGGGTAGATTCATGTAACCACCATCACAATCAATAAAGAATTATTTCATCACCCTAAAGATCTCCCTTGAGCTGGCTCTTTATAGCCTCATCCATTCCCCTCTTCCCAATCATCCTTAACCATGGGCAATCACTAATCTCTTCTTCACCTTTACAATTTTGTTGTTTTAAGAAAGTTATGAAACTGACTTTTTTCACCTAGCATAATGCCCTTGACATCCATTCGATCTGTTGTGCATGTTGATAGTTTGTTTCTAGGTAGCCTTGTCTACTCTTCCAGAGCAGGATGGACTGCGCTTGATTTAATCATTCACTTGCATGTTTGGTGGTTTCTCTTTTCTAGGTCTTACAAATGAAGCTGTTATGAACTCACTCACAGACATCTGGACTGCACTATTTATTGCGAGTGAGAAAGAAACTGAATTCAGAATGAAAGAGTTGTTTGCAAGAAAACCAGTAATAGGCAAATAGATTGGGAAATAAATATGTATTCTGAGGTACAACAGGGATAGGCAGAGGGGTCAAAGTTAGCCCAGAGGGAGGAGGAACCTCCAAGGACAGGCATGGGGAGTGTTCAGGATGAGAGGAAGATTGCCTATTAGACTATGACACATTGGGGAAGTGGAAATAGATCAATAATTGTCATACTCAGCTAGAGCAATATCAACTTTTCCCAACCTAAGGTCTTTAACTTATTTTTTCTTGAAGAGAAAAAAGAAACATCCTAGCTAGTTGAGGAGGGAAGATCGCCTTAGGAGCAGTGCAAAGACCAAAGAGAAATTTCAAACTGACTCAAAAAATGAAAGAAGAAAGAAGAGAAGGAAGAAAAGAAGGAAAGAAGGAAGGGAGGGAGGGAGGGAGCGAAGCAGGCAGATAGACCAAAAACAGTGCCTCTTCCCTAGGGAGAAGTTAGCAAGTGGACCCAAAGTTAGAATTATTCAATGACCTCCCTTCACCTGAGGTGCCATCACTATGTAGTTACTCAATGGATGTTTAGGGCACTGAAATAATTAGTTTATTTCTAGCTTCAGGACAAGCTGGCAAAAACCAAAGTATACAAGGTTGGGGGCAGGGGGTGAGGTGAAACACTGAAAATTGCTCAGCTCAGCAATCGGTCTTATTTCCCTGTGCCCATACCGTTGTTGCAGACACCTCGGGTTTCTGGTGATACGAACAAGCGTCACTCTTTGATTATCTTTCCACTTGATTGTCCTTCCTTCTACGCTTTTCCCCTCAAGACTGCCTCCCAGCAATTTTCACTTCTTACTCATCCTTCTGTGACCTCTATCCTGGTCTTGGGATGTTTTCCATTTTGTTTTCTCCTTTGTAGGGGCATGTGCATTCACTTTACATACTGTAATATTAAAATATATTACCTGGTGATTTTGTCTGGCCAATTAAAAGTCACCTGACATTCAACAAAAGAGATCCATATAAGATTTTACAGCTGCAATGCTATGACAGCAGTTTGGAAAACTATATGGCTACAAGAAATTAAAAAAAAAATCTTTATATTCACCTGGAGTTCAGTGATCATTCATTTGTTCATTGATCCATCCATCCACCCATCTACCCATCCAACAAATGTTTATTGAGCATCCACTCTGTTCCAGGCTACCTCAGTGCTGCCTGGGAGCTAGAACACAGTGCTGAACAAAATCAAGACCCTTAAGTTCCTGGAGCTCACTATCTGGCAGGGACACAGAAAAGCAAACAAAGAATTAAAACATGGTATGACAAATGCTAGGATGGTGGGGAAGGGCAAGGGCTTAGCATGCTCCTGGAGGCTCCAGGCCTGATGGCAAGATTTTGGTGATGAATCTAATATAGTTCCTGGCAAGTCAGATGTTTAGCTAGACATAGGACTCTATATAATTGAATGTCCTTGTCTAACTATAACAGGATTTTCAACAAGAAGTGGACAATGAACTGAGACCAGGGGAGGATATCATCTTCGGTGAAAGCCTCCTGTCATCATAGGCAAGGCGGTTTTACATCGGTATGTCTTCACCTGTTGGACTCACACAGCCATCGTGGTCTGCAGAACTCAGTGTTCAACAGATGCTTTTGTCAGAAAAAGGAAATGCCTCTCCCAGTGTCAGTGAATTGATCCCAGTCCTATATACAAGAGATCTTCAAAAAGTTTATGGAAAATGTGCATTATCTTTTTTTTTAATATTTTATTTATTTATTTGAGAGGTAGAGTTACAGACAGTGAGATGGAGAGACAGAGAGAAAGGTCTTCCTTCCATTGGTTCACTCCCCAGATGACTGCAACAGCCGGAGCTGCGCCGATCTGAAGCCAGGAGCCAGGAGCTTCTTCCCAGTCTCCCACATGGGTGCAGGGGCCCAAGGACTTGGGCCATCTTCTACTGCTTTCCCAGGCCATAGCAGAGAGCTGGATTGGAAGAGGAGCAGCCGGAACTAGAACCAGTGCCTACATGAGATGCCAGCACCGCAGATGGAGGATCAACCTACTGCGCCAGGGCACCGGTCCCTCGTTATCTTTTAATTCTATTTTCCCACAAACAAACTTATTGAAGTCCCGTTGTACTTCCTAAATTTCTTCCTCAATCAGGACTTTCTTTTGTGCTTTTTACCTTTCTAGCAACATAAATATCTTCTGGGGATGCAAAGTTAGTGTAATGTATTTGTCTAAAAGGTGTCTAATTGGCATGTGGCCCTAAAAGAGAGAAAATAATGGTACAGTTTAAATGATTTCTGCTCCAGGCTATGTGGTTAGAGACTGATGATATAAAGTATATTTAACAGAATATTTTGATGCATACATTCTATCAGTGTCTAGTGTTAACACTGATATCAATAAAATCTCTTGTTGGAACCTCAGAAAAAGAATATTTCTGTTTCAGAACGATACTATTCAACAGGAAAAGCAAACAAGCCTGAGAATTCGGTGATATTCAGTTTACAACTGAACAAGCAAAACTAGAATTACTCACATTTTCTGCTTTACAGTTTTTCTAGTTAATTTTGCATCCCTTCATCCGTCAGTGAGTAGGCATTCTCCCTTTTCATTCTGATAAGACAGTTAACTTCCTGAGAGCAAGGATCAGCTCTTATGTGTCCTGTCTGATGTCTAATGAATCCTGGAGATGGCAGGAAGTACTCCAGAGGATGAAAGGTACTGACTTTCAAGTTAGATAGGTTCAAATCCCGTCTCTGTCACATCTGAGCTTATGACCTTGGGCAAATTACTTCACATCTCTAAGCTCAGCTCCTCATTCATAAAAGGGGCATAACAGTAATGACCTTGCAAGACTGTTATGAGGCTTAACTAGGATAACACTTGGAGATGTGCCCACTGCCCAGTAAATGTTAAACCTCCAGCAAAATAGCAGCTATCACATTGACTAACCATGCAGACAACCTAATGAGTGTTCAATGCAGTGATTTGCAAACCCAGCTGGGGAGTATGTTAAACAAATACATAGATTTCCTGAAGCCCCTCCCCCATCCCCATCTCTAAACCACTGAATCTCCTTAGGTGAGTCTTACATGATCTATAGCTGAGCAACGGTCTTCTACAAAGCATCAGGGTACCAAAACTTAAATAATGATGTGATAATGATGTGCTTGCAAGATAATGATAATAGAAACACAAAATGGTTGAAATGCATTTATGGGTTTAATTTAAGAATCCAGGGGTAGAGGGCTGGTGCTATGGTGCAGTGGGTTAAAGCCCTGGCCTGCAGTGCTGGCATCCCATATGGGTGATGGTTTGAGTCCTGGCTGCCCTTCTTCAGATCCAGCTCCCTGCTATTGCATTTGGGAAAGCAGTGGAGGATGTCAAACATCCTTGGGCCCCTGCATCCATGTGGGAGACCCAGAAGAAACTCCTGGCTCCTGGCTTCGGATGGGCTCAGCTCTGGCCATTGTGGCCTTTTGGGGAGTGAACCAGTGGATGGAATACCTTTTTCTCTGTCTTTACCTCTCTCTGTAACTCTCTTTCAAATAAGTAAAATAAATCTTTTTTTAATTTTTTTTTATTTTTATTTTTTTTGACAGGCAGAGTGGACAGTGAGAGAGAGAGACAGAGAGAAAGGTCTTCCTTTGCTGTTGGTTCACCCTCCAAAGGCCGCCGCGGCCGGCGCGCTGCGGCCGGCGCACCGTGCTGATCTGATGGCAGGAGTCAGGTGCTTCTCCTGGTCTCCCATGGGGTGCAGGGCCCAAGTACTTGGGCCATCCTCCACTGCCCTCCCTGGCCACAGCAGAGAGCTGGCCTGGAAGAGGGGCAACCGGGACAGAATCCGGCGCCCCAACCGGGACTAGAACCCGGTGTGCCAGCGCCGCAGGGCAGAGGATCTTTTTTTAAAAAAAAGGATCTAGGGATAGGCAGTGGAAGACTAAAATTTTACTCTCGTTTTGATCATAAAATTCAGACATGGACAGTAACCTCAATAATGAGACAGTTGAGTGAAAATGAATCAACAACAAAATTAGTACCTCTTGAATATCTTTCAAAGTCAAATATTTATGCTCAACTTGAAGATTCTCTTAATTGGTTAAGCGTTGATTTTGTCAAATAGATTTCAGATGGCAAATTATTAACACTTAAAGAGCAGTGCAGTATTTTCTTAAGCGTTATCAAAATTACACAGGATCTCATGACTGGGATGTATATGGGGTCCTCCATTAAATGAGTAAATTGGACAAACCCTAAAATTGTGTAGCAATCCTCCTCTGCAAATAGAAGGAGAGAGAAACAAACCCCTTTTCAGCCTTGATTCTCAGCCACTTAAAGCATTTACAGAGAAGCCCGCTTTGGATGCAGTTGAGAAAGCTATTAAGATTCCAAGCACCTTACAGCAATACAAGTACCTTGTATTTAGGTAGCACTTTTCCTTTCAAGAAAAGTCAGTACACAGAACAGACATTAGCTCATGACTCCACATGCGAAGGATCAAGGCCTGAGATAATCATACCCTGGGTGGATTTGAAGAAACCCAGACCCGGGCAGAGAACTTGCCTACAGTCCCCTGACATGTCATCAACTGACAGAAGAACAGAACCACCATCTCCCCTCCCCCATGCCTGGCCCCTGCAGACTCTCTACACTATAGCCAGGGAAGCCCCTTCTCCAGTTTTAAGGTGGGTTTTTGTAACCTCCCCTAGCACAGTTCATTCAACCATTTCAATGTTCCCAAGGATGGGGGGGAGGGGAGACATTCTTTCAGAAAAATCTATTGAAAGTGTAATTTCTACCTTCTAGCTATCCCTGGAAATCAAGTGTTTAAATTTAATGGGATTGGGGACTCCTAGTTTAGTAGAAATTATTTTAATCTTAGACGTCCATTTAGGAGTATTACTATCAGTCTGCAACATAGTAGGATGGTTTTGCTCGAGCCATTTTAACCAGGGCATGTACCATCTAGGTGGCCAGTAATTTTCAAAGACTTCACTTGCCGCAAATTACTCCAGTTTAAAATGCTTCACCAGTCTGGACTGGGTTTCCTGCACCATGTCATTATTGATAGCCTGGGGAGATCAATAATTACAGTGAAATACAGGGAAACATCAGACAGAACATATGTTAACACCAGAATCCCTTCCCAGAGCATCTAAATTAACACACACCCCCTCAGAAATTCCATAGTATTTCACCCGTTCCTCTATTAAGACACTCACACTTCCTATGATAACCTGCAATTGTGTCAGTATACAGCTGTTTTACTAAGATCATATGCTTCCTGAAGCTCAGAATTGGGGTTTCATTTATCTCTACATTACTCAGAGCATGAACTGATGCACTGAATACATAGGAGGCACTCAACAAATTTTTTTCTGAATACTTAGTTGATATAACAGCTGCACTCGATATTACCGTATTTCTATAAGATAGTGTGGAAGGTTGGCAAATAGCCAGAATTCATTTCTCCATGTATCTTTATCTTTCGACACCTCCTCTAATGAAGAGACCATCTACCTCCCCGCCACTGAATTTGGACTGACCTTGTAACTTGCTTTTGCTCCCAGATCAAATTGGCTCAGTCCAGATCAGAGAACTACTCCCAACACTGATTTGTGAGCTAAAGAAATGCTTTCTTTTGCCAGCCACTACATTTTGGGGTGGTTTGTAACAGAATTATTTGCACAAAATACATATCCATTTACAGACAAGCACACTAAGGCTTAACCAAGTTAGGAAACAGCCTAAAGCCATCGAGTAACAAAGCAGGGTTTGAAGCCGGTGCCGCGGCTCACTAGGCTAATCCTCCGCCTTGCGGCGCCGGCACACCGGGTTCTAGTCCCGGTCGGGGCACCGATCCTGTCCCGGTTGCCCCACCTCCAGGCCAGCTCTCTGCTGTGGCTAGGGAGTGCAGTGGAGGATGGCCCAAGTGCTTGGGCACTGCACCCCATGGGAGACCAGGAGAAGCACCTGGCTCTTGCCATCGGATCAGCGCGGTGGCCACTGGAGGGTGAACCAACGGCAAAGGAAGACCTTTCTCTCTGTCTCTCTCTCTCTCACTGTCCACTCTGCCTGCCAAAAAAAAAAAAAAACAAACAAACAAAAAAAAAACAACAACAAAGCAGGGTTTGAATCCAGTCATTCTGATTCCAAAGCCCATTGTCTTTCCATTTAATATACTGACCAGATTCAAAGTCCTCGTGCATTCTAAGAAAAGGTTTAGAAATTAAAAGCAGAAGAAAGTGGAGGGCGACACTTCCTAACTGTGTCCTAGACTGGGTCATCCCCATCAGACAGGGTCCTCTGCTGGGAGCACATTTGCCAGATTTAAGAGAAGAGTAGAAGTACACACCTCTTTCCAGCAGTGATCTGGAAACAGTGACAGTCTCACATCCATAAATACTCAGAGCTCAACTAACAGCAATAGCTATTCAAACTGGGGATTTAGTCATGTCCTTATCCAATGTATTTTTTTCATTCTCTTATGCAAAAGAAAAATAATTTTCCACATACTTAATTCCCATTGGCCACCAATCTGCCAAGACCCTTTTGGTTTTCCAATGGGAACAGTTCCCAGGTGTTGATAACAGCACCCGCAATGAAACAGAGTTCTATCTGTAGCCTTTCAGCCGCCTGGGTGTCCGTGGCTGCAGGCATGGGAACTTCTCATAACAACACGAGGTCATGCTTGGAGCTGCCAGAGAGCCGCTCACATGTGACTAGTGAGGGGAGGGTCCGTGATCCTCCCAGCACTGTCAAAGGGTGGCGTTTGGGGAGGCCTATCCGGTCAACTGCAGTGAACAGGAACGACCAATGCTACCGTGTACATGATGGATGGGGCAGCCTGCTTGCTCATGTGTGTCGCCTACCAGGATGGGCAACTTGATCCGCGGCTAGCGGGAGAATGCTGCTCACTGATCCTCTGCTCGGAGGAGGTGGACACCTTCCCCCTGTGGAATGCAGTCTTCCATTTTCAGTCAGGGATGACCAAGGTATTTAGGGGACGTTGTTGTGGCTGGTGGAAGTGCTTAGGAGACAGAAGGAACATAATAGGCTTTGTTTTCCTGCCTCTCCCTGTGTTCAGTCTCTGCCCACACTTGGGATCATCCATTCAGAGGACACCCTCTTCTGCAGGCCTCTCTTCCAAGCCTTCTCTGCTGTCCTCTCTTCCCCGGACCTGCTGTTTCAGGTTCCCCATTAAGCAGGTGTATCCCCAGTGTCGGGGAGAAATGGATTTAACAATCCTGTCGCACAAAGGATTTTTCAAAGTTTGACAGAAAATCTGAAAGTCATAAAGAGAAAGATGATAAGGATTCTGCAAGGAGAAATAGCAAAAGTAAAGACAAATAATGTTAGGAAGAAAACAACTAGTGCAGCTTACAAGGCAAGAGACTAGCTGCCATAACACAGTAAGCAAAAGCATGCACAGTTAGTGAGGGAAAAAATCCAGGAATGTGACAGAAAAGCAGGCAAAGGTTGGGAAGAGACGATTTAGAGATAAGGAAACATAAGTGATTCTTAAATATGTGAAAACATGCCAACCTCACTGATAATACTCACATGCAAAATGTAAATTAAAACTGGAGTGAGATATGAAATACAGAGTTTGATAACTCACTATATGGAGATGGATATAAAGAAATAAGAACCAGGTTATAAACTGATACAACTTGGCAATATCTAAGAAAACTTAAAATGCAAATACTGTGTAAACAATTCTCCTTCTAGGAATTTAATCCTACAGACATCCTCAAAACATGTATGAAATACATTGGTACAATATTTAGAAAGCAGTATTGTCTCTAATAAAGTTTGAGGTATGGGTGTTATAGTGCATTGGGTTAAGCTGTCATTTAGGATACCCACATCCCATATTGCAATGACTGGTTTCAAGTCCTGGCTACCATACTTCCAATGCAGCTTCTTGCTAATGAGTCCAGGAGGCAGTGATGATGGCCCAAGTGTTTGGGTTCTTGCCACCCACATGGGAGACCCAGATGGAGTTCCTGACTCCTGGTTTCAGCCTGGCCCAGTACTAGGTGTTGTGGGCATTTGGGGAGTGAATCTTGGGATAAATGATCTGTCTCTCTCTCTGTCTCTGTCTCTGTCTCTCTCTCTCTCTTTCTCTCTCTCTCAAGGTCACTCTGCCTTCAAATAAATAAATAAATAAATCCTTTTATAAAAGTTTGGAAGCAATGTACTCATACAACAACAGATGATGGATAAAATAAATCATAGTTATCTAAAATTCACAAGGGGACACAATGTTACACAAGAGTAAGGAAACTGCACATACTGACTTGGAACAATCATCAAAATATATCATTATGTTTTTAAAAAGGCAAAATACTGAGAGTGTGAATAAAAATTGTGATTTGCAGAGGCTGGCATTGTGGCATACCAGGTACAGCTGCTACCTGCAATGCTGGCATCCCATATGGGTGTCCATTTGCCTCATGGCTGCTCCAATTCCGATCCAGCTCCCTTCCTAATGTACCTGGGAAAGCAGTGGAGATGAACCAAGTGCTTGGGCCCCTACATGTACATGGAAGACCAGGAAGCTCCAAGCTCCTGGCTTTAATCTGGCCCAATCCTGGCCATTATGGCCACTTGGGGAGTGAACAAGTATATGGAAGATTTCTCTATCGCTCCCTTTCTCTCTGTAACTACCTTTCAAATACATAAATCTTTAAATATATATATATATAAAATTTGCATTAAAACAAAAAACTGTGTGTTCTAAATATATATGTGTACTTACATTATCAGCATATGTATACTGTGTATATGTACATAAATGTGTGTGGGTTTATATATCTTCTCACCTATATAAATATATGTTCTTATAAAATATCCATAAAAAGGATACCCCAAAATGGGAACAGTGTCTGTTGAGAAAGGGAACTGGTAGTTGCACATCAGGGGTACATTCTTTTCTTTCTTTAAATTTGTATACTATGTACAAAGAGGAAGAAAAAAAAAAGAGTTCTCAATGATTCTCTTTCAAATGGCCAATGTGTCTTTTGAGGTTTGCCCAGGGTATCATGGGACCCCCGAGGAAGAATATCTTTTTGTGGCATGTAGGAGTGGAGAAATGACAACCTTTAGGGTGTCAAGGGCTGTCGACCCTTGAGTGATGTCCTAAAGGATGAGTAGACACCAACCAGGGAGATCCCAGGCTTTTCCGTCCCAGGAAATTGCATTGTCCATTATGCATAATACATTGTCCAATAATTGTCCATTATATATTGCTGTCCATTAATGTTAATATCTTATTTTTTAAATTTTTTTGAAAGGCAGAGAGACAGAGATCTCATTTTTTCTGGTACACTCCCCAAATTTCCACAACTGCCAGAGTGGGCCAGGGTATAACCAGGAGCCTAAATTCAATCTAGGTCTCCCACAAGGGTGGCAGGAACCCACTGTAGGGAAGCCATCACTGCTACTTCTCGGGGTGCACAGTAGTGGGAAGCTGGAATTGAAAGCAGGGGTGTGGAACTTGAATCCAGGCATACCAAATGGCGGCTTAGCCACTGTGTCAAATGCCCACGCCTCACATATTTTGAATACTCATCTTTAAATGCTTCAGTGTCAGGCACTTATTAGACACCTAATATCTGCTGAAATTGAGTGACCCACAAGCAGGAGAGGACATGGATCAGGGGTTCTCAACCTACCCTAATGATTCACAAATTAATTATGTGCAGTATCACAACATTAAGGACAGGAGGAGGAGGACTTTAGTAAAGGCTCTGCTAATTAGTAGAACAATCACACTAATAATGGATGTCAAAAATCTATCACAATTCTCAAAGCACATTTTCACAAACACTGATTCAAATATTATGACAGCCAGGCATGGAAAGCCAAGATATCATGGAAAAAAAAAAAAAGACCTAAATGAATGATCTCTGTGAGTGAGATCCCAGTGGAAAGAACGGGGCCATCAAAGAAGGAGGTACCCTTCTCCGAAGGGAGGAGAGAACTTCCACTTTGACTATGACCCTATCGGAATAAGATCAAAGTCAGCGAACTCAAAAGGCTTCCATAGCCCTGGCAACTCATGACTAGAGCCTAGGGAGATTACTGACGCCATGAACAGGAGTGTCAAATTGTTAAGTCAGCAACAGGAGTCACTGTGTACTTACATCCCATGTGGGATCTGTCCTTAATGTGTTGTCTAATGTGCAGTGATGCTATAACTAGTACTGAAACAGTATTTTTACACTTTGTGTTTCTGTGTGGGTACAAACTGATGAGATCTTTACTAATTATATACTGAATCGATCTTCTGTATATAAAGAGAATTGGGAATGAAAAAAAAAACCTGGTGTTAAATTGGAAATGGCATATAAAATTAATTAATTTGAAAAAAAATTATGTAGGATCTCTGTCTTTAATGTGCTGTACATTGCTATTTAATGCTATAATTAGTAATCCAATGGTAGTTTTTTCACTTTATGTTGCTATATGGGCAAAATGTTGAAATCTTTACCTAATATATACTAAACTGATCTTCTGTATACAAAGAGAATTGAAAATGAATCTTTACATGAATGGAAGGGGAAAGGGAGCGGGAAAGGGGAGGGTTGCGGGCGGGAGGGAAGTTATGGGAGGGGGGAAGCCATTGTAACCCATAAGCTATACTTTGGAAATTTATATTCATTAAATAAAAGTTTAATAAAAAAAAAACAAAAAAAAAAAAACAAATATTATGACAGCCGTTTTGGGATAACGAAACCAAGGAGTAGAATGATGTATCCAAAGTCACTGCCCACAAGGGGCCAAACGAGACTCGAAGCCATTGTTCCTTCCCCTGCTCCACAATGGCTTCTCTTTAAACCATCACACATTAAAGCCTTTTGCTAGGACGTGCGTATACGGTCCATCTCCTTCGATACAAAAACTCTGAGCAGAAGCCTGTATGATATAATCAACACATGACACACACGTGTGCTCCATTCTCTGCCTTTAATGTATCACACTGCACTTACATTATTGCCTCTGTTTAACATATGTAACTGTCGTGGTACATGCGTGTGTGTGTGTGTGTGTTTGTGTGTAAATTCACACACAAGTGTAAGTTCTCCCCAAAAGTTACAAGATTAAAATATAAGCCAGAGAATTCTGGTCTCTCTGGGAAGACGTTACTCTTCACATCCACCTCTCCCGTTGTCCTAAGATCTCCACCCTGAGATGTGTGGTGTGCATCAAGCAGGCAAGACCCAGGAGAGAAGTGTCATTACATCTAATGACAACCACGTTCGTGATGTTGCATTGGTTTCTCTCATACCCTTGAAGGCTAACAGCTACTTTCTTGGTTGCAAAGGCCTTACCTTCAA
Source organism: Lepus europaeus (assembly GCF_033115175.1). NCBI lineage: Eukaryota > Metazoa > Chordata > Mammalia > Lagomorpha > Leporidae > Lepus > Lepus europaeus. The sequence goes on along the minus strand of NC_084831.1, from coordinate 55,769,352 downwards.
GAAACCCAAAGCATTAACTCGTGATGTTTTCAAATTTCCCCAGGTGGCAGATCACAAGCAATTAATGTAACAAACGTGACAAACTGATCACAGCCGAAATTAGACATGGTAGGCAATGGGGACCACATGGGCAAAGAAAATCTGCCTCTCCCTACCTTCTGCTGATGATTGACTGGCCTTCTATAGTGCCAGGTAATGCCTGTAGAGGGGTGTTCATCACCAGGCAGTATGGCATCCATCCAAGTGCATATATGTGGCCAACAGGCAAAGTAAGAAGTGATTACTTTGCCTTGACTTTGCAAACAGAACACCTGCGTGTCAGTAATCTGACAACTGCAAGTATCTGAAACATGGCTGTGAACTATTGAAAAATAGTTCAAGATTTTCAGCGGTTAAAGCAGAAGTCACAAAACTCATGCCATAAAGTTCATGTATGTCAATTAGAAGTCAAGCTGCCAGTCCTATACTAAAGACAGAGTTTTTGGTTTACACATGGTTTTAACATGCCTTTCAACCATGATAGCATCTTATGTTAGGGAGACTCTGGGTATCCTATTAAAATGCCAAGAAAGTGACTTATTCTCACTCCCTTGCACGTTTTTGTTTGTTTGTTTGTTTGTTTGTTTTTAAAGAAGGGAAGAGAATCTGGCTTTTACCTTTTTTTATGTAAACATATGACATGTGCTTGGGAGTATAATACATGAGGAACTGGGTTTTCAAACACACAGTTGATGAGCTGGGAGAACACTCCATTCAAATATTTTATCCTTGACAAAATTACAACTTCCCTTCTCAGGGAAAGAGGTTTGGGATTTTTGTTTTTAAGGGTAACAGGGTTCATAATAAAACCAAAAAGTCTTCTTGGATGTCAATGAGCTCATAAAGGAAAGATATTTAGATGAGTTGGGCATGTAAATCAGAAGCATGCAGAATTCTTCCAACTACTTGAGAACTTTCAGAAACAGCACTAGTATTTCCAAGACACCCTACTTACACTCCTAAGGGCAAATTTGGAAACTGGCAATTTAGCTTGGCATTGGAGAGTCAATGAATTACAGGACAGGGTAGGGTGGGGTGAAGCCCTCCCTAGACTTTCATGTCTCTAGACCCAAGTTCAAAGTACACCTTGGAATTCCAGCCAAAATATCCTCCCATCCTGGCCTTCTCTTCTGGGGCAAGTCTTTAAGTGCTCATGTCAACCAAGAAAAAGGCTCAAACTGTACCCAATGCTCTCAGTGTTCCTGTGACCATGTCAGAAGTTACAGCTCCATACCTCAGAGTACAAGTCAATTTCATATAAAACATACGGCCCTCATGCCCCCAGATGAGGGCAGCACAAGGAAGGTATATAGGAGTGGTACATAGGAAGGCATATAGGAGCCCCTCTTAAGGAGCTGACAATTGGAAAAGAGAAAATAAAATGGAGAAAATTTGAAGTGATGCATGACTGATTTTAAACTCAACAAAAACAACTGTATGGCCAAAAAGCATTTGGGGCAATGGGAAGGACAGGGGGCTAGGAACACAGCAGAGTGCTCATTGTGTTACCTCCTCCTACCAAACTGCTGTTCTGAGCTGGGTGATGTGCCCGATGCGAGAGCTAGAAATGGCATCAATTGAGAAACAGTTGAGGGTAGCAAATACTGTTATGATTCCACTCATTTGCAGCACCTAGGGTAGCCACAGTCATGGGGACAGAAAGTAGATATTGGTTGTGGGGGGCTGGGGGAGGAGGCAGAGGGATTCGTAGTAATAGGCACAAGAGTTTTAGTTAAGATGGGAAAGTTCTGGAGATGATCAGTGGTGATGGTTGCACAACAATGTGCAATATACTTGAGATCACTGAACTGATGTCTGAAAATGTTTAAGATGGTAATTTTATGTTATGTATATTTAACCCCAATTTTTCCCCCAAGAAAGGGGTGGGATTCCCATGGCTGGAAATGTGCAGAGACTAGATGTCCCTGTGTCAGAGACTCTGAGGGAGGGATGATTATCCTGGGAAGGGCTGGGTTAAGTGAACTGCAAATCCCTTCCAACTCTAAAGTTGTATGACAAGATAAGCACATCATCAATTACAGAAATGAAAAAAAAAATGTTTCGTTCTTACATAAAAATACAGACTACCTTTTATCCTGGAGCTTCCCAGCCTGGACCCTGAGACAGCTGGGTCCCGGAGTTGATTTACAATCAGATTTTCTTATTGTTTGCAAAGCACATTACCAGAAAACCATTTCCAGCTTCATTTTAATGAGGACCAATTTGTTACCCTTTTTTTTTTTCCTTTTTTGCAAACCCCTGACTTCCATTGTTATAGAAAAGATACAAGACAAAATCTCAGTCTTGCAGTTCAAGAATTAATGAAGGCCCTGAAACAATTATGCCTTAAATATACAGAGGTCTCCCTAATGTAAATAGACTGTATTTCACAGCAAATCTTCTCAGAACAAGGGATCCATTTCAGCATGACAGAGTAGGCAGTGCAGCAGGGCTATAGTCTGTACTCAATTTGTGATTTTACTTCCGTTGACGTTGACTAATGTACAAATAGCCTGGCTTAAAGGATCTGGGAAACACTAGGTCACAGTGTGAAATATATGCTAATATAGCACAATTTATATAAAAATAGAGGAATGTAAATAGCTAGCTGAAGCCAGAGGTAGTACTCCAGCCAAGTGAGGACTGAGGAACATTGAGAATGCAAAGAGAATGTTGTTCTCCCTAAAACCTCTGGGCACACTACCTTCATGTTCCCTTTAGCTTAAATGCAATGATAAACTGAAACTGAATTTCTGCAGCTCTCTGAAAACATGTGTATATTTCTGCATTTCTGATCAGAATGACAGGTTTCAATGATCTCAATGAAAAGTCAGTCTGATACAAAGATTAGCACTCTATGCCCACAGTGGAGAAGCTGAGTCGTGAGGATAAGCTGAGCGCACACATCCCTTCAACAAGGACAACAAGTGTTCAACCAGCAGACAGCATAAGGAAGTAGAGTAGGCATGGGTAAACAAGCAACTACTGTTTATTCAGCGCTATGAGTCAGATCTATCCGAATTTCACACTCATGATCTCAGGTAATCCTCACGATGTGGGTTCAGGACCAGTACAACCTGGGACTTCATGTAGTCAGTAATGTTTCACTGAAATCATTCCATAGTGAAACAATGGTTGAGTTGTTCATTAGCCCATACCCCGTCAGGTACTCTGCAGGTTCTGAATGATTGAATTAGCATAGTAGCACTCAATGGAAAAGAAGAGCAGAGGCAGAAACCACACAAAGGCTGTTAAGAAAGTCTGGGTATGGGCACCATGGTGTAGTGGGTAAAGCCACCGCTTGCAGTGATGGCATCCCATATGGGTGCTGGTTCAAATCCCGGCTGCTCCACTTCCAATTCAGCTCCCTAAGGTAGCTGGGAAAGCAGTGGAGGATGGTCCAAGTCCTTGGGCCCCTACACCTGAATGGGAAACCCAGAAGTTCCTGGCTTCAGATGGACCCAGATCTGGCCATTGTGGCCATTTGGGGAGTGAACCAGTGGATGGAAGATGACTCTCTCTCTCTCTCCTCTCTCTCTCTCTGCCTCTACATCTCTGTAACTCTGCCTTTCAAACAAATAAATAAATCTTTAAAAAAAATGAAATTCTGGGTAATTAAGGCAGAAAGCCCAGAAGTTAAGGTCTACAGGTAAAGTTGAAAACTACATATAATTTATTAGATGTTGTGAGTTTGGTTCTCTGTTGCTTTCTTCTTTCATGCCACAATTTATCCATCACACAGCCTTGCTTTTCAAAGAGTCCCCTGGTCAGAACCTTTGCTGGATATCTCTTGAACAAGAGATAAAATTTGAAGTTCTCAGAAGAGCATGCAAAGTCCTTTCCAACCTCATCTCCTATCTTTCAGCAGTGCTAAATTACAGCTCACCACTCCAAACATGTGCTGCCCTTTCATTTAATGATTATCTTTATTGGGATGCCAAGTCCCTCCCATCTGCCCCTCCTCTCTATCCATTCTTCAATATTCCAGTGAAAAGAGAGATCATATGTATAATATTCACTACTGTAATATGTAATATGTATTGTATGGTTGGTGTCAAAAGAATATTTATTGAATGTAGAAATAAGAGAAATACAGAAAGATAGAAATTAAATAAAGGCAGGAACTAGAGAGAGGAAATTGTCTCTTACTGTCCTTATCCTTCCAAGTAGACATCATTCCTTCTTCTGAGCTAATAGAACATAGTCATAACACTTTTACTGTGTTTTCAAGTTTATCTACTGCGTTTTTCACCATCTAGACTTTGCCTCCTCAGGGCAGGGACTACATCTGTCTAGACAACCAATGCACAGCTCGGGGCCTGGCAGGAAACAAGGAATAACGGAATGAATCTTTTTGAAGTCCCTTTGTAAAATCCCACTTAAAGGAAGCACAGGGGTAGCAGCAACTTGGACACTCCAATCAACATGTAGATTGTCTTCTAGAGACTCCAATTCAGCAGACTGGGTAAACAAACATCTGACAAAATAGGGTCCCAGGTTAGGGTGCTTTCTGTCTCGGTGACGCCAACCTACATGAATGCACTGAAGCTCTTACTCCTTAGAAAAGCTCACAAGGTCTTCATTCAGAAGCTGTTTATGTGCACTTTGCACAAGCTTGGTGATCAGATTTCCCAGTCCACAGCTGACTAGACACAACAAATGGAGAGCAGGAAAGGAGATGGAGGCAGATAAAACAGAAGCTGCTCTGAGGCAAAAGTGCAGAGACCAAAGACGTAAAACTGAACAGCTTAGGATGATCGGCCCAGGGTTCAAGAGCCCCTGGGTATACACCATCTGTAGCTCCCAATACTGATCTCACAGGACTGTGACCAGGTGGCCCTCCTGAAGAAGGCAGAGGTGTGTGGGCCATCCATTAGGACAGCTTCCATTAAATAGCAAGCCACTTGGCATTTAATGGGGAATGTCTTGACTAGCTGGAAAATTCACTTAGAAGGAACAGTTAATGAACTGATCATGCCAAACAAATAATATGTTACTATAGAAACAAAGGAGACTTCATATTGTGCATGTGCCCATTTCCAGCTATCCGACACATGGAAAAGGATCACAAGAAACAGCAGAACCAAAAAACACAGTAAGTCAGAATCCTAAATACATCCCCAAGCCAGCTTTGAAGGCCAACTGAGCCCCTCAATGGCCTTGTACACAGGAACTCTTTAAGGGGCTATGTTTGACAAAAAGACAGTCAATGGGAAGACAACAAGAGCCATGAGCTCACACACCCTAATAATATTTACAGGAGTAGCCAGAGAAAATGCTCTGTGTGAGACACAAAGCAATCGCTATGCACTTAATTCTATTCCATGGGGTCCCCTTTCCAAGCATGGACTAACCATAAGCGTTAGATGTGACTGGCTGTGGTCTGGCTCGGGGGGTGGGGGAGACAGACATTTACCTGGAGGAGAGCAATATGCAGGCCCCAGAGCTCTGCTTCTTACAGATTAGATCCATTCTACTCCAATCTTCCATACAGGCTCTCCGGAAAGTTTTGGGGACTCCTCTAGAGGAAACACTACCAACACCTTGCTAACATGCCCTCATTCATTCCACTGATTTACAGCCCTCTGCTTCTGCCCAAATAAATTGAGCAGAGTAGGGGTTGTGCTTGCTTTGGGGCACAGGTTGCAAAGGAAGGGAGGGAGTGCGTGACTCCCACGGATGAAGTGCCAGAGCCTCAGAATAAGCGAAGTAGGTGGGATTCTCTCTGACAGCCCAGCAGCCCTCGCTTCCATGTCACAGATCTTTGCTCTCTAAGCTGGACAATTTCACAGGGATGATCTTATTTCAGTGGCCAAACTGTGAAAGTCATGCTCCAATTTGGTCTTCATGAACCACAGAGGTCATCCAGAGAGAGAGAGAGAGAATATTAATAAATACAGGGAAGCCTGTTTTGAAAGGGCCATGCCGTGTCTTGATACGAGAAGGAAAAGCAACCAATGCTTAATAGTCCCTTACTGGAAATTACCCAGGCTGTGGGGTACTATGCCTCTGCATCCCTTTGTACTTGACTTGAACTTCACAATCACCTGGCAAGGAGGCCTTGTTCAGTAGATAAGGAAACTGTGGCTCCAAGAAATTAACCTCAGCTCAAAATTGTGCAGCTGATTAATGACCGAGCCAATTCAGACCCCAGCCTGTAGATTTTGGAAGCCAAGTATCCTTTACTTCAATCATCACATTAAAAGAAACCAGGAGGTTGATCTTTTGGAAATTTTAATGCTGTAGGCTGATGTGATATCACCTTAAACCAACCCAGTTGGAAACTGGACCATTTCTGAAGTACTGCACAGTACCAGTCCACACTCCAGGACGACTGAATGTTCCTAAAGACTTGAAATCTGGTTGAAAGAAGCTTCAAGAATAGCTCTATCAGGTAGCTCTAGAATACTGAAAAGGTATAGAAAGGCCAAGCTCAACTTTCCCAGCCATTGCTTCTAGAGAATTCTACATGACTTTCTTGCCCATCTCAGCAGTATAGGCTGAGCTCAAGACATTAGCCCATATTCCTCATTCTCAGCCTCCGTCAGATTCAGGGACAGAGAACTTGTCACCAGCTGTCAGGCCCTGGGGGTCCAGAGAAGTATTACACAATAAAGAAATCTCAGAGAGCAATTCAGATTATCATGGAATCCTCTAGACTTCAGATTCCATATCTGTAAAATAATCAAGAGTGAGGCATAAAATATGTTTCTGACAGTTGTTATGGTGATTAAAAGGATAATGCATACAAAATGAGATGCATAATACCTTGCACATCTGAGGCCTTAATTAATAGCTGAACTTAATATCTTTAGCATTCTACTCCTGAATTATTCATGAATATTTTGCATGCTTAATAAACACAATAATGGCATGAGGTAACTTATCTAGTGCTCACTATGAGCCACATATCATTCCAGTCACTCAATCATCCCAACAGCCTCACAAGGTAGAGGCTATTATTAATTATTCTCATTGTACCAATAAGAAAACCAAGGCAGAGAAAGATTAAACAGTTCCCCAGCTCCTATCTAGTAAACCAGGACTCTGGTTGGATCATGGATATTCTTGACACTGCTCAAGATGTAACATAATGTAATTATATTATCATTCTGAATTACTGTAGCTCCTTTGAGTACTGAAGAGATGTCCATTCACCTTCTTAAAAGCGGATCCTAGGGATAGTCTAACTTATCAAATGCATATATTTTCAACCCCCCAAATCTGTGAGAAGACATTTAATTCTCTGACACTTAATGCAGTCTCTTCAGTTTAACTTCCTGGCTTTTTAAAGACTTCTTGAGCTTGCTCCAAGTTTGCTGAGCCTACCCAGAAAACAAAACCTTCCTAATGGCTTTGGTTTTGTGGACTTCATAAACATTCTTAGAATGATAAAAGGATCACATGTGGTGTTATCTTATTGAATAATGGCCTGGTGTGTCTTCTCTTAAATGAAATGTTTGAGCAGTGTTTTTGTAGGCCAGTGATACATTAGAATAATACCATATATTTATATAGTGCTTTGCAATTTTCAAAGTGCTTTCCCAATTACTGTCTCATTTGATCCTCACCGCAGGCTTGCAAAGCAAGCAGGGCAACTGTTATTACCATCCCCATTTTATAGGCAATGTGGTCAAGTAGAAAGAATCCCTAGCTTTGAAGGAAAACAGAGTAGGGTTCTGTTCCCTGCTCCTTGATGTTCTAGCTAGGTGACCTTGCACTAGTTTCTTAACCTTTCCAAGTTTCAGTTTCTTCATCTTCCAATTGGGGACAATAATTTATAATGCTATACAGAGAATCAGTTAAGATCATCTCTTTAAAGCAACTACAATGGTGTTTGTCACTAATTATTATTAATAGTACTACTTTATTATTTCTTTTGTTTTTAGTACAATTTGTGACTAGGACGAAGCATCCCCAAGAAAGAGAAAAGCAAAAGGAAGACAACCAGGGCAAAGTATTGAAAATAAATTTGGCAGAGTAGGGGTTGTGCTTGCTTTGGGGCACGGGTTGCAAAGGAAGGGAGGGAGTGCGTGACTCCCGCGGATGAAGTGCCAGAGCCTCAGAATAAGCGAAGTAGGTGGGAGTATCTGACAGCCCAGCAGCCCTTGCTTCCAGGCCACAGATCTTTGCTCTCTAGGAGCAAATTTCAACCCCTAGGGCCCATGCAGCCCTGCTTTGCCTTTCACCACCTTTGACCCCAATAGACCAGACTCAGCCTCCTGGAGCAGCTAAAGGATTGCAGGATGTCAGGCCCTCCAGCTATGGTGAGGGAGCATCACCAGGTGTGCAGGATCTGTGTCCCTCCCAGCTGCATAACTGGATGCACTCCTTCACACCTGAGTGGTCTTTTCAAAAGAGAGCACAGGAGTTCCGTCCAAGCAAGGGGACAGCAACGCCAACAAGAAAGCACTGCCTTTGAGACAAGCTCCAGGTGAGCCTCAGAGAAGTTTCTTAGTCCCTCCTGGGAAGCTCCCACTGTTCTGGCTTCCACCCCGAGACCTGTCCTAATATCAGGACAGGTGAGGGGAGGCTGGTGGGCCTGGCTCACCTTCTGGCACTGTACTTGGCTGAGCGAGCTGCTCAACCTACTTGACTTCGGTCTCCCACCAGCAGAACACAAAGCTGTTGTGAAGAGGGAATGAGACCACAGTTTTCAAGCTTCAAGCTCTGGGCCTGTTATAGAGTAGGTAAACAAAAAGTGGTGGTAGATTTTTTCATTACTATGATAGGCTAAGTATGCCTTATCTGAAATGCTTGGGACAGAAGGCTTTTGGATTTTGCTTTTCTTTCGGGGCAGGGAGGTTGAAGTATTTGTATGTTATATAATGAGACATTTGAGGGATGGGACCCAAGTCTAAAGACAGAATTAATTTATGTTCACATACATCTTTTACAAATAGCCCAGAGGTAATTCTGTACAGTATTTTTTAGTGTGCTTATGATCTGACTGTAACTTGTCATACAAGATGAGGTGTGGACTTTTCTACTTATTTTTTTTTAAGATTTATTTTATTTATTTGAAAGAGCTACAGAGAGAGGTAGAGACACAGAGAGAGGTCTTCCATTGGTTCACTCCCCAGATGGCTGCAACAGCTCGAGCTGCGCCAATCCGAAGCCAGGAGCCAGGAGCTTCTTCCAGGTCTCCCACGTGGGTGCAGGGGCCCAAGGACTTGGGCCATCTTCTACTGCTTTCCCAGGCCATAGCAGAGAGCTGGATCAGAAGTGGAGCAGCAGGGACTAGAACCAGCACCCATATGGGATGCCGGCACTTCAGGCCGGGGCTTTAACCCACTGCGCCACAGCGCTGGCCCTGACTTTTCCACTTATGACACTCATGTTTAAAACTCAGGAAATCTGGAGATTTTTGGATAAGGGATGCTCAACTTGTATTACCCTGTGGTTGTTAAAATCGCCAATTCGGATTTCTCTGATCTGGCAGTGTGAGCAGCCCAGACTAATGTGTATTTTTTTTTTTTTTTTTTGACAGGCAGAGTGGACAGTGAGAGAGACAGAGACAGAGGGAAAGGTCTTCCTTTTTGCCGTTGGTTCACCCTCCAATGGCTGCTGCGGCTGGCACATCGTGCTGATCCCAAGCCAGGAGCCAGGTGCTTCTCCTGGTCTCCCATGCGGGTGCAGGGCCCAAGGACTTGGGCCATCCTCCACTGCCTTCCCGGGCCACAGCAGACAGCTAGACTGGAAGAGGGGCAACCGGGATAGAATCTGGCACCCCAACCGGGACTAGAACCCGGTGTGCCAGCGCCGCAAGGCGGAGGATTAGCCTGTTAAGCCATGGCACCGGCACTAATGTGTATTTTCTAACAATCCCCAGAATCCCAAGCCTTGCTGTGACCTTGCACAGTCTGCTAACGAGATCACTCTGGCTTGGTGGCATGGTTCCCATCCCTGCTGTCTCCTAGAAACCGAGCCTTTCCTCCCTTCCTAGCTACATAGGGGAAAGGAGTACGTCTTGGGGGACACAGTATCCCAGCCCCAGAGACGGGGTTCCTTAGTCCACTTGTACAGAGCCCCAGTTTGGATAAGGCTACCACCACCTCCTTCCCTTCCAGAGCTCGGCAGCTGAGATCATGCTGCACCCTCTCTGGCTAAATCCAAACTCCTTTTCTAAGCTTCTCAATAAGCCGAGTGAGGCTCCTGCTGACTTATGTCAAAGGGAAGGAGATGGAAAGCTACCTTGGAGATAACAGCTGAGGCTTGTCTTGCCCAGAACAACTAGACAATTACCTTGCCCATAAAACGATGCTATTTACAGAAGCTTAGACTAACAAGAGTTACAAGGCCAATGGCAGTACTTTCCTAAAGTCAGTCCTCAAACTCAACAAGTGGCATGTCAGTATTTGGAATTCTTCTCTGGTTGCCAGGGAAAAACACAAAAATGATCACTGTAATTTGTGGATCAAGTGTCTCAACAAGGTGGGCTCAAGGCAGTGTCAGTGAAGACAGAGGTCTACATCAGAATGTCCCTGGTCTCTCTTTTCCTCAAGGGATCCCCCACTACCTTCATAACATTGGACTGGTTCCTCAAACTCCTCGGGCCTTAGCTGCCCCATCTGTAGGAGTGTTGTTGAGTAATTAATGCCAACCATGTATTTTCTGTTTTATGTTAAAAATTTTCTTTTAATATTTTATTATTTTATTTATTTGAAAGGCAGAAAGATGGCGAGACAGAGAGAGAGTCAGAGAGATACAGAGAGTCCTATCCAATTGGTTCATTCCACCCAATGCCCACAATGGCCAGGACTGGGCCAGGCCAAAGTCAAGATCCAGGACCTCAATACAGATTTCCCATTTGGGTGGCAAGCACCCAACTACTTGAGCTATCACCCACTGCCTCTGAGGGTATGCATTAGCAGGAGGCTGGAACTGGAAGCAGAGCCAGGATTCAAAACTAGGTACCACAATATGGGATGCGAGCATCCTAAGTGGTGTCTTAGCCACTATACCAAAATGCCTGCACTGAAGGATGGATCTTTGATACAGGGGATTCAGTTATCACTCTGATTGCGTAAATTTTGTCCACATTTGTAAATAGTACCTTCATGACTTTTTATTTTTGTCAGGTGAAATCTTAGAAGAGTACCACCTCTTTCCTCTTGGACACTTATTTGACACAGTATCTCAGAGTCAGCATCCATTAAATTTCATCTGTATAATCTCGCAGGGATGACACGATGGTTAATTTTACGGGTCAACTTGGCTGGGCCACAGGGCCCAGATAATGTGGTCAAACATGATTCTAAATATTTGCGTGAGGCTATATTCAGATGAGTTTAACACTGAAATGGGTGTAGTTGGAACAAAGAAGATTGCCCTCCATAACGTGGGTGGTTCTCATCAAATCAGGTGAAGCCCTAAACAGAGCAGAGACTCAGCTCCCTGGAGCAGGAAGGAATCCTGCCAGTGGACAGCTTTCCAACCTGAGCTGCAGCATTGGCTCTGCCCTGAACCTTCAGTCTGACAGCCCACCCTGCAGATTTGAGACTTGCCAGCCTCTGTAATTGCATCAGCCAGTTCCTTATAATAAATTCTTACCACCACCACCATCCCCCCCACCCCCCAGGTCCCATTGGCTCTGTGCCTCTGAAGGGCCCTGCCTAATAGAGATGGGTGCCCAGATTGCCTCTAATCCCCAGCAACCACCAACAATGTTGTGCTGACCACACACACTTTCCCTTATGGGACCACATGAGAATGTCTTTAGTTTATATACCCAGTGTAGGATACTAACTTTTGGTGTTATAAGCACTGTGCTAAAATAAATTTCTAACATTTTACAATTATTTACAAAGGGTTCACTAAGTGCCAGCCACAGTGTTTGGAAACTAGAGGCAGAATAGCCTGCAAAATAAATGTGACCCACATTGAACTTTAAGCCAAAAAGTATATTAATGATCCGATAAATGGTTAGTTCCAAATAAAAGTGTAACTGTTTTTTGAAATCAACATTATCTGCTCCACACAGATTACTGCCTATATTAATATGACTTTATTATTCCACTATTGTAATCAACATGACTTTACTATTACAGGAATTTCTTGACCAGAGAGATAAAGGTTGCAAATAATTTCCTGAAAATTCCTGTCAAGAACCACTGAGTGGATCGAGTTTTTTCCATAGATTCTTTGAACAGCCTGTTTGCATTCCTCATCCCCTCCCTGGGTGCAGCAGTAAAGAGGTGGTTCAGGTTGAAGTTAAGAGTCCTGGGAGCTGATCTTAGCTAGGCTAACCAGATAGCCTCTAGTGTACATCCAGCACTAGCAGAGGAGGAACATCTCCACACCTGAGGATTCTCATTGTAAAACGAGGGGACTTTTGCTGATGATCCTTAAGGTACTCCCAGTGGTGAACTGTATGGAAATCTGTGCATTATAATCATGAGCCATAAAATTGGTGTTTCTTGGGAGACTGAGCTTCAGTTTGAGTCCTGGCTGCTCCACTTCTGACTCAGCTCTCTGCTATGGCCTGCAAAAGCAGTAGAAGATGGCCCTGGTGCTTGGGCCCCTGCACTCATGTGGGAGACCCAGAAGAAGTTCCTGGCTCCTGACTTCAGATCTGTTCAGCTCTCGCCTTTGTAGCCATTAAGGAAGTGAATCAGTGGACAGAAGACTTCTCTTTCTCTCTGCCTCTGGCTCTGCTATTCTGTAACTCTGCCTTTCAAATAAATAAATAAATCTTTTAAAAAAATGAAGATAGTGGGGCCAGTGACATGGCAGGTTAAAGTGCTGCCTGTAAAGCCGGCATCCCATATGAGCACCAGTTCAAGTCCTGGCTATTCCACTTCCCATCCAGCTCCCTGGGACAATACAACATCTGGAAAAACAACAGAACACAGTCCAAGTGCTTGGATCCCTGCCATCCACATGGGAGACCTGGATGAAGCTCTTGGCTTCAATCTGGTCCAGCCCTGGCCATTGCAGCATGTGCAGCATGCAGCATGGAAGATTCTCTCTCTCTCTCTCTCTCTCTCTCTCTCTCTCTCTCTCTCTCTCTCCCTCTCTCTCTCTCCTTTCTCTCTCTCTCTTTCTCCCTCTCCCTTTCCTCTCTCACTGTAATTTTGTGTTTCAAATAAATAAACAAATCCTTAAAAAAAGAATGAAATATGAAAAAGAAGATGTGTTTTCCTTCCATAAGAGAAGTAAAAAGAATTTTTGGTACAGATGTGCATGCCATAACCACGTGGCCTGAGGGCTGTGTGTGTTACAAGCTGGGGCAAGCAAGGCAGAAGCACAGGGTGATGATGGCAGAAGTGAGGAAGGAGCCAGAACAGACTGAGAATGCCACAGCACTAGCCCTGTACCTGGTGTCCTTTCTAAGTTTCATGCACTCACTTGGTTCTCAGACCCATCCTACAAGGCCTGCGCTCTTACCATCTCTACTTCACAGATAAGGAGATTTGGCGAAGACAAGCAATTCTTCAGAGCTGCAGAATGACAGCCACTTGCCAGCGTTCACTGAATCCCTTTGAAGGAGGTGCTGAATAATAAACTAAGTGGCTGATAAAAGGAAGAAGAAAAAAGAAGACACTGAAAATCAGGGATATAGATTCTCTTCATGCTAGAAATTTCCTCCAGTAGTGGAAAGTGGACGATGGTGTACAGTACCATGGTTTAACAATAGTGTGTGTGTAGTTTATATATAATGTAGATGATATTGGATTGGAGAGATGTATATCATATATATTCAGTCAAATTGTATCTCTGGTTCTATGTATTTTCTGGAATACTACTGACATAGTGATTTTTTTTTTTTTTTGACAGGCAGAGTGGACAGTGAGAAAGAGAGAGACAGAGAGAAAGGTCTTCCTTTTGCCGTTGGTTCACCCTCCAGTGGCCACTGTGGCTGGCGCACCACGCTGATCTGATGGCAGGAGCCAGGTGCTTCTCCTGGTCTCCCATGGGGTGCAGGGCCCAAGTCCTTGGGCCATCCTCCACTGCCCTCCCTGGCCACAGCAGAGAGCTGGCCTGGAAGAGGGGCAACCGGGACAGAATCCGGCGCCCCGACCGGGACTAGAACCCGGTGTGCCGGTGCCGCAAGGCAGAGGATTAGCCTGTTATTTGATAGGCAGAGTTGCAGAAAGAGAAAAGGCACACACACACACAGACAGTTGGTGGGGGGGGTGTCTTCTATCCACCGGTTCACTCTCCAAATGGCTGCCCATGGCTGGGGCTGAAGCCAGGAGCCAGGAGTTTCTTCCAGGTTTTCCATGTGGGTGGCAGGAACCCAAGCATGTGGGCCAGTTCCCCTACTTTCCCAGGCGCAGCAGGAAGAGAAATAGATTGGAAGTGAATTAGCCGGGAGGTAAACTGGTGGCCATACGGGATACTGGTGATGCCGCTGGCTGTGGCTTAACCGCTGCTCCACAGAGCCAGGCCAAGCACTGTGACTTTTAAAGTGGGCAACTCTTTGGATCTGGTATTGTAGAGCAATAGGTTAAGCTACCTGCTGTGATGTCAGCATCCCATATGAATACTGGTTCAAGTCCTGGGTGCTCCGCTTCCAATCCAGATCCCTTTAATATGCCTGAGAAGGTAGCAGAAGACAGTCTCATGGGAGATCCAGATAGAGATCCTGGCTCCTGGGTTACAGCTTTGGCTTGGCCCATCCCCAGCCATTGCAAACCATTTGGGAAGTGAACCATCAGATGGAAGATCTCTCTCTCTCTCTCTCTCTCTCTCTCTCTCTCTGTTTGAAAGGCAGAGTTACAGAGAGTTACAAGTAAATCTTTAAAGTGGGCCATTCTTCCCCATCTGAGTAACTGTAATTTTCTGAAATCAAATTCTATGCTTAGAGGAAACAGTACAAAGCACACGAGGTGATTTGCATTCAAGCCTCCTCAAGGGTCTTCTCTACCTCTGTGCTTCAGTAACTTGCTGCAAGCTTAGCAGGAGTAGGGAAGGTCACCAACCAGACTCAGACTCATGGCATGGCTTTCTGTCAGTTCTATCCCTAGTGGTTTGCAGGGGTGTCTAGTTTTTGTATGTGTTGTTATTTAACTTACAAATGCATGTATTGGCTCTTGAAAGGACAGTAAATTCCTTGAGGGCAAAAGTTGTACCATATACTTTGTTTTTGAAGCCATATAAAATACATTTTTTTAATTCCCTATGGCACTATTAGCCCAGTGAATGATTATAAATACTTTCCAAGTGAATGAATGTACCATTGCAAGTTGTAATTTACTCTTTAGCCAATAAATGCTGTGTGTTTCAGCAATCCCAGCATGAATTTTGGAAGATGGCAGGCTGCTGGGTGTGGACGGAAAGGATGGGAGTTTCTGTCTTGATGCCAATCGTAGGCCTCTAATACTGACAAGATGTCACTCACCAAGGAAGTGCCTGGTACAATACAATCTTAGCAGATTCAACCATACCGACCTCAAGCCAGCATCACGAGATCTCACAGCCAGGAAGAAATTACATAAGGCTCAGAAATTTGCTTTGGCACAAAGTGAGGACACTGTGGCACCACTCCGTGTGTGTTCAGCTATTTCAGCATCCCATGATTTTTCTGTTTTATACTTCCGGGCATGAAAAAAAATAAGATTTCTGTATAACTGCTTAACTGGGAGACAGCTGACCCAAAAGAAAAATTGATTTCCCCAAGCTCACCAGGGTAGCTAATTATGCCATCTTAGGTTTCAATAATTCGTTCTTTCAAGATGGAAGATCTTCCACTTTAAAAATCCAGCTTTCCTTTCTATTTCTATGGGAGGAAGACATAGACGCAATTTAATTATAGATCTGCCTCTCTGTTCCAGTGCTAGCATGATTCCATTAACAAGATATATGGTATGGTCAAACTATAGTCCTGTAAAAACATTATCAACTTTTATTCATTTGGAAGATATTTCTGGCTTGAAAGGAATCCAGATTCCTTGCTCCAGTGAATTCTTCTTCCTCTTCTTTGTACAAGCCATTTGGTTTAACTGCTCATCAGCACCTCCAAGGAGAGGTACCGAGAAACGGAAACCAGTAAACTGGGCCCCTGCTGAGCAGTTCTGGCAAATAGACTACTAGGCTAAAATGATACTTCATCTTGCCCTAACTAGAATCCATTTATTATCTACAATGAAGAGATGGCCTGGATGCAAATAGCAATGTTGCAGTTGGGCGAAACCTTGTAACTCTTTCAGTGTAACCCTACTTCACTGATTTTAAAACTGAGACATAATGAGTTACAATGTCTTGTACAAGTTCACAGAGTCAGAAGCAGGGTATGAACACAAGTCTTCTGACTCCTAGTTCTGTACCCCACCCCCTCGTCTATGTGAGAAAATAAGAGCGCTCATTTCTAATTCAAGCACTGCTCACCTACAAGGCTTTCATGTTCAATTAAGATTTTAGGAAGAGTCAAGTCATGTTCGTACTCAGCATTTCTTGACCACTATTATATGCTCTTTATGTTTTCTCATATGGTCTTCAGTGCAACCCTGCAAAGTTCATTTTAGTGTTTCCATTTTGCTGACAGCAATGCTAAGGCTCAGAGAGGCAAAGAGATCTGCTCAAGTGCACATAGCTCATAAGGATTTAATTCCAAATTTCAATCCAAGTTTTCTGGCTCCCTTCAGAAGTTTTTCACTGATCTCATTGTTTTGTAAATGTCACTGATTCACATTCTTCTTTCATAGTTTTGGGTTCTGGATTTACTATTTACTTAATATTACCCTCTAAGTAGATTTAATATTTTTATTTAAAGAAAGGTAACTTTTACATAAGTAATAATATGCATGGAATGATGAGTTTAAACATGTGAGTTTTATATGTATGTCAAACACAAAACTTAAAAAAGCATTTTTGTTTTAAGTTTCTCCATGTGGCTCTAAAGATACCAGTTGGGGACAGTGATATCCTATATTTTGGGCAACAGGCACCTCTTAGACATGGTGTAAGGAATGGACTCTTTTTTTTTTTTTTTTTTTTTGACAGGCAGAGTGGACAGTGAGAGAGAGAGACAGAGAGAAAGGTCTTCCTTTCCCATTGGTTCACCCTCCAATGGCCGCTGCGGCCAGCACATCGTGCTGATCCGAAGCCAGGAGCCAGGTGCTTCTCCTGGTCTCCCATGTGGGTGCAGGGCCCAAGCACTTGGGCCATCCTCCACTGCACTCCCAGGCCACAGCAGAGAGCTGGCCTGGAAGAGGGGCAGCCAGGACAGAATCCGGCGCCCCAACTGGGACTAGAACCCGGTGTGCCGGCGCCGCTAGGTGGAGGATTAGCCTATTGAGCTGCGGCGCCGGCCAGGAATGGACTCTTAATACCCACATGCACCAGTCTCCCGATATACTCATTAAAGCACCTATGATCCGATGCCAGGCCTGGAGCTGGGCTGGGGTCCAGGAACGGATGTTTTTAAGGGAAATCCGGCCACTTTGTCGCTGATGCGCCTCAGATGGTGTGTCAAGCAGCTCCATGCTCCACCACAGGGGACCACACGACCTGCTGCAGCACATGTCACCTAGAACCACTACATTCACTAGTATTTTAAACGAGTACTGTTACTAATTTGTAGTCAGCAAATCGCAAAGCTAAAGAGAAACTTCCAAACGGGTTGTCACGGATTCTGCTCTCAGAGGTCTTGCTTTGGTTTCTCCTTTACAAATTTCTGTTTCCCCCGCTGGGACTGGGTAGAGGTCTCCAATGGGTAGAAGTTCACTCTCCACAGGCCCCACATTATCATGGGTGGAGCTTCCCAAAGCGGCAAAGTCATAAATATGCTCCCAGCGGCTCAAGGGGAGCGTTTGATCTTCTGCCCAGTGATCTCTGCCTGTCATCTGCCCAGCCTCATTCATCACAACAAAGACAGGGAGCTCAATTAGAGAGCCAGCTCCAGTGTCAAGGACCTCTGTGAAGGAGACAGCACAGCCACCACCCCTGCCGGCAGGGAGGGAAAGTGAACGGGCCAGGGGGGCCAGGGGCCGGGAGAGGCCTGCAGGTGAGCGAGACCTGCATGGGAGGCCACTGCCAAGGAAGAAGGAAACAAGGAGCCACCTTGGCCTCTCCTTGCAAACCGAGGCTCCATGGGCTGTGTGGTCAGCTCAGTTCTCAGCCCCTCAAGGTGGCAACCTAATCATGAGCCCTGAGTGGCTTAGCTGCAGCCTTGTTAAAAAATTAAAGTAGTCACCAACATTGATGATAAGGAAACTGCACAAGTCTAGATTTCCAGTTTTCGCTGAAAAAAAATATTGAAAACCCCAACATAACGGGCCCACATTCCAATACGGCAACAATTGGCTAATGTTAAATTGTGGTCACTTCCCTCGGACAGAATGTTGATGCCCAGTTAGCACGAGTTCCCACCATACCTCATTTGATTATACCTGATTTTTTTCTTTTTAAAATTTTTATTAACATAAAAAGGCAGGTTTCATGTATTTCATAGGTACAGTTTTAAGAGGATAACTATAATTCCCTGCCTCCATCCCTCAATCCACCTGCCTGGACCTGGTGGGCATTTGGTGGGTGAAGCTTATGCCATTGATGTTGCTAAGAAAAACAGAAACCCTATAACCACAGCACTTTCTTTCTGCAATTTTATAAGCACCTCCATTTGTTTAATGCCAGTGTCCAAAACCTAACAGGTTGTAATTTGAAGGAAATTGAATGATTAGAGAAATTTATTGAGCCTAAAACCAAGTGAGGCATGGCAGGAGAGAGAAAACCATGCAAGATCTGCCGCTTGACTTCAAGGACGGTGTCTGGGGCACAGAAGGCAAAGCTGAGGCCCTAGATGTGTGATGTGACTTGGCTTTGTGGCTTTAGGCTAATCATTTAACCTCTCTGAGTCCTGGGTTCTTCAGCAGGGAAATGAGAATGTCTGTGATAACCACCGTGTAGGCTGCTTTAAGGGCTAAATAAAAGAATGGATGTGAAAAGTGGAAGTGTTGGAGAGCAACAGGCAAGAGGGGAAATC
Organism: Lepus europaeus; assembly: GCF_033115175.1. Classification (NCBI taxonomy): domain Eukaryota; kingdom Metazoa; phylum Chordata; class Mammalia; order Lagomorpha; family Leporidae; genus Lepus; species Lepus europaeus. Next base: position 55,750,385 of record NC_084831.1, on the reverse strand, counting down.
CCCTACAAGGACAGCAAAGTTAAACACGAGAGGTAGGCACAGGGAAGAGAAGGAAAATGTAGTGAAGAGGCTCAGCAAAAGCTTCCAGAAGGAATGGTTTAATCCAAGCCTTGAGATACAGACAGGTTCAGGTCTCACTGAGTTATGGGGTGGAGAACAGTGCTGAATATACAGTGGAAAGGTGGGTTTTGACCATGACATGGGTTGCAATCAGGCCCATGAATGCCAGGCTATGCACTGAGAAGCAATTGACACTCATCATACTGCTCTCCAAATGCTGGCACAGGCCAGACTGAGGACAGGGACTTTACCCTCTGCTGACTTGCCTTGAGCCTGGGCCAACCCCTCCTACTCACACCCATCAGGTAGGGAAAAGCCTAGGACTCTGTGACCACACACACACCATCAGACACACTGTCCAGATGCTCTCTTTCCTGGCATCCCCATTAGAATGTTCACATTGAAGGGCTTTAAACCAATTTAAGCAGCAGTCTTTAAACTTGGCCCAACTTTTGGAAGATTTATGAAAACCTTTCAAGTGGGGTTTTGCAGATGATTTATTTCCATCTCCTTGGGTTTCATATTATATTTATGTATGCTTTTAAGCCTATAATGAGATGAAAAAAACCTGTAGATTTTAACATCTCGACTGGTAGTCAAGCTATCTTGATTATTTTTATTAAAATCTTATTTATTTATTTAGTTGAATAGTAGAGAGACAGAGACAGACACAGACTGACATAGATTTTCCATTCACTGGTTCATCTTCCGAATACCTACAACAGCTAGGGCTGAACATGGCTGAAACCAGGAGACTAGAATTCAATAAAGTCTCTCCAGTGGAAAGAAGGGGCCATCAAAGAAGGATGTAATTTTCTCTGAAGGGAGGAAGAGAACTTCTACTTTGCAAATGGCCCTGTCTAGAAACTGACGGAGTTTATGGACTCAAAAGGCTTCCATAGCCTTGGCAGCTCATGTCAAGAGCCTTGGGTGATCACTGACATCATAAATAAGAGTGTCAGTTGTTAAATCAACAACAGGAGTCACTGTGCACTTGCTCTCCATGTTGGACCTCTGTCCTTAATGAGGTGTACTATGAGAATTAATGGTAAAACTTGTCTTCAAACTGTACTTTATACTTTGTGTGTCTGTGTGGGTGCAAATAGTTGAAATCTCTAATTAGTATAGAGTTGGTCTTCTGTATATAAAGTCAATTAAGAACAAATCTTAATGGAAAATGGGATGAGAGAGGGAGTAGGAGGTGGGATGGGAGTGGAGGTGGGAGGGTGGGAATGGGGGAAAGAAACACTATAGCCCTAAAAGCTGTAAATATGAAAATTTATATTCATTAAAAATCTTCAAAAATCAATTAATTAAATTAAGTATTTTGTAAATGAAAGAAATTAAATCAGGTCTCCCACATGGGTGATGGGGACCCAAGTGACTCAAGTCATCACCTGCTGCCTCTTGGTGTATACCATTAGCATGAAATGGATAGTGGAGCTGGGACTCAAGTCTAGGTACTTTGATGTGAGATGTGTACATTCCAAGTGGGGTATTAACTACCACATCAAATACCTGCCCCTTGTTCTCAATAATCAAATCACCCCAATAGCAGCTTTAGTAAATATTAATGAAATTATTTCAAACTGCAAAAATACTAATGCAAACTTAGCACTTATTATGTACCAAAGCCTTGCTCTCATTCTGTTAACCCATACAACAGCCTATTAGTAATATTATCCTCATTGAATAGATGTGGAAAACGAGGCACATGGGGACTAAGTAATTTTCCCAAAACCATATACCTAGTAAGTTGCAAAGCTGAGGTTTGAGCCAAGGGAGTCTGAGTGCAGCCTTCTCTTTTAAAGCTTTATGCTGTATTACCTTACACAAAAGAATGCAAATATCCATGCAGGAAAGAAGCACAGGTTCATGGAGGGCTTCGACATGAGTACTGACCCCATCCCGGCCAGGTCCTAGAGCAGCCAGGGGTAGTGGCTACAGGAGTGGAAGCCTCCAAATGGTGAATGCCTTGTTGACTGCAGATCTCTGCTTTTGAGAACCAAAGGCAAAAGGCCCAAGATAAAGGTTCTTTAGAACTTACCTAGAGAGGCAACAAGTATGTGGGCCCCAGAATCAGACTGGCTGGGTTGGTTCCACCACTCTCTCTGTTCTACGCCCTGAGCCTGGTTACTGAACTTCTCTGGACCTCAGCTTTCTCATAGGTACAATGGAAATCATGATACTTAGCTCACAGAGGAATTGGGAGGACCAAAACAATTCACATAATGCAGTTATTGGGTGCCTGACATATAAAAAGTTCTCAACAAATGTTAGCTATCATTCTTTTTTAGGCACCCCACCTTTTTGAGCAGAATCTTACACCACAGCCCCGTGTAAGATTATTTTTATTCTAGTGTATCAGTTTTTAAGTATGTTTGGTCTTAGAGTTCAGTCACACTCAGGCAAGGCCTAGATGATGACATGAGCAGAAGGCGGGAAGTCCAGTGGCAGAGAAACCTGACAAAGGAGGTAGGGTAGAGAGAACGGGGCTGGCACGGGCAATCTCTACAAAAGAGGGACAGTCGCCACAACCACATGGTTCACCGGATATGGAGGGCAGGAAGGCAAACAGAGGAGCAGAGATCGCTGGCTTGCACACCGTGTAGAAAATGGGGCCATCATTGGAAATGGGCAGCATGGCCAGAGAGGTTGGCATGGGGAAAAAAAGAGAGTGGATGACAGCAACCTGGCTTTGGGACGAGCCAAGTTTTCGGCGGGTATTTGGGTACTGGACTCCCAAGGGGAACTGCCTGGCTGACTCTTGGCTCTACAACTCTGCAGCTCAAGAGAACGCCAGAAGCTGTACTCACAGATTGGAAGCTGTCACTTGTAAGCAGTACCTGGAGGCATGGGAGGAACCGAACCTCTGAACCTCTCCAGTGAGACTGTGGGACTTATGGCAAGAAAGCCTGGGAGCAAACCTCGAGGAACAGCAGCATTTAAAGGAAAACAGGAGTTGCAAAGAAATGAAATAACATGTCTGCATCTCTCTCCGCCCACTAAGGGCATTAAATTTCAGGAGGGCAGGGCCTTCACCTTGTTCGTTATTTTATTCCCAGCACCTGGCACGAAGCAGCAACTCAGTAAATATCTCTTGACCAAATGAGCAAGGTCACACAATCAGAAAGTGGTACAGCCACTGTAGACTGGATGACCCCCCCACCAGATTTCTCCCCTTCCCCTGACCTCTGTAGGTTAAGAGAATTTCAGAAGGGGGGGGGGTCCCTGCTAGCTCTACAACTGTGCTATCCCAAGGAAGTCCCTGAGTAACATTCCCCTTCATAAGGGAAATTAAACTCACTCATTTTATTATTACCTGGGTCTGCACCACCTTCTGTAAACACTGAACTCCACGGCGAGTAGATGCCTGCAGGACTGGATATACACTGGCTGTGCGGCCCTGGTCATCAGCAGCACAGGGCAGTGACCCCCTCTCTCTGCTGCAACCTCAGAGCCAGGGCATGGATCCCAGCCAGGCAGCTCAACGGACACCACAGTTAGCGCCTTTCAGAGATGGTCCTGCTGCCAACTCCGAAACTACTGGGTGTGTACAATAAACCTGCGGACAGAATAGTTCGATTCATCTCACTCTTTTCTGGCATGGTAGTTCCCATGCAAAAAATCAACACTGATGTTTGCAGTGTTCATTACAGGAATATCTATATGTTGGATGAAGTTTACATATAAAATGACAATAATAAATATGTTCATTATTTTAAAATCTCAGAAATGTTAATAAGATAATAAAAATACTTCATGATCCCACAATCTGTAAATAAATGTGATCATCATTTGGGGTTATTTCCTCTACTTTTATATTTGCTATTTTAAATAGCTGAGATTGAACAAAATATTTTTGCACATTGCTCCTTAATATTATATTCCATTTTATATACATATCAAATTTATATAATCAACCCTCAGTTGCTGAACATTTATTTTTACCCAGGTTTTTAGTACTATAAATAAGACTATTATTAATAACTTTATCCATAAGTTTTTATCTACCTTCTAGGCTACTTTTTAGAAGATATTCCTAAAAGTGAGCTACTAATTCAGATATAACTTTGTAACTTTTGATCTGATAGGAAAATTCTTACCATCTACCTGTAAATTATGCAGAAATATGCACAGATACACACACACACAGATACATACACATCCTACCAATTCCTAGAGGCCTTTCAGGGTGCACAAATATAATGAGAACAAAATGTAATGAAGATTTTATCCATCAGTTCTAAGAGGAAGCTCTTAAACAAATTATGCCTAATGCATTTCCCAGAATTAAAAAAAAAACTTACATAAAACTATATTTCATCTTCAATGAACATTTATGCATAAATTGCTGTAGCACACACCACCCACCAGTCAGCAGAAACTCAAGTGCCAAAGGGGATCACAAAATTTCAGAGCCTGAAGGGACTCAGGAGAAGCTCTGGTCCAATTCCCAAGAGGAAGATGGATCACTGACTTTAGTGCCAAAGTCACACAGTCATTGGCAACATCAGGAATGCAGTGGGTCCCTGTGGGTCAGCTCAGTGCCACCTGGATGTCTTCTACACATTAGGTTCTGCTGAAGTGCTGGTTTGGTGATGGTAGGATGGGATGGAGAAGGAGAACTGACAGGAGGAGTGATGAAAGGTAGTTGTTGTCCTTGGTGAGATGGTACCTTTGAAAGATCACCTTCCATCAAATGCAGAATTTGTTTTTCCCCTCAATCTGGATTCTAATGATGTCATGACTCAAGAAGGAATGGAAATTTCCACAACTGGGTAGAGGACATAAATAACCCATCCACCAGGTTTCATAAAATGACGGAATAATGACAACCACCAGCACCACAATTGCTAACATTTATTAAGTGCTTACTATGTGCCAAGCACCATTCTAAGCCCTCTACTTAGAGTAATTCATTTAGTCTGAACTTCTCTTAAACCATAGCAAGTTCCCTTAGGATCTAATTTTAGAAAATCCCAAATCAGATGATGCCAAATAACTAAATCTCATTGAGCCTGGAGAATCCAGTCTGATGAGGCAGCACCTAATCAACATAGAGAATTTGTACAACCATGTAAGTGGGGAAGATAAAGGTCATGAAAAACCAGATGTGAAGGCCTCCTAGAAAGGTGATATCATCTGGCACAGGAAACTGATCCAAAGTCAGAACTTTTCAGTTCAACTGGTTCAGTGCTTGGTCATTTTCTAGTTAGGGAGATTAGCCTCACCTTATTCAACGCCAAGTTCCCTCAATTGAAACAGAAACTTCAAAGTTGACTAACCTGAAACAATACTGTCTTATTTCTCATTTGGGAGGTTTTCGGAGACAGTGAAACAAGCAGAGAAAAAGCTAATTAGAAAAGGACAAATAGCTGAGGCTCCAAATTAGTAGTGTTTGGTTGAGAAGGGGAGAAAATAGTCCTTTGGATGTGAGAGTGGAAGGCACAGCATTTGGGCCTCATTGCATGAGAGATACATTGAGCCCTTCCTTATTTCATTCTGGTCTGAAATCTCACCTGAGACAAGGTTAACATTTTGGAGTCATCAAGTAGATCATACTGCTCATAACAGGTTGGCCAGCAGGAAATTATGCAGACCTTGGCATCTGTTCATCTCTGAGCAAAATTTAAAAGCTTCAGGATAGAATGGATTGTTCTCAGCAACAGCCACAGCAGTGGTGTTATGTCAACATGCAGTGCTGGGGAGTGTTCTGTAGGCCACGACGGCTGCCTGCAGGGGACCCAGGAGGCACCATCCTGCCATGCACAGCTGACAGTCAATGAAGAGGGTTCTGACTGTGGCTTTGATGGGTCTGCATAATTGAACCAACAGAGCAGCATCTCCCATCACTCAGCATTTCATGACTGCTTGTTCAACAACTTCCAAAGGCACTAACTGGTTCTAACCACATGTGAGACATTCTGTGACAGGGCCCAAAGATCAGAATGATAATACATCGTGAGCAGCAGGTCCTCAGCATAGTCAGCATGTGTGGCTATAACAAAACAGCACACACCGGATGCTTTATAAATAGCAAAAACCATGTCTCATGATTCTGGAGGCTGGAAAGTCCACTATCAGGCTGCCAACATCTGTGGAAGCCTTACTGCTGTGCCATCCCAATGCAGAAGGCAAGGCAGCAAAAGAGCAGGTCTATGTGTATGTGTACACGTGTGAGAGAAACAGGGAGAAATAAAAGGGGGACCAACTCACTCTTTCATCAGGAAACCACTCCAAGATGACTAGCACTAATGATGGCTTATTAGTGGGATACCACCACCCTAATCCAACATTGTTGCACTGGGGATTAACTGTCCAACACAAGAGCTTTGGGGGACACATTCTCACCATAACAAGGGTTTATCCTGTGCCGGGCACTGCACCTAAGCTCTAGCATAGGGTTTAAGTGTCACAACAGTAGGCTGAGGAGTTACTATCAGCAGTGATCCTACAGGTATCCCCATTTTAAAGAGGAGTAAACTGAAGCCTATAGAGGGATAATGAGTTGCCCAAACAGGTAGTCGGAAGATAGAATCTAGGTCAGGGGCTGGCATTAGGCACAGCAGTACCACCTGGGACACCCACATCCCATAGTAGAGTACCTGGGTTAAGTCCTGGCTCCTCAGTTTCCTATAAATGTGCAGACTGGGAGGCAGCAGATGATGATTCAAGTGCTTAGGTCCCTGTCATCCACCTGAGAGATCTGACCTCCTGGCTTTGCTGTAGCTCAGCCATGGCTTTTGCAGGCATTTCAGGAGTGAACCAGGATGGCAGATTCTCCCTCTCTCTTTCTCTCTCTCTGTATTTCAAACAAAGTGAAAATAAATAAAAAATTGAAAAAAATATAATCTAGTCTAACTCCAAAGCCCCTGTAGCATTCACTGCTTCAATCATTGCCTCCCATGTTTAGTTGAAGAGTTCCTAAAGCTTAGTTATTTTGTCGACTAATCGGAAACCCAATAGTCTCCAAGAAGGGGCTATCCTCTTTCACATGTAACTGATATGCTAAGGTCAAGCCCCAAGACACAGGAAATAAAACTCCAGGCTGATACCAAATGAGGCCCTATCTGCCCGATAGGATGAAATAATCTCTCTAAAGACTTCAACTTCCCAGAGACTGTGACATGCAACCATACAAGCCCCTTGTGGAAAGAACTCTTGAATCATCTTTATAGGCTTTTCAAAAAAGAACCCAGGATTTGATTTTTCTTCCTTTAAAGAAAATATTACAAATTGTGGTGAATTTGCTCAGAGGTTTCACAAGTTGGGTGTTTTCCTAAACAAACGTAATGTCTGGGAAAATGTTAAATGTAGAAACACTATTGGTGAGGTGGCCAATAACAACACTATTTGTGACAATAACCAGCCAGTCCCAGCCACTCTTGCCAAGAGCAAGTGCTAAGAAGAAGCAAGGTGGCCTGACCCTTCCTGTCCAGCCTCAGTGGCAACAGATTGTGAGTGTGGCCCTGCATCTAAATCACTAACAGGGGCAGGAGAGTTCAGGGGGAAGCCTTGGAATCACTCAGAGCTAGATTTGAGCCCAGGCCCTGCCATTTACTAGCTGTGTTAACTCTGGGCAAATTGCTTAGCTTCTCCAAAATCTGTCTCTTCATCTGTAATATACAGATAATGATACTTCATGGAATTGTTAGAGTGGTCTTTACAGAGCATAGCATACTGTAAGGTGCTTACTGAATAACAGCATAATTGAGAATGTTTGTTTATGAACAGCAGCAATTAATAATGAACTCTCTGTTTCCTGTACCTGTTGGGGTAGACAGCCATGGCAAAAGTTAACACCCAAGTAGATCCTTAATGAACCCCTGTCCTAGGATTTCGACCATGAAGCCTCCCAAGGCCCAGCTCAGAGGCTTGCCCTTGGGCATCAAACAATTGCGGAAGATCATGAAGCTTTCAGCTCCAGCCTTTGGCTCATGCATGGTCACTCCTATTCCTCATCTGATTGATGCCTGATTATTATTTAAGAAGTGGTTAAATCATCACCAACTCCAGAGGGGTCTTTCTAAGCCACTGTCTCACTTCCTGCCTCTGCACTGGAGGTAAATGCCCACCCTCTCCTGATCTCTTAGCAGCCCCTCTGCATACAATTTCCTTGTGCTAATGTCTCCCCGTGGCAGTGAACTGTCTACCTTTTCTCTTCCAGATTTTGTCTTTTGTCTCTGCATTCCCAGTGCTTGGCACATCATAATAACATTCATTTCTTCACTCACTTACTTGAAAGGATCTCTACTAACAAGTTACATCCACCTTCTGCTCTCAGACCTTTTAATCTTAAAAGTGCCTAATAGAAATGAAAAGAAAAGGAATCAAGAAAAGAAAGGATGGAGGAGCAAGGAGGACAGGGGAAAAGGAGAAAGTTAAAGAGAAGAAGGAGGAATGGGAAGAAAGAAAAGAAAATGCTAGCTCAGCCATCTGGTGCATCAAATTGCTCAGCCTCGTGATACTCCTTAAAATGTTTGAAAGCTGCTGTCATATTCTTGTGAATTCTCCTCTTTTAAAAATATTTTAGACTTTTCCTCCAACACATTCTCTAATGTTACTTCTATACATACTCTCTTCATTTGGAAATCTCCTTGCTTCTCAAGGTTGGTCTCCTAATAATAAACATTTCTCCTAGAAAATCTAATCCATTTTGTATTTTTTAGGAAAAATGAAACTTAAGCATATCAGCAACTGGCGATGAATGGAAAGGCTGGGAGTTCAAAGGTTTAAAGGAGCCTTCTGAGGGGCTCTGTAACACAGGACCCTTTTAAGGGGCCTGCATCGGAATGTTAATTACTTAAGCAAAGTCATGCATGACACACACTTACACCAAGTGTCTGGTCAAACTCTAACAACAAATGTAACTTGAGGTCTCGGGCTCATCTTTCTGCTAAACAGAGCTCTGGGATTCAAACAGGATTAGCGCCAAGGACCCATTCCTATTCAAAAATAAACCATTATTGAAAGCCCAGCATTTTATTCAAGTGGCTGGTGGGATCTAGTAAGCCCCTTCAGCTGCACAAACTACAGAACCTTCTCACTTGATGGTCTGGACCATGGAGTTTAATACAGAAGCAATTCCAAACAGGGTTGATGCTTTGGTGAAGGAGGGAGACACCATCACCATTACATGACTATGAGAAACTCTCTCATCCCCAAAAGGATCAGCCCACCAGAAAAATTTGGCTACTTTCTCTGTGGATCTAAGCACCAAAAGGTTCATTCATTCAACAATGAGAAACAAAGTTTCTTTGCCTAATAAATTCATTGTCTAGCCCTGGAAGAACTGAGGGCCCAGTTGGGTAGGACAGGCTCATACATTAAAATGAATGAGACAAACACTGTCCCAGCAGTGTATTCCAGGGACTCTGACCTTGGAAGAGAGGGGAATTAGGAAACATTCCTTGGGAGAGGCGAGGCTTGAGTTTAAACTGAGCAGCATATGTCAGAACGAGTCTGCAGAAGAGAGAGGTGAAAAGATGTGGAGGACAATCCAGGCCACAGCGGCTGCTGTGCAAGCCTCTGGACTTATGACGCAGTAGAAGATAAGAAGAGTGATGGTATAAGAATTTGGACTGGGCAGAAGAGCTTACAGTTAGAAATCTTCCTCTCACTTTCCCCCTACTTTTCAGTCCTGTTTCCTAAAAGTCAAAATGGTTACCTGCACACCCTTCCAAATTTAAAACATAATGACTATGCAAATGTCACGGAATTGAACACATTTTCAGATGTGCTAAAAAATGCAACATCTTTTATTAGTAATTAATTAATTAATGGGTCTTGTTAGGAGCTACCTCCTTCCTAGTTGGTGTGGGCCTGTGGAAGTGGGTAACAGGCTTGACTTCAGCTCTGTCCTTTATACTTTTGACATCCCCTGCAGTGAACCTTCCTGGGTTGCTCTTGGGCTGGTGTCTGTTAAGGAAGTCCACACTTGGGAACTTGAGGCAGTGCTGGTGGAAGCCTCATCCAAATCATATGTAGTATGCAATGCCAATGTAGAGGGGGGAGAGGGGATCAATACAGAAGAAATGTATGCAGAGTCAGAGCCATGCCTCCCCATGTCTTTGGAACATCTGTGACAGCTCCCTTCCCTTAGGTCCAGTGTGTGCTGAAGCTTCAAAGGGCCTCAAACATCCTCTGGTATGAGCTCCATGCTGCATGGTGCTCTAGCAGCACCACCAGCACAAGTCATACTGCCCATGGGGTCAGACCAGCAGAGAGAGTCACAAGGGTGAAGGCAAAGTGCTGGGGATGTCCCTGGACCTTCTCTTGCCAAACAGTCACTCACCGGGCAAATCTTCATGAGGATAATTCTGAATTCAGTGCACAGGATCAACAGATGGCCCTCAAAACCTGGCTCAACTGTTTTTGGAACTAAAAGAGCCCTGAGCCACAACTTCCTTCTCAATGGACTTAGGATATCAAGAATTGGGAAGGTGGGTATATGACACAGTGGTTAACATGACACTTGAGATGCCTACATCCCATATTAAGAGTGCCTGGGTTCAAGCCCCAGCTCTGCTTCCAATTCAGCTTCCCTCTAATGCACGCCCTGGGAGGCAGCAGAAGATGGCTCAAGTACTTGGGTCCCTGCTACCCATGTAGAAGATCCAAACTGAGTTTTGGGTGTCTCACTTCCAGCCCCAACTGTTGTAGGCATTTGGGAAGTGAAACAGTGGATGAAAGAGGTCTCTCTCTTCTCCTTCTCTGTTTCAATAAATTACATAATTTTAAAAGAAATAGCTATGCATGGATTTAAATTGTTTTGCACCAAAATAAACGTTCTTTAATTTGATATTTTTCCATGAACTTTTTTGAAGTCCCTTCAAGTGTCTCCCTTGTCTACAGCCTTGAACACCAACTCTTCATCTGGCTCAGCCACGGCGGGGGTGGCAGGACTGTGAGAAGACCACAGTGTTCCCCATTTCACTCCAGGTCTGCTAAGGAGGGAAGCTGCGCTAAGCTCTCTTCTGGTCCTGAGGGAAAGATGGAATTTTGGCATTTTTCATTTTCCTCCAAAAAAAAGAAAATGAAACACAAAAACAGGAAGCAGCTGAATTTATTTCTCCTACTTTGATTTACACCCCCTTTCAGCTCACAATCATTGTTTTTAAATTAATATTTTAACTGTCTCTCCCATGAAAAAGGAGGGATAACTTATCTGTTTTTAGAAAGAAAATAAGTCCAAAGGGCAAAGAATCTGCTCCCTTTGAAATAATTCTATTCTGAAAAGCTATAAATAAGATTTCTGGTTCGAAATTGAGATAAGATTATCTGAGAGAGATGAGGGGAGAGAGGAACTGCCAAAGAAACAAATTTATGCCCACATTAACAAACTCCCAGAAAAGATTCGTTCCTTTCAGTTAAGAGGATTTTTTTTTCTTTAAAAGCTTCGTCCCAATTAAAAAAATATAAAAGTAATATCTGTAAACCCTTTCAGACACATGAACTTCATTTCACTCAACCTGGCTGGCCCCTGTGAATGCCGCCCTCTTCCATGTCCTCCGCCTGCTTAACCTCTCCCAGGTGACCCACACTGCCTGCACTTGGCCAGGCCTCGCCTTCCACAGATCTGCCTGTGCCGGCTCCTCCCCAGGCTCCCCAGGCTCTACAAGTTACTAATCACCAGATGCAGTTCTTCAGGATCTGATACAGCCAACCAGTGCTCCATCTCACAGCCCACATCTGCTGGTTTTGCCTACTTGTTGATCTTTCATGTTTTTCTTTAACTTCTTAGGTCCTTCCTTTTACCACAACAGAATTTCATGAGTCCAACTGATTATTGCTGTAACTCTTACTTTGTGATCTCACGAAGTAAGTCTTTATGTCTTTATGTAATAGTGTATGTGCCAGAGACAGACAGCTGTCCTGATCACTTATTCTCTGCCTCTTCCAAAATAACAGAATTGTAGCTAGGAAACAGATTTCCCAGAATAAAGACTACATTATCCAGCCTCCCTTGCAGCTAGGTGTGACCATGAAACCAAGCCTGCAGGATGTGAGAAGTGGCAATTGCATTGTCTAAGTTGTGCCCTCAAAGAGGCTGGATGCACCCTGCCTTGACCCTGTTTGCCCTCCCTTGTGAGTGGAATGCAAACACACTGGATCGTTGCAATGAAGTCTGCCCATTAATAAAGGCAGAGCAATAGGACAGGAATCAGAAACCCTGGGTAGTGAGTGTTCTGACTTCTCCCTTGTAGAGTGATGATGGTACTAAACAGGTATGCTTAGGCCAGGTCTCACCTGTCACATCTACTATCTCCCCCCAAATCTAGAGATAACCTCCTTTGGCCACCATCTCAGATTCCACCTAAACCATGATTTCTTCCTCAATCCACTTTATTTCCAATTGCCCTTTTTTTGTGGAAATCTAGTTTCCCACTCCCTTCCTGTTATCTTTGAGTACACTTCCTTCAGGTCTCACACGCCATTCAAGGGTTTTTTGTTTTTTTTTTTAAATATTTATTTACTTATTTGAAAGGCAGAATTACAGAAAGAGGGAAGGAGATAGGAGGAGGGAGGAGAGAGAGAGAGAGAAAGAGAGAGAGAGAGAGAGAAAGAGAGAGAGAGAGAGAATCTTCCATCTGCTGGTTCATTCCCTAAGTAACTGAAGCCAGGAGCTTCTTCCAGGTATCAGGGACCCAAGCACTTAGGCCATCCTCCATTGATTTCCCCAGTGCCACTAGCAGCCATTACTCAAACCAGCACCAATACAGGATGCCAGTGATGAAGGCAGTAGCTTTACCTGCTAAGAGTTTTTTTGTGAGCCTCTCAAAACCACCTCCAGCACTACAGACTCCACCTTTACTCCTACGAGGACCTTTATTGTGGCAAGTCTGCCTTGTCATAGTAACCGCTTTCTGCCTACTGTGCCTCTCATTTATTGCAACTCCTTAAGAACCACCATCCATTGTACAACTAATGCCTGCATATTACACTGAACCACAACAACTAGTGAGGTAGGTGTTGGTATTCCTCAGATCAAGAAACTGAAATTCTAAGTGATCAAACAAAGCCTTTCCAAGGTCACACAGCTTTTAGGTGGTAGAAATAGTTTGGACACAGGAGTGTCAGCGTTCCACTCTACCACTTGTATGTTGGAACATTCAATAAACAAAAGTCCAGTGACTCAGTGGGTGAAAGCATGAAGGAAGGATTGCCTTTCCACATGCATTGTTGCTAAACTTTCTAACCCACAGCTTTTGGTCCACAATTTTCATTCTCCCAGAACAGAGCCAAGCACTAGGCCCCCATCATTATCACTGTCCCCTCTGCCCTTTATCCAAATAGGATTTCATCCAAATAAAAGCAGTGTGCTTGCCCTGCAATGGAGCTTCCCAGCAAGACCTTGAATCTTTACCAGCTTTCCCTCCCTACAGCCACCCCCAATGAACACATGATCCATGGAAAACTCTGGCTTGCTGGTTCTGACACAAATCCTCTGTCCCTCCGCATCACCCCTACCTCCAGCCAGACAGCAATCCCCCAAACACTCCCAGACAGAAATTTTGGAATTCACTATTCTACTCATGGCACCCAAGGATTCACATTTATAAATATTAAATTATAGGGTGGGTATTAACACTGGTGTTTAAGGCACCTGTGTCCCATGTAAGAGCACCTGGGTCCAATGCCAGGCTCTAGCTCCTGACTGAAGCTTGCTGCTAACATGCAGTGATGGCTCAAGGAGTTGGGTTCCTGCCAGCCATGTAGAAGACTAGACTGAGTTCCTGGCCCTGCCCTAGCTGATGTGAACATTTAAGGAGTGAGCCTGTGGATAGGAGCTCTCTGGCTGTCAGTGTCTGTCTCTGTCTCTCAAATAAATAAATATTTTAAACTGTACTTTAAAAACTACTAATGAGGCCGGTGCTGTGGCTCAATAGGCTAATCCTCTGCCTGCAGCGCCGACACCCCGGGTTCTAGTCCTGGTTGGGGCGCCAGTTCTGTCCCAGTTGCTCCTCTTCCTGTCCAGCTCTCTGCTGTGGCCTGGGAGTGCAGTGGAGGATGGCCCAAGTGCTTGGGCCCTGCACCCCATGGGAGACCAGGAGAAGCACCTGGCTCCTGCCATCGGATCAGCGCGGTACGCCAGCCACAGCACGCCGGCTGCAGTGGGCATTGGAGGGTGAACCAACAGAAAAGGAAGGCCTTTCTCTCTGTCACTCTTTCTCACTGTCTAACTCTGCCTGTCCAAAAAAAGAAAAAAGAAAAAAAAAAAAACTACTAATGAATATCAAATTCCCCTCACTGACCTTGTTTCAGCTCTCCATGATTCAGGCCAGCTTGTCTTTGCAACTTCATCCCCAGTCTTCTCCCACAGAATACTCTGGCTCCAGATGGTGCCTGGCCACCCCCTGGCCCACAGTCAGGTCCCGTTCTCCCGCAGTGGCCCCTGCTTGGCCTTCTTTCCATGCTGAGCTCTGCCTAACCTACAAGACCCTTCCAGGCCCAATCTGAAGTCAATTCTCCTCCCCTAGATTTCTACAGCACTGGTTGTCCAAAAGCTGCCCACTGCTCTTAGGACAAAATTAAAACTCCTTAGCTAGTGCCTCCATAACCTCGTCCTGCTTTTTTCTACATCTAGTACTTTTCTCAAAAAGGCCCACATGCTCCTGTTTGGGGGCCTTTGTATTTGCTGTTTCACTGCCTTGAATGTTCTTCCTCCACATGGACTACCTTTACACCTCTACAAGATCTCGGTTCTCCTGGGAACTAGGAGAAATCTTCCTTGTCCACCCCTTATAAAACAGCAAACTCTCCCTGTCCCACCCAACCTCTGACACTGCATTCCCACCTGGCCTACTTCATTTTTCACCATTGCCACCTGGCACATTATCTATGTGTTTATTTATTTTCTGTATCTCTCCACTAGAATGGAAGCTCCATTTGGACAGAAACTTTATCTGCTTTTTTTGAGTACCTGGCACTGAATAAATGAGTGCTGAATGAATGAATGAACAAGCCAACAGAAGAATGAATGAGCCAAGTACCATGCTCCACATGCAGCTCTCTCCATATCAATTCTCTTTTTCTTTAAGTTCTTAGAATGCACCAAGCTCATCCCTGCTTCAGGGCCTTTGTACTTCACAATCTCATGGGCAGATTCAGGTTCTATGGGCCTGAAGCTTCATGGAAAAATGGAATTAAAAGATAAGTTGATTGTTGATGTAAAAATTTTGGAACCCATGTATAGTTTTTACAGAACGTGCAATCTCTGTGAACTTTTGAAGACCCCTCATATAACTCAGAATGGGTGGCGAGAGGAATGTGTCTTCAAGAAAAATTACAAATACAAAATAGCTAAGGTCCCTCCCAGGGCCTTGGAGAGGCTGTGTAGGGTGAAGCCAAGAATATCAGCTTCATGGCTCCCTGGGAAATTCTCCTGCGCACGTCTCCAGTCCCTTCACTGCTCTTAAGACTCCTCTCTCCCAGCATTTAACATGGCACTTGCCTTGCCAGCCAGGCCTCCACTCAAAGTTGTCCTCTGCTCAGAGAAGACAGACTAGACTCCCTCCAGTACCCTGTAATATTTTCTTCATATCAATTATCATTAACTGGCATGAACTTTATTAATATTTCATTCCCTTGTTTATTGTCTGTCTTTACCACAAGAATGTCAGCTCTTAAGAGACTTGGCCTAGTTCAACAGTGCAGGGTGTCTGGAACAATGTTAGCCACATAGTCATGCTTTAAAAAGATTTGCTGCTAAACAAGAATGGGCCTGGCAGCCACCTCCCACGTTCTCTGAAAATCCAAATGATAAACAGGATCAGGGCTTCTTCTCATTGCTTCCCTATGACCTCGGAAAAGGTGGGCTAGGATCATTGCTGAAGACCTAAGACAATGGCTCACCTATTGGCTTTCAAGGTGTTCCTTCTGGCTCTAGTTCTAAAAAGTTGAGCAGCATTTGAAGAGAGTGAGCTTTTTGCTCATAAAGGATAGAGTCTAGGGCTTTATTTGGCATGTTATCTTTGGAGACACTAAGACTTTCTAGTAAATTCAGCAATGTTTGCTTGTTTGAAGGCTCTGGGTTGCACTTTCATCATTGTTTCCCAGGATGAGTGGTGATCTCGCCCTCCTACCTCCAAGGCTTTGATGAAATTCCAATGCTATTTTCTGCTTCCTTCACTGTGGTTTCAAAATTGGCTGCCCCCCACAGGGCATCCCTCATTTATTTCCTTTGAAAGTGTTGGACAGCCCACTGGCTCCTGAATCCGGCTGCCCTCACTTTCATCTACAGTGCTCGCAATCAACAGACATTTGGGGCTCAGCCCTGGGTCTACTTCATCCAAGTCTGTTCAGAGACTGTCAGGGCATTCCATGTCTAGTAAGTACCCCAGGGGACTCTGACCTGCAGTCAAGATGGGAACCACTGTGATTCCAAGAAATTCCGATAGTAAGGAACCAGTCAAGATATTTACAAGATAAAGGTCAAAATAAATGAACAGGGGCGGGATTGTGGCACAATGGGTTAAGCTGCTGCCTGCAAAGTAGGCATCCATGTGAGTACCAGTTCGAGTACTGGCTGCTCTGCTTCTAATCCAACTCCCTGCTAATGTGCCTGGGAAGGCAGTGGAGAATGGCCCAAGTCCTTGGACCCCTGTACCCACGTGGGAGACCTCGATGCAGTTCCTGGATCCTGGCTTCAGCCTGGGACAGTTCCAGCCATTGCACCCATTTGAAGAATGAACCAGCTGATGGAAGATCTCTTTCTCTCCTACCTCTCCAGCCCTATAACTGCCTTTCAAGTAAAATAAATAAATCTTTAAAATAATAAAAAAAAATCCTCACCCCACCCCCACATGCCCAGTGTTCTAAGGGTACCGGCTGCAATGGGGAATTCAAGAAAGAGAAAACCACAGAAGTCCTCAGGTTCCCATCCCGCCCCCTTGAGAAACTGAAGCCCTTCTGAAAATGGTGTGAAATCCTTGGTTTTGAGAGAGCCAAGCAGGTCACTGATGGGGCCAATCACTACGCCCTTCACAGCTGGAAGAGGTCTAACACTAGCTACTGATTCCAAGAATGCCATCTACTTGGAGCAGAGGTGTGCACCAGGAACTAGAAGGCCCAGCATGCTGTCACCTGCAACCTGCACAACACTCCAAGCCGCAATGTCTTCGTTTAGAAAAGGAACTTAAAACCAGGCTTCCTTGCAGAACGAAACAGGTTCAGGGGCATACATTCAACAGTATACACATGTGGCTTCTCTCCTCCAACCTATCCAAAGCTAGCCTCAAACCTTATCAGCTCAGGCAAAAACCTGCCTTTCTCTTGGGAGATGGAATGGGAAAAAGCAAACTTGCTGACCAGCGAGCAGGTCATCTGGAAAAATCACTTCATGAAATTAAACTTGCACCTAACTTCATTTACGTTAGCTTTCCCTTCTCCACACTCTTGCCTTGGGCCTCTTTACTCTATGGAAGTCTCCCTGCTTCCTGCATTATGTGGAATAGTTTTCCTGCTTGTGTAGAGACTGAGGAAAGCACACCACATTCGCTGAAGATTTGCCCACCATGCTGAGCTATGCACCATTCATGAAGAGGATCTCGTGAGATGTGTTGGGCAAAGTCTCTGAACATAGCAGGAATTCTGGTGTAGTCGCACTAACCTATATATTACACATCTTGGTCTCTTCAGGCTACCATAACGAAATACCATACACTTCATGGCTTTTCAACAGCAAAAACGCACTGCTCACCATTCTGGAGACTGAGAGGGTCCCCTCAGGCGAGGGAGTTCTCTGGGGCTTCTCCTACAATGGCCCTGACCCCATTGGTGTGGGCTCCATTCTCAGCATCTAGGCACCTACCAAGAGGCCTCACCTCCCAATACCAACACAACAGCGGATAAGATTCCAACACAGGAACCGAGGGAAAGGGGTACAAACATTCAGACTTTACAATTATGTGTGTCCACCTACGTTCCCAGACTCTCTCACCACCTTCTCTAGCCAGTGTCTACTGGCACTAGGCCTCAATCTCTCAATCTGGGAATATGCTGGTGAACAAATCAGACAAAATATCTGCCTTCAAAGACCTAAAACTCTCAGGAACTATCAGATTTCTTATGACATTATCAATACCATCTACTTAGGAGGAAGAGAGTGGTTAAGTACAACACATTCCCAATTTGTTTGAACCATCAGCAAAAAAAAAAAAAAAAAAATTTCATCATACAAACCTCTATTATGAGGGTACTTGAAAAAGTTTGTAGGGAAATGGAATTAAAAATATGAGCTTATTAGGGCTGGGTTTGTGTCACAGTTGGCTAAACCATCACCAGCAATGTCACCATCCCATAGAAGAGTCTGTTCATGTCCCAGCTGCTCCACTTCTGATCCAGCTCCCTATTAATGTACCTGCCTGGGAAAGCAGCAGAGGATGGCCTGAGTGCTTGGGGCCCTGATACACAAGAGGAGACCTAGATAAATTCCTGGTTCCTGGGTCTGACCTGGCCCACATGGGGTCATTATGGCTATTGGGGGAATGAATGAGCAAATGGAAGATCTCTCTCTCTCTCTCTCTCTTTCTCTCTCTGTAACTCTATCTTTCAAATAAATAAATAAATAAATAAATAAATCTTAAGAAAAAAAAAGTATGAGCTTGGAGCCGGTGTTGTGGTGTAGAGGATAAAGCTACTGCCTGTGAAAATGGCTTTCCATACGGGCGCCAGTTCATGTCCCTGTTGCTCCACTTCCAAGCCAGCTTCTTGCTAATGGCCTGGGAAAGCAGCAGAAGATGGCCAAGTGTTTGGCCCTTGTCACCCACATGAGAGACTGGATGAAGTTGCTGGCTCTTCGCTTCAGCCTGGCTCAGCTCTGGCCGTTGCAGCCAACTGCGATGGAAGATTCTCTCTCTCTCTCTCTCTCCCTCCCTCCCTCCCTCCCTCCTTCTCTATAACACTGACTTTCAAATAAATAAATCTTTTTTTCTTTTTATTTATTTATTTATTTTTTATTTTTTTGACAGGCAGAGTGGACAGTGAGAGAGAGAGAGACAGAGAGAAAGGTCTTCCTTTTCCGTTGGTTCACCCCCTAAGTGGCTGCCACGGCCAGCACATTGCACTGATCTGAAGCCAGGAGCCAGGTGCTTCTCCTGGTCTCCCATGCAGGTGCAGGGCCCAAGCACTTGAGCCATCCTCCACTGCCTTTCCGGGCCACAGCTGAGAGCTGGACTGGAAGAGGAGCAACCAGGACAGAATCCAGCGCCCCAACCAGGACTAGAACCCGGTGTGCCAGCGTCACTAGGCTAATCCTCCGCCTTGCGGCGCCGGCACACCAGGTTCTAGTCCCGGTCAGGGCACCGGATTCTGTCCTGGTTGCCCCTCTTCCAGGCCAGCTCTCTGCTGTGGCCAGGGAGTGCAGTGGAGGATGGCCCAAGTGCTTGGGCCCTGCACCCCATGGAGACCAGGATAAGCACTGGCTCCTGCCTTCGGATCAGCGCGGTGCGCCGGCTGTAGTGCGCTGGCCGCAGCGGCCATTGGAGGGTGAACCAACGGCAAAAGGAAGACCTTTCTCTCTGTCTCTCTCTCTCACTGTCCACTCCACCTATCAAAAAAAAAAAAAAAAGGTATGAGCTTATTTAGGTTGCAAAGAAACATTTGGACACAAAGATTTTTTTCATAGTGTATGGAAAATGTGTGTTATAAAATTATGCATGGATTTCAAAATTTTTATACTTAAATAAACTCATGCTTTTACTTGCATTTTATGCATCTAAGTACCATCATATATAAATTTACATACATGAACTTCTATACTTTTTTTTAATTCTTTTTTTTTTCATTTTCAATTCTCTTTATATACAGAAGATCAGTTTAGTATATCTTAGGTAAAGATTTCAACAGTTTGCCCCCATATAGCAACACAAAGTGAAAAAAACACTACTGGAGTACTAGTTATAGCATTAAATAAGAGTGTACAGCACATTAAAGACAGAGATCCTACATATTTTTTTTAAAAAATTAATTAATTTTCTATGCCATTTCCAATTTAACACCAGGTGTTTTTTTTTTTCATTTCCAATTATCTTTATATACAGAAGATTGATTCAGTATATAATTAGTAAAGATCTCATCAGTTTGTACCCACACAGAAACACAAAGTGTAAAAATACTGTTTCAGTACTAGTTATAGCATCACTGCACATTAGACAACACATTAAGGACAGATCCCACATGGGATGTAAGTACACAGTGACTCCTGTTGCTGACTTAACAATTTGACACTCCTGTTCATGGTGTCAGTAATCTCCCTAGGCTCTAGTCATGAGTTGCCAGGGTTATGGAAGCCTTTAGAGTTCGCTGACTTTGATCTTATTCCGATAAGGTCATAGTCAAAATGGAAGTTCTCTCCTTCCTTCAGAGAAAGGTACCTCCTTCTTTGATGGCCCCGTTCTTTCCACTGCGATCTCACTAACAGAGATCTTTCATTTAGGTCTGAACTTCTATACTATTATAACATATACTGTAAAACATACACGTAAATAGAAATATAAAAATGGTAAAATTAAAAATAAGTAGAAAAATAAGTCCTAATACTTTCCTTTTTCTTTGTTATCCATGTGAATCACTTTACATAGCCCTAATCACATTATTTTAAAATCTCAGGTCAGCCATTTACAGCCTGTGTGATCTCGGACAAGTCATCTAACCAGGCGTGCTCTCGATTTCTCTCTAAAACACAGATAACAGCAATATCCATCTCGTAGTTATTAGTAAGAGGGATAAAAGGAGACAATTTAGGTAAAGTAGTTAGTTCTGGCATATTACAAACCTCATGATGGTGGCAATTCTTATTAATATTGGATTATCATTTCTAAGTGCTATTTGTTCACAAGCATGATTTCACACGACAGATTGTATCCCCTGATACAAAACTCTAAATGGCTTCTTAGCCATTGGTATCGGGTATCAGGAGGGCCAAGGGTTCAAGACCCCGCTAGGGATCATATTCTCCGTTGGAACAGATGCAGACAGGACATGATGGTATATGATATGGGTCCCCATTGTACATCTTCTTGTTTTAACCCCCAGGAAGGTGCTCTAGCTGGGACCAGTTCACACAAGTCTCAACTGTCACCTCTTGCCTGCTGCCCCGCCTCCATCACAGGCAGCCCCACCCCTTGATCCATGGGGGGCCTGCCGTGGAACTGGCAGCCACACGCATTACAGGCTATTAAAGGGCATGGAAAAGCGCTCAGGCTCCAACGTAGATCCAAGAGTAGTTTTCAGATTTGCCTGTTTGGATGGGAATGCTTTAAAGCTGAAGTATGTTTTCCTTGGCAAAGGTACCCTCCATTAGATGCAATTTCTTCCTGACATTTCAAGAATTGTTTTATGTCTGTGTTCTCTATAAGGACTGTCCACGGAGGTCAGAATGGAAATTATAGTTCTAAGAATGCTCACATTAGCATAGAGGGTAATACACAAGCCCCAAGCTAAATCTCTCCATCCTGGCCAGCCTGCCAGTGTGATGATTAACAAGTTGGGCTGCCACACAGGGGACTGTACTGGGCGCGCTCCCGGACTGCTGCTCTCCAGGCCAACACGGGCAACGTGTGTTTAGTCTATCAGAGTATTTATTCAGGACGCCTATCACCGTGGAACCGAGACAGCCGTCTGAGAGAGGACTCCCTGAATCCCCTGGAGAGCACAAGAGGTAGATCTATTTTTCCACTAGATTCCTTTCCCAGCGTAACACAGCCTCCACTGCCAAGAAGGAGTTGTACGTCGGTCAATCATGGTAGCCTAAGGCAAACTTGACCCCTAAAGATAAGGCTTCAGATCTAGGGAAGGAGACTATCTTCCGTAGATGAGTCAGGCACTTTGGGGTACCCCTCAACTCTCCAACCCTTGCCAAGGTCATGGGTGGCATTAGTGCTTCTTTGTTTTTCCAGTCTTTTGATCTTGGATCCAACATGGTTTGAGGAAACAAGGATCACCTGTGCCTACCACACACATGCCTGTACAGAGCCAGCATGTAGAAGAAAGGGACCATGACTTAGAAGGTAAAGACCTGGGTTCAAATCCTCCCTCTGACACTTAATAGCCATGTAAGTCTCACCATTTTCAGCCTCTATTATATCCCCTTCATATAGTAGAAATTATAGTATCAGTCTTTTAAGATTGCTTTAAAAAATTAAGTGAGAATAACAAAAGCCAAGATGTATGTTGAATTATGTTGAAATTTGATTTTGCCATTCCATAATGTGTTTTGTCTGTGTGCATATACATACATATGTGTATATATAGACACACACACATCAAAACATGCTGTATTCAATAAATACATGTCATCTTTATTTGTCAATGAAAATACAAATTACAATTGATTCAGTGCCATTGTCAAATAAAAGTAAGGACAATATAACGCAAATTAAGCAGACAAAAAAATAGGCATTGGTAAAAAGCGCTGGGGAAATCTTTTAGAAACAGTTGGAAGAGGTTCTCTTCCTGTCCAAATCTCCCCATGGCAGTAAAACAGAGAAGGAAGCAGTAGGCATCTGATCAGGTTGAATGTTACAGAGTACATCCTGGGGGAGAACCAGGAACCCTGTGCACCCTCCCACCGTCACACTCCCCTAACAGAAGCAACAGTGAGCCAGGGTTAAAGAAATATAATAGAAGATGATTCTGGGCTGTGATAGTGAAACTCTGCAAGGGTGCAGGGTCAGAGGCTGAGAATTCTCTGTAGCTGAGGTAACACCACTTAGCAACACAAATGGCGAGGGGGACCAGAAGGCACAGAAGAGGATCTGGGCAGAACAAGAGGGACATGGGTCCCTTCAGCAAATTTGGCCTAGAATCCCCCCTGCCTCCCAGTCTCTAAAGTGGAAGAACTGGAATTTTCATCAGCACCACATTGCAGCTGGAGCTATCTATTCATTGTAACTGCTTGCATTTTTAACAAAGAGCCTCTTTAGTAAACTACATAGGATTCAACTGGCAATGTGAGTTCGGTTTGTTTCCCAAACCCCATATGAGGTCTAGGTATAATGTGCCAGATCTACCATTTCAGGGATTAGAATGTGGAAACAAGAGCAAGGCTCCAAATCACCCAGTGAAGAGCCCCAAAGGAGTTCACAACCAGGCAGGCTCTACTGGGCATGTCTGACACGGCAAGCAAAGATGAAGGAAGAGGGCAGAAGGTGACCAAGGCTGGAAGACTCAGTCTGGAACAAGAAGGATTCAACACCAAAGAGTGGTGAGCCTGCGCCCAGACAGAGGCCAATTCTCTGCAGGTTTTATTCCAGCTGTAGGTGGGAACTCACTCCCAGCTCACTAAACCAATCCCATGATCCTCCACCAACATGAGGATAAGAAAAAAATGAGACTATTGGTCTAACAAGCGATGAAAAGCAAAGAAGAAAAAAAGAGTGAATCAAAGAGAAGGAAAGAATTGTTCTGTGAAGGCTAGATTTACATGAATTTCCTTATTTTTGTTTACATGCAAATGAATATATTTAGGTGTGACTCACTGTATATACTGGCATGTGATTTTTTTTTTCTTTTTAGGTTATTGTCAAAAAAGTGTTAAATCCACTGCCTCACTGGTCCTTTCCAGGTTTCCATGTGACACCATTTAAAAACCATACAGGTCCATACTAATATGGGTGGTTTTAATCTTTGCTTATCACTTGCTTTCTGAGGCTTCCCAACATATTATCTCCTTCATGTTCAGTGGTTTACAATCCTGATTACAACAGAAATTCTTAAGATATAAAAATTACCAACAGCCAGGTCCACCTCCCTAGATTCTGATCCCATTGGTCAGAATGTGCTCCACAAAAGGTTTTTTATTTTTTTGCAGTCCCCTCCCTTCCCCAAGGTAATTCTAATGTGCAACCAAGGTTGAGAGCCACTGGATTAGGTCATTTGACACATAGAAGATCCCTGTGGAGAAGCAGAGAAGAGATGATTATCCCTACTTTCCAGACAAGGAAATTAAGGTCCAAGGCAACTTGGAGATTTGGCCAAAGTTGTATCCATTATGTCAGTGTCAGAACTGGGTGAGAAGCCAGGTCTCCTGACTCTGGGGCCAGTGTGGTCTCTTCCCAGAGTACCATACTCACCACTTCATCCAATACCTCTCGCTTTAAGTGCAGTTACCAATGAGAGCACAGAGGAAAAATTATTAGAATCTCAGTATGTCTTTGCACAATCATTCTCAGAAATGCATCAACAAATGCAAGCCCCTCCTTCCTGGAATAATGAACTAGACCACTTAAGTAAATCAAACCATTTGATGGAGGCCAAGAGAGCTATTGATACTAGTTTGCTTGTCTCCAAGGAACAAAATACTGAAAGGAAAGGGCTTAAAATGAATGAAAATGTATCCAATGCACAATCAAATGAAAATGTTGTGGGCCCACGGCCAGGGATCATCTGCCAATTGGATCTCTTTCAGCGCCCTAAATTTAACCAGCTGGGATTCTTTTTTCTCCCTCCCTTTTTTGTAAGTATCATCTTTTTCAACCTTCAGAAAGGAAGAGATTTTCCTTTTAATGGGAAATCTGTATTTCATCATAAATATGGAACACAACGTGCTTAGTTTTGCCAATCTCCTGGGAAGTAGGTTCTTTATGTATTGTATGCTTGGCATAAAAGAAAGACTCACATTCCAGCAAGGTTTCAAGCACTACAGACCAGAAGCACGCATCTGTGGAATTCAAGGTGTAATCCCACCTCCATTCCTAACCTACTAATAATACTTTACATTTGTAGATTACTTGATTGCCCTCACAAATTGAGATAATCTCTAAATTTCCAAACCGTTCCAAAATACAGTGAATAAATGGAGGTAAAGATGTGTGTGCGTGTGTGCATGCGTGTGTGTGTGTGCCTGTGTGTTGGGGAAGGGAGGAAGAGGTAAAAGAAAGAATAGAGCTAGGGGTTCACAGTGCTTAAGTATGAGTAGGATTACTGATATTATTTACTTTCTTTTTGTTTGTTCTTATCACAGCTTTCTTGTAACAAATACTTAGTACTTTACAATTGTTTTAAGATTTATTTATTTGAGGCCGGCGCCGTGGCTTAACAGGCTAATCCTCTGCCTTGCAGCGCCGGCACACCAGGTTCTAGTCCCGGTTGGGGTGCCGGATTCTATCCCGGTTGCCCCTCTTCCAGGCCAGCTCTCTGCTATGGCCCGGGAAGGCAGTGGAGGATGGCCCAAGTGCTTGGGCCCTGCACCCGCATGGGAGACCAGGAGAAGCACCTGGCTCCTGGCTTTGCATCAGCACAATGCGCCGGTCACAGCGGCCATTGGAGGGTGAACCAACGGCAAAAAGGAAGACCTTTCTCTCTGTCTCTCTCTCTCTCACTATCCACTCTGCCTGTCAAAAAAAAAAAAAAAAGAGTTATTTATTTGAAAGGTAGAGTTATACCGGGGGGGGGGGGGGGGAGGAAGATGGGGAGAGAGAGAGAGAGAAATATATATATATATTCTATGTGCTGCTTCAACAGCCAGGGCTGAGCCAGGCTGAAGCAGGAGCCTGGAACTCCATCCCAGTATCCTACATGCATGGCAGGGGCACAAGTACTTGGGCCATCTTCTGTTGCCTTTGTAGGCACATTAGCAGGGAGCTGGTTTGGAAGTGGAGCAGCCAGGACTCAAACCAGCACTTACATGAGATGCCAGAGTCACAGGCAGCTGCTTAACCTGCTATGCCACAATGCCAGCCCCATACTTTCCAATTTTAGAAGGAAAACTGTTTTAACCAAAAAAGAATAAACATAAATCACAAGTGAAAGGTAAAAATGGCTCTACCTGTGAGCAAACGACAAGGTCACGGTTCTCTTCACCTGTGTGACCAGCCAGCTTGGGGAGCTGGGTAACAACATGTCTTCAAATCCAGCCTGCAGAGGCTGAGCCATCACCTGGTGTCAGTGTTGCTAAGGCCAACATTTACCAGAGGAGTTTTTTCCCCTCCATGCACCTGAGGAAAGTGACTTCCCAGGAAGGACTTGGAGAATCTATTAGGCAGGGGCCGGATCAAGGCTGCAGAGCTTAAGGGTCTGCCCTGAGCAACATCCATGACAAGACCATCTGCTCTATCCTGAGCAAGGCATTTGGAGTATGAGTGTGAGTGTGGTGCTCTAGCTCCAGGTTGGACCTCCATGGGCTCCTGCCCTGAGAAGCATCCATGCCAGAATAGTATAGAGAAGCCACGCTTCCCACAATCCACAAGCAGCCTTAGTGGCACAACACATACGGGGATGAGAGGAGTCCAGGAAGGGATGTGGCTACCTACCCGTTTATGTAGCAAACATTTCCCAAGTACCTGGTAGGCACGACTGTCACACATCATCACTTAGTTGTGGACAAGGCAACATGCCCAGCTGCAGAAATAAAGCTCCATTTGCCAGCAACTGGGTCTCCTGAGAGAAGACTAGTCCTCTGAGAAAGGGGCTGCTTCTTCCCCTGAAGATATCTGCTGACCAATTGTGTCTGCAGAGCTGCACCTGGCCAGAGGAAGTGCCTTTTTGGTTAGCAATGATCCTAAGGCCAGTGTATTGGGCAATAAGGATACAAGAATGAAAATGGCACAGCTCTTTCCCATAGGAAAAATCAATATAAGTGGAGGCAGAAACAAATAAATAACTATAATAAAGGCATCACAATAATTACAAAAGCAGACATTTGGCTTAGTGGTTGAATTGCCTGCTGGGATGCCCATGCCCCATACTGGAGGACCTGGCTTTGAATCCCACCTCCAGCTCCTGATTGCAACTTCTTGCTGGTGTAGACCCTGAGAGGCAGCAGTGATGGTTCAAGAGACTGGGGCCCTGAAATCCATGTGGGAGACCTGGATTGAGCTCCAAGCTCCAAATTCAGCCCTAACCCAACCAGAAATCATGGGCATTTGAGGAGTGAACTGGTGGATAGGAACTCTCTCTCTCTCTCTCTCTCTCTAATAAATAAATTAGGGGCCACACTGTGTTAAGCTGCCACTTGCAATGTCAACATCCCATGTTAGAGTGCTAATTTGAGTCCTGGCCACTCCACTTACAATCCACTTACCTGCTAATGTGCCTGGGAAAACAGCAGATGATGGCCCAAGTACTTGAGCTCCTGCCACCCATGTGGGAGACATGGATGGAGTTTTGGGCTCCTGGTTTCAGCCTAGCCCAACATTAGCCATTTGATTCATTTTGAGAATAGCCAGATGGAAGCACTTGCTCTCCCTCTTCTCTCTCTCTCTTTCTCCCTCTCTCTGTCAACCTGCCTTTCAAATAAATATTTTTAAAAATTAACTTAAAATTTTTATCATTTAAACAAATGGCAATATATAATAGAAGCCAAAGAGAGAGAACACCCAGTTAAAAGCAATATTAAAGCTGTCTGCAATGAAATATTTAGAAGATAGGATAAGAAGAAACAGATGAAGGAGAGAAAGGAGGAGAATTGCAACCACTTATTGAGTAACTCCTCAGGGCCACAACTATTCTCATCAAACATAAGAACTGAGGCTCAGAAATGTGCAGTGTGGAT
This sequence comes from Lepus europaeus, assembly GCF_033115175.1. Taxonomy (NCBI): domain Eukaryota; kingdom Metazoa; phylum Chordata; class Mammalia; order Lagomorpha; family Leporidae; genus Lepus; species Lepus europaeus. Next base: position 55,722,829 of record NC_084831.1, on the reverse strand, counting down.
TCCAGGTCAAGTCCCAGTAGTTCCAGAGCCCTTGCACTTTCTAAAACACTTTTCTCCCAATACTCATTCTGCAGACATTTACCAGGCCTGGAGCAGGCCATGCCAGGTAGGATGCTGGGCACAGGAGAAGAGATGTCTGAAGAACTAAAAGGTTCTGATTGAGAGCATAAGCTGAGAGCAGCCTCTTGCCTCAGTCCCCTTCTTGGTAGGATGCAGTTAACAACAACAGCACAGTCAGCTCTCCCAGATCCACAGGTTCCCCAGCCATGGACCCAACCAATCAAGGACTGGAAATAGTTTTTTTCAATTGCATATGTACTAAACAGATACTTTTCCTTGTCATGATTTCCTAAACACTACAAAATAACAACTTTTTGCATAGAGTTTACATTGTGTTAAGTACTATAAGTAATCTAGAAATGATTTAAAGTATATTGGAGGATGTGCATATATTATATGTGAATGCTAAATCAATTTATATAAGGGACTTGGCCATCCAGAGGTTGGGGTTTCCACGAAAAGATAACTGTATCTACTTAATACGGTTTTTGTAAGGATTAAATGATAATAAATATGTAAAGTACTTGAAATAATGCCTGACATACAGAAAGCAGTATAAATGTCACAGACTACTATAGAGGTGTTGAAGAGTGCAGTAGTAGTAGTAGTAGCAGTATAATAACCTTATAATTTATAAGTTCAAATTATTGGCACTTAAGACAGAGGACCAGTCCCCAAGATCAATACACAGTCCTACAGGTTTGGGAGCATTTGGATTAAAATATCACTAAAAACATCTGAAGCACTTTGCACTTAAAAAGTCTGTCACACAACCTAACTTTATAAAGCAGAAGGGACTTATATCATGTTAGCCCTCTTTGAAATACAAGGAAATGGAGGATTACAACTTCTCAGTTACTTCTCTAAATGAAGACAGGTAAGTGGTGGCAGATGGGTGGATTGCAACTATTTACTATACTCCAACACTTTTCAAAAAGTTTTCTTTTGAAATTATTTTAAATTTGCAGAATGACTTCAAGACTACTCTAGATGACTTGTGCAAGATTTGTCAATGTCAACCTTTCACCAAGCTATTGTATCATTCTGAGGACATGCGTTTAATTTTTTCTGAACTATTGAAAATTAAGGTATTTATGTATATCACTTCTTTGCATCTTAATATTTCAGTACCTATTAATTAATATTGGCATATATCTAACCCTATTCCAGGGCTTTCAATAGTATTCTCCATAATATTTTCTTTCTAAAACAGAAGCCTAGTGCAGATCACATATTAAATCTAGTAGTCATGTCTCTCCAACTTCTTGTAACTGATTTTCATGGCATTGGCCTGTGAGCAGTATAGGCCAGTAATTACACAGAATGTTCCTCACTTGGAATTGCCTGATATTTTCTTACAACTAGGTTAAGGTTATGCATTCCTGGACAGAAAACCATACAAGCGATGCTGTGCCCTTCTCAGTGCATCACAAACCCAGACCCAGACACCTTGATATTTTAGGATGTCTGTCTGCTTCTCACTGGTGATATTAATCTGATCACCTGGCCAAGATGCTGTCTACTTTGTCACATATAGTTATCAGTTGCCCACTGTCAACCAAGGAGCAATGTGTGGTAGGACCACACCAATATCCTGTTCCATACCAATCCTTTCTCCCCCAAATTTAGTCTATTGGTAATTCATGCCCAAAAAATTCTAGGGTGGCAGAATGCCAAACTGACAACTTTTCAAATCTACTTCTGCCTCCATATCTATCAGCTGACACCATGCTATAAGAAAGAACACTTCCTTTCACCCCAAATGTCTGTCTATTTATCTATGGACTTTCCATTATCATATCTACCTACCTACCTACTTATATACCTATCTATAACAGAATAGGATCATGGATTCCTATTTTATGCAATATATTACAATGTATTTTGGCCCTTATTTATTTTATGATGCAAACTGTCCCAGATTTGGCCAGCAGGAACCCCTTCAAGATGGTTCCTTGTATCTTTCTGACAGCACTGATCATGTTTCAGTACTTTCTGGCAAAATAAAATGTTCTAGGCTTAATTTGTACTTTCCCTGCCCAAGCCATGGAACTGTTTTTCTTTTTTTTTTCTCAAAGATTCCCTGGTTCTTTATAGTGGAAACGATATAATCTGATACTTCTATTCTTGGTCTGGCACATAGCTATTTAGTGAATGACTGAATGGTTGAAAACCCGCCTTTCCCTTGGGGCTCATGAGTTGCTGTAGAACCAGAGAATCGTCATCTGACTCTTTGTGAATGACGGACATAGAACAGTACACTTCTAAGCCACGCCTACTTCAGGGCACTCAGGTCCAACTCCTAACTCCTTCCCTTCCCACTCACGCTTACACATTTCACAAGACTGAGTGCAGAAACCCACCAAATCACCGTAGTTATTCAGAAAACACTCTTGGGGAATTAATCTTCTAAGCCTGAGATCCTTGCAGCAGGCCTATCTCCTCCGGTGACAAGTTTAGGAAAGGGAGCTAAATCCATTAACTCAAACCATGTAGGAAGGGAAGGGAAGTGAAGCCAACATTTAATACTAGGTCCTCCTAGGACATTACTTCTAATCTTTCCAACACCTTCCCATTTAGCTTTTTTCATCCGTTTTCACATATGTAACTGAGAGAGGTATAATGTTCCCTGTGTAATGTCACACAGCTGGTGAGTTGGTAGATATTTTCCTTCCATTGGTGTCTTTTGATTTTAAACCTACATGGTTTTTATGACTATCCAAGTCCTCTTTCTGTTACTATAACTAAATGCTACAGGCTAGGCAATTAATAAAGAACAAAGGTTTACTGAGTTCATAGTTCTGGAGGCCAGGAGGTTGAGGGGCCACATTGGGTGAAGGCTTTTTGCTAGTGGGGACAGAGTTCTCAGGTAGCTCAAGGCATTGCATGGCAAGAAGGGTGCATGCCAGGGACAGAGCCAAACTAGCTTTTATAAGAGACCCACTCTTTTTGTTTAAGATTTCTTTATTTATTTGAAAGGCAAAATTACGAAGAGGAGATACAGAGACAGAGAGATTTTCCACTCACTGGTTCACCCCCCCCCCCAAAATGGCCACAATAGTTGGGGCTGGGCCAGGCCAAAGCCAGGAGCCAGGAGCTTCTACTGGACCTCCCACATGGGGTAGGAGCCCAAACACTTGGCCATCTTCTACAGCTTTCCCACGTGCATTAGCAGGGAGCTGGATTGCAAGTGGAGCACTGGGATTTGAACCAGTGCCCACATGGGATGTTGGCACTATAGACAGTGGCTTAACCTGCTGTGTCACAGCACCAGCCCAGGGACCCACTCTTGAGATAACCCTTTAATCCATTCATGAAGGCAGAGTCCTCATGACCTGATCACCACTTACAGGTCCCACCTGGTCTCTTAATGCTTCACAGTATTAACATGCATTTTGGTTGGAATCATTCAAGTCAGAGCAATGATAACATTTTTTCTGATATGTTTGGATACTTTCTCTTTCATTAAAATAGAAGGCAGACTGTGTTCTCAAAAAATATTCATTTGAGTTTTCTTTCTTTATATTTCAAGAAAAAAAAAGCAAAGTTCGCACTCTTTAGTGATTATGTATCTGATTACACTGCCTTCACAAAAATATAAAAAAATACACTAGTATGCCCTAACTTTGTTGCACTTTGGGGTCACTCAGGATCCTTTAAAAACTGCTGATGTCAGTACTCCTACCCCCTGATATCTGATTTAATTGGTTCAATTTGAAGCTGACCTGGACATCGGGATTTTTTTTTTAAAGATCCCCAGATGATAGTAACATTCAGCAAAGGCAGGGAACTACTGCCAGAGATAGTAAAAAAAAAAAAAAAAAAAAGAAAAAAAGAAAAGGGAAAAGCAAGCACTTTTCAATTCTTCAAGGAATGACCACGCACTCTGGAAACCCACCTGACCCTTTTTGCTTTGGACAACCCAGGATATTCTAGGAAATGAAAGGAAAGCAGAAATTTGCTCCTTAATAAAACCCTCAATTTTAAAAATGAACAAAATAAAAACTAAAGCAAACTTTAGAACCCAGCTTAATGAAAGATGTGATTATCACTGTGGGCTGATCTGAGACTGCATTGAAAAACTGTGCAATCCCCACTTACGGAACAATGCATCTTGTAAGGCACACACTTGGGGCCAAAAGGAGTCCTGACTAAAAAGACAATGACCATAAACAGCAGTGGGTGCTGAGGAAACTCTCCAAGGGGAGGGACAGAAGGTTCTGAGAGCACAGAGCCAGCTGTATTCCCTAGGGGAGTTCAGGGAAGGCTTTCCGAGGAAGCAAAATCTCAGCTGATGCCTGGGGCAGGGATGGAGAGAAGCTGCTAGTTTTAAGTATTTGGGAAGAAGAGCATTGCAAGGACCCATTGTGAGATTTCTCAAAGTTTGCTCACCCTTGGGCCTGTCTAGATGACAACAGGAACTACATCAACACTGGAATAAGCAACTTGTAGTTTCATCCTTTGAAATCCACGTCATATGAACACACCAACAGGGACAGGCACTGTGGCCCAGTGGGGTAAGCTGCCACTTGGGACATACTTGTATCCCATTTTGCAGCACTGAGTTGAGTTCCAGCTACTTCGCTTCTGATCCACCTTCTGGCTAATGCACGTGGGAAGGAAGTGGATGGTTGACCAAATATTTGGATCCCTGCCACCCAGGTAGGAAACCAAGATGGAATTCCTGGCTCCTGGCTTCAGCCTGGCCCAGCTCAAGGTGTTGCAGCCATTGCGTGGAGTGAACCAGCAGACAGAAGACCTCTCATTCTGTCCCTCCTTCTCTCTGTATCACTCTGCCTTTCAAATAAATAAATAAATCTTTAAAAAGTAAAATAAAATAAAAACACACCAACAGAATACCAACTTCCTCCTCTAACATATTTCTAGCCTCTAGGCTCAGATAGTCCTCATGCACCGGGAACACAGGGACCTTGATTCACAACCATAACCAGGTGACCAGTCTCTTTCTCTATGCAGGTTTAGGAGTACCCACATCTCTGTGTAAGCCATGCCCCAAATGGAGCAGCTTGCACTAGGAAATGAAACACAGACACCATTCATGTGTAGGTGATACAGTCATGCGGTTTTTGGTCTCAAGTCTTCACTGACATCAGCAGAAGTTAGAGGAATGTCTGAGTGTGCAATTAGAGATCATACAATAAACATGTCCCAGAATGCGGAAGGTTCCACTTTGTGCAGTGTCGGCACCGTAGGGTATCTGTAGAGTGGAGGAAGAGCAAATGCACAAACCTGTGGAAGTTCAAATTGGTATTCAGAATGGGAAGTGGGAACAGGTCTAGGACGGCAGCAAAGGGGTGGCCCAGGACTACCGAAATGCCACCCAGAAACATTTCTTGCTCACTGACAAGAGCAAAACCTCACACTTGGCCCTGGTGACTAAGAGATGGAAATATGAATGAGACATGACCCTGCCCTTGAGAAGCAAGCAAGTAGAGTCAAGTAACAGAAGCAGAAAATAGATAAGATCTTGCCCATTTCCTGTGCCAATTATCAGGTGTTTCCTAATTAAGAGACTACATCACCTGCTCCTAGATTTGAAAACTATCAACCAAAAGCTTCAGGAAGGAAACTAGGCCACTGACGAAATGTGGTTGCCTACCTGCTGACTGCTTCACTTATTCAACAAATGGCTCTGTGTTTGACAATGGGAATACAGAGGGGGCTGAAGCAGACACAGCCCCCGCCTGCAGGGAGCTTACATCCACGACAGTACATTTGCTTGACACTTTTGCTTTCTGTATATCACAGAACTCTTTTTAAAAATATTTGTTTTATTTATTTGAAAGGCAGAGTAACGGGGTTGGGGGGAGATCTTCCATCTGCTGGTTTACTTCCCAAACAGCCACAGTGGCAGAGCTGGGCCAATCCAAAGCCAGGAGCCAGGAGCTTCTTCCTGGTCTCCCACGTGGGTGCAGGGGCCCAGGAACTTGGGCCATCTTCTACTGCATTCCCAGGACCATTAGCAGTGAGCTGGATCAGAAGTGGAGCAGCCAGACTCGAACCGGTGCCCATATGGGATGCCTGTGTTGCAGACAGTGGTTTTACCCACCAACCCACAAACTGGCCCGATAAGAGAACTCTTACACACAGAACTTCCTTTGTTCATGATAGCAACCTTGTAAGGAGCTAAAAGAGGTGCTTATCATTCCCCAAGGCACAGAGTCACATCACTTGCTCCACACCCCCTAGCTAGACATGGCATTGGTAGGCTGCAACGTTTCATGGTCACTTCTCGGCTCACTTCACAGGGGGTGTGGCTTGCATGCACAATAGCAGACAAGGAGAGAAGGAAGAAGAAACAAATCTGGGTAATGCCAAGTACAATTTCTTTCTTCCCAATTAACTTCTTTTCCAGTGTCTATAATGTAAGTGAAAAAAAAGACGCTTAGTTGTGTATTGTGCAGGATGCTAACTTTCCAGAATATTTTTTTCAAAGTAGTCACAATTCCCCCCAAACTCTGTATTTTAATGTTGAATAAAACAAGGATTTCCTTGTAGGGAGGTGTAAAAAAATAAAATAAAAAAGAATTCAGCAAGTGGCTGAATCCGGGGTATCTACATTTCCACTTTAAAGCATCCGTTTCTTTCTTAGTTGTGATAAGCTGAGGCAGGAAATTAATAGATTATGAGTGCTTTGTGATAATTCCTTTGGAACCAATTGATTTTTTTCACTTATTTCCAAACAATACTAGATCAGCTGGAAAACACTGGTCGAGTTTTCCATAGCAACTCATGACACAAAAGGCAACCGATTGGAAGGCTGGGGCATTAATCCTTTCTCCATGATAGCCTTTCAAATCAGCAGTTGACACCACTGTAGTCCAAGACAGTACTTCAATGCTCTACCCTATTTGATTCCTGGCTAATCTCCCTTTCACTCTCTCAGAAATGCCAGCGACATCCAACTGGTGCTTGTTACCAAAGCCTTCATAATTTATAGGACTTTTTTTTTTCCTTTTACATTAGAAACCACAGCTACCTCATAAATAACTCCTTTTATCACAAGTGTAGATGTTCCTGTAATGCTACCTGCAACACGTCAAACTTCTCCAAAGTTATCTAATGTGCTAGACAGAAACTGCTTTTGACCTCTGAGTTCAGCAAAGCTAACCAACAAATCTGGCTGCCTTAAAGGCTCCCTCCTGTCCCAGCTGCCACTGCAAGCTATAAATTACTGCCACTCAGGGCAGTGACAAGACAGGGTATCAGGACCTGTTCTGACACTGTACAGCTTGTGATTAAATATGACCTTGGCTTCCTGGCTCAGGCAGCAAGTAGGTGAACATTATATATAATCCTGAGATGCCTTCTTGGGAACCTGACCACAGAAAACCAAGTAGCAAAGGAACAGAACCAAGTCATATTTTAACCAAGATGAGGGTTTCCATTGGAGAAACTTGCTTTTCCCAGGTCCTGACCACTTTACCGTGTTCACCCAGTGCCACGGCGTCTTGTCAGCTGCATCTTGGCTCCGGCTCCTCACGGTAGAAATTCCCATTCCTCACTCAGTGAGGAATTCCCATTCCACGCTCAGTGTAAGTGAAACTTCGTTAGGAGACTGGGCCCAGCATTCCTGTGGGAAGTGAGCTGCTGTAGTTGGTCTTCCTGGTGCACCTGGGACATCTGTTTGAGCACACACTACACTATGTCCCAGTGAGCTCCTTAATGGGCTGCCTTAATCACTGGGTGGCATTGCGTCATGGTTTGGAAAAGCAGAACTGAGTCTGAATCCAAGCTGATCTGCTTGCTCTTTGTGCAGATTTGGGCAAATGCTTCCTAGCAGGGTCCTTTCCTTACCATATTTTTTTTTGTGTGTGTGTGTGGATTTCAAACTTTTTTTAAAAAACTTTTATTTAGTAAATATAAATTTCCAAAGTACAGTTTATGGATTACAATGGCCTCCCCCCCAATAACTTCCCTCCCACTTGCACTCCTCCCATCTCCCGCTCCCTCTCCCATTCCATTCACATCAAGATTCATTTTCAATTATCTTTATATACAGAAGATCGATTTAGTATATATTAAGTAAAGATTCACCAGTTTGCACCCACACAGAACATAAAGTGTAAAATACTGTTTCAGTACTAGTTATAGCATTACTTCACATTGGACAACACATTAAGGACAGAGATCCCACATGAGGAGTAAGTACACAGTGACTGCTGTTGTTGACTTAACAATTTGACATTCTTGTTTATGGCGTCAGTAATCTCCCTAGGCTCTAGTCATGAGTTACCAAGGAAGCCTTTTGAGTTCACCGACTCTGATCATATTTAGACAAGGTCATAGTCAAAGTGGAAGTTCTCTCCTCCCTTCAGAGAAAGGTACCTCCTTCTTTGATGGCCCCGTTCTTTCCACTGGGATCTCACTTGCAGAGATCTTTCATTTAGGTCCTTTTTTTTTTTCTGCCAGAGTGTCCTTACAATATTAGTAAGCGATTTAAAAAATAAAAACCTACTACAACCAGGTATTCATGGTCTTGATGATTAAATAAAGGACAGAAAGTGATTGGCACAAGTGCTACACAAATGGTACTTTCTTCTCCACTCCCTCCATCACCATCCTCATCATCAAGTCCCAAGACCCCATCAGAAATCCTGTCATATACTCCTCATTGTACTTTCAGACCCTAGAATTTCAAATATAATATTAACTATTCAACAGTGCTTGCTGAATTTTGAAGACAACACAGTTGCACTAGTTGTTACCAGAGCCTGGTTTTTAAAAGTTGAAGAAAGGCTTCTTAGCCCATCTGAAGCTGACAAATGATTGCCTGGGCTTGCAGAGCTAACTTATAAGCATGAAGTTCCCTCCATTCTGTTTCCTTAACTAGAGGCTTGGGGCCAGCATTATAGCACAATAGGTTAAGCTACCAACTACAACACCAACATCCCATATGGAAGCTGGTTTGAGTACTGGCTGCTCTATCTCTGACCCAGCTCCCTGCTAATGTGCCTGGGAAAGCAGTGGAGGATGGCCCGAGTGCTTGGGCCCCTGTACCCATGTGGGAGACCAGGATGAAGTTCTTGGCTTTAGTCTAGCCCGGGCCTAGCTATTACAAACATTTAGGGAATGAACCAGAGGATGGAATATCTCTCTCTTTCTCTCTCTCTCTTATCAAATAAAAATAAAATAAATATTTAAAGCAAACAAAAAACCCTAGAAGCTGAAAATTCATTCTTACTGTTTAGGAATATGGACATTATTTTTTGTCTCTGGTGTATGGAGGTTGGAGAGATGGTGGATTATTTATGAAATTCACATTTCCACAAACAAATGAGTTACTTTTAAATATGAGTACACAAAACTTCTCCTCCTCCACCTATGCTCCCTGCCACTGCCACCGCTCCCAAATCACACGGAGCTGGAGATGGATGTCAGATTGCTAAACTCTTGCCAAGTCAAAATGTAGAAGACTCATGACAAATTGTTTCTTGGCTCCCTCATCTTTCCTTTGAAAAAATAATTTACAATGTGAGATGGGATAACTCCCCTTTACATCATAAATCCCCAGAAAATCTATGGCAGGCTCTGTCTGAAAGGCCAATTTAACCTGGTAGGCCTGACTCCTAGAAGATTTTCTTAGCCCCAGACATTAGACACGGGCTGTCCATCCTTCAAGACCCTGGTTTCTCAAAAGCAAAAAGTTGTAAATAAGCTTTTGTGAAAAGGAAACCCTATCCAAAGCCAGCCCATGTGTTTTCTTACTGAGAAATTAAAATGCATGTTAAATCAGATTCTGTCCAGCAGTGCTTATCTATTTATGTAGGGGGAAGAAGTTAGTAAACAGCTTTATCTGTCAAAAATCATCCCTCAAGGTCCATTCAAGAAATAACTGAAGTTCAGGGTAGAATGTGACCTTTTGGTCATTAATCATCACATTGACAGACATTTGTTGTATATTTGCTATAGGGGCCAGATACTATGTTGAAGATTGTACTGGTCTAAAATCATTTTGACTCCACCAAACAGCCAATGCAGTTGGTGTCAATATTGTCGTAGCCACTGAATGGATGAGCAAACTAAGTCTTAAGGAATATAAGCCTCTTGTCTGAAGTCACATAGTATGTGAATGCCAGGGCTGGTCCAAGTCAGGACCCTCACAGAGAAGCTTCAGGGTTCCTTGCTCCATAGCATCCACCTGGTTCCATACCCATAGGTTCACCCATAGGATCTCAAGCTCATCCTAATCATTGAATCCTTTATGTCTGAAATCACTGATGCTTGCTTCCCCTCACCTTGCTCCTTGCCACCATCCTGAGCCCAAACTGCATCTCCAAAGTTGCAGCAAAATGGAGGTAAAGGCTGAGACAAAGCCTGGCTCCCCAAAACTGGGGCTCCAATCAGCCCTCACCCTGCTTCTCTCACTGTAGCTCTCTATATGGAAGCCATACCTATCCCACATGCAGACACTAGAGTGTAGATATTTCTCTGGGTCTTATATATTCAGGTCAGGTAGATGGCACGTCTCATCTGTGATATGTGGACCCAACACTCTCATCTAGTTTGCATTCATTGGTGGAAACATAGTCTGGAGTCAGCTCTGGATACAGATTCCAACTCTACCACTTAGGTGGGTGATCTTGGCTTTCTCATTGAACCTCTCAGAACCCTAACTTCTTAACTTAAAATATAAGAATAATGCTTTTCAGGATTGTTATCATTAAATAAAATGTGTAAAACACTTAGGAGCAGCTGGTGTCCAACAAATGTTAGTACCTTTGCCCACTGAGAGGCAGGATCCTAATGGCCTCTTATCCTTTCTGTGATGGGGCTGAAAATTTTCTGAAAGAAAGCAATGCAACCACATTCATTCATTCAACACATACTTCTTGAACATCTATTATGTGCTGGAAATTTGAATGAGGGTTTGAAACACACACCAGGCCATTAAAGTTCATTTTTGTGTATGGAAAGAGACATTGGGTAAGTAAGCTCCTGCCTAGCAACAGGAATTGAACATGGAGGATCCATTTGAAGCCAATGGATGTATCTGCCGTACAAGTATGAAAACCAGACTCTGAAAGACCTGGAAGCTTGGCCAAGTTCCCATAGCTATGAGAAGTTGTCCCGCCACTCAAGTTCTATTAGATGACAGGTGCAGGAATTTTGGTCATTCCCTATCATCTAATCCTTCCCCAGTGTTTAATTTAGGGCAATTTAAAGAGAGGATCAGTTCTTGTAACTTTCAACACAGTTGATGAAGGCTGGCATGGTCCATGGCCTCAACCTCAGGCCTTGCAACTGGGTGGAGAAGGCATCTTTCAGAACTCTTGGTAATTCCTGCAGAGATAAAGGGCTGCCAGACACATGGGCAAAGAAAGCTCAGAACTGTCACCACCCACTCCAACAGCTCTATTTCTGGGTCCACATCTGCCCATCCAGCACCTGAGCCCAGTCTTCAAGCTACAAGTACAAACCCATGGTGTGAAAACCCAGCAGACAGAATGAACACCCAGCAAGGCAAAAGGCAGGAGGGACAAACACCCTGGCATAGTGCCTGCTCCACAGCGAGAGCTGTCAAGTCAGCAGGATGAAGGTTCAAATCTTGCTGTTGTTATTGCTGGCTCGAGGACTCAGCTGCCTTCTCCAGGACTGTAAAGTGATGAAGAGGATGCTGAATGATGAAGACAGCATCACCTGGGGCCTCTACTGAGAAAGAGGCACAGTCCGCCCTAAGCGGAAGGCGCCATCGGAAGGCATTTTCCTTTGCTGACTTCAGTAGTGGTCAGAAATGCTACGGACCAGGCCAGGACAGTGGGGAATGCGTGCTGTAGGGACTCACACTGCCAGGTCTCACCTTCCACATGGTTCGCAGCAGCAAGGGAGGCCAGGTTGTCCCAGCCAACACGTCGGTGCCCACAGCAGGTGGGGACCTGCTGCCTAAGCAGGACTACCAGGACATCAGAACGCTGTTAGGCCTGTCACATAGTGGCACTGCCTAAACTTTACTTCTCTCTGAAACCCACCTGCCTAAACAGTGATGGCAAGTGGGTCTCAGAGAGAAGAGATTCCATGTGGACAAGAGGTTTATGGTGAGTTTTATGCTCCTTGGCTAACAAATGTACTTGTGAACAATGCAGCCCATATGACTCGCTTCCGTTGTAACACGGGTTATACTCAACAGAACGTGACTGTAGCTGAATGCCCAGTGATTGGGCCAGTTCATAGCAGAGTCCAAGAAGCCAGAGCTGCTCCCTCTAAGAGGAGAACCCTTTAAAAAGCCCAAAGCTCTCCCTGAAGTCTCCAGGGGAGATGCTGCCTAGTGTCATTGCTAAGGGACCAGCTTCTGAGTCCCATCACCAGACTGGAATTCCAGAGCGAGTTGTCACCTCATCTATAAAGTGGCGATACTGATTATATTTCCTCAGCCACTAAGGAGAGCACACGTGGAACAAAAGGAAGCCCTCGGTCCATGTGAGCTGTCACTCCCACAGAGGGGAACAGGAAGTGCTGTTCAAGCACACAGAGGTAGCACTCATTTTATCACTTGCCATTTTCTTTTATTCACTTTTATTTGCCATTTCAAATCAACAGAGTGCCCAAGTACCAGGGCAGAAGGAAACACATGAGAACTACCAGGTATCCCCTATACTGCTGCCCTCAAGGGGCTGCTGGTCTAACACGTGAGTCAGAAAAACAGACAGTCACAACCCTAATAGGGTTAAAGGCCAAGGCATTTGGGAAGCAACCAGAGACAGGAGAAGCAGGAGGAGGAGGAGGTGAAGAGGAGGGGGAAAGGGAGGAGAGAGGATGAGTGGTGGGGGTGGGAGAAGGAGAAGGAGGAAAAACTGCCAGGTACATGGGGAGAATTCTGAGAAGGCTTCCTAGAGGAGGTGATATTTCATATGGGTTTAAAACACTCAAATGGGACCTTGCCAGGTTAAACGCTGCAAAATTTCCCAAGGTCAGGAACCATGATGGCCTCCAATGGATAGGTGCTTAATATTTAGCACTTACTGACAGACAAAAGAAGAAAAACTACATCACACAGAAAGAGGGAGAAAGAAAGCACACATTGATGGGCAGCTGTGAAGGGCAGAAGCCCCGCCTTTGTGAGGCAGGAAGTGCCAATCCGCCCATCGGCGGTGTTTGCCGGTCTAAACGCTAGTGTAATCCTTTTTATCTGGGACGGGCCAGCTGTGGTCAATTTCCAGACCTTTCTCTCTGATTTTTACAAGCTTTGCCCTCTAACAGGGGCCAATCCGAGGGCATGCTGTGTCCTCCCATTGTTAGGATGAGGTGAAGAGCTGTAGGCAGCGTGGCTCAGATTCCGGCGTGTCCCGACAGTTCTCCCAGGGAGTCTCCTACAGACCTCGCAGGAGCAAATGAGAGGTGAATGAGGAAGGCAAGATCTAGCTGCAGGTTGGTAGCAATGCTGAGAATCAGTCTGTTGAGCATGATATGCTAGACACTCTTCCCAGCACTTGACCTGCCTGGAGCCACTGATGACACGGCTCTAGCAAGGACATGCCATCCAGGAGAACCAGGGAGCTTAGTCATGGGATCACACAGGATCCAACCACCTTCCCATGTGACTTAACAGAGACTGACAACAGGTCTTTCTGGAAGCACGCCTATGAGCCAAGTTATATGCCCACATTAGAAGAAGGTGAGCTACGACGTCCATAAGTTGGGACTTCTGCAGGATGCTGGGTATATCGACTCCACTTCCTCTAATAATCACATTAACATCTTGAATCTGCATGTCAGCCACTTCTACCATGCCTGCTGTAAAATGACTAAGTTGCTAATAAAAGCAATGCCTCTCACTATGACCGATGCCAACTCCACTTCTCTAAGTGCCAGTGGCCTCTTGGCTTTTCCCACCAACTTTTCTGGATGGCCCTAAGCAGACAAACCACCCAGACTGCAGCAAATGTTACTTGGAGATGAGCATGTGCCAGGATCAACAGGAAAGAAGGGCCCACCCTCATTGCAGTTGGAACTTTCCTAAGTAAATCCATCCTCCAAAATAAGTTAATTATTCCTACCCGGGACTCTGACAAAGCTTGCAATTGCCAAGTACTTCAAGATCAATTTCATGAGCATTTCCCCAACCCCCTCTATAAAACCATATTGGCCATTTCACAAAGGTTTTGGTGGCTTGCATGCGTGTGGGATGCAGGTACTCAAAGGCAGCCTCCAGGTTCAAACCACTCAGCTCCAGTGTGCCAAATCATTAGGCTGCCTGGCAAGAAGCGTTCGCTTACATTTTGGTTTCTCATTTGCTAGGAGATTTCAAAGGCCTAGGGATGTTGAGACACTGTGTTAGGATGGAAAGAGGCATCAGCCAACTTTTTAACTCCTAAAAACCTGGAGCTGGCCATGTGGGTGGAAGAAACAAAAGCAACAGGACAGAATGGCCCAAACCTTAAATTCCTCACAATCACATTGGGGCAACATCCCATACATAGTACATGTGGGCAACTTTATTAAAAAGACAGAAAAAGAAAAAGTTGTCCTCTGGGTAAAAAAAAAATCCCAAAAAGCCAGCCCCCTTGCTGGCCATCCTGTACAACCTTGCCCTGGCCTCCAGGGGTGAGTGTGAGAAGTCTAGGAGAAAATGCAGGCAAAGTCAGGCATTTATCAGATGTCACTTCTTGTTTTAGTAAGTTTCTTGTTGCTATAACAAAACACCTGAGGCTGAAGACTCTCTGAGGAAAAGAGGGCATAGCAAGTTCATAGTTTCAGAGGCTGGAAACCCCAGATAGGATGGCCCATCTGCCCAGCTACTGGTGATGGACAGATGTCAGGAGCACTAGCGGATGAGATTGCATGGAGCAACAGCAAGCCAGACAGGCTCTGGAGCCAGGCTTGCTCTTTTTATAACAATCCACTCTCACAGGAACTAAGCAGGGTCCCTCAAGAAGACATTAATCCTTTTCAAGTGCACAACTCCAAATGGCAGAGCTACCTTCAATGAGACACCATGCCTTCAAGCTTCTACCACCTCTCAACACGGCCACACTGAGGACCCAGCTTCCAGCACGTGAGCCTTGGGGAACACTCAAACCATATATCCAAACCATAGCGCTCCTTTAGAGTGAACCTGATCTCCCAAATTAGGGCCAACTACAAAATGCCCCCAGGATCTCCTCGTTTCCCTGATTACATCCATGTGCTCACTGCATCTGGTGATTGCTGTGCTCAATGCCAGTCCCTGCTGCCCAACCAGGAGCTCGGCGAAGGCAGAGCCCGAGTCTTTCCTGGTTAACAGCTATGAGTTCAGCACACAACAACCTCTTGTTGATTAACTGAACGACGAAATCAAAGCATTTGCAGGCAGGGGTTGAACAGATGGCCTCTTGTGACACCCCTAACGCTTGGACAATGGGCTGTGCCCTACACCCACCCTTTCCCATTGGGATCATCCATGACCACCAGATCTCAAGCCACAAGTTGAAGAAAAACATTGAAAGTCTCCCATCTTCTTTTTTAAGACATGCTTATACTCAGGTTCACTTTAGAAAACTTATAATAAGGATAGGATTGATTCAGCCAAGCCATCGTTTGCTGAGTTGCCTCATGGAGGCCAGGCACTGTGCTCAGCAGCAAGCAGGAGCAGAGCTATGGAGTGCACCTTCTGGCTGGGAGAGAAGCACTACAAATAAACACAGGAAAGATGGTTTCAGGCCGTGATGAGTACCTAAGAAAATTAAAACAAGGAAACATGTGAGAATGTAATTGGGTGACGGAATGTGGTGACTTTGTATGGAGAAATCAGCAGGCTTCTAAAAAGGACCATGCAGAAATCTTGGGGGAGAGTGTTCAAGGCCACAGGGACAAACAGCAGCGGCCAAGATCATTGGGCCCCTGGTCTCAGTGCATCCGAGGAACAGAAAGAAGGTCAGCATGGTTGGACCACAGTGAATCTGGGCCACAAGGCATCCTACAAAGGTGGGGAAGCAGGCAGGAACCACAGCAGGTAGCAACTTGTAGGGTAAGAAGTACAGAGTGATTCTAAGTGCAATAGGAAACTGCTGGAGGATTTTAAGGAAGGGAATGGATGGTCCAGTTTATATCTTAATAAAATCACTCCAGAGGCTCCAGCACACATGAGTACAAGCCAGAGAGCAGGTGGGAGGTGAAGGCAGAAATCCAGGCTTCAGATGAGCCTGGCTAGGACTAAGATGGTAGCTGGGCATGACATAGATTCCTTTGAAGTATAATTTAGAGGTAAATGCAGAATTTGGTGACTGGTTTTAAGGGGAAAGAGAGGGAAAGGAAGAATAACCAAGGATGATACAATCCAGAGGAAAGTACATTGCAGGGATCCTCGTGGTTGTGTACCTACTGTGCATGGGGCACCACTGGGCCCATAAATCCCGCATCACTCTGAAAGGGCAGCTCTCTCACAATCCCCACCTAGATTAAAACACTGACCCTCAGAGAGATCAAGTAACTAGTCCAAGCCAATAGGACTTGGTGTCTCCAGTGCCATTCAAGTTCACAGGATCTCACAGTGCCTGGGCCCCTGTTCCAGTAGAAAGTAGAGTTACATGGCCCGCAGGATGCCCTTGTGGGGACCCCTATTACCTAGCTGGCGAACTAAGTGATCTCTCCCCAGCACCATGCTGGGAAGCCCAACGGCAGGTGCCACATGCAATGTGTTTTACATCAGTTTCCCAGGCTTATTTCAGCTCTGTGATCTCACACACTCTCTGATGTGATGGGATGTGACAGGGCCAACCAAGGAGGCCTTCCCAGCAGCAGAGGATCATCGTTATTATTACTAGTTTAAGAGCTTTCCTTTGTGAGCCACTTCTAATTTCTAAGCCATATGTCATTGACAGTGGTGAACCCACTGGGTTGGGTGGTGTAAGGGAATCAGCATGAGTGATGAGCTAGGAAACCAGAACCACAGTCCAGGCTGTCCCACTTGGGAGGTGTCAGGCCTTGCATATGTCCTAACTCTCTCTGTCTCCAGTTTCCTCTTCTCTTAAATGTAGGTAATGGGGCCAGCACTGTGGCATAGCAGGTAAAGCCGCTGCCTGCAACACCAGCATTCCATATAGGTGCCACTTCATTTCCAGGCTGTTCCACACACCTGGGAAAGCAGCAGAAGATGACCCAAGTGCTTGGGGCCCCTGCCACCCATGTGGGTGACCCATAGGAAGCTCTTGGCTTCAGCCCAGCCCAGCTCTGGCTGTGAGGCCTTCTGGGAAGGGAAGGGAACCAGCAAGAAGAAGGATCTCTCTTTCCCTCCCTCTCTCTCTCTATCTCTCCCTCCCTCTCTCTCCTGTCTCTCTCCTCTCACTCTGTATCTCCCTCTCTCTGTGTAACTTTGTAACTTTCAATAAATAAATCCTTAAAAATAAATAAATAAAAACGTGGGTAACAAAACCACCACTTCCTAGGGCTATCTGAGGATGATGTGGGTGATCTGTGCACATGAAAATTACTCAATAAAACCCCATCATCATCATCACCATCAACACTTAAAAAAATAAAAACCTGCTGTCTTTCATTCCAACTCTCTCTGCTCTTAGGAGAGTGAGTTGCAGGACTCTTTTTGAAGGCCTGTGAGTTTTGAATTCAAAGAATTCTGAAAAAAATCCTCCAATGCTGCGGCAAGGAGAGAAGTGTTCAGTGCAAAATTCTTAGCTTCACCTTAAACTCATGATATTGACCTCTAGAACAACAGACAAAGTGAACTGGTAACCAGAAAGCAGAGGTTCTACCTTTATAGTCCTGTGAAAGGGAAGTAATCACAATGTCAGGGCTTCAAAGTTGGAGAGCCTTCACTTTTTTTTTTAAATTTATTTATTTAGACAGGCAGAGTGGATAGTGAGAGAGAGAGACAGAGAGAAAGGTCTTCCTTTTTGCCATTGGTTCACCCTCCAATGGCCGCTGCGGCCAGCGCATCTCGCTGATCCGAAGCCAGGAGCCAGGTGCTTCTCCTGGTCTCCCATGCGGGTGCAGGGCCCAAGCACTTGGGCCATCCTCCACTGCCTTCCCGGGCCACAGCAGAGAGCTGGCCTGGAAGAGGGGCAACCGGGATAGAATCCAGCACCCCAACCGGGACTAGAACCCGGTGTGCCGGTGCCGCAAGGCGGAGAATTAGCCTGTTAAGCCATGGTGCCGGCCTGGAGAGGCTTCACTTTTACAAAGAGGAACCAAATGAAACTCCAGCAATGGAGCTTTACGTGCCTCGTCTATGAAACTGGGGTAATACCTTCCTCCTAAGGGTGTTGTGAAGATTAAGTAAAATAACTCACATGAGGGACCAGTGTTGCAGTACAGCAGATTAAAATGCTGTGTGCAACACCGGCATCCCCCTTCAGAGTACACCGTGGCCCAAACACTTGGGCCCTGCCACACACGTGGGAGACCCGGATGGATTTCCAGGCTCCTGGCTTGGGTTTTGCCCAGTTCTGGCCATTGTAGCCATTTGGGGAATGAACCAGCAGATGGAAGATCTCTCTCTCTCTCCCTCTTTCTCTCTCTCTCCTTCTCTCTGCCTTTCAAATAAATAAATAAATAAATCTTTTAAAGAAAGCTCTCTTGAAATGTTCAATAAATGTCACTTTCTCTCTGTTGGTGCCCATCCCCAGCTCTGAGCAGACTTTCACTCTTCAAGCATTTGGTACAAGGAAGGACAATCCATGATAATCTGGGCGTTTCTATTGGCCCAGTAGAGGTTAAAGTGGCCTGTTCAGGAATACCATTGAAGCTAGCTCCCCAAAAGTTGTGCATATTTCATGGACATAACAAATGTTGAGAATTGTCAAAACAAGACAAAAACAGGAGATAAACCAGAACTCATGAGATACCCTCTGTCTCCTGCCTACTGCTGAAGACCCTGTAATCTTTCATTGTAGACTTGCATAGCTGTAACATTCCTTGGGTTTCCATGAGCTTTTGCACACCCTACCTGATCTACTAACCTCCACAGTCCTGGGGTGGGCAAGGCAGATGCTGCAAGTCTGCGACATAGATGAGGAAAGCAAGACACAGAAAGGCTCAGTGATTGAACGAAGGTCACACAGCAAGTAAATTAGCCCTGACACAGACATAGGTTTCTCGGCTTCAGGTCTACTAATTTCAGTGCCCACCTCATAAATTATGTTTCAGGACAGCTCTCATTCTTCTTTTAGGAGTTCCAGGCTGTGCCACTGGGCTTGGAGGGTGCAGTCTCTTAGATTCTTGCAGGTGCCAGTGGAAGTAACAACAATGAAAATGATCACACTAAGCTGAGATCATGGCCAAATGCATGCTGGCTGTACCTTCTGTTTTGAACATGACATTGTGTTTCCGCCTTTTATTTTTCTTGTGTTTCCTTTGCCACGTATTTAGTTTTCTAAATGCTGCTGCTTCAAGAGGTCCCTTGGATATGCACCTGAATTTCCATCCCCTGGAGCTTGCTGGAAATTCAGGCACTCAGGCTCCACCACAGTGCTTCCAAATCTGAATCTGCAGATTAACACGATTCCTGGGTGGTTCATATATACACTAATGCTTAATAAAGCACTGTTCTCACAAACTCAAAATGTACTGAATAAACAAGTAGTCAATTCAGAGTGTGGGATGCTGATAAAGTATCTGTACTGGTAGTTAGGATTCAATTACCGAGTTATTTCAATCATTAATTTCCTGTTCATTAATTTTGCCAGCACTTAATAAGGCTGCCTAAGGGCCAGCATTGTGGTGCAGTGAGTTAAGCCATTGCTTGCGCCAATGGAACCTCATATCAGAGTGCCAGTTCCAGTGCTGGCTACACTGCTTCCCATCCAGCTCCCTACTAATGTGCCTGGAAAGGCAGCAGATGATGGCCCAAGTGCTTGGGGCCCTGCCACCTATGTGGGAGACCTGGATGGAGTTGTTGGTTGCTGGCTTTGCCCTGGCCCAGCCCTGGTGCTTGCAGACATTTCAGGAGTGAACCAGTGGATGGAAGTGCTTGCTCGCTCTCTCTCTTTTTCCCCCTCTCTCTGTCAACTCTGCCTTTCAAATCAATAAATCTTAAAGGGGGAGAGGGTAACTGGGCATAGAATAGGCTCTAAACAAATATGTATAGGCCTAATTGATGATGAATTAGTCAACAAATCAATCTTTCTGTAAGGTCTATCCATCTCCCTTCACTCCTACTATGCCTCTCTTCTGGTGAATGAAATGAATTTGCACATGGACACATTAAAGGACTTAGTGCCCAGCACATAGTTAGTGCTCAACAAGTATCAAATATTAGTGTTAGTAATAGGCTGTTGGAGGTCGCTGCATTTATGAGGGACCATGCTGGCTTTGAGGAATAGGGAACACAGGCCAGTTTGGAGCTGTGTGGGAATGCCACTTGGTTAAAGGAATACAGCCTTATCTCAAGGAACAGACCCTCTGAAGTATACTTAGCAATGCACAGAAAAATTATTCCAGTGGATTCCAGGGAAATGATTAAGTGTCCAGGAGAGGTGGGCTGACAGATTATCAGTGTTGGTATGTAAACTATGTTTGGCATAGTAGCGAAAGGCAAAGTACTTCCTTCTATCCGTATCTGCCTCTTGTCTTCCTTCTGATATGAAGATAAGAGACCCTGGGGTAATGAATCATGGTGGGAGAGAATGGCATGACGGACAGGTCTACGCGATCCAGCCAGTCAGCCACTTCTGGTTCAAAGGCAGTCGTCCATGTTAATGAGCCTTCACTTGCTAACCACTTTTCCTCCCTGCTGCCTTGTTCGTTCCCACCACACCGACTCTGCTATTGCCATTAATCCACATCTATAACAAGAGGCTTTCCTGCTCTTTTCTACTCCTCCCGTAACCAGCACGAAACCATGGCAACTCCCATCACCGATGCTTCAAGCTCGGGGTCTTTCCTTCCCTACTCATTGGTAGCTAGATGTTGTGACGCTATTTTATTTTTTTCCATTTAATTTCCCAAGTTACACTGAAAATCCCACCAGGGCAGGGATTGTATGGTAGATTTCTTTGACCTCTCCCATAATGCCTGTGCCCTTGCACCTAACAGGTGCTCAGAGTTTATGGAGCAATCCAGCTATTTTCACAGAGAAAGACTAGAGATTTCAAAGGATTTCCTGTCACTGTTAATAAAATAACTGCATTTCTATAACATTTCAGAGAGAAAATCAGCTTTTGGTGTTTTATGCTACATTTGTTCTATATTTGCAACTCTTAACATTCGGTGGTTCTAGATAGCTGAACCTTCTTAACTTTCTGCTTACTCCTACCACCGTTGGGTCATAAGAAAGCAATCTTCAGGGCTGGTGCTGTGTCATAGCAAGTGGGGTTGCTACCTGCAGTGCCAGCACATCCCATATGGGTACCAGTTTGAGTCCCGGCTGCTCCACTTCTGATCCAGCTCTCTGCTACGGCCTGGGAAAGAAGTAGAAGTGGCCCAAATCCTTGGGCCCCTGCACCCATGTGGGAGACCCAGAAGAAGCTCCTGGCTTCGGATTGGCCCAGCTCCAGCCATTGCAACCATTTGGGGAGTGAACCAGAGGATAGAAGACCTCTCACTCTCTCTCTCTGTCTCTGTCTCTGTCTCTGCCTCTTTGTAACTCTGCCTTTCAAATAAATAAATAAATAAAATGAAGCTTTAAAAAAAAGAAGGCAATCTTCGAGGCAAGCTTTACGTTACATATAGCTGTGCCTTGCTTAATATTTAGTGAATATTCAGTAAGTGCCAAGGATTGGTTCTGAATTCTTTAGGTGCATCAATCATTATGACAACATGACGACGCTGGCATGGTTATGAT
Organism: Lepus europaeus; assembly: GCF_033115175.1. Lineage (NCBI taxonomy): Eukaryota > Metazoa > Chordata > Mammalia > Lagomorpha > Leporidae > Lepus > Lepus europaeus. The sequence goes on along the minus strand of NC_084831.1, from coordinate 55,701,036 downwards.
CCCCAAATGAACAAAGGAAAAGGCTCTGGGAGAAGAATTTACTTAAGGTCACAGAGCTAGGAAGTATTGGGCCAATGGAACTGATTTTGTTCTCCCATTACATTCTGCTGTCTTGGTTTAAGTTTTCTTTATCCTCCCCAAAACACTGAAAAGGTTACCTAATCAATTGATATTGGGTTGTTGTCTTATGCAAAAAAGCCAACTCAATGAACACTGCTCATAGGAAAACTCTACCTTTAGGGCAATTCAGCTCAGGCCATAAAACATACTCTCTAGGCTGATTTTTGGCATAAAATGTCAAGGACAAAATAAATTTTTTGCTGATTAAAAGAAAAAAAAAAAAAAACTCTCAGTGGCGGCTATTAAATTTTACAGCCAAAGAAAGAAGGCATTCATCGGCATTGGCTCTTTTTGGTCCTTAATCATAATGCCTAAGCTCCTATTAGTTTTAGAAAAACAAAAAGTAATTTTTTTCTCAATGTGTCAATACAATGCAGTCCTCCCCAGAACAATGTTAAATACAAATGAGGCACTTGAAGAAATGCTTGAAGAGAACCAGTTCTAGCCTTTGACCCCGTGCACTGAACCATCATTTCAAAGACATTTCAAAGCATTTTACTCTCGAGATACCCCTGCCCTTTATAGGAAGTGTCAGGTTTCTAAAAATCATCAAGATATGCATTATCAGTAGTTTATACTGACTTTTATTTCCTTAGCAAATTGATCTTTTTAAGATGATCTCTTCCTGCTGGTCACTGTCTCCTGGGGACAGCACTGTCCTGTCCTCAGACAGTGCACGGAGCCCCCGGGCCAACGATGAAACCGTTGCACACGCTCAGCCTCATGCCTCACTACTTGTGTGGGCAGCACTTGGCCTTCTCTCTATTTACACAAACTCCCTAACGGTCTCTGGCACCACTGACGTCTCAGAGGGAGGCACAGTACACAGAGTGTTTCACGAGAAAATCTTTAAACAAAAGGAATTAAAGAAAATCCCTGTTTAATAGAAAGTTTTTACCAAGCTCCTAAATTCTCGAGAGCATGTGAAATATTAACTTTCCCCAAATGGGAGCACAGAGCCTGCCTTGTTTCCAGTCGTACTGTTGGGTCACTAACGCCCTAGAGAGCAGTAGGACTGCTTCTGAGAAGATGTTCATACACAGTGGTTTAAAATAGACCACAGGGTCTGGACTTGGACAGACACACGTTCAGATTCTGGTTTCTACGCTGTCCAAGTCCTGGGCACCTAAGTATAAATTAGGGCTGAGGGCGCTAACTACTCCTTTGCTTTGTTGCGAGACTGGTAAGAGTATAAGGTGGCAACTCAAGGATCTGATGCTGTTGGCGGGGAGGGAGGGTCATACGTTGACATGCAGTCAGCTTGTCCCACAGAGGGGGACAACACTGTGACCCTCGAACCCAGCTCCTAAAACATCTTCCTGGTGCGGTCACCCAAATCCAACCCACATCTGCCCATGGTCCCGGGCAGGTGCCTGGGTGCCCAGTGAGGCAGAGCAGCCACAAGGGGGCACTAAGCCAGAGTCTCAGAGCCCTCTCCCCAGGGCTGGCTTTCTTTCCCTCTGGGCCCCAGGACTAGGCTGGAGAGGGAGCGCTAAGGGATTCCCTCCCCTCCTGAAGTCACCACTCATCAGTCCTCCAAGCTCTCAGAAAGTCCCAAGGCAGCCACTGTGCTTGCTGCCACCACACCACGCCGGCCGAGGTCCTGTCACAATGTCTCTGCGGCTTTCCTCATAACATTTGCACCCCACCAGGAGCGGCTCTGTAATAGCCCCTCCACTTTCCCTGTGGCCAACCACAGCCAGTTCAGTGGCCAGGGCACTCCTCACGTGGTCTGCGACTCCCCCTACCACATGTCTCCATTTTCCTGGGCAGTCAGTGCTGACTTCACACCATCCATTCCTTTTGGATACGGTAAAGTTCTGATTGGGTCAGAAAATGGCACTGATTTTCTGATACTTTTGATATTTGGGCCTAACAATAAAGGATTAAATAAAATGGTAAAACATTAAGTGGATATTTAATTTTGTTCACATTAATGAGAAAGTCTTAATATTATTTAATGGAAAAGGAAAAAATTAGAAAATGTGTACATAAAAAATCAAAAGTGAATTTTTTTGGTTGTAGGATTACTACATTTTTTTCTCTTTCTCTTCCTCTTGCTTATCTATATTTTCTAAATTATCTGTAATACATTCAGTAATTCATTCACTGAACAAATACTTACTGAGTACCCATCAGGCATGTGCAAAATGCCAGGATCACCATGGAAAATGAAGTGGCTGTACCCTCCCAGTGGCAGAAGGAGACATTCATCAAGAAATCACACAGATAATTCCAAACTGGCACAAAGGAAAAGGTAGGGGTATTGTAACCAATGTGACAGGTGACCCGATCTCCTAGGTGTGGGGCAGGTTCAGGTGAGCACCCCCCAGTGAGTGACAGACACGGCTGATTAGTGGAAAGACTTGAAGGATGAAGGGGATGAACAAAGGCCCTGAGGCTGACAGTGCACAGTAACAGCCCAGGAACCCAAAGCAACCTTTGGCAGCTGCAGCTGAGTTTCTGATGAGAGAAGGAAAAAAAAAAAAAAAAAAAAAAAAAAAAAAAAAAAAAAAAAAAAACCACCCAGGCAGGGGGTTTGCGGGAGAAACTCAGGGTTTCCGTCTCCACCCTTCATGTAGGGGACACTTTGAAGCATGACAATCACATGCTCTCCTCCAGCATGAGCGAGCCTTCCTCCTGGCCAACCATCTCTCCTGCCTGCTCAGTGGGCAGCCAAGGGGTTCCACAGGAAGGCCTGGTAGCAGCAGCACCGGCTGAGGGAAAGCAGGTGAGCTCCCTCCTTCCTTCAAGCTGCTCAGACACCCCTATTCTGCTGTGAGGGACTGGTTGGGAACAAGGTGTACAGCCCGTGCCCAGGCAACGACAAATCACACTGGCGCAATGCTCAAAACTGTTTTGTCGGAAAACCTGTAAGCAGCACTTGGGAGAGCAAATGGCAGGTGTATTTACATTAAACACGAAACTCATTCAAGCCTGTGTTTGTGAAGCGCTGGCCTCTTTTATTCCCAGCGTCAGCGGGGTTTTGTGGTCTGTTATCTCCTATTACCGTGTTATTAGGCTCCCCTTCCACCGCCCACCCCCCAATCCCTCCTTTCAGACTCTGGGCAAGAATGCACCACCAGGTCGCACCTTGCCCAGCCCTGCTGAGAGCTACAGGGCCCCCTGAATGCTCTTTTCATCCTCTTTCCTATCACAAGAGTAGCCAGATCATTTTGCAGGCTTTGTTCAGGCAAAGAGGAAGGTTACAACAATCTACCTGGGCTGCCTTAGAAAAACAGGGTAGTGGCCGGCGCCGCGGCTCACTAGGCTAATCCTCCGCCTTGCGGCGCCGGCACACCGGGTTCTAGTCCCAGTCGGGGCACCGATCCTGTCCCGGCTGCCCCTCTTCCAGGCCAGCTCTCTGCTGTGGCCAGGGAGTGCAGTGGAGGATGGCCCAAGTCCTTGGGCCCTGCACCCCATGGGAGACCAGGAGAAGCACCTGGCTCCTGTCATCGGATCAGCGCGGTGCGCCGGCCGCAGCGCGCTACTGCGGCGGCCATTGGAGGGTGAACCAACGGCAAAGGAAGACCTTTCTCTCTGTCTCTCTCTCACTGTCCACTCTGCCTGTCCAAAAAATAAATAAATAAAATAAAAATAAAAAAAATAAATTTGGTAATACAACATTGGCTCCCAAAAAATCTTAAAAATTAAAAAAAAAAGAAAGAAAAACAGGGTAGCAATTTTTATTTTCACTTCTAAGCTTTGGGAGCAGCATGTCCGGGAGCCCCAGGGGTTAGGGCTAAAACAACTAGACCATCCTAGAGTGTCTGGCAGGGAAAGGGTGCCAGGGACACCAGAGGGCTTCCCAGAGGGCCACTGCAGAGGCTGGGGCGGGGGGGGGGGGGGTGCTTCCCTGGCAGGCCTGACCCTACAGTGCAGGATATGTCGTCCTGTGGTTCAGGAGGCACCAAGGACTGATAATAGCACACTCCTTCACACATGCCCAGCCTATCCCCTGCCACTCACTGTGACCATCAAAAATGTTTCCAAGCCCAGGGAAGCATTGGTACCCAAGGGGAGACACACTGGAAGGGTAGCTGTCCCTGTATCAGCCTGGCTACTATCTTCTGTCATAAAGGGCCAAGGGCAGGGACCACAGGAAGGATGGTGTGAAGAGCCCTAAGTCCTCAGTAATAACAGGAGTGACTGAAGAACCCCACCACCACACCCACACTCACCTACCCACACCCACACCTACATCCATACACACCCACACCTATACACACACACACACACCTACACCCCATACACACCCACACCCACACCCACACCTCTACCCCATACATACCCACACCCATACCCATACCCACACCCACACAGACACCCATACACACACACACACACACAACACTTCCTGCACTCCCCCAGGCCTCTACTCACAGCATTTCTTCCACTCCCTTCCAGTCTCCAACTCTGCCGTAAATTCCACAAGTGCAGAGGAGGTAAGCACTGACCGCAAGTATCTCGATGTCCCCAGGGAATAACCGAGCTCTCATGTCGCGTGCACCTTTGGAGGCCCCATCCCATCATACTGCACACACTGGCTGGCAGTGACTGCCTTGCCTCCAGCCTGGATGAGAAGGTGGGACGCCAAAGGCCCATGGCTCCTTCCCAGCCGTGTGCATGCCTGCCCTCTGACCCCCTGCTCAACAATATGGTGTCGTGGGTTAGGATGGTGGAGTCAGAGCTGGGCTTAAATGCCAGATTCTCCACTGACTGTTTAACATGGCCTCCAGCAGCTGCTTCTTAACCTCTCGAAGACTTCTCTAAAAGGAAGATGGCCATTAACACCTGCCTTCAAATGGTGGTTGGGGGCGTCTCTGATAAGGGGCGTCAGGAACAAGTGGCTTTCGCACATGCTCCAGCCTACAACCCTGTGCCAGTTTCCTCCAGGGGCTCTCCCAGGCCCCATCTGCCCTCCACGCTGTGCCTGACAACTCCAACGGCACTCACCAATCGAGTCAGTCACACAGAAGCAACACATGCACAAGACCGATTCTGCTGCGGGGTGTGGGGGTGTGTGTGAGGAGGGAGCAAGGAGGAAGCCAGCCAGAGTTAAACCAATTTCTTTTTTTAATGGCTGACTTCGTTGATCACTTCTGAACTCACCAGCGGAAGACTTGGTGTTTGCAAAGTAGAGAAGAGAGCTCTGAGGGTGGTATATGAACAGAACGTTTGCTCTTGGCCCGGTCCATGGAACAATCTGGAAGAATAAACTGGGATCATCTCAAGAGAGCTCGCCTATCTTCCTACCTCAGTTCTCAGTTTTGTTTAACAGCTCGCTCCTGCTCTCTTTCTCTCCCTCTCTTTTTTCCTTTTCCCTCCCTCCCTCCTAAGAAGTCTTTTCTGACCCCAGGCAGGAGCTGAGATCCTGGGGCAGGTTGAGTCCTGAGCTCACACAGCAATACCAGCGGATGCTAACTTCTCTCTCCTGCTGCCTTTCCTCTCCCAGGAAGAGGAGCCATCCTGTAACCGGGGCAGGGGTTTTCTGCTTCCCTCCACGGCTGCCGTGAACATTCTCCAAGTTAGCCTAGCCCTGTGCGTCTGGACCTGAGCTTTCATTATAATTTGTCACAATGAAGAAACCTGCTTCCAACAAGATATTAACACTGCTTCACTTGTGTGAATATGCAAGCTCATTTTAGAGCTTCTGGGTATTCGGTCAGCGCTAAAGTGGAGAAAGAGAGCTAGTGAAGAAGGATTTTTTTAAAGATTTTTTCCCCCCTTTCAAAATACCTATTTTTTTTGACAGGCAGAGTGGACAGTGAGAGAGAGAGACAGAGAGAAAGGTCTTCCTTTGCCGTTGGTTCACCCTCCAATGGCCGCTGCTGCCGGTGCACCGCGCTGATCCGAAGCCAGGAGCCAGGTGCTTCTCCTGGTCCCCCATGGGGTGCAGGGCCCAAGGACTTGGGCCATCCTCCACTGCCCTCCTGGGCCACAGCAGAGAGCTGGCCTGGAAGAGGGGCAACCAGGACAGAATCTGGCGCCCCGCCTGGGACTAGAACCCGGTGTGCTGGCTCCGCAAGGCGGAGGATTAGCCTGTTGAGCCACGGCGCCGGCCCAAAATACCTATTCTTAAAACATGGATTCAAGAACACAGCCATCACCTAACCTACAGCTCCTGCCTCAGGTAGGGGCATCTCTGAGATGTATGTGCATTCTCAGAAACAACCAGAGCCTTCCCTTGAACTTGAGGCTGCCTAGCAAGGGAAGGCTGCGGGGGCAAGGCTGGCATTGAATGGGCCGCTGCCCTGTGCAGACATGGCTTTGAACTGCAGATAATAAAGTGCTCATCGTGTGTGAAAAGCCATTAAGAACCGCCAGCAGGAGCCACCTTGGCCATGCCATCCTCCTGGGTTTATTATTGTCTTTCCCGGCTCTTATCCAAACAGCCTGGACGGTTTGTTTATGGAAGGCTCTGGAGTGGCCCCACAGGCACAGAGGCGATGACAGAATCACAGGGTGTTGTGGCCACACGGAGTCCAGCTAAGAAAATCTCAGGGAAAGGAGCGGGAACAAGCCAGGGATTGGCTTTCAGGCCAAAATAAGCCTGCCTAGAGAAGTGACTGGTTGCTGAGTAGTTGCTCAACCAATATCAGCTGAATGAATAATGAAGCAGCCCTGAGGATCCTCACCAATCAGTGAGAGTTCCCAACAAGAGGGAAGCCAAACTCTTTCCAAAACACACAGCCTACCCCGAATTCTACCTCTTCCCTTCCTCCCAAGAAATCTGTTTTTGTTTCTGAAGTTGAGCACAGGGATTACACTGGGAACTTCTGTTGAGATTTAAGATTTATTTGCTCTCTGGAAGAAAAAAAAATGTGGAAAATAAAGAAGAAAATCTTGTAACCTAAAGGGTATTTTATGTTATATAGGCATACATGGTTTTCCTTTTATGAATTTCAGAACATGTTGGAGATACGGTTTTGTGACCTACATTTACACACTATGCCCTTTATCAAGCACAGAAATATCCAGAAGCTAAATTTTTCTTCACTTTTTACCAGAAGAAAACCCACATTGCATTCCTGGAGGTGAAGCCTTTTTTTCTGCAACTTACTGGAAATATAAGTTTTTAAAGAGAGGGAAGAAAGTCAAAATAAATGGCCCCAGCAAGTTAAGATAGGGAAGATGTGGGATTAACAGGAACAGCCCCAGTACAACTGGCCCACTTCTTATCTGAGGTGCTTCTCCTCACACCACTGGTGAATTTGCTTTGTCAGTCCCTACCAGATACAGGCTAGCTGTGCAGCCAGCAGGTCTTCCTGTGCCCTGTAGTAGCAGCAGTTCAACTCAAAAGAACAGAGAGAAGGCAATCAAAGGGGAGCTGCCTACACTGTCCCTTCCTTAAGAAGGGCCATGGCCTCATCCAAACTCAAGACACAATCCAACATAGCCAGCAGCACAGTCCCTCTGCCTCCAGCCACAGCCAATGGCACATCTTTGCTCGTTCACTCCCCAATTGGTCACAACGGCTGGAGCTGCACCGATACAAAGCCAGGAACCAGGAGCTTCTTCTGGGTCTCCTACATGGGTGTAGGGGCCCAAGGACTTGGGCCATCTTCTACAGCTCTCCCACGCCATAGCAGAGAGATGGATCAGAAGTGGAGCAGCTGTTGGCCGGCGCCGTGGCTCAATAGGCTAATCCTCCACCTTGTGGCGCCGGCACACCGGGTTCTAGTTCCGGTCAGGGTGTCGGATTCTGTCCCAGTTGTCCCTCTTCCAGGCCAGCTCTCTGCTGTGGCCAGGGAGTGCAGTGGAGCATGGCCCAAGTACTTGGGCCCTATACCCGCATGGGAGACCAGGAGAAGCACCTGGCTCCTGCCATCGGATCAGCGCGGTGCGCCGGCCACAGCGCGCCAGCCGCGGCGGCCATTGGAGGGTGAACCAATGGCAAAGGAAGACTTTTCTCTCTGTCTCTCTCTCTCACTGTCCACTCTGCCTGTCAAAAAAAAAAAAAAAAAAGAAAGAAAGAAAGAAAGAAAAAGAAGTGGAGCAGCTGGGACTCGAACCGGCGCCCATTCGGGATGTCGGCACTGCAGGCAGCAGCTTTACATGCTATGTCACAGTGCCGGCCTCCAATGATACCTTAATTTACCTTGGCCCACCCCCACCACAAACACACAAGTGCATGCGTGCACACACACACATGGCCTGTGGGAGGGACTCAGCAAATGTTTGATGAATGAGTAGAAAAAGCCAGTCTCATTCTTATGGCCCAAACCTGATTCTTGGAGCTTGGGTAGGAATTCCTTCCCCATTCCCCCAGCATATCCCTTGTTGAGGTCAAAGTGTTTCTTTTAATGCTTCATGGCTCAAACTCTGTATTCATTCAACTTTTTCTTTCTTCCTCCCCCTGGAATAGGAGCATTAGTGATTTCTTTGGTCTAAAGAAACAAAGATCCAACACTACAAGTAGTAATGCCTACTAATAGACCTGCTATCTGAACAACAACCCTTGAGAGAAAACATCTGTTATATCTATTTTACAGATTGAGGAAACTGAGGTACAGGGCCAGCAGGCCATGCTATAGGAGTGAGCAACAAAGTCAAGACTCAGACCTGAGTCTGTTTAACTCCAGAGATTATGCCATAGACTTCCTTGGTTTAAAAACAAGCAAGCAAGCAGTACTTGAGGCTGCAAGTTTTGAAATATCGTGGTGAAGGAGAGTTTTAAAGTGGCTCTGATTTTACTCTTTCCCCCAAACATCTGAAGGCACCAGAGTTGGTAACCAGCAAATACCCCCCCCCCCCGCCGCCGCCACTGCAGTCACCAGGTTGTAGAGAGAGTCAGAAACAAGCACATGGGGAATGGTCCTGTGGCACAGGGAGTTAAGCCACTGCTGGAGATGCTAGCATCCTGTACCAGAGTGCTGGTTCAAGTCCTTGTTGCTCTGCTCCCCATCCAGCTCACTGCTAACGGGCCTGGAAATGCAGTGGAGGGTGGCCCTACTGTTTGGGTTCCTGCCACTCAGGTGGGAGATCAAAATGGAGTTCCTGGTTCCTGGCTTCACCTGGCTCTGACCTGGCTACCAAGGCCATTTACGAAGTGAAGCAGTGGATAGGTCTCTATCTGTAGCTTTCTCTTTCAAATAAATAAATAAAGCTTGAAAAAAGAATCATTTACATAAAATTAATTGATGTCCCTCTGATACAAAAATCCAGAAGCTCGCAGTCCAGGGCTGCTGGGAAGGGATGTGCACCTGCAGTGATGGAGCCACTGTTCAACCCACTGCACCGGATGAATGTCCTCATCCTTCTGAAACTCTGGGTGGATAGACACTCTACAAAGAACCCTGGGGGTCACATGGACACAACAGAAAGTGGCCAGGCATCTGTTTTGGCACAGCAAGTGAAGCTACCACCTGCACCATCAGCATCTCATATACTGGAGCACAGATTGGGAGTGCCAGTCACTCTGCTTCTGATCCAGCTCCCTGCTAATGAGCCTGGGAAAGCAGCGGAAGATGGTCCAAGCACATGGGTCCTATCACCACCTGCTTGGGAGACCAGGATGGAGTTCCAGGCTCCTGGCTCCTGGCCTGGCGCAGCCCTGGCTGTTGTAGCCATTTGAGCAGTGAACAAGCAGACAGAGATCAATGTCTTTTTCTCTCTGTGTCTCCCTGTCTCTGCCAGTCTGCCTTTCAAATAATTAAAATAAATTTTTGGGGAAAAAAAGAAAAGAAAAGGAAGAGGCCAGGCTATGTAGACTTTCCTTCACAGTCCAGAGAAGTCTACCAGGCAAGAACACAAGTGGCCCTCCTGGGGCAGAGCCAGGACAAAGGTCTCCCAGGGGCCACAGATCATAGGAGGTCCAGTAACTGATGCAGAGACCAGGAAAAGCCTCCCAGAGGCCTCAAAGATGGGACCAGATTTCAAGAGGCCAAGACCAGCATTCAGTTTTCTCAGTCCTTAGGTCTACTGCTTTGCACGCCTCCTTCCCTAAGGGACCCTGGACATTGCCTCCCTTCACCATTCCATCTTCACAGGTCTCTCTCATCTCTGTTTCTACCTAAGCCAGCCAAGTAGCCCTTTCTGTGGACACAGAGCTCTGTCTGAAAACAGGAAGTTGTGCAAACAAGTACATCATCCGTTCACTAACTGTTCCTATATAAACCATGTTTCCACCATGACTGGGTCAACCAGCTGAAAAATTCACTGTCTACTTCATCATTCAAAGAGTTTGCACAGGACCTGTCAGACGTAGCATTGCTGGAAAACACGAAGGTGTGCAGGATGATATCCCAGCCTCGGGAAACAAGAGGGAGCCAGGGGAACACTGCTCAGTTCATTAAGTGCCCTGAATTATGGACTAGATTAAGTGTCTCTTCGAGAGAACTGTAATCAGCAGGCAAGAGGCGGCTCTGTCTGCTGAGACCAGTCCCCCGCTCCTTCCCTGCCCTCCCACACTCGTGCAAACCAGGAAGCATGGTGTAAAAGTTCCCTCACGTTAGAGAACACACCATATTTTTTGCAGCATGCCAAACAACTCCTAAAGATTGCTCAAACTCTTTGAATGCTTTAAAAATAAGCCCAGGAAGTGAGACCGGAGAGAATAAACAAGTGCAGATCACTTTCTAGCATTTCCAACATATTTATTCCATTTTCTCCACGGTTTCATGTAGCGGTTACTCACACGGATTGACTTAAAAAAAAAGAAAAAGAGAGAAAACTGGAATAAAGCTGACCCAGATGTGTACAGCGCCTCACCCTGAGAAAATGTGTGCAGACTTCAACCCTCCCGACACACACACACACACACACACGGCAATAGGAGGAAGAGGCTACATGGGTGAAGTTTATGTCTGAGAGTCTTTAACTGCAACAAGAAGGTCAAGTAGAGGGTAAAACAGCCGTGGCGAACTGTATCTCACCTGCACAATCCAATGGTGGCTTCCAGACCTTGAGGACAAGAGGGTAGGGAGGGGCGGGGAGGGGCTTCAAGGGGTCCTTCAAGCCACCTATCACCAAGTGCTATCTGAAGACAACATCAAACACGACTTGCTTCAAGTGCATACAAATGCTGTTATAGTCAATAAAACCCACCTCCATTCAACAACTGCATTTTCAGTATTGCTTTTCATATGCAATCACTGAACAGAGATATCATAAATGTAATGGCCTACATCTTAGCTCAGGTTCCTCAGTGAAAATAAGAAAGGAAGGGAGGGAGGGAGGAAGGGAGGAAAGAAGGGAGAGAGGGAGGGAATTAGGGAGGGAGGGAGGGAGGGAGGAAAAAAACAGAACCTGAGAAAAAAAGTATATATGCTAAAATTTTCCAAGAGGCAGGAGGGTACAATGCAGGGTAAAGGCAGGTAGAGAAGACGGGAGGTGAGGCAGGAGAGGAGATAAAACAGATCCAGCACACTGATTTGGTCCCCAAGCTGCCAGAGCATCACGGAAACTGTCTGTGCCAGGTCACCGGAAGGAAGCTGTACAGAAATCAGCTGGCTCAGAACCACCTGTCCCTCCCCTAACTCATCTTGGTTCACTCGTGGGCCTTAAGTCCCTGCACTTCTGGTTGCATCAGCCAACCCCCAAGAAGACTGCTGGAGATGCCACGCTCACCCCCAGCACAGTCTTCATCTGAGTCTAGCACAGTGGGAAAAGCCAGGGCTTCCACGACCTGGGGCAAGTCAGGCCTGGGAGCTGGCACTTCTGGGGCCAGCTACACGGGAGCTATGCAGGCTGAGCTGCAGGATTGCCCTGGGGAATAAGGTGGTAACAGGTGCCAATAATGACAGCTGTCTGTCCACCAAGCAAGTGGCCAAGAGTCTGAGGGGTGGGCAGTTGAACCACTCAGGGGAGGCACAAGATTCAGGTGCCCTACAACCACCTGTGGGCAAGTGGGCATGCCATACACTGTGACTTAAGTGAGTTCCACGGAAGACATCTTCTGAATACACATGAACATCATTCAACAACATGTACATTCATAAACAGGGACTGGGGGAAGTATCTTAAAACTTACTGCACCAAAATATGAGCACTGTTTATCTGCATGTACAACCAATTTTCAGTATCTCCTGCACAAATATATTTTGCATACATAAACAAGGAAAAATCATTTCCTTGGAAAAATATGTCTTTCTATAAAAAGATGTGGGAAATCCCGGATCCCAGCTTCCAATCCTGTTGTGACCTCTGTCTGTGTCTCGCCTTGTTTATATACAAGAGCTCTGGCATTTTAGCAGGAGCATGCTTCAGTAGGAGAAATGCATGTTTCTGTAGCAAAAGACCTGCATATGAACCCTGCATCTCACAACTCTTAGCCACCCAGCCCTCAGTTTCCTGATCTGTAAATTGGGGGCAATATTAGACCCATCCCGTAGAGTTGTTCTGAGGAGCAAGGGTAATAATACAGATCAAAGTACTCGAGAGATAACTGTGCACCACTATGTATTAGATAATATTATCACAAAGGAGTAAGAAAGTTCTGATGAGTTAGAGGCGCAGGAGAAAATAGACTTTGGATATGGGAGGACCATATACAAGACTGGGGAGTAATGAAACGGATTTCTTTCTCTTGCTTTGGTACCAGGATCAAGAGGCCTGCCTGAGACGCCAGATTCACTCTGAGTGGCCCTAGAACACATCTTAATTCCATTCAGAAGATGGACTGCATTGAAATCCACAGGTGAGAAGTGTCTCCAGTTCTAATAGCCTCCTGGCAAGAAATAGAAGCTGAATTCTGGCAATTCTGCCCACTGCCAGGCATAGAAAAGACTCTTAGAGTAAACCAAGGTTTCACAAAGGCTCAGAAAATTTCATAATGAGAAGAAACTGCAGCTCAAAATTTCATATTTTATACATGATAAAGACCAGCATCCTACACTGGTGACAAATCCGAAGTCACATATCTGGATCTTGGCAAAGCTATCTTCCGTAATAATGAAATATCAGCGATCATTTGAGTGCAATGTGCCAGGCATGAACCAGACCATGCACACACTTTTAGTTGGCTTCTTTCCATCTTAAACCAACCCTAGGAGGGGGGTATCAATGCCGGAGGAAACGTAGGGTCAAAAAGCTTCTTCTGCCCAACAGAATCGCAGTCTGGCACAAACACCCATGGTCTGACCTGGCGGCAATGCCCATCTCCAGGGGCACAGCCAAGTCCCTCTCTGACAAGCGTCTACTGCACCACGCTCCTGAGCAAGGGGGAAACCAAGTGATCTAGAATGTTCTATGTCCTTTCTAGCATAAGTGAGACCTAGAGTACTTGAGGGCAGAAATCATGCTATTTATAAAATGAACAGTTTAATACATTGATGTTTAAATAACTCTTATTTTCGACCCCTCAAATCCAGCCAACAACCAACCACTGAGTTCTCACACCTGGGGCCATCATTTTATTTGTCTCCTGGTCTTCCCTGAATTTGCTTTCCACACTTTTACCTCCTGCCTATCACTCTGGATAAAGTAACATTTCAGTATTTACTTTTATTTAAATTTGGGAAAACTTGTGGCTTTTCTTTGGGAAAAAAAAAGGAAGAAAACAGAGGAAGAAGAAGAAGAAGGGAAAGGAGGGGAGGGGAGGGAGGGAGGGAGGGAGTGAAGGAGGGAGGGAGGAAGGGAGGAAACCATGTGTAACCAAAAGAGGATTTTCTGTATTTTGCCTATGCCTTGGTGGTGAGCAAAATGGAGAATGTTAATCCAGAACCTGAAAATAAAATGAAAGTGCATATGTTCTGTAAAAAGCATCGTTTGACAAGCTCGAATTACCACAGGCCAGGGAAGCAATTTTACTAACTGTGCCTCTTTGGCACATCTAAATCCCTCCCACCCCCTGGGACTTCACTGGAGAGAGTGGGGATGCAAGGGGTTAAACCCCACCCAGGTGCATCTGGGTAATTACCCTCTGGACACTTGCTGAAGAGCTGACTGCAATGCTTAACCTCCAGCAGACACAGGAGGGGTTAAGGGAACTGACACAGCTGGATTTGCGTTTAAGCAAAATCCAGGGAACAGGCTTGTACAGCCACAAGCTGTGTGAGAGTCTTGGAAAGGTCATTCAAAGGCGTACATAAAGTGTCTTTTATAAACACACGCGTGCACACACACACAGGTCTCCATAGCACATGTGTGTTTCTTCCGTAGACCAGATGTTTCCAAAATGATCCTTGCTTTCTACAGAAGAGGTCACAAGGAGGAGTGGTCACTCCTGTAATAGAGACGAAGGCATGGGTCTGGGGTATCAGAGCCCCGTCTTGGAGGCTGAGGGATGCAGAAACAGGCAGTTCACTCAGAAAGCTTCCTCGAGGGGGATGGATGTTCATCACCAGTTTTTTTGGTGGGTGCCCTAGAAGAAGATCACTAAGCAACCCCACTGGCCAAGGATCTGTGCTTCTCCATATTATGAGTGTTGGATTTCATCTGTGCTTGTAAAATGACTATAGGAAATGGCAATAAAAATCCTCATGGGAAGGCATGATCCCATTTGGCAGAGGAATTGGTAAGAACTGTGATAGTCCCTGATCTACATAATCCCCATAATCCCGAGTATATTATTGTATTCCAATTATTAGCAAGTTAAATAGCAACTTGCTATCCCTGTTATTTGAAGAATTAAACGGTAAATTATAGTGACATTTTCTCATTTTTCTTATGAGGTTATTTGAGTATAATTTCTGAATCGCGTTCCGTTTTTCCTAATTTTGAATTATACACTTTGTCATCTTCTTTCCAAGGCCAAGCCGGAACCCCAGAATCCAGGAGAAACACATCATACTCAGGTTTTCTGTATAACAGCTTGTCATGTCACATTCCTCCCCAAAGACTCAACTTCGGTGAGATAGTCAGGGCCCTCACGTCCACACGGGGCCACCCTGGGCTAGGCCCATTCCTTTCCACTCACCCTGTCACTGGCACTGCCCTCCTCTCTAGGAATGTCAGGAAAAGCCCTCCATTCCAGCCATAACTCCCATTCCTGAATCCCTGCTGCAGTGCATCTTCCTTCCAGAGCCTTCCTTAAGCAGAGGTGGTCTCCCCCTTGTATTGGTTTTACCTTTTACAGAACATTTGTCATTTTCCCTAGCTTCAGCATTATTTCTTTTCTTAAAAAAAAAAAAAAAAAAACCTTTTATTTATTTATCTACTTATTTTGGGGTTTTTTTCTTCTTTTATTTTTACCTAGAAACCTTTTATTTAATGTATACAAACTTCATGCATTTCATATATACAAATTTAGGAACATAGTGATTCTTCACACCCTACCCTCCCTCCCTTATTTTCATTTGAAAGCCACAGAGAGAGACAGACTGATAGAGATCTTCCAACTGCTGGTTAACTTCCTAAACACCCCACCCGCAACAGCCAGGCTGAGCCAGGCCAAAGCCAAAACTCCATTCAGGACTCCTATGTGGGTGGCAGAGATCCAAGCACTTGAGCCATTACCTTTTGCTCCCCAGGGTGTACATTAGCAAGAAGCTGGAATGGGAAGCAAAGCCAGGACTAGAACTGGGCATTCAGATGTGAGGTTCAGGTGTCCCAAGTGGTATCTTGACCACTGAGCCAAACTGCTGCCCCATTTCACTTCTTATAACTACCTACTCAGACCCTTGTGTGTAAGAGAATCCATCTATAGTACCCGACATATCGTGTAAGAAAAAAGGAGAAGTGAAGAAACTTGTATATCTAAAGCGACACAGAAAAACACAGGAAGGTTAAACCAGGGCTAATAAGATGGGTTGCCTTTGGGGATAGAGGAGGAATGAGGTGGAAGTGGGAGAGTGGAAATAGAGTAAAAGGATATTTAGGGTGGAGATGTCTTTAAGTGTTTCTTTCTGTATAGTTCTGACTTTTAAAATCACATTCTTTTGCACATACACAGGGCAACACATAAGTAAATAAACCATTAAAAATGGGTCAGTAAACAAGCATTCTGCCTAGTGTTTAAGATGCTCACATCCCACATCAGAGTAGCTGGAAACAATTCCCAGCTCCTGATTCAGCTTCCTGCTAATGCAGACCCTGGGAGCAGCAGTGATGGTTCAAATAACTAGGTTCTTGCCATACACATGGGAGACCTGTGGTGAGTGCCCAGCTCCGAGCTTTAGCCCAAGCCTGGCCCAGGCCTTTGTGGCTATGAGAGGGGGTGAAGCAGCAGATGGGGCACTCTCTCTCTCTCTCTCCCAAATACTTAATAAGTAAGATGGGTTAAAATAAGCCTAAAATGGACTACAAACTAAACAAATGAACCCAACTATATTTCAAGTGAATATCACCAAGAGATAGGGAAAGAGGGAAAAATAACGCTGGCACTGGTATCCGGATTCCAAATACAGAAAATACACTGCTATCTGGGTATGGTTCTGTGAAGACTTAGTGGAGAAAAGGAAAGGAGGGTGCATTCAAGAAAAGTTAGGTGACCTCTGACTTAGTTCATTTAGATCACAGCTTGTAAGCAGGACTCTGAGATTCCTTCCCAACATGCAGCTTCCCCTCTTCCTCTTTCTTAAGAGAAGTCCAATTCTACTGGTAACAGCGATGTACTAAATGAAGACATTTTCCCAGCCTCCCTTGCACCTGAGGGTGGTCATGTGACATGGTTTGGCCAATGAGGTGAACTTGAATGTAACTATTTAGGGTCTCTGAGCAAGCTTTATAAAAGGGCCTGGTTCAGCTCGGGGGCTCACACTGTTGCTTGTCCCCTTCTTCTTAGACAAGAGGCAGAAGGGGACCAGCCACCTTCTGAACACAAGATGACAAGCAAACACTATGAAGACTGAGGGGAAAGACTAATGGTGCCTGGGTCCCAGAAGACATCATAAGATGAAAAATCTCTGTTTTTTCTATTACCTGTCTCATCTTTGCGGTACACAAGGCAATGAAATAATGTGCTTCTCCAAAACTTGGTAAGGTAATATTTTTCAGTCCTCTATAATTCTCTGCTGGATACACGTTGTGACACAGCTGAGGCTACTGACAGAACTAGATTTGGCGTCTTCACCTCTTAACTCCCAGTTCACAGAACTTTCAACCACACATGCTGCCTACCAGACCCCAGTAATCCCTATGCTCCTGCTACGGATCCAGCACTGCACAGATCCAGTCTTCCAGTTCATCCAAAGAAAGGGTGGAAGAAAAATGGTCTGACTGCTCTGAGATGGGGAATTTTCACTAAATGTTTATCTCACTAATTCACATGAAATTGTGAATTTCATTTAAAACTAAGCATATGGGGCTGGCGCCATGGCTCAACAGGCTAATCCTCCACCTAGTGGCGCCAGCACACCGGGTTCTAGTCCCGGTCGGGGCACCAGATTCTGTCCCGGTTGCCCCTCTTCCAGGCCAGCTCTCTGCTATGGCCCGGGAGTGCAGTGGAGGATGGCCCAAGTGCTTGGGCCCCTGCACCAGCATGGGAGACCAGGAGAAGCACGTGGCTCCTGCCATCGGATCAGCGCGGTGCGCCGGCCACAGCGCGCCAGCCACGGCAGCCATTGGAGGGTGAACCAACGGCAAAGGAAGACCTTTCTCTCTGTCTCTCTCTCTCACTGTCCACTCTGCCTGTCAAAAAAAAAAAAAAAAAAAAAACTAAGCATATGACAATTCTCCCCTCTTTATCTCTGGAATAGTAATAAACAGAATTTTTTAAGGTTGAAAAGAAGCTCTTTCCCCACACTTATGGAGTCACACTGAATATATTTACAAAGGCTTTAAGGCCTAACCCTTGACTATATCATGGTTATGATGTTTCAACAACATCTCACCATAAAAACATGTTCTCCTATTCCCACCTTCATACTCAACCTTCCTCTACTGATCATCACATTCTTTGTTTATCTTCCTTACTAGATTACTAGGGCTTTTCCCCAGTATTTATTTATTTATTTCAAAGGCAGAGACACAGAAGGAAACAGATAAAAATTCCATCCGCTGGTTCACTCCTCAAATGCCCACAATGGCTGCAGCTGGGCCAAGCTAAAGCTGAGAGCCAGGAACTCAATCCAGGTCTCCTATGTGTATAGCAGGGACTTGAGTAGCTGAGCCATCGCTGCTGCCTCCCAGGGTCTGCACTGGCAGGACACTGGAGCCAGGACCCAAACCAAGGGCCAAACCAGGTACCTTGATGTGGGCTACAGGCATCTTAACCAGTGTCTTCACTGCTAGGCCAAACGCCCGCCCTGATTACCAGTTTTTGGAGGTCAGGTCTAGTTTGTCAATGAAGAGCACACTCTCCACCTCAAGGGAGTTGTATTCATTAATCAGTAATGGGAAGAAGTGCATATAATGCTTACAGAAGGGATTATGCTGGACCCTACAGAAACAAAATACATAGTTAAAAAGCTTAATTTTGTGCCCTTCAGAAAAAAATTTGTAACAAAAATAAATTTCACTCTAAGTCAGGAAAAGTGTATATTCACAGGGTTTTTTTGGATGTAAGATATTCATTTTGAGTCGCTGATTCAGGACAAAACTTCTCACAGGAATATTTAAAAGTTTGGTTTTTTAAAAAATTATTTGACAGATAGAGTTAGACAGTGAGAGAGAGAGACAGAGAGAAAGGTCTTCCTTCCATTGGTTTACCCCCTAAATGGCCGCTACAGCCGGCGCTGCACCGATCCGAAGTTAGGAGCCAGGTGCTTCCTCCTGGTCTCCCATGCGGGTACAGGGACCCAAGCACTTGGGCCATCCTCCACTGCCTTCCTGGGCCACAGCAGAGAGCTGGATTGGAAGAGGAGCAACCGGGACTAGAACCCGGTGCCCATATAGGATGCCGGCGCCGCAGGGGGAGGATTAACCAAGTGAGCCACGGCACCAGCCCCAAAAAGATATCATTTTTATAAGCTTATTTTTAAAAATTGTTACTTATCTATTTGAAGGCAAAGTGAAAGAGAGAGAGAGAGAGAAATAGATATCGTCCATCCACTGGGTCACCTCCCATAAAAAAGCCTATAACAATTGCCGCTGGGTCAGGCTAAAATCAGGAGTCAGAAATTCCCACGTGGGTAGCAGGAACACAAGTACTTTTAGTCATCATCTGCTGCCTCCCTACATGCACATTTACAGGAAGCTGGATAGCAAGTGGAGGTAGGACTTGATCCCATGCATTCCAATATGGGATGTGGGCATCCCAAAGAGGGGCTTAACCCACTGAGCCCCAATGCCTGCCCCCTAAAGATACTACTGAAATCTGAAAAGCAAGATTAATTTTCACTTAGCCCACTTGGCTAGAAATTCCAGAACACATCAAGGAGCACGCTGGGCCCTTCAGTATACTGGTGTTACATCCGCTATTACAGCTACTGACTTAGTAAAAGAATATAAATTGGGTTCAAAGGGAGCCAGCCAACAACACTCCGTGTTAGCATCTTTCTACACCTGCAGGCCAATAACTGCTGCTTCATAATCCTGGCTGGCATAGAGCTCTGCAGGCCTAGAACCTTCCATGAATAATTCACAGTTCAAGTATGAGTGACTAAATTCCCCATAGCAGAAGGACCCGTTCTCATTCACCAAGTTAGTCTCCTAAACACTGACACTCATTCAGCATGCAGGGTTGCCAGCTTACTGCAGACCAGGCTACATCCCAAGGGACAGAGAAGTCACACAGACAACATGGGTGACTGTTCTGGCTCTGCCACTTTCTTACCATGTGACCCCATGGGTTAGGTGACCCCTCCAGGCTTCACCGTCCTCATCTGTAAAATGGGGATAATGGTAACAATTATGATTGCAAGGATAAATGAGTGACTGCTTATAATGTGCATAGAAGTGTGCCTGATACTTAGAATGAATCATGTTGAGTGATTGCTATCTCCATTACTTGTTGAAGACAGGAAGAAAGAAACAATAACATAAAGAAGTGTTCATGATATATCTAATCCTTTTTTAAATTACATTTTCAAACAGGTATGTACAAAAAGATGTCAAATTTACATACAATGGACACAAATAAAAAATGAGTGGACAATAAAATATTAACTGATTTTGTCTTACATGTGGGATTACAAATCAGTCTTTTTTCTACAGTTTTGTATACGTCTGAGCATAAGAAAAACAATAAAATCCTAAGCATTAAACATAAGCTTCAGTTTCCTAATCCATGGTGTGGGTGCAACATCGCCTTGGTCTCTAAGATGGCCCTTGCACCTCACGCTCCGATACAAACTCGATACCAGCTGCCTAGCCAAAGAAAATGAAGTCACACACACGAATTAACTTCTTCCTTGCCTGATGGGAAGAACGACCTCTTAGAAAGATCCTTTCTCAAACAGAATCAGTGGTAAGCATGGCAATGAGTATCAAGAGTACACAGACTTGCTTTAGAAAGTGAATTCCAGTAACGCCAGTCTCACTAACTCCTAAATCCCTCGATACCCTACTTCTCCCAGCCTGGGATTATGTGGTGACAGACGGTGGCCGAGTTCGAGAGGGAAGAAACAGCACACTGTCTGCAAAGAAAGGGGTGGGGGTAGGGGGACCTGCAGGACAGTGTCTGCTCTGCTACTCCAGGGCTTTCCCCTTCCCTAACACTGAGACATCCCCCCCACCTTCACCTGGCCCGATACTTGTTGTCAAGGGTAACAATGAATGTGCGGTTTTAGCAATTTTACAGCCCTCCCCAACTGCTTTATCCAATCCCATGTAGAAATTAGAAGAATTTTGTAAACCTCAGGCCAGCACAAGAAGTTATCCATATACAGAGCAAAGAATATTTAATTTACAACTCTGAATGCCAGTGTAACCAACACCCACGAGTGCTCTTTTGAGTCCACAGCTACATCTTTGCGAGCATGGTCTTAAGGCTCTAAAGAATTCAGACTGATGCGGGGCACCACGAACAAAGCACTGACCCTGTCTGAGCCTCAGCTACCTTGTATATAAAAATGGGCATGTTGACATCACCGTCAGAGAACTGCTGCAAAACCTGGTGGAACCGAATGCAGTCTGTAAAAATGCAAATTTAGGAGGAACAAAGGGGTGACATGTGAAAGGCATCAAAGGAAACAAGGTAGAAGGTGGGACAAGGCTGCAACTAACCACGGGCTGGGGGTGTGGGTGTGGCCTCCGGTAGGCATCCGAGCACGGTGTCTCCATGCCCCAGTGCAGCCACCATCAATCACATCATGGAAACACTGCTGAATGTGGATCCTGTGGACCAGCTCTATGAATCAGGAACTAAAGAGGCTGATTAGGGAGGCAAAAATAAGCACAATATTCTGGGGCCCTCTGAAGCCCTGGAGTCCACGCCCCAAGTCTGAACAACTGCGTCTAGTGGTGTGAAACCACCTGGCTTGGGCCAGCGCGTGCCTGCAGGAGCCAGCGGCTGCGCCTGAGGCTCTGCCCCTGCCACTGCTTCTCGCTGGGTGGCAGGGGCACTCGCTGTGCGTTTCCATAGAGAAGCACACACTTTGCGGGAGATTTATGCACTTCAACTGGGAGACATCTGTGGGCAGATCATAAAGTTGCAGAAATTAGGCCGAAGGGCTGGGACAGAGGGAAGCCAAAGCAAGAGCTCTCTGGGAAGCCTTCCCGGCCTCCTAGCTGGATGGCCCCTCCCTCTTTAGAGAAGCAAGGGCCACACAAGGTCCTCCTGTGCTGCCCCCACCCCTCCTCTTCCTCCCTCTCCCTTTTCCTGTCTTCCTCCTTTCCCCGCCCCCACTCTATCCCCCACCCCCGTC
Organism: Lepus europaeus; assembly: GCF_033115175.1. Classification (NCBI taxonomy): domain Eukaryota; kingdom Metazoa; phylum Chordata; class Mammalia; order Lagomorpha; family Leporidae; genus Lepus; species Lepus europaeus. The sequence goes on along the minus strand of NC_084831.1, from coordinate 55,679,287 downwards.
TCTCTCCTTCACCTCATTTCCTCTCAGTTCTCTTCTTCCCCTTTCTCCTTTTCTTTCTTTTCTTTTCCTTTCTCTCTCACTATCGCCTTTTTCAATGAGTGTTCACAGAACACTCACCATGTTGGCGTCTCGTGCCAGACTCAGTGCACCTTTACCAACTGATTTCTTCCTCCTTTCTTCCTTTCCTTTTTAAAAATCCCTTCTGCTGCATCTACTGTGGTGTCAGGCACCTAACTGAAAAATGTTTTTTTCAACTCAGAGAACGTTTTTTGCACTGTTGTATCATGCTGGGAACCAGGAATACAAAATCGAGTGAGATGGAGCCTCTGCTTCCAAAGAGTTCACAGAGGGTAGGAAGTACACCTGTGAACAGCAAATAAGTGGCATGCAGACTGGAAGGTAGGATGCCCAGCTGCCCACGCCCAAGCACCCATTTCTAGATGCAGAGTTGTTACTTAGAGGTGACCAGCAAGGGTCTGTGTTTTCACCCCACCCCCAACTGGTTGTCTAAATGCAGTCGGTTCACACCCTGATCTTTGGCCAGCAATACCCTCTTGTGTAACCCTCCCTAGTCTCCCTCTCCCCAGTGTCCTGGCTGAAGACTGTCTACGGTAAGACAACCAGCAAATTCACACGCTGTGATGGCAGACCCCCTGTTAGTCTGGGTCTCGGAATGGCTGTGTGCAGCAGAATCTCTAACCCACTGCAGATCGGTCTTCATAGGAGTAACAAATGCACATTTCCTGAATGAATCCACTGGACTTAAGGATTTTCAATTATGAAAGCTAGTTTACCTTAACTAACATAATGTGGCAGTTCATTTGACAACTGACAGGAACCTCTCTTTGCCAGATCTTGTTCTTGTCTATATCTATGAGCAAGAGAGACAAAGACCTCTGACCTCCTGAAGCTGAAGTCTCTTGGGTACATGGCACCATGGTAGGTACAAAAAAAAAAAAAAAATACTGGAAGTAGAACTTAAAGACTCATGGAGCTTGCAGTTTAGACAAAAGATAGAGGAACTGCTACAGAAATATAAATGAACAGAGTAAGGGCATTTTCAGAACACAGCCTCAACTTCTCAAAGCTGGAAAAGCTTCCCTCCCTCATTCAGAATAAACCCTGCCACTAGTCTGAGGATCCACAGAACCTGGCACGGTGTCAAGCATCTCATAGGTGCTCAATAAATGTTGAATAAAACACAGCATTATGCTTTAAAATGTATATAGGTTATGCCTATCCTTTTACTTTATCAAAAATTACATTTTTAAAATAGTACAGAATTAGATAAAAACATTAAAACTATCAACTCGTTGGGGAGAGTGGGCTACCCAGGGGAGGAGTGATGAGCACCATAGATGACTGTGGAAGGGCCAATGGGTAGTGCCAACAGTGGCTGTTGAGAAAAGAGAAATTCTGAGCTACAAAAGCCAGGAAAATTTTACAGAAAATACCGTTAATAATAACAGTTCGATTTTTTATGGCCTTGTAGTTTTTACAAAGCATTCCCACACCTATTACCTCACTTGGCACATTTAATAGCTCTCTGGGGGTAGTTATTATTAACCTTAAATAGATTAAGGGATTTCCCCAAGCTCAACAGCTAATAATTAATAGAAAGTCAGAACTCGAACTTTGGTCCTCTTATTCTGCATTGGGAATAAAACCCTAAGGGGCAGTAGAAAGTGTAAGGCCTCTGACAGAGCTTTGCAGGAAACAGCCTTCCTGGAGCACAGGGTGCACTGTGTTCACTCATCACTCACCATTGCCAGCAACTGCCTCCCTCTGCTGTTTTCAGGCATCTCTTACTGAAATAACCAAGGAGAGGTCAGTGTCTCCCCAGCACCCTGAAGGCAGTTCAGGAGCTTCACCAATGTCACCATCTAAGCCTGATCACATCATTAGGAAACAGAATCCAGTTCCTTGGTTGGATGAGGAACACTTGAATTCCTTAGGTCCCCTGAAAATGATGGGGGAAGTGGAGACAGCAGTCTTGAGTGCCTTCCCAATGTAACGGGAATCTTTCAGGGTAAGGGGAGTACCATTTATTTTGGAAAAAGCTTCAGAGAGCATGAATTCAAGCTATTAAACATAAATTGGAGAAAACTCGAGGGTTCATTGGTCTTTTTTCCAGAAACGCCAGCACAGTCCAAACAAAGCCCTCCTGACCCAGGTGCCAAAGACATCACCTAAAAATTCCACCTGCTATCCAAAGAGCTATCAAAGAATTTCAGAAAGAGCATACATGTTATTTATCTGAATGTTTCTTTTCAACAATATTGCAGAAGTTGCTGAGTGAATAGGATATAATATGAAATATATAATGAGAGTGGCTGCTTTGAGTAAAGAGGAAGCACACTGTGAATGAAGGATTCGAGGTAAGTAGCCACCTACCTAGGACACGGTGAATAGAAGCACTCACCACAGAGGAGGTTGAATATCGTGGTCTCTAAATCCATTTAGAGGCCTGCACACACCTTCCTGAACAGAAAGCATACAGGGTTTGCAGGGGTCACAGTTCAATCTCTGAGATGCCATCTCCAAGACTTCTCTGGATATTAGTTCCTGAGCAAAAAACACCAAGTCTCAAACAATAGAATAAAAATGGTGAGACAAAATAGAAAATCATCATGAATCTAGAAGTAAGAGAAAAAGAGAAAAAAGTCCTAAAATTTTCTAACAGTTTCCAAAGGAGGAACAAGTCTACTTAACAGCTGCCAAATGCTCAGAGCCAGTTATGTCAACTCGCCAAGCCTTGTTTCCCTAGCAGTAAGGGATGGAGTGAAAGCCTTGAAATTCACCCTTAGCTCAAATGGTCTGTGATTCAGGAGCTTCCAGAAAGACTACTGATGCACTGTATACCAAATTGAGATGTGTGGATATCAAGCCTCAAGCTTCATTTTTCCTATTAGAGAAACTCAACCTGCTAAAACCTCACCCTGACTCCATCAGCTTGAAACTCCAACTTGGTAAAGAGAGTTATCCCTTTCTAAGTTCTTCAACCATCTTCTTACTGAGATCATTTTGTTGGGTAAATGTTAGCCTTTCCCCAAAGATTCAACTCCAGAAATCTAGCCAATCTAAAGACAAAATTATACCCACTGCTTAACAGACATAGGGAAGAGAAATGTGGATAATTTGTTTGTATTTCCTCTATCTGCAAAACAATCCCATATTCAGAAAAGAACAAAACATGTAACAAGAATGCAACACTCTACTAAGTCTGTCCTAGGAGGCACCTGCCATGCTATTCAATGCCATCTCTGTCTCAAAAGATTATGAGATTTTATTAAAAAGCTTGATAAATATTCCCTAGGCAAATCACATACTTAAACAAAATCCAATCATGCCACAAGACCCTTGTCAATGTTATATGTCTCCCAAATATGTCTTAACAAAGTGCGTTCTAAATTGGCATAAATAATGTGAACTAAAAGCTCCCATATTTCACATTCAAGAGTTTTTCTACACTGAAGGAAAATAAGTACTACAGCATTTCCAACACCCTCGTCAAAGACTGGAGGGCCTTAGTGTACTTGGCAGAATGAAGAAAGTGCATGAAGATACATGGCTCTTGCCAGAGAAAAAGTGTGCTGACCTTCCCGCCAAGCAGAGTCCAACCAAATGGCCAACTCAAATGAAACCAGCTTTTATTCTACAATGTATAGAATATTCGTAACTACCATTGTGTTCCTTCCACTTAGCCAACTAAGAATCCAGTACCACAAGGCAGAGGTTTCTGTGAATGAACAATAAAGAATCACATCCTTTTTGCTGTTCCTTCCTTATGTTCCTCTTCTGCACATAGCCCAAAACTTCCCCCTGTGCTATGGGAGCTGCACCTTGAACATGAATAAACCTCAGGCTCACAAAAATCAGTCACACAAAAGTTACATGTATGTGCTATGCGGAGAAGATGGGAGGCTCTATGTGTATGTGTATGTAGAAAGGAGGGAACAAATGACAGGTGTTGCCACAAAGGTGAACACAATGGCATTGCCATCAAATTGCTTTCTCTTATAAACTTTCAGAATACATCTTTTGGGAGCCAGAGCTATAGCATAGTGGATTAAGCTGCCGCTTCTGATGCTAGCATCCCACATATTAGAGTGCCAGTTTGAATCCTGATTGGTTGGCTTCTGATTTGGCCTTCAGGTAATGTACCTGAGGACGAGGCGGAAGATGGCCCAAGTATCTGGGCCCCTGCCACCCATATGGAGTACCTGGCTCCTGGCTTCCGCCTGGCCCAGCCCTAATTATTGTGGCCATTTGGGAAGTGAACCAGGGGATGAAAGATCTCTCTCTCTCTCTCTCTCTCTCTCTCTCTCTCTCTCTCTCCCCGCCATCACTTTGCCTTTCAAATAAATAACTAATTTTTTACAAGACAAGAATACAGGGGCCAGCACTGTGGCATAACAGATAAAGCTGCCACCTGCAGTGTTGGCATCCCTTATAGGCGCCAGTTCAAGTCCTAGCTGCTCTACTTCCAATACAACTCTGCTATAGCCTGGGAAAGCAGTGGAGGAGGGCCCAAGTCCTTGGGCCCCTGAGCCCACATAGGAGACATGGAGGAAGCTCCTGGTTCCTGGCTTCAGATCTGCCCAGCTCCAGCCATTGCAGCCATCTGGGGAGTGAACCAGCAGATGGGACCTTTCTGTCTCTCCCTCTCTCTGTCTGTAACTCTACCTCTGAAAGAAAGAAAGAAAGAAAGAAAGAAAGAAAGAAAGAAAGAAAGAAAGAAAGAAAGAAAGAAAGGAAGGAAGAAAGAATCTTTTTAAAAAATACATCTCTTGACTCACTTTAGATATTACCACCCAGAGATGACCAATATTTTTGATGTCATTAATTCATGGAAAGACTGCCACTTCCTTTATTTCCTAGAAACAGTGAAGCCTGTAAATCCATGGGGAAGGGCCAAGCAAAAAGGAAATAAATATTTACATTGAATCCCTAGTCCATCAGTAAAATACAGAACAAAGAAGTTCACAAAAACCAAAAACCTTTTTTATCTAAGGTGGTGGAAGTTACACCTGAAATAGAATTTATATATCAGGCTTCTTGCATTCACTTGGCAGAAAAGCAATCATTGAAACAAATTAATAATTGTCTCCAGGCCAAACTTGACAGCTGTCCGTCAGTCTCCAGGAGGGCACCTCCAGGAGTTGCGTTGTATGCTGACTGCTCTGTTTCCCCACGTGTCTGAGCCAAGCTTGAGATGCAGACGCCTGAGCTGGGAACCCTGGCAGCAAGCCCCTGACATCACTCTGGTAGCAGGAAGCACTGCAGAAGGCTGAGGTTTCACGCCTCACTGCCTGCTCCATACAAAATCTTCCCAACAACACTGTGTCCGGAAGATGTTTCCTGCCCAAGTGCACAGTCAATCGCCCCTCAAAGAAACATTCTTCCTGCCATAGACTGTGCCCACCACCGCCGACGCCATAGAAATGAATCCATCTGCAAATCTCCCCCTTCTCCTTTTTGCATTCACCTGCCAAGCTGGTCCTTCGTCAAGCAGCCTGAGGAACTCAAGCACGCCCAGTTTCACTGGCCTGGGAAAGGGTGGGATAGGGAGGTAAGGGCGGAGGAGAAGTCGAGCCTTGGGGAAGCCAAGCTGACCACAGAGTGAGTCTTTGTGACTGCAGCTGCTAGCCTCTCGGTCATCCTCATTGCTCTGTCTTGTTCTGTTTCCACAAAGCACAGAGGGCACAGCTGGGAGGGTCTCGAATCCTACACTCTCCATGCTTCAGATGAGAAATGGGAAGTTTGGAAACTCTTGGCAACTTGTCCAAGTTCAGGGGGCTCATTAGTGGTGGCAGGGCTGGGCCAAACCCAGGACTGCTGGTTCTAGTCCAACACAGACTGGCCCAAGCACTGGTTTTATAGTAAGAAACAAATGACAGGGTTCAGTCCTAGAGTTGTTACTCCCTAGTTGGTGGCCTTGGGGAAATACCATTTACCTATCTATGCCATCTCACCTGTAAACTAGACAATAAGTACAGCTATAGCTCATTCTGTGAATGTGCAACTGTTAGATAACATGCTTCAAAGAACTTACAGGAATAAAAAAATAGACTGCTGTTTACACAAATCATACTTTGCAAACCCCACTCAACTTCTGGGCTTAAAGACCCAGTAAATCCCTGGGGCAGATGTTTCTTACTCATCTTTTCAGACTCAACTTACTACTGAGAGCATCCCCTGTCCTACCAGATGTAATGAGCTGTATACCCTATCTTTGCACTATAGAACAATGATTCCTTTTCTCTTTATCCTGTTTGATCGTGAATCTCAAGAAAATGGACCAGGTCCTAATCATCTTTGCATTTCTAGCACCTAGGACAATTCTTCGCCCATAAGAAGTGAATTAATGAATGCTTCTTCAATCAAAGTGTAAGTGAAGGGGCCAGTGCCATGGCTTAGTAGGTTAAGCATCCGCCTGCAGCACTGGCATGCCATCTGGGCACTGGTCAAGTCCTGGCTGCTCTACTTCTGATCAAGCTCCCTGTTGATGGCCTGGGAAAGCAGTGGAAGATGGCCCAGTCTTTGGGCCCCTGCACCTGCATGGGAGACCTGGAGGAGGCTCCTGGCTCCCAATTTTGGATTGGCCCAGCTCTAACTGTTACAGCTGTTTAGGGAATGAACCAGCACATGGAAGACCTCTCTATCTGTAGCTCTGCCTCTCAAGTAAACAGATAAATCTTTAAAAAATAAAAATAAGAAAAGAAAGCATAAGTGAATAAAATCATAAAAGGATAGAAACAAACTGAAGGTGACTGACTCTGCCTTTGTCTGTTGCCTTGTTGTATTACTTAGGATTCTCCAGAGAAGTGGAATCAATAAGATTTATACAGTTGTGGAAAAAGAGATTTATTATGGGAAGCGGTTCGTGTGATTATGGATGTTGATCAGTCCCACACTGTGGTGTCTGCAAAGTGAAGAACCAGGAAAGCTAGCTGTATGATTCAGTCCAAGCCCTGAAGCCCAAGAACCTCAGGTGGGGGCTACTGGTGAGCATTCCAGAGTCTGGAGAGCCAGAAGCCAGAAGTAAGAGCTCTGATGTCTGGAACAGGAGAAGATGGATAGCCCAGCCTGAGGTGACACTGAACCCATCGATCACCTGCTTTTCTGTTCCACAGGGCCCTCAGCAGGGGAGGGTGGACCTTTTTCATTCAGAATACTGATCCAAACATGAATCTATCCAGAAAATATCCCCATAGACATACTCAGAAATCTTTGAACAGCTATCTGGGCATCCCTTAGCCCAGTCAAGTCGGCATGGAAAATTAACTCTCACACTTACAAATGCTGAAATGACATTCCTAGGCAACCACTCACACCTGCAAGTCTGCCTTTGCGGCACACATTCACAAAGCAGATCTTCAACAGCTCGGCGTGCCTCAAAGGACTCCTCACCACCACCTGTAGGCAGGCAGCTTGTGACAATTCTTCTAAAGTGTTTTCACACATCACTCTTTTGTCATTCTCTAGCATATTTATAATTTATCACACAAGAAAAGAAAGACCTTTTTCTTCCTATTTCTTTTAACCAGGAGGTGGTATGATGCGAAAAGATGGAAACCACAATGTAATCAGGCAAAGGAGAATCTCTTACCAAACTGGAACTTGTGATTCTGTAAATCTCAGGAACCCCCAGAGAATTAGAATTTGGTGGTTTGACTAACAAAGGTGGTTTGATATGAGAAGTTCCCATACTGACTCATGGTGAGCCCATGTAACATGTCATAAAGATGTCCCCAAGGATCATGAAAAACACCAAGCAGAAAATGTGGTTTGAAATATTATTAGTTATGGCAATGAAAAAATAATAAACTCTGCCAATTTGAGTTCCTTTTCATGTACTGTATCTTTGGGGATAAATAATACAACTTTTAGAAAAATCATTCAATAGTCCTAGAAAAAACCAGCATTCCAACTGCTGAAAATGTGGAAGGTACTGAAACAATCGTCTCTTAAGGCCCAGATAACTTGTTGTTCTCAAGTGGAACAGGCCACCTGTGCAAATGATTCCTTCTATCTGGAATTCCTCTACCACTATCCCAACCTTTCATTTTCACTCCCTTGCTTATTTTGAGAATTCCTCCTCAACCTGCTACACTCCATCTGGGCATCCTCCCCTCTGAGAAATCTTCCAGCACCCCTTGTCCAGAGCAATGTGCTTCTTCCTCTATGACTTCAAGTAAACCAAAAGGTATCGGGGTTGTCAGCATCTTCTTTTTATTGAGGTTCCCATTGGACACTGAGGTCTCTGCAGGCAGAAAATTTATTTTTCTTTTTATCCCCAGTATCTATTAGGAAATTTTATACCTATTACTTCTAGCACATGTCTAAAATAAATATTAAATGAATGAATAAGCAGATGAACAAAAATTCTCCTAACCTGGGTAGGACAGATTGGCAAAGTAACAATATAAAGAAGGAAATGGTGACTAGGACTAGGAAGATGATGTATTCCTGTTTCTGTAAAATATTCCAAGATCTCTAAAGAAAAGGAGCTTGAGAAGCCTGTGTAATTTTTATTATTTGCTTGATATGGACATGTAGAAGTAGATAAATGTTTACATTTTTAATGGGCCAGCTAGAGACCATATAATCTCCCCCAATTTTCTCACTATAATGAAACTCACTTAAGTAGGTCATGACAGCAAGATTTATCTTAGTGGTCAGGTCCTCTTGCAGTAGAGGCAACTATAAAAACGCCCTTTGCTGGATGTGGTAAGCCAGGGTGGCTTGGGATGGTCTGGGAAAACACCATCTACACACTAGCCACCTAGATCTGAAACGTAACTAGACTTTCACATGGTTTATTAGTGTCCTTGTAGATCTCAAAATATTTTTAAGTGGGATATAATTCCACATTTACTCAAGCAGAGGAAAGTCAAATATTGCCTTGAGGGTCCTTTCATTCATGTGCAGTTAGAGTATTATTGATACTCTACTATCTGAAGAGAAGTTTAGAAACACAGAGGGATATAGGAAGATCTAAGCAAAAGTGATTTAAATATTGAACTTCTGTAACATATCTGACATCAATTCAATTGTCAGGTCTTTGGTTGTACCCAGCTCCCTCAGGACCACAGTTATACAAGGGTAGCTATCTATAAGGACACCCTCAGCAGCACGGCAGGAAGCAAGCTATGGCAGGAGCAAGGCCAGATGCACATGTGGTTTGTTCCCACTTCAGGCTTCCCTGCACCAGGCATTCACTCTGGAGAGCATATAGGCAGTGCAGTTAACAGTTCAGTGTTCATACCCCAGAATACTCACTTCCTAGATCTCTGACTTTGGAAATGTACCAAATCCCTCAGAGCACCACTTTCTCATCAATGAAAAACACGGTGCTAATAATGCTGAAGGCAGCCAGCCAGCTTCTGGGGTGGCCCCAGTATGCCCTACATCCTGCTCTTCACACCCTTGTGCGGTTCCCTCTCGTGTTTTACCATTTCACAAGAATCAGCCTCTAGGACCAGCAGCAGCCAGCAGACAAGATGGAGCGCCATGTCTAAGGTTAGGGTATAAAGGACAGTGCACCCATCTCGGGCTCTCTCTTATCACTCACTCTGGAGAAGTCATGTCATGAGCGGCCCTATGGAGATGCTCCCAGATCAAGGACCTGACACATCCTGCCACATCACAGAGTGGGCCTGCAAACACAACTTCCACCCCTAATTAACCCCTCAGAGACCACAGGCCTGGCCAACAGCCTGACACACCCTCATGAACCACTCAGCTCAGCCACTCACAGTCACCTGGTCCTTAGAAACTGAAATGTTTCTTGCTTTCACCTGCTAAATTTTGGGATTGTTTGTTAGACAGCATTAGATAACTAATACAACACCCATTATGGACAGTTACAGTAAAGATTAGAAATAATATGTCCAATACAGTGCATCTACTTGGCACATATTAGGCACTCAAATGGTAGCTATGAAAATTTAAATTACATTATTAATAATTATTATCTTAATTAATAATCAGTCTTATAATTAATTATATAAAGAAAAATTTATTATAGATTAATCATAATGATTTTCTGCTTAATGACAGGGTTTTTTTTTTTTCTGTATTTCCTGTTGTTAGCACAAGGCCTAATCTTGACACCCATCATTCTAAGTTGCAGTGTCCATGAGAATAAGCATTCTGAGCAAATGCAGGCTTTTATCTATGTAAATATTTAAACAGGGAAAAAAAGATGAAAAGGAAGACTGTAATTTCTGACCAATATAAGCTGTCTTTAAAATAATAATGCCCTCTGCTTAGCTGTGCCATTAGTTAACAAGAGCCCATCAGCCTGGGCCAGCTCTTGGTTAAAGCCCCATTTGGGCTGGAAATGGGCCAGAGTAGAGGCAGGTAGTTGAGTACAGAGGATATTTCCCCTAATTTTTTTTCATCAAAGTGTCTTTTGGAGAAAGAGGAGTAGTAGCCTTAGGAAGAAGACAGTTTCTGTCTCTAGATATGAGGGGAAATGGTGCAGCAGATGACTCTCAGCACTCTGAAGGAGAAGGCCCAGAAACCTTTGCATCTCCAGGTCACAAATGCCACAAACAGAGAGTGCAGGTCAGGTGGCCAGCAAGTTTCCTCCCCAGCGACATGACTCATTCGTGTCAGATCCCGGCCTCAGCAGAACCACTGAGGACCATGAAGCACAGCCATGCCGAAGTCAGCGGCACACGGGGAAAACAATGTGTGTACAATCCACAACACGGAGGCCCCCGAGAACAACAATGTTAGATCCATTAATGACTTTAGGAATCAGCCACTGCAATTAGCTTTTTTTCCAAAACAGAAGGCAGCCCATGAATGGATGGTCTTTCTAACATACATGAAGTTTCACATCCAGAGGACTCAAACCTGCTCTGCTGCATTGATTCTCTATCCCAGGGTATCTCTGGGCACCTTTCCTGGGGAGCAGGAAAGTAGGTTAGGGATGCTAATGAGACCAGGAGAGACAACTGGACAGGTAACAACATCCTCCACTGTCCAAGGCAGCATCTCAGGTCACAGGCATCAGCGAATGCACCCTCCTCACTAAGGACAAAGGCTATTTCGGAGCAAGGGCCAAGGCCAGAAACCATCACTGGTCTCCCAAAGCACTACACACCGACAGTGCCCCCTGCTTGTCCAGTGGAATACTCCTCCTCTGTGGTCCCAACTTGGACAAAGCCATGAAAGGACTTCCTTCTCCCCCAGATCTCTCCAGGTTGTACCTGGCACTTCCACCCACATGCCTGGTTCCCTGGGAAGGAACCCCAAACAAGACCACCACCTTCCTTGGCAACCGTGCTGACGTTTCTGTATCTTTGGTCACCAGCGAAATATGCAGGTTGTCTACTACACAGCCTACTATGCAAATACAGCTTTTTGCCAATAACAATAATAACAGATGTTGTATGAGTTTGCTCCCATAAGATCGAATACTTTTTAAGGGCTTTGCATATATTAACCCACTGAATTCCTGCAATAAGTCTAGGAGATAAGTAATGACAAATTTTCCCACTTTCTAGAGTGGGGAACAGAGACACAACGAGGTGAAGCAATGTGCCCAGCAGGGCAGAGGGCTTGGACTCCAGCTCAGCCTGTCTGGTTCCAGGGTCCACCCCCTTGGCCACTCTGTATTCTCTTTCTGGATTAACTCGGTGCCTCTCTGTCCCTTCTCCCACAAAAATCAGCCAGGCCCTTTCTCCTCTATGTTTGCTGGATGTCTGAATAAATGGTTAAGCGAGTGAAATCTCCATTTCAAAAGGGGCAATGCTTAAACCCAAGAGAGAATACACACCCTCAAAGTGTGCATCCACGGGCCAAGGTTTCAGGACCAGGTCCTGTCACCACCTTGCTGTGTGATCATGATCAAGTTCCTTCACTTCTCTGGGTAGGCTGGACAATCTCCAAGTTTCCTTTGAAGCTGGGACATCCTAAGATTGGGCCGCTGGGGAGGGCAGTGAGAAGAGACAGGGGACATGCCAATTTGTCATCTGGACGTGCAAATTCCACCAGTCTGACTTTGCAGTCACCAGGAAGAGAAGGCAGGAGTGCGCACTGGGACGGGGTGAGGTGAGAGAGCGCAGACAAATCCGGTGGCACTGTCCTGCACATGGGAACTCCCAGAGAAGGGACATCAAAGCAAAGCAAAGCGCCCACCGGGGGCCGCTGGCCATCAGTGCGAAAAGAATGCAACCAGCCACTCTGTCTGCACCAAAGCCACCGAAACGCCTGTAGATCAGGAAGGGATTACTCCACTTGAGCAAAACCTATGATGTTCCTTTCACTGCTCTCCTCCCCCTCCTTCCCTGCACGAACCACCATCATTACCCAGTGGAGCATTCTTGGCAATAGTAACAGGTGATTACCAGGCAGGTTTTGGAAGAAACCAGTAGCAGGAGCTACACGGGTTGCTCGGGGTGTGCATCTGCTTGTCCCTCCCCTCCCTGCTCTAAGAGCTGAACTAAGGATGGCCCCGGGGGCCCCAGCCGTGCCGCCCCAGCGGCTGCCCAACCCTCTGGATGAATTCTTCTTCTAGGGCTGGGGAAGGCGCCTCGTGATGGTGGGAACCTCTATTCAGCAACAAGATGAACCTGGCATGAGCAATCAGACTCAGAATCGAGCCTGGCAAAGCCTCCGATGGGTGCTGGCGGCCAGAGACAACATCACATGCTGCCCAGAGCCACAAACGGCTGAGAGCGCCAATCAGCCGAAGACTCTCTGTGTTTTCTGGCTGTTTCTCTGAGGCCAGCTCATTTCACTCAGTCATAACACAGGTTTTAACAAAACTTCTGAGTTGGGAAATGAGGCTTTTGTGTCTTGTCCTCCAGGTTATAGGTATTTTTACTGAAAGGTTCTTTTTCTTTTCTGGGCAAATACTTTATAAGATGTCTTTGAGAGGAGTGGCTCAGAAAGTAGAGGAAGGAGGAATTTTTTATTAAAAAACATTAAAAAGAATGAGGACTCCAAGAATAGTACAGCAGGGTCTAAATAAAGGACAGGGCAAGTCAAGATACCTGTCCTAACCAGATGTCAACTCAACCAAGAGACTCAAAGGTTGGGCTCAAATTTATAGGTTTCATTTTCTGGTTTCAGTAAAAACAATACAGTATTCAGCTGTTTTTCCCTCTAAAATGAAAAAAATAAAATAAAGGTTAGAGTTGGAAGGGTCTTTCGGGCCCAAACACCTATGTGACATATAAATCCCTTCAACGAAATCCCCAAGCATTAGCCGTTCTCAGCATCTTCAGTTCTGGAACAGGAAACTTACTTTCTGCCCTTTCCCCCTTTGCAGAGACTGTCACCATTGCAGACTTCACCCAGAAACTGGGCTGAAATGTGCTTCCCAGAAATGTCCACCCAACTTTCCTCATTCCACACAACAGAAGCCTAATTCTTCAAAGGTTGAGCAACCTCCAAAATCACCAAGCAAAATACCTCGACATCCCAATTGTTTTCCTCTAGACACATGTCACATGAGTTTTAACTTCTTTTTTAAAGATTTATTTATTTACTTAAAAGGTATAGTTATAAAGAGGCAGAGAGAGAGAGAGGTCCTCCATCTGCTGGTTCACTCCCCAAATGGCTGCAATGGCTGGAGCTGTGCCAATCTAAAGCTAGGAGCCAAAAATTTCCTCCAGGTCTCCCACGTGGGTGCAGGGGCCCAAGGACTCAAGCCATCTTCTACTAATTTCCCAGGCCATAACAGAAAGCTGGATTGGAAGTAGAGCAGCCGGGACTCAAACCAGCAGCCAAATGAGATGTCGACACTGCAGGTGGTGGCCTTACCCACTATTCCATAGCGCCAGACCTGATTTTTATCTTTAAATCCCTCAGGAAAATGAACATTCCTTCTATAGTCTGACTGTGACAGAAGTGGACAGGATTATTATGTCTTTTCCAGAATGCATTATGCCCATCCATCATAGCTGTTGTCTCTGTGTAGCCATACTATGCTGTGGACTGCTGAAGTTTGCAACCAAAACCTGATCCTTCTCATACATACTATTGCTAAATCAAGCATCTCTCCAGACTGTGCTAGTGCAACTGGTTCTTTGAGCAACGTACAGAATTTTATATCTTCCTCTGGTAGATATTCTCTGGTGGGAGTCATTCAAAGTACCCGAGACCTCTGGTTTCAGCTGAAGTCATGCACAGGATCACAGATCTTCCAAACATTAAGTCTTATACTCATCTGTTGGTGGAATACAACAGCTCAGAGGTGGGGGCTCTGAAGACCACCTGTAAGAGCCTTCTTCCCAGATCAGTATGTTTCCAGGAGCTGCTACTGTCTGTTGCTGTCTCATCCTCCTGCTGGGCTTTCCCATGCAAACCCCTCAGTGTGACCTGGCCTTGCAAGGCTGTTCATCTTTCCTGAGTAATTTGTCTTTGCCACACATATCCTGTGAGTCCTGGCCCCTAGGAGCCCTTTGCCTCCTTTGCCTAACATGCTCCTTACCAGCTTGTTCACCTGGTGAGCTCCTACTAACTTTTCAGGTCCCAGCAAAAACTTTCCCCTGCTCATGAAACCATGCTCTGCTCCTTGAGTACTATGTATGATCTCAAAGCTAAAATCATTCATTGCAACTGCCTGCTTGTCTCCTGGAAGACAGAGGCAGAACAATGACAGCCTATCTGCCATCATTAGCCCTCTCCTAACAAGAAAGACTGTGCTAATCAATTGGTGCATCCACACAAAGCCTCAGAATCCTTCTCTACACAACCCTCCAGGCAGCCACTACCAATTAAATGATTAGATCTGACACTCAAGTTGAAACTCTATGCTATTTTACATATTTCCTTAAGGGCAGAACCCTTTGTATTCCTAGGCCTCACAAAGTATCTGGCATAAAATTAACTCAATAAATGTTCATCAGTTAACATTTAGAAAAGGAATTTCCCCATTTATTTATAACATCCTCATATACAAAATACTGGTAGTCACAGAAGGTGGCCCTTTGTATTGATTGTGATTACCACTGAAGAGGATTAACTGACACCGCCTAAGAGCTTGCCCTCCATCCCCCACTGCCCGACTGTGAGAAATGGAAGAGCCAATCTGATCAGTCCGGGTGTGTCCATAGCCCTTGTCTGATACACACACATGCAAGGCCTGAGAAGCCTGGAACCTATTTGAGTGCCTTCCTAGCTTCATGTAACCTAAACATCTATTAGTTGATGGTAATTTTAGGAGTCTGAATGCCAGGGTCACAAATGCATCTGCCAAAGTTTTATCTGTAAGAAATCTGTATTATGAAGATTGCTTCCCCATGGAACACTCTTCGGAGACAGCTGCCTGAACGAAAAGGAAAAATTTCTTGAGACTCATTTATTATCACATTCCAGCGTTATTAAAACGAGCCCTTGGTGGGACTAGAGGCAGCCGTGCCCAGGTAAAGGTGACAGGAGGGCCGGCCCCATCACTACTATTATTCACCTAGTAAGCAGCCTTTGTGTATCTGCACATATGGAAAGGAATTTTAGGTTTTAAGCTTAATCTAATCTCCAGCATGAACCTTGCAGAATCACAGTGTTCACAGAACAGAAGTGAAGACTTCAATTCTGTAACTTGCAGGAGCCTAAAGGATTCCTAATACTATATTCAGACCACATTCTGGGGCTTTGTGTGGGTGTTCTGTAACATGGGAGGGTGAGGAGTATTTGGCTACGGCTAAGTAATCATAAATGTGTGTTGAATGGACAGATGGGTGGGCGGGGAATGCAACTTTGTCTATGGAGCAACCACAAAGTTAGACATCCTGTCTCTGGATTCGACTGCCTGGAAACCAAAAGGAACTTGGCATCATCAACAAGAGAGGCAACACCTCAAACAGAGCTCAAATTAAGACATAGGCAAACTTAATAGACGCAAATTCTTTTGTAGGCGAAGTCTCATTTCAGGCAACAATTTTAAAGATTATAAAGCACGCCCGTGGCTCCTGCTGTCGGGGCTAATGATGATTGCTGACTTGGATGTCCTTGCATGCAGCATGATTCCACAGCAGCGTCCTAAGAACACACAGTGTGGTCCTCTCTACTTGATGCAGCCTCGTGTTTTGCTCCAGCTGGGAACGTACTTCCCATCAGCTTCTTCTAAACACATTATCACTCACTTCAAGCTGGAAAAGGCCCCACGAGAAGAATATTTTAGCTGTCAGATGTTTCTGGATTTTGTTATGAGTAAAGGCCTCTGATCTTTCAATGCTGATTAATTCTTGGGAATTGTTTAATCGATAATACTATTAGCCAGCACTTATTAAATTCCTGCTATTTACCAGACACTGCTTAGACAAGTACCACTGCACCAAAATCTTAGGAACATCATCACTATCACAACTCACATTTCACAGATGAGAGAGCAGGCACAGAGATGACAGAAGATACCAGCTGAGACGCGGAAGACCTGGATTCACACCCAGCAGCCTGCCCTCCTGACACCAGAACCCTCCATTAAGAGTGTGGCCCACACCATCTCCATGCAAGGAAGCCTTTGACCCCTCACTGCGCTTGCTGGACATCCCACTCTCCACACCCCACTACCGGAATAAAGGAACAAGACAGAATTCTATTTCAATGCCCTTCTTAACAAAGGAGGTAACTGAATCTGATCGAATGGTAGCTCTTTCTCTCCTCAACTCCTAAATGAACATTTCCCTAGGTCTGTTCTGAGGGATTCTGTACAGTTTCTGGAGTCCAACCAGTTTGAAGATGGTGGATTTGACAGGTAAACAACATCTTTTCACAATAAGACTTCTCAGGGTCTTTATTTGTAGCTGTGCATTACCTATCTTCAAGAGCAGACCGGGAGGCAGGCATGTGGCACAGCTGTTAGGATGCTGTTTGGGATGCCAACATCCCCTATCAGAGTGCCTGGGTTTGAGTCCCAGCTCCACCTGTGATCCCAGCTTATTGCTAATGCATACCTTGTAAGTCAGTAGGTGATGGATCCCTACCACCCTCACTGTGTTCCGGGCTCCTGGCTTCAGTCTAGCCTAGCCAGGGCTGTTGCGCACATTTAGAGAGTGAACCAGTGAATGGGAGTGTTTTTCCTCACTCTCTCATTTTGAAATGGAATAAATAAAATTCTTTTAAAAATAAAAAGAGCAGGACAGAATATAATGTGCAATATTTCATAAACTTATCAGGATACTTTGAAGTCCCACAGAACACACATGAGAAATGCAGCCAGAAGGAGAGGCAGACTGGACCCTCATCTAAGGGCTCATCTCAAACCACAGCATGCCTCCAGAATTGTCTACAGTTGTGTATAAATTATACACAGGCTTTAACCTCCACGTCATCACAACTCACTTCCTCTCACAAATACTGTCACTTTGGCAAAACCAAAATAGAAGACATTGTCCACAATGGGAGGCAGAGGGTTTTGTTGGAGTTTTCCATTTGTTTGTTTGTCTTTTACCTTATGGATTCATTTTTATAATTTTCAGGTCATATTTGGTGCCAGGCAACAGGCATCACTCCAGATGAGTTTCCTTTCACCAGGTAACAGGCACTAAGTAATGCAGTCAAGTTTCCTTTCTCTACTTTCCTTATTACCAGGCAGCAACAGAAAGATGTAAGTACTCATATTCATGGTATCAAAAGTTTTTGCACCAAAAGCTTTTTGTATCAACATTGTATCTTTTTTAAACACAATTCTCCACAACAGCTTTGAAGTACTCTCATATAAATAAATGAATATTAAAGAAATAGGCAATAAGGCCAAGCATTGTGGCATAGCGAGTGGGATAAGTGGCTGCCTGTGAAGCTGGCATCTCATATGAGCACCGGTTTGAGTCCTGCCTGCTCTACTTCTGATGCAGCTCCCTGCTGATGTGCCTGGGAAAGCAGTGGAATGTGGCCTAAGTGCTTGGGCCCCCAGCCACTCACATGGAAAACCCACACTGAGTTCCTGGCTTCCGGCTTTGGCCTGGCCCAGCCCTGACTGTTGCAGCAATTTGCTGAGTGAACCAGCAGATAAAAGATCTCTTTCTCCCTCACTCTCTCTGTCACTTCTTCTCTCTTCTCCCTCTATTGCTCTACCCGCCAAATAAATAAATAAACCTTTTTTTTTTTAAAAAAGAAAAAAGTAAAGAAACAACACTTTCCTCAAATCTTGCATCCTGCTCAACTATAAGACCCAACTCATTCCAAGGTTCTGTAGGTTCTATTTCTCCTTCCTCTGATGGTTAATTTTTTAAACTTGCCCTCTCAAAACAAGTTTTAATATTGTAGGCTGTCAAACCCTTAGGGAAAGGAGTGATTCACTAGTTAAGTTATTCCACAAATGGATGTTGAGGACCTGTGATGTGGCAGGCTTCCCATACTACAATGACTGAAGAAACTTTGGCTTCTAACCTCAGGAGTACACAATCTCATGGGCAAGACTGAAAAAAAAAAAATAAACACATGACTCTAGGAGGCTACTTTAAAAAGTTCATGGAAAATGGAAAGAAAAGATAAATTTATTTCAGTACAAAATAAATCATAGAAATCCACACATATTTTTTTCATAATATGCATTAGCCATGAATGTCCTGAAGACCCCTTGTACAAACAGAATTCAAAAATTTTTGTACCAAAATAATTATCTTGTAATCCCATTCTCCCATAAACTTTTAGACGTTTACTTATTATTTTTATTTACTTGAAAGGCAGAATGAGAGACAGAGAGATCTTCCATCAGCTGGTTCACTTCTCAAAAGGGAGCAACAGCCAGAGCTGGGCCAGCTGATGCCAGGAGCCAGGAACTCCACTTTGAGTGGCAGAGGCCCAAGCACCTGGGGCAATGGCCTGAATCAGCAGGAAGCTGGATGGGAAGTAGAGCAGTCAAGGACTCGGACAGGCACTCTCAGGTGGGATGGGGGTGCCCCTAGGCCTGCGTCTCTGCAAACTTCTTGCAGTACCCTCATTCTACAAGGTACCCTCATCACAAGTTGTGATGAACGCTTACTAATGCTTACACAGAAAGGATGGAAGCCATGAGTGAGAAGAGGCAGGGCAGCAGAGGAGGGCAGAGGGCCATGCTGGTGAGGGAGGAATGATGAAAGTTGAGAAAGGCCATGTTATGAAGCAGGATTAGAAGAGGCCAGACCCACAGCGCTCTCTAAGCCAAGACACAGGCAGGGTTTCAGTCCTTGGCCATGAACAAGAGTAAAGGAAGAGTAAAGGAAGGCGGCTCAGGGGCTGGCGCTGTGGTGCAGAGAGCTAAGCCTCCACCTGCAGTGCTGGCATCCCTGTGGGTGCAGGTTCAAGACCCAGGTGCTCCACTTCCAGTCCAGCTCCCTGCTAATTCACCTGGAAAAAGCAGCAGAAGGTGGTCCTGCACCCACATGAGAGACCTGGAGGAATCTCCTGGCTCCATCCTGGCCCAGCCCCGGCCATTGTGGCCATTTGGGAAGTGAGCCAGCAAATGGAAGGTTGATCTCTCTCTCTCTCTCCTCTCTCTCTATTTCTGCCTTTCAAATAAATAAATATATCTTTTTTTTAAAAAGGCATTACTCTACATTGCCAATTAATTACAGAGAGACAACAGTGCTAGTTTCAGCTACTTAAAAAAAAAGGAAGATGGCTCATAATCAGATTACCATTTCTGGGGAAAAAAAAAAAGCAACATGCACATACAGTGTGGTGAATAGATTAGGAAGGGACAGAGAAAAGTGCCTGGAGACAGCCGTGAGGCTGCTGCAACACACTGCAGGGCTTCAGTTGCCATCACAATCAGGTTTATTTCCAATCAGTGCCTCATGGCCAAGGGATGGCAATGGTGTTTGCAAAGCCAAGAGTACACAGAGGCATAAGCAAAGGCCCGAGAATACACAGGTTGGTTTGCAAATCAAACATCCCCAGCATCCCACACACATCTCCGAGGAATCCCTCCTGCAGGCCGACCCCGCCACACATGCCCTGCTGGCAGGGATGTGGGACCAGGGCACTCAACTGTCCTCAAGGTCACATGTTGAGGGTTGTGAGCAGGGCAGGAAGGTTCTCACTAAATCCACCAGAGTTTAGAAACTCTGGGCAGGTTCCATTCACTTACTGTCCCCCCCCCACCCCAAATGTTTAATTTATCATTTATCCTGAGTTTAGGAACTGATCAATTTTCTTCAAGATCCCTTAAATTTCCTCTAGAAACAGTACAGAAAAATACCAAGGTCTCCTCTGGCCGCAGTAAGAAGCAAGATTTTTCAGAGTCTTCAGAACACTTTGTAAACCTCGCCACACCTGCACCTCCTTCCCACAACCACCTCCACCACAACCCCTCCAGGACCAATCCTTCAAGTGTAATTTTACAAATGAAGGCAAAGGGGCCGGCGCCATGGCTCACTTGGTTAATCCTCCACCTGCGGCGCCCGCATCCCATATGGGCGCCGGGTTCTCATCCCGGTTGCTCCTCTTCCAGTCCAGCTCTCTGCTGTGGCCCGGGAGGGCAGTGGAGGATGGCCCAAGTGGTTGGGCCCTGCACCCGCATGGGAGACCAGGGGGAAGCACCTGGCTCCTAGCTTCGGATCTGTGCAGTGCGCTGGCCGTGGCGGCCATTTGGGGGGGTGAGCCAACGGAAGGAAGACCTTTCTCTCTGTCTAAATCTGTCAAATAAAAAAAAAATTAAAAATATGAAGGCAGAATGAAATTAACAATGCATTTGACTCTTACCAGGGGCCAGACTTCACACTAGCGTCTTATAGGCATGCACACTGTCACACTGTTAAAAAAAAAAAATAAATCATCTGGTGTGCATTGCTATCCCCATTATACAGATGAGGAGACTGAGACTTGGGTTCAGCATTTTGCCCTAGTCACACGCTGAGCCGCAGAGCCACAACTTGAATCCTTGTCCATTTGGTGTCAAAGGTCAAGTTTTCAACCACTATGACTTTCCACTCCGAGGAATGTAGTGCACCTCCAGGGGGATTTTTCTTTCCATTTGGGCAAAGCTAATAGCTCTTTGGGCCTTAGTGACTGAATAAGAACAAAACAGGAAGCCACTGCTCTCTCCACTACATCAAGTCTCCAAAGGAAAATGACCCTACTCTATGGAGAATGCAAAGCCAGACGTCTGAAACAGAAAAGGAAACACCAATCCTGGCAGGCCTTCATATCCTAAGAATATTTTTCAGAAGAGAAAAAAAATGCTATTTTCTTTGCAGAAAAGAGTCAATGCGTTTAAGCCAAAGCTACCTATTCCCCCCTTCTCTGGCAACCTCAGTGACAAGCACAAGAGCAAGACTTGAGATTCTCATTGGATGAGCTATGCAGTCTTCTACTTGGTTTATTTTGGGTATAGAGGGTGAAGCAATAAGACCTCATTTCTGGAAAGCCAACCTAAAATACAGCCTTGAGACTACAACAGAAGAGGAAAAAAGAAGAGACAGATAGATCAGAGGAAAGAACTGATATAAACACAGGATCCTTCCCCCTCTCCTCTCTCTCCCTCTCTTTCATGGAAACAGTTTCCAATTTGCTTCACAACTGCTTTGCTGGATCTGGGCTAACATTCAGACCATTTCACAAATTCACTATGCCCCTTACACACAGGAAAAAGAGGCATTTAAGAAAATTTCTCTCCTCTCCGAATAATCTCTTTCTTTTGGGCAGTTGGGGGGAGTTTGAAAGGAGAGGGGGCAGAAATTTTTGGAAATCACAATTGATGAATTGCAAACGTGTGCAACTGATGCACAGGGTGGGAGGGAGTAAAACATGAAATTCTTCTGTGAAAATAATGCACATATCCTGGGAAAATCAGCCACACATTTTTTTACGAATCACTAGACCAGTGCTTTCTTTATATGTGCGCCAAACTGCATTTCTGGGTAACAGTTCCATGTCTCATGAGGTGTAAGCCACTTCACTCCATCTTATTAGAAACATTCAAAACAAGGCAAGGATTTTGAAACCCATAAAATTTATGGAATTCTAAGCACACCAAAGACAGAATGGACGAGGGACTCCTCTATTTAACTGGTTTTCATTTTGCAGTTTAAATCACCTTTAAAAACCAACCAAAATTTGAAAACATTAATAACTAGAAACCATTCTTTAAAATAGTCTCCCACTTTCTCAACAGCCTCACAGCTCACTTGCTTAAACCTTTAAGGACACAAGAAAAATGAATCCCAGAGTCCCAGGAAAATTGGCTGTAACCTTTGTCACTCACCTGATTATTTACTTACCTCACAGGCCATTTCAAAGACCAGTGGGCAATGTATCTACTGGCCTCAATATTCCCCAGGAATTCTAGACAGCAATTAATGAGGAGAGAAGTGATCAAGCAAACCTCTTAATGCTGAAGTGCAAGTAAACCAGACAGGGTCCAATGGCCAAAAGAATACCGTGTTCCGAACAACAATGGAACAATCAAACCTTGTGAGCATACACTTTTAGCGAAGGGTGAAGAATTTCATTTTTCCACCGCAGGGTAAGACCCTCAAAGGGAAAATTCAATTTAAATATTTACTCTTTTAATTTAGCAGTGCCTCAGTGTCCCTTTCTGTAAAACTGGGGATACTTGTAGTACTTATGTTTAAGGTTATTTCAAGGAGTCGATGAATTAGCTTATGCCAAGTGCTTACAACAGTGCCTAGAACAATATACATATGCTGTGTTAGCTTTTGTTGACCCTAACGATGTAAACCATCTCTGGCTTACTATCTGAAATTCAGTGAACTTTTTCACGGAGGCTGTAGAATTGGGGCTATGTTTAAGTCCTAGCTCTGCCACCACATGGTCCGGTATAAGTCATTTTACCTTCCTAAGCATCTAATTCCTCTCCTGCAAAAAGGAGATAAAAGAATAAAATCATTTGAATGTTGAGATCCTTGAGGGCAGTAGCCAAAGTTTATTCTTCTTTGCCTTTTTGAAAAAACAAACAAAACAAAAATCCTCTACCTAGTATGCCCTGTGTATATAATCACTGCTGAATGAAAAGAGAAGCGAGTCGGAATGCAAACAGAAACAGCTGAATTCAGAATGTTCTCTGCCACTCCACTGTCCACCTGTCCAAACCTGGTGGCCCCAAAGGTCCAGTCAGTGCTAGTTCTACTAATAGTCCAACAACAATGTTCAGAACCATAAGCGAAGTGCTTGGCCATACTCTGTGCTCATCAGCCTGCCCTTGGAGGATTTCATTCCATTACTTTTATACCATTTTAAGAAAAGCACTGGGGCCAGCATATATGTGACATAGCAGGTAAAGCCGCTGCCTATGATGCCAGCATCCCATATGGGCACCAATTCATGTCCAGGTTGTTGCACTTCTGATCTAGCTCCCTGATTATGTCCTGTGAAAAAGCAGGGAGGATGGCCCAAGCGCTTGGGTCCCTGCCACCCACGTGGGAGACCCGGATTCAAGCTCCTGGTTCCAGGCTTCTGCCTGGCCTAGCCTGGCCTTTGAGGCCACCTGGGGAATGAATGAGCAGATGGAAGATCTCCCTTTCTGCAGCAATGACTTTCA
Organism: Lepus europaeus; assembly: GCF_033115175.1. NCBI lineage: Eukaryota > Metazoa > Chordata > Mammalia > Lagomorpha > Leporidae > Lepus > Lepus europaeus. Next base: position 55,655,841 of record NC_084831.1, on the reverse strand, counting down.
AATAAAAATAAAATATTAAAAAAAAGAAAAACATTGACAAATTGGGACTTGTCCAGGGGAGAGAAAGAAGTAGAGAGGGAGGAAACAAAGTTCTGAGAGTATGGGGCTGCTTTCTGGACAAGGCAACTGCAAGGGAACACATTTATAATCTTCTAAAAATGTCAAAATGGCCTACAGATCCTAGGAAAAAGTAGGAAGCAGCCCTGGGACCTGACTCATTCATCATTCATTTTCACGTTTATTTACTGGATGGCCATGGAGGCCACTTCCCATGCAGGAAAGGCTCCCTGTGCTAAGAACTACATTTCAGAAGTAGAAGTGCAGCTCACTTATCATCCTTTTTCTGGACTGTACCCAGCAGAGGTGAGCAGAGAACAAAGCCCAGGCCTGCAGGTGACCGGTGAGACCCTGCTAACGAGCAGCTGTGATGACCTAACTTGTCCTGCACATCCACAGCCCAAAAATGCCCAGAAATGCTCATGAATTACCACTCTTTATCATCTCCACAAGCCCAAAAGAAGCTGCTCCCCCACACCCCCCAAGAAGAAGAAAAAAATCATTTTAAGTGGGTTTTACATCGACAATGTGACATTCTGGAGCACAGGGGAAATATGCCACTGTTTGAAAATAAACCAAGATAAAAGAGCTCTAAAACAAGAGCAGATATTTGGAGGAAGACCCAATCTCTCTCTTTTACTTCCATTCCTCAAGTCCTCTCATTAATGAAGTCATAAGCACATCTCACCAATAACTGCACTTCGAGAGCATCTTGTTTGTTTATGTTTTTACTGACACACAAAACTGCCATTGGCTTGGAGCCTCCATGAACTCCTGGAGCAACGTATCCCCTTCAGGCCTGGGCCCACCTTGCTGCAGTAGCAATCACCACAGGGTCCTCGAGCAAAACATCTTCCAGTGCTGGAGTCAGGAGAAACAGCAGAGGGCAAGATTCACAGACACAATGCAGAATCTGAAACACTTCCCAGTGAAAAGAACAACAACAACAAAAAAATCAACCTGCAACGGCCTTAAATTTAAGTCTTGCAGCCAGTGTTATGGTTAAGCTGGCACCTGCAGAGCCGGCATCCTATATGGGCTCTGCTCTGTGTCCTGGCTGCTCTGCTTCCAATCCAGCTACCTGCTAGTGCACCTGAGAAGGCACAGAAAGACAGCCCAAGTATTTGGGAGAACCCAAAGAAGCTCCTGGCTCCTGGCTTTGGCCCAGCCCATCCCTGGCCATTGCAAACATTTAGGGAGTGAACCAGTGGATGGAAGATTTCTCTTTCTCTCTGTCTCCCTTTCTCTCTCTGAAACTCAGATAAATAAATAAATAAAATCTTAAACAAAAATTTAAGTTATACAATACTTCCTATGAACAGCATTCTTTGTTAAAATTAATCCACACTATTTTCAGTATTATTACTATTTTTAAAGATTCATTTATTTACTTGAAAGTCAGACTTCCATAGAGAGAGAGAGATCTTCCATCTGCTGGATCACTCCCTAAATGGCCACAACAGTCAGGGCTGGGCTACACCGAAGCCAGGAGCCAAGAGCTTCTTCAAGATCTCCCACATGGGTGGAGGGGCCCAGGTCCTTGGGCCATCTTCTACTGCTTTCCCAGGCACATCAGCAGGGAACGGGATGGGAAGTGGAGCCACCAGGACTTGAACCAGCACCCATATGGGATGCTGGTGTCACAGTTGGCAGCTTAACTCACTACGCCACAATGATGGCCCCACTCAGTATTACTATTAATGAGAGACTTTTTTTGGTTAAATGTTTTTAAAATTTCTTTTTTTTTTTTGAACAATGTATAGTGTGAGGAAAGACGGGATAAAGATCTGCGGCTATTTCTGGGCATCATTCTAGATAAGAAAATGATAATGATATTTTTTCCTGAACTAATCCTGGAAATTTTTAGGGTTACTTTTAGGGGCGGGGATGGGGTGGGTCTTTATCAATAGGACCGGGAGATTTCCATGAATCAGTCTAAAACAGTTGCAATTAGCCTGCAACCATGTGGTAATAGGATTCCACTGTGTCAAGAAAAGGCCTCCTCACTGCTTCTGGATGCTACTTTATTTGTTTGCTTTGTTTTGTACTTTATGGACTGGAATGGAGGAGCAAGTATGGTAGATGCACTAAGAAGTGAAACATGCTCTCCTAGCAAAATTATCTTTCTCTGCAATTTACATTAATTGAACCAGAAACACCATTTAATCAGAGCCAGAATCACTCAACCCTGAATCAAGAAGCAAGCACATCAATGGAAGGTACAAGTCTTCTTGCAGCATTTGGTGAAAGCATGTCTAAGCATGGATCTCCTATCACTTATTACCTTCCCAATAGAAAGAGAGAAAGCAGAGGCGGGGGAGGGGGAGAGAATGAAGGTACTTCTCTATAGGAACTCCCTCTCTAAAAAAGTAAAATCATAACTATACCCTGATAATCTTGGACTGTAAATCACCTCTCAGATTATCTTCTCCCACCCTCTCACTATCTTTATCTGGATTGGGTGTGGGGGAAACCAAAACAGATCATAAAAACACAATAGACTCTTGCTCTTGTGGGAGTCACTAAGAGATTATGACTAACAAAGTCTAAGAAGATAATTATAGCTTCATTAACACTGCTAATGAAGGGAAGATGTGAAAGATACATAATGGACAATTCAAAAACCATTTGTATTTGATCCTGCAGCAAGATAGATGGGATCTCTTATGGTAGGATTGCCTTCCCAAGTATTCCAAACCCCCTCACCCCCAAACCAAGCCATGATAACATCAGACTGCCTTCAAGAACACACACTGACAATGGCAGAGAAGGCCAAGAAAGGCTGGGTGGCCTTGGACAAATCTGGGAGAAATTTAAGGGGGTGGTATGCTTGTCTTTAAATCTACCCTTTAGTGAATACCACCTCTGTGTCACATGTGTTCCAGCTACTTATATCCAAGAATTTAGGTAGCACAATCCTATAAATGCTATCACTCCCAAGTTTCAAGTAAGACAACCAAGGCAAAAAGAGGTTAAGGAATTTACTTGGCCACCAACTGTGTAAGAAGAGAACTAGAACCCACCTACATCTGTTTGGCACGTGCCTATAGTCTTTCCACTACACCTTGCTGCTTCCCATTTTTAAGAGACAATTCTCATAATTTATAATCCACAGGCAGATAGATCATCAAAAGACAACGTATACAGCAGATACACAAGCCTGTAAATTTATCAGAGAAGGGTGATACATAATTGCTTGCTGATGGCATCTACTATAGACCACCTTGGTAAAATATAAAACATATTTACAATGAATTTCTTCATACAGATATATGTTGACAGCTTCTGTTGAAACTAAGCAGTTTGTTTGTTTCTATTTCTCCACCAGGTTTAACACACAATATTCTGCAAAGCCACACTTCAGGTTGGATCTTACATTTTGGCAAACACAATATAAGGCTGGTGTTTAATCTTGACAGCAGCTCATTAGCGTAAATTAGTGACTCAATATTAAAACTAGAAAACAAATGGTTAAGAGGCTCCACCTAAGACAAGTTTCATTAAAACAATGACTTAATACACCCTGTGCCTAGTTTCAGAAAGCTTCACATTCCCTAATCATTTTCTGGATGGCTTCCATTCCAACCAGCTTCTATCTTGATATAAACCCTTCAATTCCTAGTGAGGAGGAGCATGGGAAAATGAACATAATGTTAAGTCTACACAGACCTTGTTGCAATGTCAAAACTCAGTGACGTCAGTTTAAATTACAGCTTTAAAAAAAAAAAAGTACTGTAAAGACAAATGTCTCCTGGAGCCTGTCTGGCTGCCTGGAACGAATGTTCTACCAAGCTGGGTAGAGAAACCGGTTTCCATGTACCTGGCAGTTTTCTCACCGCTTTGAGTCTTCCAGATTTTCTCACTGCCTCCAAAGTGCTTGGCAGCATGTCACACTCTTCAGCGCCACTGAGCACCTGGGACTCCAGAGGGTGTCGGCTGCTGGTGCTTCTCAGGGCGATGGTCACTTGCAGCACTCAATCCAGTCTTGTGCTTGTAACATCCCTCTACTTACTCCAGCTCTTACTGGAAATCCAAGCTCTGACTTTTTTTCTGGCACCAAGGAACTCTTTTGTTCCTTTTCCCTCAACGGGTACCGTATGCTTATTATGATGACCAGCTACTTCTCTAAGATTTGGAAATATTGAAAGTTTATCACAGACCCCATTGCAGCCTGGCCCAGGGTTACCAGTATGGAATACAATAAAGTTATCATGTGAAAAGCAGTAAGTAACCATAATGTTTCACACTTATTGAGTACTTAACTGCTTAGGCCAGGCATTGTGCTCCGAGTATTGTTTACATCATCCAGTTTAATCCCCACAACCACCATGTTCAGTGGACACTGTCATTATCTTCCTTACAGGATTCAGAAACATGAAGTAATTTGCCCAAGGCCACCAAACAAGCAGCAGAGCAAAGATGTGAACTCATACTGCCTGAATTCAAAGCCAGGGCTCCTCGCCGCACAGGTTGCCCTGCCTCTCACTCCCAGCTGCATTTCCAGCTCCTTTTGGGGAAGGTCAAATGCACTCTGCCCGCTTTGGATACTTTCCCAAAGGTTCATCTCATCGTCTCACTCCCCTAACGCCTCTGTCCCTGGTCTGAGAACCAACGCTGCTCATCCTCAGAGGACAATGACAGAGAGAGGGAAAGGCAGACAGAGACAGAGCCTGAAAGAACACAGAGCTCCCAATGCTACCAGCCCAGGGAGCGGCATTCCAGAACAAACCAAGGTGCTGAGCATTTTAGTCCATGTTGACCTGCACCTCACTTCCTCCCAAAACCAACAATGTAGGGTCCTTCCACCTCATGGACACTGCAGAGCCTTTCAAATACTTTCTTCTAAATTGTCTTCTTCAAACCTGAAAGGCAGAGAGGCTTCACTCTGACAATGTCTTCAGATGTCTGATGAAATTACCAAGACAGCCTTGAACAATGAACTCTGGGCTTTCTTGCTACCATCCCTACTTCCTACACTCACTACAAGGAGAAAAGAAGGCACCTGGGTAGGAAAGGGGTGGGAGCTTCCTCTGGATGCTCAGAGTTCAAATCTTGAGTTTTTAAAGCATGGTTAAGTGTCTGCATGCAGATACTAATTTTTGGAGATCACATGAATTATATTACAGTATGCCTGGCAGACGGACAGAATAACAAATGGTATCTACAATAAGACTTCCACTGACTGTAAAAGCAATGGATTCTCAGAGATTATTAGTAAACCCAAAAATACATTGAAAGTTTGGTGTATACAAATGGTGAGCCCACACACATTTTTTCTTATGTTCTGAATTCAGCTTCTTTTTTAATATTTGTGCAATAAATGACAATTTAAAATTCATATACAGAGTGTATAATTATGTGGCATGACTATAAACAAATCAGCTTTATAACATGTCAGCCAAGCTTTAGCCACTTAGGAAAATAACAGCCAGGCTGCCTACCTAGGGTCACTAACTTATACCTCTCTCTCTCTCTCCTCTCTCTCAACAGGAACTAGATGCAGCCACAAGATTCCTGTCAAGCACTCTCTGTGCTTCCAGGCATAGATGCTGTGGACAGTGCTCCACCTCTACTAGGAGCCCAACAAGTGTTCTAGAATAACAGAATGACTCTCAGAAAAAGACTAGCACGATGGCAATTACAGGGGATACAAGGTAGATTCCTAACAACCCAGCACTACAAAGCCAAGTTCTGGGCTGGGAAAGAAAAAATGTTGGGAAGTGCAGAAAGGGAAGAGCACTGAGAATCGGATTTTGGGGAAGATCTCCCATTTTCCCTCGTTCTGAGGAACACATGCCCTCCACTTAGCAGGCCTAAAATGAGAGAGCAAGGTGACAGTTATCTCAAGGCTTGATAGGCTGGCACAGAAGCTAGGCACACAGACACACAAACCGGGTACAAAGGCCAAAGTTAGCCCAGCCAAAGGGAGCTGCTAGCCAGCGTGCAAAGACACTGGACTGATGCCACTGTATTCAGACTCATCAAGGAGGAATTCCAGTGGTTGTAATTCCTGGATTGTTCAAAGTTACAGATAATTGGTAATAAACACAACCATCACTATCCTTGGTAGGACTTGTCATGTGTGTGAGGACATCCCGCTCCAGCATCTTCCCCTTAGGCTGTCACCAGGCTGAGAAACAAAAAAGGCCTTGGGCTCTGGACACCTGCTGCACAGCACCTCTGATTACAATGAGGAGCTGGAAGAAAACCCCGCTGAAATGCAGAGAATTCAACAGGGCCACATCACGAGTCTCTGCAATCATTCAAGTGATGCTGTCTGGAGAGGGACATGGAGGGATGGGGCAACAAAAGAAAACAGAAGAAATATACAGTTCCTTGCATTGGGCATCACAGCCAGACCTCATTAACCTCAAGATTTGATTCACACCCTGCAAATAAAATTGAGGCAAAACGACTGCCAACTAGCTAAAAACAAACCAAAGATGTAAAAATACATAGTATTCTTGAATGGTTTCTTGTCTGTTCTCCCTCACCATCTCCTGCACCCTGCTCCTTCCCCCAGGCACAGATGTGTGTCCCCCTTGAAGCTCCTGGTCCCTTCTCTGATCCTCTCACGCCTGTCCCAGTGGTCCACAGGTATGGAGACCATGTTCTGAGAACTCACAGTTCTCTGTGCCTCGCCAGAGACAACAAAATAAGAAGAATTGCCATTTACCCAGTGTCAGCTCTGCGCCAGGTCTTTTTCTCACCTTATTTCAAATCCCATAACAACCCTTCTAGGAAGATATGCATGAGGATACATTACAAAGTTCATGGAAAAATGGAATTAGAAGTATGAGTTTATTTGGGTGCAAAGAAAATATAGTGCAAAAATTTTTTTCTTAAAATGTAGACAATGAGTATTCTAAAAAAAAATGGGTGTCAGTTTTTCACACCCAAATAAATGCCTCCTTTTAACTCCATTTTCCATGAACATTTTTGAGTGCCCTCATTATTATTCACAATATAAATATTTAAAAACTTAAGTTCAACAAGATTAAATAACATGCCAAAGACAAAAGAGCTAATCAGTGGTACAGGCTGGATTCGAACTCAAATCTATCAGGCCAAAGAAGCCCTTTGCTCTACATGCTATGGACTGGCTTCTCTCTGCCCCCTACTTCTCTCTCTTACTAGGTAACAGCACCCTGGAGGACCAGACTTGTGTCTGAGTCACCACTCATTTATGAGCTGCTCTAAGTGAGCTTTCAAATACCTGGTGAACAGAACACACTCTAGATCTTAATAAATACTTGCTGAGCAAATGATAAAATGACAGAAAACAGCTAAAGGGGGGCAATCATCAGTACGTTGGCAACGAAAGACCACCCTCCTGTTTTTCTGGGTCTTTCATTATGGAAAATTCTCCTTTGCACTGGGCCCATGTTGATTCCTTAGGAAAAACTACCTCTTCATTAATAGCCTTACTCAGCCACACCCAGGGCTCTCCATTCAGAGAAAGTAACAGCCTGGGTTTCTAAAAGGGGCCTGACTTCATTAAAGCCATTCTTTGCAGCAACCTCCACTCCCAGGGTTTTGTATCCCCCAAAGAGCTGGATTCAGGAAGCGATAAACAAAATAAGAAAGGTGGAATATTTGGCCCCTGCCTGCCATGTACATTGTCCAATAGTAACCTATGAATCTTACACTAGATTTTTTTTGTTGTTAAAACATAAAGGACAAGTGGTCAGGAGTAGGCCCATAAATTTTTTCTGACTTTTATTAGATGGCGAATATTTTTGCCTGAGAGGTCACCAAAACTTGGATGAAAAGGCAAAAAAACTCTCCCAAAGTGAATTACCATAATACCCCTGAGGTAACACAGTCCTGCTGGCCACTGACAAGTGAGTCACTTGATGTCCTGCACACTTAGAACTCCTTAAAAGTTATCGAAACAGGTTAACGTTTCCCATTCAGTGTTATCTTTCCCTGTGGTTCACATATCAAACATTCTCTGCAGAAAAGAACATAACCAGAAGTATCAAGTAGCTAACTTCCTTAATGACCAAAGAAACTGGACTCACTACATAGACCATCTCATAAGACAAAATGAAGCAGTGAAAGACATAGGAGCAAGGGCCATAAGCCTACTCTAGGGCTTTATTTTGAAAAACCACCTGGTCTAACACTCAAATGTCTTATCCATTCATTTTTTAAAGTATTATGTGTCTAATGGGGTGCTATGAACCAGAATACAGGATTTCTTCAAAACCTCCATGGAAATGGCATATTATGAAAAAGCTATGTATGGACTTCAACTTTTTTTGTGCTGAAGTAAATTTATCTTTGAATTCCATCTTTCCATGGACTTTTTGAAGTTGTCACATACAAGGATGAATAAGCCTTTGTCCTGATCTCCAGAAGTGTGCAGGTTGGCAGGAATGAGATTGTCTAGGAAAACAGTTCCCATTCAGTGTAAGTGCAGGGCAGAAGATTGTACCAGCTGCTACACCACACCATTCAACTGCATAACTGCCGGTATAGCACACTGTAACTAAAATTCATTAAAATAATGGTTTTCATTATGCATACCCAGTGATCTTACCTATGTTATCTGATTTCACCCCCAATTAATCCATCACAAGAAAACATTCTCCTGAGGGGGGAAAAAATCTGATCTGACTATCAAATCCATTCCTTTCAAATCTATGTAAAAGAACACCTGGAATTTCACAGAAAATAAATTTCTGTACAGAAAGGAAACAGTTTATGACAAACTCAGATATTTCATGAGATAAACCACAGCTTCTCCATAAAGCCTTCTTCATAAAATAGTTTCCAGCCACTGCACCGGCCTACTCTAAATCAGTAGACCCCACAACCATAACTAATGAAAGATACCTTTTTATTTCAGAAGGAAATTTATAAGGAAAGGGAGGGGGATCAAAAACTAAGGTCACCAGAGCTTCAAGGGAAGGAGAAAACTGCCCTCCCTTAAATTTGACTGACAAGTGGAAATTCAACCAATTCTCATTTGCCCTGGGTATAGGAAAAGGAGGGCTCTTATTTTCAAAGGAAACCACTTATCCGAGATGATCAAGTGGAAGTAACATTCTACGTCATTTGGGGAGACGTGGTAGACACCTTGGTGGGTTCTGCACTGAGCAGTCACATTCTTCTTGCCCATAGTTCTTAATGTTTGATACTTGGATTACCCCAGCAGGAAACGAGCAGTCTTTGAATGGAGGGTTTTGTTCAGAATTCTAATAGCTTCCAGCATTTGCCCCAGACCACAAGAAGCACACCAAATTTACTTAGACATCCAGGCCAGACGTGAAGAATTTCTCTGTCAGATCTCGTAAGCTCCACCAATTTAACATTTTGGCTTCTCCTGGGCAAAGAGAAGACAGCCAAACAGCACTGGTGCCGGGGGGCAATCTGGTGACATGTGGCAGTTCTTGAAAGAAAATTAATGAACACAACCGGTAACCTTTCGGCCCCTCTCTGCTCTCCTCGTTCAAAGGAGAGAAGCAAAATCTCAGCCACTGGAGGACCAAGCAACCGGCGCTCCTTAACACAGCTTCAGAGCTGCTGGGCTCCCCCAGCCCCGCCCCCTCAGACTTGCCATATTTCATTGTTTGCCTTCAAGATCACCTCACTCTGAAGTCTGTTGACTTAAAGGTAGAGCCATCATTTGTTCTCTCAACAATTTCCTCCTTGTTAATGTAATGAATAAAAAGCTACTGCTGGCAATATTGATTCAATCACCAGAGCTAACTGTATACAATCAAATCCCATAAAATGTTTGTAGAGTGCCTACAATATGTCAGGCATATTACACATATTAACTTGATGATGATTATAAAAATCAATAAAAACAGCATCACCTATTAAGTATTTGTTCTGTAAAAGCAAAAACAGGGCTGAATCAACCTTGCTCCACCTAATGTTTTGAGCAACACATAATTATTGCTTTCCCCTTTTACAAGGAAAAAAAGGACTCCAGCAGATTATATATTCTTGCCCAAAGTCTCACACTTTGTAAGCAATAGAGCTGTGATTTGAACCTGCATCTGTCTCCAGAGGCAATGCCTGAACTGTAATAAAGATTTCATGAAAGAAAACAGCATTAAAAGCCCCTTTGTAGCATATGAAGATGAGATCGATGGGAAAAGATTGCCAGATGACAGCAAAAGAGACATGCTGGTTGTATTACTTATTTGGTTCAAATCATAACAAAACTACTTTGTAGTATAATTTTGTCATCTCTCTAAAATTTGAGCAAGTACAATATGTGTGATCTATTTTCAGTCCCAAAAGGACCTACCAGAGTAATGAACTCAGAGACTGGAATAGATTAGGCAAGACACAATAATAAATTTGCAACACTTAAGAAAAAAATTTCCCTTGTAGATACAATCAATTTCTGTGAACGGAAGGTAAACTGCCTTTGAGGATGTGTGTGCGTGTGTGTGTGTTTCCTGTGGATCTTTTAGTTTTAACACTCCATTCTTGTGTTAGTATATGGTAAAAAATTCTTTACAAGGTTTTGAAAGGACTTATCTTAACAAAGAAAACATTCATAAAAGTTAAATAGGAAATTGAACTCATGGACTGGATGAGTAATAAAAAGCTTATGAACGGCTGATTTCTGAATAAAACCAGTAAGGAGGAGGTAAAACAAAGCAGAAGGAAAAACTTCCAAATGTTGAGGTTCCAAAATTTCAAGGGGGAAAAATGATTGAAAGAGTTGGAAAGCTTCAAGGAAAGAAAATGGCATTGTCCAACTGCACTTCAACAGAAAAGCTCCAAAGAGCAGAGGGACATTTGGGAGGTCTGGTTCTTCCAGGTTCCCACCATCATTGTTCAGTGGGTGGCTATGTACTAACCTCCAGCCCCAGAGTACTCTTCCAGATTTAAGGCTGACAAGGACTCGTCTAGTTAGGATGGTGCCAGTGAGAGTAGAGGGGGCCCTTCAGATAAGGTACAGGAAACCATCCAAACCAGCACACACCGACACATAAATGCAATTGGCACACAATTTCCAAGGGTTCATGAATCACCTGAGACATGGAATCCAGACCGAGAACACTTTTGCATAGTAAGAATCCTTACAGCTGAGAATCGGGCCAAGTGGAAAGCCGCAAGCAAGATGGTTCAGCTGCTTTCTTAGTCTGTGGCCTGCTCAGAGGCCTGTTTCTTGGGTTACTCAAACATGAGCTGAGAGGGAGCAGCTTTTTCATTTAGGAGCTGCTCTAGCCATTAAGGGCGTGGCTGCCTGCAACCAAATCCTGCCTCTACCTCTTCATAGTTTTGTGATTTTGAACATGTTTTTATTTAATTTCTTGTGCCTCCATTGCCTTATCTCTAGAGTGGAGAAGATAATAACACATGGTTCAGAATGTTGCATTGATTAAATGAGTTTTCATAGAGAAAGCACTTAGAGTGTCTACCTGGCATACAGGCAAACACTAAATAAATGTTAGCTGCTAATAAGCTTATAGTCCTTTTTGGGGAAAAAAGGAAATTCACTTAATACAAAGAATCCCATCCAAAAGGCACAGCAGAACTGCAGAGGACAGCAGGTAAGGTCAGCATTTGTATCACGCCCTACACTAAATCACCATCAGATGTCCATTTCTGCTGTTTCCAAAGTCCATCACTAAGTTAACTGACTAAGTATGACCATCCTCATTCCAAAACAGTACAATACAATGCCAGAGTTGAATGTGAGAAAATGTAACTCGCCTGTGAAAATAACAATAAAGAATATAGGACACAGGCCAGCACCGCGGCTCACTGGGTTAATCCTCTGCCTGCGGCGCCAGCACCCCGGGTTCTAGTCCTGGTTGGGGCGCTGGTTCTGTAGCGGTTGCTCCTCTTCCAGTCCAGCTCTCTGCTGTGGCCTGGGAGTGCAGTGGAGGATGACCCAAGTGCATGGGTCCCTGCACCCACATGGGAGACCAGAAGAAGCACCCGGCTCCTGGCTTCGGATTGTCGTAGTTCTGGCCGTAGCGGTCATTTTGGGGGTGAACTAATGGAAGGAAGACCTTTCTCTCTGTCTCTCTCTGTCTAACTCTGCCTGTCAAAAAAAAAAATATAGGACACAAATAATTACGAGAATATCTCATTAGATGGATAACTTTCTTTCACTTCACTTTGGGAAGGTCTGGCAGGCACACAGCTTTGTATTACCATAGACTCACAGATGATGACAAAGTAAAGGAGAACTCAGTGATGGCGATCATTTGGTATATCAAACCTAGGCCCTCACTGGTGCACTGGAAACACTGAGCACAAAGACTTGCATACTTGCCAGAAAGACCGCATTTGACAAGTAACAAAGCCAAGAACTCCGACTCTTGGATGCCTGTTTGCTCGTCTGTCTCCTTCCACTAGACTGTCAGCCCCCAGGGGGCAGAATCCAGTGATATTTATCTTACGCCTTCTTGCCGGCTTAGCACATGCAGACACAGAAGTGTGTAGCAAAGGAGGGTTGCAAAGAATCAAAGGAGTACAGCATTAATTTGCTTCTCCTATGGTACCATTTTTCCCAAGAAAGGAGAGACTCTTGATGCAATGGTAAAACAGAGAATAAAGCGCACCTGAGCACCATGCTGGTATATAAGTAGGGGAGCTGAGCTTCTGTACCACCACTACCCAGACTTGTTGTGTAACACTGAACAAGCACTTTACTCTTCTAAAAGGAGCTCACTAGGCAAAATGCTATCCTTGATAGAACTGAAAAGAAGAAAAAATTTTGAGGACACAAAATGGAATTCAATAACAAAGGTCATAATAATTGTATGCCACTCCATGTTAATAATTTTTAAAAGGCTCCTTTGTACATTATCACTTAATCTTCAGAATAACATTAAGTAAGTTGGAAAATATCTTACAGCTCCATTTCACAGATGGTGATATTGAGGCTCAGACAGGACATAAGTTAAATCAGAGTTAAATATGAGCAAAACCACCTATGCCAAGAGACACAATTCACACAAATTCACACACCTTCGGTGGTAAGGTAAGGGTCCAAAAAAGAGGCAGCACAGGTTTCAAGCTAAAAGTAACCAGAAACCACAGGGCCTTCATCCCACTCTAATTTCTGGATTTCTTTACTCAAAATTCTACTTTCTTTTCTTTCTTTTTTTTTTTTTTTTTTTGGACAGATAGACAGTGAGAGATAGAGAGACACGCTGCACCGATCCAAAGCCAGGAGCCAGGTGCTTCCTCCTGGTCTCCCATGTGAGTGCAGGGCCCAAGCACTTGGGCCATCCTCCACTGCCTTCCCGGGCCACAGCAGAGAGCTGGACTGGAAGAGAAGCAACCGGGACAGAACCGGTGCCCCAACCGGGACTAGAACTCAGAGTGCCAGTGCTGCAGGCAGAGGATTAGCCTAGTGAGCTACAGCACCGGCTAAAATTCTACTTTCAAAGACAGGCCTCTCCCACAGCCACAGGAAGATCAGATGGGTTATGGGAGATACAAAATCAAGACATTTGGTAGACAGATCAGACCTAGAAAGGGAAGAAATCTTCTTAAAAATGTATTCTATCTGCAATAAAGCAAAATGTATTTTTAAAGATTTATTTATTTATTTGAAAGGCAGAGTTACAAAGAGGGAGAGGCATAGAGAGAGGTCCTCCATCTGCTGGTTCAGTCCCCAGATGGCTGCAACAACTAGAGCTGCACTGATCCAAAGCCAGGAGCCAGGAGCTTCTTCCTGGTCTCCCATGTGAGTGCAGGAGCCCAAGGACTTGGGCCATCTTCTATTGCTTTTCCAGGCCATAGCAGAGAGCTGGATTAGAAGTGGAGCAGCTGGGTCTTGAACCAGCACCTATATGGGATGCCAGCACTGCCGGCAGTAGCTTTACCTGCTATGCCACAGTGCCAGCCCTGCAAAATGTATTTCTAAGCATTTTATTGAAACTTCACAGGAAGAAAGATGCTGGAATGGGAGAAAGAATAATGAATGTGGGGCTGGTGCTGTGGCATAGCAGGTAAAGCCACTGCCTGAAGTGCTGGCATCCCACATGGGTGCTGGTTCGGGTCCCGGCTGCTCCAGTTCCCATCCAGCTCTCTGCTATAGCCTGAGAAAATGGTAGATGATGGCCCAAGTCCTTGGGCCCCTGCACCCATGCGGGAGATCCAGAAGAAGCTCCTGGCTTCTGCCTTCAGATTGGTGCAGCTCTGACCATTGCGGCCATCTGGGTAGTGAACCAGCGGATGGAAGACCTTTCTCTTTCTACCTCTCCTTCTCTCTCTGTGTAACTCTGCCTTTCAAATAAAAAATAAATCTTAAAAAAGAATAATAAATGGAAACTATATGATATTCATTATTTCTTCCTTAAGCTGAGTTAAAATGCCATTAATATTCACTTCCTTTGTAGAAGACACCATTTTACGTCTTAATTTTAATAAACCTTAGCAAATACATAAAATCAACCCTAGATCAGCTGGGAAGGGCTAGCCAACTCCAAAGCCCCTCGTTATCTCAGAAAGCCAAGAGTGACCTACTGGCTAATTGAAACAGACATTTGATTTTCAAGACCTCCTTAAACCTTTAGAAGACTTTCTCAATATCCTGACAGCTTGCTCCTTTGATGAGTGCCATCATCTCAAGGTAGAAGCCTAGAAAACATTATTTCCCAGCATTCTGACAGTAAAACAACTATATGCCCCTTTGCAAACCATGGATGCAGAAAAAAAGTAAAGCAGAAACTCCCTTCAGGGAGGCAGATCACCCAGCAAGCCCCACTGGTATCTTGTTCCTGAGCAATGTTAGTGTGCTGCACCCTGGTGTCGTGACATTTTCTCCAGACCAGTTTCACAGTGTTAACTAGACGTTGCTGCAGAACGTTCTCAGCTATGTAGCATCCAAACCTGGCTTTCTGGGGTAGGCATCTGGCACAGCAGTTATGTCACTGCTCGAGAAGCCTGCATCCCATCTCAGGGCTCCTGGTTCAAGTCCCAGCTACTCTGCTTCCGATCCAGCTTTTTGCTGGTGCACATCTTGGGAGGTGGTGGGTTATGGTCCAACCCACATGGGAAACCCAAGCTGAGTTCTTGGCTCCTGGATCTGGCTTGGGCCAAACTCAACTTTTGAAGAACGAACTAACAGATGGAAGATCCCACTCCACCTGTCTCTTTGTCTCTCTGCCTTTCAAATAAAATGAAAATAAATAAAATTTTCAAAGGGGGAAAAAAAACAGAAGGAAAAGAAACAAACCGGCTTTCTGGCCCCCCTGAAGATGTAGCACTCATGCAGACTTGACAGAGCAATACTCAAAATGAGAAAGAAAGAAAATCCAAGGGAAAAAAAAAAACCAAAGGAGTGACTATTAGGGAAATGGAAAATGTTACTCCCAATTTACATTTGCAACATTTAATTATTTCTCCCCAAAACACAAGAGAACCATAAAGATTAAAGTGCTGGCAGCCACGTCTCTTGGGCAGCTTTGTTCCATCACAGGCTTGTAATAACATCCTTTTTCTGCAAGTGAAACACTGGGGACAGGGTGGGGAAGGACGGGAGTTCTGGGACTCAGCAGGCCCAGATTCCTCCTGGAATCTGTTCTCTTCCCCGGAGTAAAGCAGAGCCCCTTCCCAGAGACTGAAAACCTTTGTTCTGGACCAGCTATTTTCAAGCCAAGTTAGCCAAATTCACTCCAAACTTCATCAGGCAAAACAGAATCTGCTGGCTATTACCAGCCTGGTGTCAAGGTCAAGCAAAAGATGACAGAGGACAGCTGAGACTGCACACCCTCCTAGCTGTTCATCATTATTGTAGGGATGGCCGGGGAATGGAGGCATTTGTCATCTCTATTTCTTTGCTCAAAAGCACTACCTGCCAGCAAGAACACTTTCAAATGCTGTCTACCACCGGACTGTACCCTTCAATTTGGTTCAGCTTCTTTCCAACTTTCCAATACAGAATTTCATTAACTGGTTTGCCCCTCTGGCTGGTATTTTCTATGTTCCTAACTTTTCCCATTTTATGAAAGTCTGCTAAGCATTTCCCTATACAGACAGTACAATCACCCACCTTCCCTTACACAAAACCCATAACCAATTAAATCCAATAAAAGTTTCTTGGACAGCTATGATACATATGACTCACTGTTAGTCATTATAGTAGGAAAAGGTATGAGTTTTAAAATAGCTACTATTGTGTGTCAGGGATCTTAACATGTTTGCACATGTGACATAGCATGATCCCACAGAAGGGTAAGGAATGTGGCCTCTGCTCCCTGATGGGCCAGGGCCTCGATTCCTAATAATATGTGGCAACTATCCCTATTACCCCCCGTTTGAAGAACCTGAAGACAAGAGCTAGCACTGAGCGCAGCTGGGACTCAGATCCACAGGGACCCAACGGCAAAGCCCTTGCTCTTTCTCCTGCCTCCCCTCAACCAGGAACATTGAGGGAGGGCACACTGCAAGCCTAGAATCCAGCGCTTGGGAGGCCATGCCAGGTCTAACCTCTCACCACAGCATCTCTGGGAAACTGACAGCCAACTGACCCTGCTGCTTGCACACACACTCACATCCTCAACCATTTCTGTATCCTCAGACCTGGAGCAGCACCAACAGACATGCATGGTGAACGCATGGCTAAAAGCAATTTTAATGAAATCATTATAGCCAAGGACTGAGCACAAACTATGTGCAGGGCACTATTCTAAGGAATCAGCCTGTCCTAGAACATGTGTTATTTAACTTAACAACCAAGAATGAAGGGGTGGCGGCATATTTTCATTGAAGAGCAGCTACTTAAGATGATTTAGGGGACAGGAAGCACTAGACAGGCTTATAGAAGAAGTGAAGTACATCCCAGAAGGGAACCCCATGAGCAAAGGCCAGGAGGTGGGAATGGTGAGCAAGGTGTCATCAAGGGCTTCGGGGTAAGAGCAAGGTCAGGTGAGAAGGTGTCTGTGGGGACATGGAAAGAAGTGAGAGCAGGTGACAGAGGAGAGCCAGTGCATGCTCAGCCTCAACGCCATGAAGGTAACCGGCCCTGACTCAACCAACACGGGGAAGCTCAGCAAGCTGCCTACAGCAGAAGGACACAGCATTCTACTCTAAGGCTTCACAAAAAACAGACAAGTATCGCCAAGAATCTGAATCGGATTCAGAGGCAGACAGAGGCATCACAAAAGAGTCCCAAAGACATGGAGCTGGCACTGTGGTGCAGTGTCGGCATTCCTACATGGGCACCGGTTCAAGTCCCGGCTGCTCCACTTCCGATCCAGCTCCCTGCTAATGCAGCTGGGAAAGCAGCAGAGGATGGCCCAAGTGCTTCGGGCCCTGCCACTCATGTGGAAGACCTGGAAGAGGCTCCTGGCTGCTGACTTCAGCCTGGCCCAGCCCTGGCCATAGCTGCCATTTGGTGAGTAAACCAGTGGTTGGAAGATCTCTCTCTCTCTCTCTCTCTCTCTCTCTATATATATATATATATATATATATATATATATATATATATATACCTCTGGCTCTCTGTAACTCTGCCTTTCAAAGGAAAAAACAAATCTTAAAAAAAAAGAGTCCCAAGACAGAACAGAAACAGTGACTAGGATAAGCACAATTCCTCTCCCCCCCCCCCCCCCAAGAGCAGGCAACACAAAAACCCATAGGGATCAGAAAAGACAGGATTTTCCAGACCATGGTGTTGTGGTCCTGCAGAACAGCATGCAATCCACAGAGCAATCAAAGACAAAAATATACCCAGGACTCCCCCAGCTACACCAAGCATCGAGGCATGGGACAGCACACACCCAACAGGAGGGGCATCCTTCCAAATTGTACAAAACACACTGTGAAGCCTTTGCCTGTTATAACAAATGCAGCCAAATTCCTTATTCAATTAGTTCATCTCACGATCCAAGACACACACAGTTAAACTAGTAACTTGGAGAAGCTTAAATCAATAATTATGTAAATATACGTATTTGGGCAGTCTTATATACATACATTTTTAACATACAGGGTGCTATACTCAGTATAGTGGGAGACAGCAGAGCTTACCATCAAATGAACATAACTACAAGTATCATAAATGATAGGGCAAAAGGGGGTGGGACAGGCATTTGGTGGGCAAGCTCCCATCCCTTACTGGAGCACCTGCCAGTCTTGGCTCCTCTCTCAATTCCAGCTTCCTGCTAACGTGCACCCTGGGAGACAGGAGATGATGGTTCAAGTTGCTGGCACCCTGTTACCCACATAGGAAGCCCAAATTGAATTCCCAGGCCCAGGCTAGATGGCCTACTATCCTGGCTATTCTGGGCATCTGGGGGAAAGAACCAGCAGATGGGACCTCTGCCTCTCAAATAAATAAAGGAAAAAATAATAGGGCAAAAGAAAATAAATATCTTAAGAAGCATGGTGAACAGCATCAAGAAACCTGCCACCCTGGTCCCTGAGACATTAGAGTTCAGGACAGCTCTACCAAGCCAGCAAGGAAAAAATTCTCATCTAAACAAGACAAAAGGAAAAACAACACTATCATCAGATTTAAACACAAAGTGCACTTGAAAGTTAAACTCAACTAGTAGTTTCAGAGGCAACACAGTTTACTGTTTAAGCAGAAAGTCAGATTTTTTAAAGTAGCAGGGTCTAATCTTGGTTTAGCCACAGAATCACTGTGTCATTCTAGGAAAATATGCAAAATGCACCCAGCTTTCATTTGTGCACTGGGGAGAGGTTTAATCAATATCTGAGAAGTGGAATGAGAAATTGCTTAGCTAATGCAGAGTGTTCCTGCGAATTAAAGCCACCCCCCACCTGGGTCACGGATTTGGGAGGAGGCTGGCGCAGAGGACGGGGAAAAATGGCGATGTCTTTGAACACCTCTCTCACCAGGCAAGAGATGTAAAAAGAAAGAAAAGAAAAAGAAAAAAACCTGTACCTTAAGTCAAGGAAATACCATTTCAGGAAAATAGGCACTTGGCCTCAAACCACACATGAACCTCAAAGGAAAAGCTGATAAGTCAGAGACACAGATAAAAATCACTCCATGTGTCTTTAATATTGGCAGCCAGTCAGTACAAGGGTCTTCAAAAAGTTCTTGAAAATGCAAACAAGGGAAAAAACTGCATATGGATTTTGTAATTTATTTGCATCAAAATAAACTTATTTCTTTTTTTTTAATTTTTTTTTTTTTTAATTTGACAGGTAGAGTTAGACAGTCAGAAAGAGAGACAGAGAGAAAGGTCTTCCTTCCATTGGTTCATCCCCGAAATGGCCACTACAGCTGGAGCTACGCCAATCCAAAGCCAGGAGTCAGGTACTTCTTCCTGGTCTCCCACGCGGGTACAGGCACCCAAGTACTTGGGCCATCCTCCACTGCCTTCCCGGGCCATGGCAGAGAGCTGGACTGGAAGAGAAGCAGCCGGGACTAGAACCCGGTGCTCATATGGGATGCCGGCGCCGCAGGCGGAGGATTAACCAAGTGAGCCACGGAGCCAGCCCTAAACTTATTTCTTAATTATATTTTCCAGTGAACTTTTTGAAGTACCTTACACACATCTGTTTCAGAGGCAGATGGCTATCTTTAATGTTATGTAGGTGGGAGAGGAAGGAAGAGACATTTCCTATGTGCCTGGAATTGTGGTAGAAAGCTAACATTTATTACTTCATTACCCCTCATAGCCATGTGGCAAGTAGATCTCACTGTCCCTATGACACAGATGAAAATACTGAACACAAGCCGTAAGCCACTTCCATGATGACAACTGTGCAGGATCGGGATATGGAGGAGGGGCTCAATCACCTTTGGAACTAAGAGCTGCTGAGGAAGTGGAGCAAGATAGTCTTAAAAGCCTTACCAAATATAGTTCACTCTTCTGACTCTCAGAGATCCAAATATAGTATGAACTTGCACTTGATCATGGCCCCAGTGGCACATATCCTCTCTTCATTGTCTGTGGTTGGTAAGAATGCACAGACTCACAACTATTTGCAGGCCAGCTGCAGTCTGCTTGGATAAAAGATATCCAAGTACATCCCACATGGAGAAGGCACTTGAGATCAGAACAACCTTCTCGGTAAATTTCAGATTTGGGATATACCACACCTGGGAGTTCAACAGAAAACAGGCAACCGGAAAGTCAATCCTCATAATATTGTTATCCTGTTCTTAGATCCTTCACTTCCACATATGATTTCAAGCATCAGTTGGGTGGATTTTATTAACCATCTTCTAATGAGATGACACATGAAATAAACAGATTAAAAAAATAAACTAAGCCATCAAAAAAATTGAGCATCTAGAATTTGAAGAGACATCAATCACATGTACAAAGATACACATTTAATCTCATTTCTGCTTAAAAAAATGCTTTTGAGAGTTGTCCATAAACTCGTGTTTTGAAAATGGAACCCTATTTGTTCACTCATTCATTCACCAAATACTTATCGAGCAGCAATTAAATGCTTAGATTATGCTAGATATAAGAAATCCAGAGACAAAAGACATACATCCCTGTCCTCAAGGCAATAAAATAAAAGGAAAAACCAGAAATAACAAAGCAGGGAGATGAGTACTGTGCTGACTTGCTATGAGACTAGGTATCATGGGAGACCAGAGGAAAGGCTCCTGGAGCAGGTGATGGTAACGTGGTTCCAGATGTCACAAATAAAATGGATCACTTCCAATTCTGGCCAAGATGGGTAATAGGATGACTGCCAGGAGTAGGATAACAGGCAATGAAACACTGATCCCTAAGTGAAGGAAAACAAAAGGCAGGAGTCCTGCTTCCCCAGCTCAGAGTGTGTCCAGGTCGCAGTGTATGCGCACAGCAGGAACGCAGGCAGAGCTCAGTGAACTCCCTGCACTGAGTAAGTGGAGCTACCAGTCCAAGGAGTTCACAAGACAAAGCACCAGCGAGGTGAGATTCCCACAGAGAGCTGTACGAGAGCCACACTCTCCTCAAGTATTCCACAGAGCACTGGTCAGAGCGTGCACACGAGGCAACTGCCCCAGGCTGGGGAAAGGAAGGATGTTTCCAAACGGGAAAGCCTCGCGGTTGCCAAGGCCGTGGCAGAGTACAGGGAAGGAGTTCTCTGTCCTGGGGAAGAATCAGCACCAGAGGAGCACTCTGTTCCACATCGGCATCAGCAAAGCAACACCCACGAGGATGAAACTGCTCCTGGGCAATGAACTGCAGCCCAGGACAGAGTTCAAGGACACTTACAGAGATAACAAATACCCAGCACCTAACAAGGATAACTCACAACGTCTGATTCGATCAAACTACCAAGAAAAACAAAAAGTGGGAAAGTCTGACTGTTGGTGAGGAAAAAAAAAAAATCATTTGAAACTGATCCAGAACTGACACAGATGTTAGAATTAGCAGACAAGAACATTAAAATTATTATAGAACATTATAGTTATTACCACTATATTCCGTCTGCTCAAAAATAAAGTGGAGACATTGAATATAAAAAACCCAAATCAAATTTCAAGGAGTGCAAGCTACAATGTAGGCAGAGAAAAATGGTCTGTATGGGAGTAATATCAAATTAGACACTGCAGAAGATAGAGATTTATGAAATTGAAAGTGCAAAAGTCAAAACTATCCAAAATGAAACAGAGAAAAATGAGAAATGCTTATGAGAGAAATATGAGAAATGCTTATATTTAAAATAAGCAGAGCATAAGTGAGTCCAGGAACAACTTCAAGTGACCAATACACATGTAACTGGAGCCTCCAAAGGCAAGAAGAAAATTAAGTATGAAAAAGTAACACTTGCCCTTACCCTCAAAGAATCCACAACCTGGATGAGGCAACAAATTCAAGTTTTTTACAAGTCATAAAATATTTGAGAAGCAGAAACTATCACAAGAACACACACACAAAAAATGTCATCAAGCAATTCATAATTAATCACCAAACAAACAGAACACCTAACTGTTTAGAAGAGAAGATTACTTCATGCTGGAGAGGTCAAGAATGATAAAAAGAAGAAAAACTTCAACTGGTTGTTGTTGTTGTTGTTGTTTTTTTTTTTTTTTTTTTTTTTTTTTTTTTTTTTTTTTTTTTTTTTTTTTTTTTGACAGGCAGAGTTAGAGAGAGAGACAGAGAGAAAGGTCTTCCTTTTCCATTGGTTCACTCCCCAAATGGCCGCTACGGCTGGTGCTGCGCAGATCCGAAGCCAGGTGCTTCCTCCTGGTCTCCCATGCAGGTGCAGGGCCCAAGCACTTGGGCCATCCTCCACTGCCTTCCCGGGCCACAGCAGAGAGCTGGCCTGGAAGAGGAGCAGCCGGGGCAGAATCCGGCGCCCCAACCGGGACTAAAACACGGTGTGCCGGCGCCACAGGAGGGGATTAGCCAAGTGAGCCACGCCGCCGGCCTTCAACTGTTTCTTTAAAATGTTCATGTAATTTTTCATGTAACTGCTCATTATATCTACAACTTTCTTCCTTATTCATCCATTCACCATTTATCGAGCAGCATTTATCTGCCAGGTACTAAGCACAGACGTGTTGTCTATACCCTTGGTGGGTTTATAATCTGGAGACGCAGGGAGAAGTGGATACTAGCCACCATGCCGGTCTGACTCTGAAGGAACTACAGGTGGAAGGTCAGCAGGAGGAGGCAGGCAACTCCACTAGGGAAAGGAAACAGAGAAAAAATTCATGAGACACAAAACCATCAACTATTGGTGAACTCTCCATGCTGCCCTGTTTTCAGATATGGCTGCCAAAAAGAGCCGCTGGGAAACAAATGGAGAAGTCTGTCCTGGGAGGAAACAGGAGGCCATGCAGGTTTTCTCTCTTGATTTTAATTCACTAATATGCTTGGGGAAGCATTCAGGAACTTCATCTTTCAGGGCAAGGAGCTACACCTCAGTGGTGCTGGGACTTAAATAAGCCCCAACAAGTTAAAGAATGCCTTAAATAGATGGGCAAGGTCAGGCGTTGGGGCACAGCACCTGAAGCCACTGCTTAGGATGCCTGCATCCAATATCAGAGTACCTGGTTCAAGTCCCAGCTACTCTGCTTTCTGATCCAGCTTCCTGCTAATGTGCCTGTGAAGCAGCAAGCAATGGCTCAAGTACTTGGATCTCTGCTACCCATGTGGAAGACCTGGAAGGAGTTATTGGCTCCTGGCACTGGCCTGGTTGACATAGGCATTGATGGAGTGAACCAATGGATGGAAGATCGATCTCTCTCTCTCTCTCTCACTACCCCTTAAATAAACAAATACATTCTTTAAAAATCTAGGGCACATGTCTCAGTATGAACATCTCATACTGGGAAAATCTTCATTGACTTCTCATTTACAATGAAAAATTCTTAATGTGCATTGTTTAGTGTTCAATTTACAGCCTATTTTTCCAAGAAAAGAAATAAGATACAGGAGCCAAGCATGAGTTAAGCTGCTTTGCCTCACCTAAGATATGTGCTCTTTGGTTAACCTCAGTGTTCTCACCTGTAAAATGAGGCTAAGGACAGTACTTCCTTTCCAAGTTTTGAGAATTCATTGTAATCTCTGATATAAAAAGCACATCACCAGATGCATCATAGGAGTTCAAAAACAGTAGCAGCAGCATGGCTGCAGTGGTGACTCTGATGTTAAAGGGAGAGGACCATTATTATCGTTCATAGCTGGAGATTCAAATATAGTAGACAGCTTCTCCATTCTGCGTCTCATAGAGAACTCAGGAAGATAAATATGCCAAGCTCTAACAACGTTATGCCATGTTGCTGTTGGGTATCCTTTCCTTAAGAGTTTGTAGTTTCCCATGAAGGTAAACCTTATATGTAAATAATAACAAGAGTTCCTTCTCTGAGCACAGGAGGGCTGAGTTATTTGCCACCTTATGCTGTAAACAGCAGGCTACAGAGCTTGATCACACAATGTAGGCACATCGTATTCTTCCCTGTGTAAAGTCCTTACACAAAGGCTGGGCTGTATTACAAGTGTCACTGTGGGTTTCCCAAGGCTAAAATGTGTTATTATACTCAACTGCCATGCCGTGGATTTGTGCTAAAAGTAGACTGTGCACTCAACAACAATGTACAGTCTCCTTGTGACAACGATCTGGTACATTTCTGACATTTTTTTTTTTCCTTCCATCAGTATCACTGGTTTGCATTAGTGAGTTTCTTCCACTTCTGGACAATTAATTTACATCATGTAAGACAAATCTTGGCACGCTGGGGCAAACTCAGCATGAGTCTAAAATCCACATTTCCAAGGCATCTGTGAATAAAAGCCCCTCACCAAGCGTTTCAGAAAGGACAGCCTTAAGAGGAGAGGCGTAGGGAAAGGGACACTATCTTGCTCTACGGGCATCTGAAGGCTGCCGCATGCCAGAGGGAGCAGACCGCAGACTGCGTGGCAGAGTCAGAACAACGTGCAGCGGGCAGCTCCACGGACTGCAGATTCCCAGGGCGAGGGGACAAACACGTGCCTGTGCCAGTGGAGGGAAACAGGCTGTGGGGACGTCAGGCAGCCCCAAGTAGCTCCTCACATGGGGCAAATTTCTTTTATTTATTCATTCATTTGAAACACAAAGTTATGGAGAGAAGAAACCATAGAGAAATCTATCTGCTGGCTCACTCCCCAGATGGCCTCAATGACCACGGCTGGGCTGGGCCGAAGTCAGGAGCTGGATCACAAGTGCAACAGCTGGGACTCGAACCAGCACCCATAAGGGATGCTGGCATTGCAGGCAGCAGTTTAACCCATGAAGCCATAATGCCAACCCTGGGGCAAATTTTTTAATCCATCTGCACTCTCAGCTATCAACTAGAATAGCTACTCCGGCATCTCATAGTGTTCTCCAATTGAGGGAAGATGTTCAACATGTGGCAAACATTACAATTACTTCTACTCTTCTTATTACTTCTGAGTAAATAGGATAAATCTGTCCAGGGCCTTTAGACGAGGATCATCCACATGGCCTAATGCTGACAAATCTCTAGTTCTGCTTTCCACTTTCTTTTCTCGTCCTAAAACCTAGGGAGAGAAGTTCAAGTTGTACTCTCTACTTTGCCACTGCTTTGGTGCAGTATGCCAGTCTAGCTGTTTCCATTCTCCTTCGATCTTTGCAATAGCAACACATAAAGAATGACACTTAGCATCCACCAACTTAACTCGGGGAAGGATCACAGGATTATCTCAGAAATTATTACAAATCACTTTTCACATACAGGTGTTCTCCACTTTGCCCAACATATGTTTTGTGTAAATCACCTTCATTTTTTCCTACCAAATGAGCTTATAATTGTTTGCATATGCTTATTATTTTATTCCAAGAATATTATTACGTGGCCATTAAAGAAAATTTAGAAAACAGAAAACTGGGGCAATGATGGGGGTAATCACCCACAGTCCATAGACACTGTTATTATTTTTTCCTATCATTCCCATGCATGAGTGACAGTGATCATTCCCTATATGATTTTTTTTACTTCTTTTTTTTTCTTTTTTAAACTTTTATTTAATGAATATAAATTTCCAAAGTACAGCTTATGGATAACAATGGCTTCCCCCCCCCATAACTTCCCTCCCACCCGCAACCCTCCCCTTTCCCGCTCCCTCTCCCCTTCCATTCACATCAAGATTCATTTTCAATTCTCTTTATATACAGAAGATCAGTTCAGTATATATTAAGCAAAGATTTCAACAGTTTGCCCCCACATAGCAACACAAAGTGAAAAATACTGTTGGAGTACTAGTTATAGCATTAAATAACAATGTACAGCACATTAAAGACAGAGATCCTACATATTTTTTTAAAAAATTAATTAATTTTCTATGCCATTTCCAATTTAACACCAGGGGTTTTTTTTTTTTCATTTTCAATTATCTTTATATACAGAAGATCAATTCAGTATATACTAAGTAAAGATTTCATCAGTTTGCACCCACACAGAAACACAAAGTGTAAAAATACTGTTTTAGTACTAGTTATAGCATCACTTCACATTAGACAACACATTAAGGACAGATTCCACATGAGATGTAAGTACACAGTGACTCCTGTTGCTGACTTAACAATTTGACACTCCTGTTCATGGTGTCAGTAATCTCCCTAGGCTCTAGTCATGAGTTGCCAAGGCTATGGAAGCCTTTAGGGTTCGCCAACTTTGATCTTATTCCGATAGGGTCATAGTCAAAGTGGAAGTTCTCTCCTCCCTTCAGAGAAAGGTACCTCCTTCTTTGATGGCCCCGTCATTCCCTATATGATTTTAACTTAGATGGCAATTTTGAAGGTAACATTTTAGGATCTCTAAGTGCTGGTCATGTAGAGGTGGCTCCTGTATTGAGTGTCTTTGTTTTCAAGATAAAGTAACCAGGGGCATTGCCATTTACAAACATGGGATTTTTAAGCCAGAAAAGAAAATCAGCACCTGAAGATGGGACGATTGAAGCAACCTCTCGCGTTCGCACTGAATTCACTCAGGCCCAAGAGGCAGGTGAGCAGCAAGCTGCAGGCACAGAGCACTGGGTGCCTGTGCTGCGTGGCCCGTTCACGAATCTGCTCTCATCAGGCCAGCGTGCCTTCGGCAGCCCACTCCCGATGCAGGTTCCATGGACTCAGATTTCCTATCTTCACTTGCCTTGAAAGGTACATAATGCGTTGTAAGCACAAAGCAAGCTCTGAGGATGACTTGACTCAATCAGAGACTCAAA
This sequence comes from Lepus europaeus, assembly GCF_033115175.1. Taxonomy (NCBI): domain Eukaryota; kingdom Metazoa; phylum Chordata; class Mammalia; order Lagomorpha; family Leporidae; genus Lepus; species Lepus europaeus. The sequence continues at coordinate 55,629,196 of NC_084831.1, read as the reverse complement.
CCTCTCCTACTGCATAGATTGAATGGATGGAAGAAAACACCTCAGTCTTTGTTCTAAGATCTTTAATCAACTTTTGACATATGTCTATTCATCTGAATTATGATCATTTCATATCCATTACATAAGCAAATATAAGAAATATTTCTAATGCCAAGAGTGGTGAAGAGTGACCTGCATGGAGAACGTATATACAGCTTGAGGATGCCTTAACGGAAAGCTCAGAAGTATTTTGGATCTTGAGATTTTTCAGACTTCGGTAATCTGCATACACACAATGAGACACCTTGGAAATGAGACCCAAATCTAAACATGAAATTTATGTTTCATATGCACCCTAAATGCATAGTCTAAAGGAAATTTTAAGCAGTATTTTTGAATAATTTTGTGCACGAAGCAACATTTCATTGTATGGAATTTTCCAATTGTGTGTCAGGTTGGTGCTCAACGAGTTTCAGATTTTGGATTTTAGACTTTCCATTAAGGATGCTCACCATGTACGGTAGGGCACCAAGGAGCAGTCTGCAACATCTAGGTAAGCAGAGGACAGCTTATTCCCAGATGTACAGCTTGGAGAGTTTTTTCCCAGGTGCTCACAAACAGGTCAAAACTTTACATAGCAGCACTGTTTATAACATAGGAAAAAATGAAAACAGAAGAATGGGCACATTAATGGCGAAGTGAATAGTTATTGCAGGGGCTGGCACTGTGCCATAGCAGGTAAATCTGCCACCTGCAGTGCTGGCATCCCATAAGGGCACCAGTAGGAGTCCTGGCTGGTTAACTAACGATCCAGCTCTCTTCTATGGCCTGGGAAAGCAGTGGAAGATGGTCCAAATCCCTGGGCCCCCGCATTTGTGTGGGAGACCTGGAAGAAGCTCCTGGCTCCTGGCTTCGGATTGGCGCAGCTCTGGCTGTTGCAGCCATCTGGGGAGTGAACCAGCGAATGGGAGACCTCTCTCTCTCTCTCTCTCTCTCTCTCTCTTTGACTCTGCCTCTCTGTAACTCTGCCGTTCAAATAAATAAATACTTAAAAAAAAGGATAGTTACAATAGTTTCTACATACCAATTAAAATAACTTCCTGGATTATCATGCTGTTCCTGGATTAACAAGATTGAATGTCAAATGAATGTTGAGCAAAAAGAGTACATACATATAGTATCTTTTTGCTCATTTATTTTATATAAAAATAGGGAAAGTAATGCCATGTGATATTAGTGGATTTATATATGCATAGCCAAAGTATAAAGACATGCAAGAGAATGAAAAAAAAAATTCGGTTTGGTTGAATGATTATGTCTGGAAAAGAAAAAAAAAAGATTAGGGAGGACAGCACTAGGGCTTTAGCTGTATCTATAATTTTTTTTTCTTTAAAAAAAATCTGAAGCAGAATATGGCAAAATGTATCTGAAAAGGTTTTTATCATTTTTGTTTGTTTTTCTGTAAAACTATAATATTCAAAGATTTAAAAGACAAAACAAATTGTCATGGCTTAGCCATGGCTTGGTTTGGGTATCCAGAAGTCTGAGAAGGAAGAAGTAACAAAGATTCACCCCCAGTTTCTAGCATTCTTAACAAACTTCATGGCATAAAAGATTAAGTCTCCACCTGCAGTGGTGGCATCCCATATGGGTGCCGGTTCAATTCCCGGCTGCTTGACTTCTAATCCAGCTCCCTGCTAATGCACCTGGGAAAGCAAGAGAAGATGGTCTAAGTGCTTGGGCCCTGCCACCCATGTGGGAGACCCAGAAGAAACTCCTGGCTCCTGGCTCCTGGCTCCTGTCTTCAGCCTGGCCCTGCTTTAGCCATTGCAGCCATTTGGGGGATGAACCAGCCGATGGAAGACTGATCAATATCTCTGTCTCTCTCTCTGTCACTTTACCTTTCGAATAAATAAATAAATCTTTAAAAAGAAAAAAATCATGGCCATCACAAACTCACTTGTGTCCCTGTACCCAACACAGTGCCTGGTCAGAAGTACACAGAGTTAAGTGTTGAGTGAGTGAACAAACACATGAACAAACAAACTGAATGTGTTGTTCTACATGTCTGATTATAAAAACTGGAAAATTATATAATTGTTACTAATAATTTATTTTTTTATTTTTTGACAGGCAGAGTTAGACAGTGAGAGAGAAAGACAGAGAGAAAGGTCTTCCTTTCGTTGGTTCAGCCCCCAAATGCTGCTATGGCCGGCACGCTGTGCTGATCCAAAGCCAGGAGCCAGGTGCTTCCTCCTGGTCTCCCATGGGGTGCAGGGCCCAAGCACTTGGGCCATCCTCCACCGCCCTCCCGGGCCACAGCAGAGAGCTGGACTGGAAGAGGAGCAACCGGGACAGAATCCAGCGCCCCAACCAGGATAGAACCCAGGGTGCCGGCGCCTCAGGCGGAAGATTAGCCTATTGAGCCGTGGCACCGGCCTATTACTAATAATTTCAAAGACTAATTATAAATATGGACCCATGGAGACTTCTTAAAGGTGTCACTAACAGAAAAACATGTGTAAAACTAGTGGGCAAGTTAACCTTTGAAGATTTTCTATCCCTAAAATCCAGTGATTTTTATTACAGCCCGGCACAGCACACTCACTCCCTTCTAGTTGCCAAACAGAGCAGGGGTTCATCAGGAAAGCAGACCCCAGGACGTTGCCAAAGCCCGAAATGAAAGTCTTAGAGCTCTTCTAAGCCTCAAGCAAAGGTACCTGCATTCATGCACTGTTCTCTCACACAACTCACCGAGACCAAAACTTGCCAGAATCATCCTCACACTCTCACATTCCTGACGGTTATAAAGAAACACGTAGCTTTGGTAAAGCTCGGTAAAATTCTACTGGCATAGAGTTTTGCTACTCTTAACTTTTCACAAAAATTCAAGTGAGTTTAAAAAGAACCAAAATAAGATACATGACACGTTCACCTAAGCTCAGCAATGAAATCCGAAAAAGCAGTTTACAATGGTTGAAGCAAAAAGAATAACTGTACAAGAGTACCCCGGGCCTCCCTCCACTATCTGAATGAAGCCAGTATTTTTTAGTTTCTTTTTTTTTTAATGTTATCAAAATATTAATTTACTTTTAAATATAATCCTGAAGCTTCCTTCAAAATGCCCCCTCCGAGGAGGGGGCCACAGATTTATAGTGTCCCTTTAAAGTTTAACAAAAGAAGGATTCAGAGGGAGTTAGCTCCACCCTGCAGCTCTTTTTCACACGCGTAATAGGATCTTACTGCAGTCACTCGGTCTGGTCTCCACACAAAGAAAGGCTGCAAAACATTTGTGTTGTGCTCCTGGAGTTAAAAATGAAGAATTCTTTCCCTTTCCATCAGTTCTTTTTTATTAATAAGGTGGCCATACCATGTCAGAAATTATAACCATCTGCTCTAGCCATTAAATGCAGATTCAAAGGCCTAATGATAAAGCGACCTCTTTATTAATAACAGAGAACGACAAGTGGCTTTTTCTCAGAGTGTTCAAGGAAATAAATCAGGCTGATGGCCCACCTCAGTAGTAAGGCCTCCAGTTTTTCTATCTGGGCTTTCTTGTTTTTACTCACAGGGGAACAAAATGAGCTCCCAAAGTGCCTTTTGCATGGATTTTGTTCACCTCTGTTCTCGGTGAGATGCCACTTACCACCTCACATAATTTGCAGTCGTATCTTGTATTTCCCCATCACAAAGAAGCCTTGTGCGCATCATGTAACCCCTGAGTAAGACACATGGGACTTATTACCTGAAAGGGAGTATGTCTGACTGGGACAAAGGTATGGGCGAAAGGCAGGGCTCCAAAAGAGGAAACAGTTGGATCCCTGCAGCTGTATTCTAACATTGCAGTCGTGTGGCCCCTTGCTTTCCCTGATGCATACATCAGAACTGTAATGATCAAGTCGCTCAAGTATGTTCCACTGAAGTGGGCTTTACCGAACCAGCCTGGGAGGGCAGACAGAAGCCCTTTGTTGCCGTGCCAAATGCATGGAGGCTGGCATGCCACCCTCCACATCCTTGGCCTCTGAGCTTTCTGGCAGGAAGCCTCTGCCACCTCCTACAGCCCAGGCATCTCTGGGAGAAGACACTCCTTGGCCATTGTCCAAGGGGCTTAACTAGTAGGAGGACCAGAAAGACCTCTTCAGCAACCTGCTCTTCCTCCAATTCACAGGTTCGTACCCAGAGAAACGGCATGAATAGAGGTTCGTGGGTAGACTACTCAGTAGACAGAGTGTGGAAACTACTCCCCTCCCCCACCATAGGGGGTGTCCCCAAGCCCTCCCTTCAGTTTGAGCTCTTAAGGGGTCTACCAGCACCTCTACCCCCACACCACTGGTTCTACTCCCTTGCTTGGTTTCCCTGGCTCTCACCACTGTGGAGAAGGCAGTCTTCACCTATCACATAGAAGGAGCCTGCCACAGGGCAGAGGCACGAACACAGGACAGGGAGCACAACCAGACGCCGTGGGCGGCCAGCTGGGAGGAGCAGCAGGAAGCTCCCGTAACCAGCCAAATCCTACACATACACTCCATCGACTGGTGGACAGCACCTGGCTGCCTACCGGGCCCACAGTCAGGAGTCTAGAAAAGAGACCAGATGGGGCCAGTGCTGTGACATAGCAGGTAAAGCTGCTGCCTGCAGTGTCGGCATTCCTACATGGGCACCAGTTCAAGTCCCAGCTGCTCCATTTCCAATCCAGCTCCCTGCTAGTGTGCCTAGGAAAGCAGTGGAAGGTGGCCCAAGTGCTTGGGCTCCTGCACTCATGTGGGAGATCTGGAGGAAGCTCCAGGCTCCTGGCTTTGGATCAGTCCAGCTCTGGTTATTGTGGCCATTTGGGGAGTGAACCAACGGATGGAAGACCTTTCTCTTTCTCTTGCTCCGCCTCTGCCTTTCTGTAGCTGATTTTCAAATAAATATATAAATCTTAAAAAAAAGGGCGGGGGGGGGGGGCAGGCTGTGTGCAGCAACAAGCCATGAAGCCATGCAACATGCAGTGTCAGCGAGCTTCAGGCGAACTCACTGTTCATCCCCGTGAATAAGCGAGCAGGGCTAGGTCGTTTCCCTGGAAGCTCTGACTTCTATAATGTGAAATCAGTTCCCTCATATGTTAGCTCAGTCTCCTCAAGTATCAAACAGAGCGCTTGGAACAGATCAGTGCAAGGCCCTTTCCAACACAGAGGTTCTATGATCCACCTGATGACTCCAGATCACAAGCAAGGATTATTCTATTAATCTCAGCGGCTCTTTCCTTGCCAAATAATGATCGGAATGTGCTTCAGCTGAATGCCCCATCCCAGCTACCAGTGCATCTGGCTGGGAAACATACGGCTACTCTATCTGCCCGTTTGCCAACACGGAAATCTTCAAACTAAGGCGGATGATTAATAGCATCTTTAATGGGGCCCCCACCTCAACATTAAGTCTTGGGCTGAGGTTATCAAAAACAGCAAGTACACAAAGAATGTACTCAGGCCTTAAGAGCAAGCCAGGGGCCTTGCAGGTGGCTGGAAGGGAAACTGACATGAATTACAAAGAAAAGGTGCATTGAGTTAATAGAAAATAACTCTGCTATTGAGGGATGGGGGTTGAAAACAGATGTGAGGGGCTGGCCCCCTCATCACCACGAGGAGTTAAAGGAAAGCAAAAGCCACAAGTTTTCTCAATCACTAACACTTACATGTTTCTCTTCCCGCCCCCATCATTTTGTCTTTCAAATAAATAAGTAGGTCTTTTATAAAAATAAGTATCTATTAAGGTCAGTGTTGTGTTGCAGAGGGTTAAACCACTGCAACACATCCCGTATCAGAGCTGGCATCCCATATCAGAGCACCAGTTCAAGTGCCAAGTCACAGCTGCTTCATTTCTGATTCAGCTTCCTGCTAATGCACCTGGGAGAGCAGCAGAAGATGGTCCAAGTACCTGGGCCCCTGTCACCCACATGGGAGACCCAGCAAGAGTTCCAGACTCCTGGCTTCAGCCTGGCCCAGCCCTGGCCATTGCAGACATCTGGGGAGCAAACTAGCAAATGGAAGATCTCTCTTCCTCTATCACTCTGCCAGTCAAATAAATAAATCTTTAATAATTAAATAAGCAATGATGTTAAGGAGGCAAGAAACTGATTGCTAGATGACTAATAAAGGAAGACCTCATGTTGCAGAGGAGAGGTTATAGAGATATATTACAGATACCAATAATAGGTATGATTACTAGGGCTATTTTAGGGTTTTTAGTTTAATTGTTTACCAGTGTTTCCCAAATGATTTTATACACACACATACAGACACACACATAAACTCTTTTTTTTCCTATTTCAAAGGCAATAAAATCTGCATATTAAACATTTTAAAATATGCTGTTACAGTACTTGCTGTAACAGAGAACTTGAAGTCCTGGAGAAGATCATTGGCATTCTGATATTAAGGCTGTGTCCTAATTATTTGAAAGTTCTATTACATTTATAGGAAATTCCAGTCAGTCCATAAACAGATAGGGAGAGCCTGCCTAAACCAAAAACACGACATGAAACATTTCAGGGGGAAAAATTCCAAATTCCCAAAGAACCTCGATATTCGTAAAGGAATTAGACATGCTCACATAAAATTGTAATTCCTCATGCAGGGTGCACCCATGGGACGGTAAATCCAAACAGGGGGATCTGAGCCAGGCCTCGGAGATCTGGGGGACTTGAGGAGGAGGGGTGTGATCACCTTCTGCGGCAGAGACAATTCAATTAAAAAGAAGCTCCATTCGACCCACTCCCCCAGGTAACAGAGAATTCATTGTCTTTTGAGGAACTGAAAGGCTTACAGGAAGTCAGATTCCATGACTTGCCATTTGCAATAGCTTCTTTCAGGCAAAGGAATAATTAGGATCGCACAGAATGGGCCCACTTCATTTCATTGAGCCGAGAACTTCAAACAGGCCCACATGAGCCACACTCAACAAGCAAACTTCCTGAGCTGGACTCCTCCAGGGCCCTGCTTTCATCCCAGCCTGCCACTCACCAAGATTCCCTTACCTGTTAGCAAGCTGGTTAAGTGCTGCCTTCTGCTCATCCCCAGTCCCCAAATACCCCAGCAGACTGTCACCTCCTGGAATTCTTTCATGCACTCATTCACCACTTTTGTCAACACATGCTGTGTGCCAGCAATGCAAAGAAAAATGACAATCCTCAAGAAGTTGATGGTCTGGTAGCAATAACTGCCTCCTTTACAGACACCTAAAGCTGGGTGGCTGAGAGTGGTGGAATCCAGCACAAGGAAGACAGGGTGTGCTGAACTGCATGAACCCAGGCACTACGGACTGGGGGACATTCCAAGAAGAGGGGCTTGTAGGGACAAAGGCGCTAGCTGTGGTGAAAAGGGACACAGAGTGAGCAGAAAACCATGTGGCCACATCCAAAAGTGGAGGATACAGAGTGGGAAGATACAAAGCAGCCACAGGTTACTGAAGGTCAACTACATAAGAGCTGAATTAATTAATTCTCACAGTTATCCAGGAAGTGAGGACTATCCTCCTAACATTATCGATGAGCAAATGGAGGCCATGCTAGTAACTTGGACAGTAACAGGCCGAACTGCTTCTGATGTGCTGCCTCCCAGGGTAGAGGTCAGCGGGGGCTGGGCTAAGAACCCCTATGATGCCTGGGCTTTTTCCACAAAGAGGAGGCAGGAAATGGTTTTAAGCAGCACAGAGACAGAATCAGATCTATGTCTCAGGAAGCTACTCCAACAAGGTGAGGAAGACCAAGACCAAGACAGACCCAACCAGAGTTACAGAGATCAGTTAAAAAGTGGTTGCAGGGGACAGCATGGTGTAGCGGGTAAAGCCACTGCTTACAACTCCAGCATCCCATATGGATGTCAGTTCATGTCCTGCTGCTCCACTTCTGATCCAGCTCCCTGCTGATGCACCTGAGAAAAGCAGCAGCAGATGGCCCAAGAGTTTCAGCCCCTATCACAACGTGGGAGACCTGGATGAAGCTCCTGGCTTCTGGCTTTTGCCTGGTCTGGCCCTGGCTGTTACAGCCATCTGGAGAGTGAACCAGCAGATGAAAGATACTCTCTCTCTCTCGCTCTCTCTCTCTGTAAATCTTTAAAAATAAATCTTAAAAAAAAATAAGTAGTTGCAATATTCCTGTGAGCAATGGCTCAGCCTCACCTAACAGCCTAAGGAAGGAGCAATGGGAATGGATTCAAGATTTATTTGTTGGGAGACAGTTCTTGAGTCTCTTCAGCTTCTGCATATCTTGTGAACAAAGCACCTGCTGCCCTTGGTTCCATGTTATCTTTGCAAAGATGTCCATAAGGAGAACAGCCAGGAAAGAAATGATCTCTCCCAGAAGCAAAGGGAGGGCAGGTCTATGGCTCAATATAAAAAACTGGGTTCCTAAGCCCGAGGTTCCTTGTCCGTAACACAATTCACCGCCTGTGTAAGTGTCACCTGGCCCTCTTCATGACACCCTATGGAAACCAGTTTCCAGGGTCTTGGAGAAGTAAGAAAATGCTGACGCTCTGGCTGTTGGCTACTGCTGTGAGAAACAATGTCTTTTGTCTCTAACCGAGGAGCCTCTTATCTTCTGTCAGTGTCCACAAAATTACCACAGGCTACCTAGTTGTTTACAAGTAGGGTAAAGTACCAAATCCTTTTAATTAGGAGGAAAAACCAGCAGTACTGCTGACTGACTTAATGCAGAAGTCGAGGAAGAACAAAGAATCAGATTACATTTAACGTCTTGGATTGGGTAAAGAGGACAATGGTGCCACCAACTAAGATGAAAGATGCAACAGGGGCAAAGTGGAGGCACAGGTGCGCTGGGGCTTGGATGACAGGCTCAGTTTGGAAGTCTATAAGATATCCATGCAGAAGTATCCAACACAAAGCTGAAAAATGGAGTCAAAAGGGCTGGGTTAAAAATACAATATGAATCATTAGCATCAGGGGTAGCTAACACCACAAGAGTGCAGAAAATTCTCCACCTAACAGGTAAAAAGTTTACCAGGCCCTCAGTGAGCTAAGGGCAGAGCATTCAAAGGCACCATTACATTCATCCTTAAACTTTTAGTGCCCTGCAGCAGGACTGTCACAATGTATATGCCAAATAGTATGTTAAACAAGTGGCCAAAACCAGATCTAGAATTAGTTAGAACCTTTGTTTAAATTAGAGTTTATCAGCAATCACCCACGTAATGATGAACTAGATTTTCTCGATTCAGGGTCTCAAATACATGGTCTCTAGATTTGTATCTTATGAAATACACTCAGGCTCACATGCAAATCACAAATTTATTGTTGTCTCACGTGCAATACAGAAGCAGAACACAATTCCACAACTTATAATTCCATGGTCACTAAAAAGCAGTACTGCTGGTTTTCTTAGTGGAGAGAAGTTCCATGTACCCATGGAATCATGTCTTCCCTCATTCATTTATTTAAAAATTGTTCACTGAGGATTTACTATGCTGAAGGAATATACTAAAAGCTGTAAGGGTCCTCGAAAGTACCAAAATCCCTCCTTAAAGGAACTGTTAAATCATAGAGGCAGCAAATTTGCCAGACCAGAACGTCGTTCCCCACAACCAAAATTAGCAATTTTATGACTTTGAGCAAGTTACTTAACCTCTATGACCTTTATTTTCCTCACTTGTGAAAGGTAATCATAAAAAATTGCATGCCTCATCAATGGGATGAGACTATATTTTATACTAGAGAGAGCACCCAGCACACTGTACTCGCTAAAAAGTGGTAGCTGGTATTCTCCCCATCATCAAGAGCCAGATAGGAAAAAAGTACTCAGAAAAGCTCTCTGAGAGACACTGCAGAATACTATCCATGCCACTGAAGTGGTCCAAGGCAGTAGAAACTCAGAACTTTAGGAGCCTGGTGGTGAAAATAATAATAGTTAACAGTATTGAGTCATTCCTGTGTTTAAACTTATTTAAACCATTCTAACAAAGCTATGAATGAGTAGCATTATCCCCATTCTACAGATGAAAAAAACCCAGGCCATCCAGCAGGAAGCAGTGAAGCAGAAAATAAACCCAGACGAGCTCAGGTCCAATGCCAAACTGCCTCTTTGGAAAACTGCAAATGCATTTTTTATGACATATTTTTAAAGGAAGAGAGCAGAAATCTTTGGAAAGCTTTGGAAACCCACAATTACAAAAACCATTCAACTCAGTATTGAAAGATGATTCATAAATATCTGAACAGACAAACTGATAGACTTCTCTGAGTTGGCTGGGATCCTATGTCACAGAGTAAGAGTACTGAGTTAGAAGGCTCAGTACTCCATGGTGAACAAGGTGCATCATGGACTGACCCATGAAATGCAAAATGACTCAAAAGTTTGGAGCTTCAAGCCTTGAAGCACCTTTATGAGACAAAATCCCTCCATTAACCTGTGGGCTGTTCATCAACACTTCCGTAATTTGAGTTTAACATACACTCCTCTCAAATGCAGACAGCAATAAGACAGACTGGAGAGGCATTGTGTTGAGTCACCCTGGACTTCAATCAAATTTTGTTCTCTTCAATTTTCTAAGACAGTGGAAGTGAAGTAGCCTAAATATGCAACTAAATGAATCACGTAGGCTGTGACCATTCCATGTAACACCACACAAACATCTAAGACAATGTTTGGAAACGACTGGGGCGACAGGCATTTGGCCTGGCAGTTGAGATGCCTCTGTCCCACATCAGAGAGCTTAAGTCCAATACCTGCCTCCAGCTCCTGACTCGAGCTTCTGGCTAATGCACACGACGGCAAGCAGCAGGGATGGCTCAAGTAAGCGGGTTCCTGCCACCCACACAGAAACCCTGGATTGAGTTCCTGGCTCTTGCTGTCTGCCTCAGCCCAGTGCCAGCCTGTGGGCATTTGGAGAGTGAGCCAGTGAATGGGAGTTCTCTGTCTCTGGCTCCCTCCCTTGCAAATAAACAAGTAAATAAAATTTTTTAAAGACTTGGAAAAAATAATATGTCAAGTTAAGTGAAAAAGCTTAAAATAAATAGCGTGTATAAGATGATCACATTTATGGAATTTAAAAAGACGATGAATATAGCAAAAAAGCAAGGTTAGAAGGAAAAATATCAACATATTAAAAGCTTTTACTTTCATTTGTAATATGAGCCTAAGGGAAATGTAACAATTTTTCTCTTAATATTTCTCTATTTTCTAAAGTTTCTTTGATACACACTATTTGCACTTCTTTTTTTGTTTGTTTGTTTCATTAAGCTAATTTTAAAACAACAACAACAAAAGGGTAATGGGGAGAAGGCCAGATTAGATCACTAAGACCAACTCTAAAAACTTATCTCCACTTAACCCTTTCTTACCCCTTTATTAAAGGATTGATCTCTTTCAAGATCTGTAGTTATTACACACTTAAAAAGTCCAGTGTGCTATCCAATGCACCTTAGAAGCTACTGATACTTTCTAAATATTTGAACTATTTGTTAGATTGACAGATAATATGGAACCAGACATTGTTTTGCCTTAAACATTCCAGAATATCTCCTCTTAGAAATACAGATTTTGTCCTCCGCCTAGCGGCACCGGCACACAGTCGGGGCGCCAGATTCTGTCCTGGGTGCTCCTCTTCCAGTCCAGCTCTCTGCTGTGGCCAGGGAGTGCAGTGGAGGATGGCCCAAGTGCTTGGGCCCTGCACCCCATGGGAGACTCGGAGAAGCACCTGGCTCCTGGCTTTGGATCAGCGCGGTGCGCCGGCCGCAGCGTGCTGTCTGTGGCAGCCATTGGAGGGTAAACCAATGGCAAAGGAAGACCTTTCTCTCTGTCTCTCTCACTGTCCACTCTGCCTGTCAAAAAAAAAAAAAAAGAAAAGAAAAAGAAATACAGATTTTGCTCTGCCATTCAACTCAGTTGTCTCTCTTTGTTTTCTCTTTTTTTAGATTTTTTTTATTTATTTATTTGAGAGGTAGAGTTACAGACAGAGAGAGGGAGAGACAGAGAGAAAGGTCTTCCATCTGCTGGTTCACTCCCCAAATGGCTACAACAGACAGAACTGGGCCAATCCAGGAGCTTCCTCCAGTTCTCCTACATGGTTGCAGGCACTTGGGCCATCTTCCACTGCTTTCCCAGGCCATAGCAGAGAGCTGGATCAGAAGAACAGCAGCTGGGACACAAGCCAGTGCCCATATGGGGTGCCAGCGCTGCAGGTGGAGGCTTAGCCTATCACTCCATAGCGCCAGTCTCATATGTCTCTTTCTTTAAACCAATGAACTGTCTGGTTTTTTAGATCAAATTTGCTGACACACGTTCTAGACATACATATCTGACCTCTGAAATCCTGAATGGAGGATATAGGCAACCTATATATGTATGAACCAGTTACTCTACAAATGAGATGGGAAGAATAACTTAGCTCATGCACAATTAGATACAGCCACAATTAGTTTTCAGTACAAATCTTAATATGACAAAAACAAAGCTGCTTTTCACAAAAGGTCAGCCAAATTTACTTTTGTTAAAGAAAAAAAAAAAAAACTACTCTGCTAGCCAGAAATTATTGAGTTGAGTCTGGTAAAATGAGTAGAACAGCGACACAAACTATGTAATGAATTTTAGTGGCTGTTTACATCTGGGAATGTACATCACATACACATGACTCCGTATGCATCCAGTAATCCTTTAACCACTTTCAAAATACCAGGCATAACACAACCTAAAAAAGAATAATAGTATGCACATAAAAAAAAAGAATACAATTATTGGAAGAGCTTTGGGAAATTAACACAGCCCTACCGTGGAGGTCAAATTCATATGTAGTATAAAATGAAAACAAACCTGACATACTGAACATTTGTCATATGGCTCTCACTGCCAGAGCAAGCCAAATTTCAAAGCAGAATGGAAATTGGAATTCAGTGGGAAGTACAGATGCCTGACTACCTTTCTTTAAAGGGAGCAGAAACATTCTATTAGCTCCCTGCTGCTTTAACCAAGTTAAGCCCAGTCTCCCCTGCCACTCACCCAAGACAGGGCTCTAATGACCTGATGCTGGTTAACAGAAATTTTAAACACACTCACACTCCCCACTGCTGGAAGAGTTGCCTCTATGTAGGCAAGCAACTGGCCCAAAAGCTTTTTACAAAATAAACATAAATTAATTGGAAGATAAGAAGGAGGAAGAGGAAGGGGATATTCTTAAAAGGTGGAAAGTCAATTGCATTAGTGGTCACAAAGGAACCAAAGGGTGTTTTTGTTTGGCTATGGAACAGCTAACTTCAGAATTTTAAGCTCTTTAAAAAGGCCTCAGTGACTTTGAGAAATTAACTTCAGGTTTGGTCTGTGCCAAGTGCAAAATTCTGCAAAAACTGTTGTGGAGAACAGGAAAATCTACAGTGTCAGTTCCTCTTGCCTTTTACAACCTCTGGACTGTGGTGTCATTTCTTGGACTATCTGCAGAGGTCTTTTTATATTCATCTGTTCAGAATTCCCCCTGTGATTATGAATCCTAAGAAACTGGGTGTAGGAAAACATAACTTTCTTGATCGTAAATTTTTTTCCTTCTTATATCCTGATTCACTTGGCACCTATACGCCCTATTTATTGCTCATAAGGTCAGCTTCCCACTGGTTCAGATATGCAGGCCCTAAAAATGATTCATAACATGTGTCTTTCCTACAAACTGTCTCAAATCCTGCAACAGCCTTCAGATACCACAGGGAGGGTGCACTGTGGAAGGGGCACGGTGTCAAGGCTAAGAGCTTGGACTCTGGAATCAGACAGACTTGAGTTCAAATTCTAACTTTGTAGGTCCAGTTGTGTGACTTTGAGCAAATCCCCAAGGCTCGTGATGGTCCTAACTCCAATGGAGCTGTTGGGAGGACGGACTGAGATCATTTATACAAACTAAGCAGCCCATCTGAAATTTTACCTCTTGGGGCTCCCTAGGAATAATATTTTCAAATTATAAAATCTCTGCAGCTACTGTTGACAATGGGATCAAGAACAAAGAGACAGCACTTTCAGCTGTAATCACTACCCAAATAGACGCTGCTGTGTCTCAGCTTTACTTTTACCTAAAAATATATGAGGTATTAACCCTTCCAGGGCCCCATTGCTGCTGCTATAAAATGAGAGGGCTGTCGTGGCAAGGCTCTGAGTTTCAAGATCTGAATACTTGGAAAAATGCAATCCATGTTACTGTAAGCAGCCTAGGTTGACCAACAATACAAGTGCCTCCTAACAACCAGATCTTTTGTCTTTCCATCCGCTTTACCACGTTTAGGTGTACCTCACTGTGCTGTGACCTTTAAGGGAAGGGACAGTATTGCGTGGTTTTTTTTTTCTACCCACCATGCATGCACGTGTGTGTGTTTAACAATATCTGGTACTCAACAGACAGCCTATGAATGAATTAGAGATGGAGTCAACTCAGTATCTTCCCCAAGGGCACATGGCTTTTGCACACAGTAGGTTTCAAAACACGTTTCTTGATAGAATAGAATTGAATAAAACTGGGAGTGCCTTTATAAGGAGCAGCTTCCTGTTCCTCATCTGTGCAACTCCTGGGCCTAGCACAACGAAGAAAAGCAGAAATCTGTGTTTTACAGACATGTGAATGGGGACTAAAGCAACTGACCTACCCAAGAGAAGCGGGGTGACTGGTAAAGCTTGCATGGACTCCAGTTCTGGATGGCCTCCTGTGTGCCTAGAACTGCACTAGATGCTTCACGTGCTACTTTCTCAATGGTGCTGGTAGTTAGAGGTGATTGATGTCACTTTTAAAAATGAGCAAGTGTTCAGAGTGATAAAGTGACGTGTCCCATAGCACAAAGCTGATAAATAACACAGCTAAGATTTAAAGCCAGGATTCTGGAGCCCAGGCCCTTTCATCTATGAGAGGCTAAGGAAGAGGGAAACTCACCGAGAGAGATGGGACCACCTTATCTGGAATTCTATGAGGGCACTTCCAAAAGTTCATGGGAAATGAAATTAAAGGATAAGTTTATTTTGGTACAAAATTGTTTTAAAGTCATCCATAATTTTTTCATAATACACATTTCTCATGAACTCTTTAAAGACCTCTCATATGCATGGATTTTAAAAAAAAAAAATGTGCAAAGGAATAAACTTATCTTTTAACTCCATTTTCCCATGAGCTTTTTTAAAGATTCATTCATTTATTTTGATAAAGATGTTGCATCCGCTATTTCACTCCCCAAATGGCGCAATGGCAAGAGCTGGGCCTATCCAAATCCAGGAGCCAAGAGCTTCTCCTGGGTCTCCCTCGTGGAGGCAGGGGCTCAAGCAGTTGGGCCATCTTGTGCTGCTTTCCCAGGAGCTTTAGCAGGGAGCTGGATAGGAAGTGGAGTAGGCATGCAGTGCCGCAGGTGGCAGCTTTACCCCCTAAACCACAGCACCGACCCCTCCCAAGAACCTTTAACACTGCCCTTTATGACTTTAGGGTAGGAAGGTGGTGGAAGCAACTGGTAAATGAAACTCAAGAAGGGAGGCTGACCAACGGAGGCCACCTGCCCCAGACAATTAGCGAGCACAGACTCGTACAGCAGAGCTGGAGGGAAAGCATGCTGGTAAGAGCTGCTTTCCAAACAGGATTAGCCAGGCCGCTGGCTGAGAGTCACAGCAGTGCCAGTCTGATTCCCTCTTCCTTCACGGCAAGTCCAGGCCAGCCCACCAGAAGGCCCCAGGCCTGGAGCTCAGAACCACTGGTCCATTGCCCACCGGTCCTTAGAACCAACACACAGCACAGAGCTCCTGCGTGGAAAGACGATCCGCTCTTCGGGCACAGAACTGGATGAAGAGGAGGCCAGAGCAGTTTGTCTCTGGGAAAGAAATGTAATGACTCTTGATTTGGGGATATATCAATTTAAGAGTCAGCCTAAATTTCACGTGCTTTTCACAAAAACAAAAAGAGGTAACATTTTCAAAGTACCAAGGCAGGAGAGCTGCCATTTTTAATGACATTTTGCTAAGTTTTGTAGAGCTTTGTTAATATTCAGCATGTTAAGCAGAACCTTTTCTATGATTAGAGGGGAAAACTAATTTAATGAAATCAAATATGTTTGAAACAACTTCTACTCTTAATAAAACATCAAACAGAAACCTAGAATCTGTACGTAAACAAAATACTCAGTATAATTAATTTTGAATGCATCCAGGGGTCCAAAAATAATCCTTGGATACCTCCAGTTTGCACACTCAGAGGATTCCATTTTAAATAATTGAGGCAGACCCAGCCATTCCTCCCAGTGTCCTGTGCTTCCTGCTGCCTCTCCACCTTAGTGCTACTGAGAGGGTCTGAGACAAAAGGGTCACATCCTCCTTATTAAATGGACAAAAAGCTATTCGGGATGTTACAGAGAAATTAAAGCCAGATCAGCAGTAATTGAACTTTCTCCCTGAGTTGAAAAAAAATAAACAAAATCAAAAAAGAGCAAAAGGGAAACAAGCACTCTGGATGGGAAACACTGATGTGATTTCACTATTCCTAAGTATGCCAGAAGCCATAAATATTTGTAAAGCAAAATCTTTATATTTTCAGTGTTCAAGGCCATAACATAAATATGCACATGTGCTAACTATTCTAAAAGAAAAGGCAAGCGGAAGACCCAGGACTGCAGGAAAGATGGGGCTGTTTCTATCTGAAATGTGCTCTGGCCAGTGCTGTAGTATCTTTGCACCTACCCTTTAAAATCAGCAGAAGTAGGGGCCTGCATTGTGGCATAGTCGGTTAAGCCACTACCCGCAACCCACCATCCCATATCGGAGCACCAGTCCAAGTCCTGGCTGCTCTCCTTCTGATCCAGCTCCCTGCTAATGCATCTGGGAAAGCATTGGAGGATGGCCCAAGGACTTGGGGCTCTGCCACCCACTGGGAAACCCAAATGGAGTACCAATGGCTTTGGCCTGGCCCAGCCCTGGCCAATGTAGTCATTTGATGAGTGAACCAGCAAATAGAAGATTGATCTCTCTGTCACTCTGCCTTTCAAATAAATAGTCTTAAACACAAAAATAAAATAGAACATCCAAACCCAGGCTTGAGTCCTCTCTGCCTCTACCTCCCCAAGCAGCCAGGCAGAGCGTGGAGAACAGAAAACACACCAGTCCTTAGGGAGCACTCAGAGGTTCTGGGTGCTGAGCAGAACCCTGGCCCTGGGAGCTTCTCCTGCCAGGCACTGAAAACCCCACAAAGCAAAGCAAGGCAGCCCTCTCAGTGTTGAAGAGCATTCTCGTACCTTCTCTTTTGCTGCCTTGCTCTTTTCTGGACCTGCTACCCCAAGAGTGATCTAAACAACAGATAGTTTAAAAAGATATAAACACCAAAACCCTTCTACTGAGGTACTCCATTTCATTTACATTGACAATCAAAGCCATTAAAAGTCTCAACTATGTGGATTCACATTGAAAAAATGACAGCTACCTTTTACTGACTGTCTGTACCTGCCAGGAACTGGGTTAGATGCCTTAGATAGCACCAGTTCTGTTATAACACCACATGCAAGTTCCAAAAACTCCCCCATACTATGCAAAACCATATGTAATAACAAAAAACAGAGCTTATGGAAAACTGAGATGGGGCATACCACTCAAAAACTTCATCCGTGACACAAAATAGAAGTCAGGAATCGATAATAATGGTAACATCAACTTATACACATTAAACGGTTAAGAAATAGGACACAAAATGTGACACTTTATTTTGCAAATGACCTGAAACTGCCTCGTGGAAATGACCATCAGAAGAGCTGCAGCTTGCTGGTTATCATGAAGCGATAGAGAGTTCTCAGAAATCAGACCGAAAACTGTAACATCAGATGAGGATGAATGTGGCTCCCAGTTCACAGGTGACCTCAGGATGATTCAGGTGTGTGTGTTCTATGCCTTTGCTATGCAGCTTGGTTTAGCTGGGTACTGACTTCTGAGTTCACCTATTGTTTGTCATAGATAAAATTGACCGCAAGTGAACCCAAAATCAGTGTTATCCTCAAGTTTTCCCTCCTATATCAATCAAGTTAGAATAAATTTTATTTACAAAATGAGCACTAGAGCAGAACTGACTCTATTTACCTCTTTGAATCCTAGCAAGGCTAAAAGACAGGTAGCCTTAACTCCATTCTATAGACAAGGAAACTGAGGCTCAGAGGGCTTGGGGGATTTCCAAAGCTGCATCACTGGAGACAAGAAAGTCATAGAGCAAGAACAGGGCCAAGGTCTGCTAGGTCTCCACTCCACCAGTTATACCCTAAGCTGCCATTGCTTCTTGAATTTGGCAACTAGCACTGGGTAATACATACGCTCACACCTCTGGGGCTAAAGGCAGATCAGAAAGTGCTCTACTCCTCCATTCTGTTTGTCCCACAGGGATGCAGAATATTGGTGCCTGCACTACGACCATGCCCCAAACCTCAAGCCATGAGCTATGCCCCCAAGGACCATTAAGACTTTTTATGCAGAATTTTTCTTGCCGCTGGATTCACTGCTGTGACACTCACTAGTCAAAGTCAAGAGAACTTCTGCAGATTTCATGGGGCCTAAGGATTCACGTTCTGGGAGCCCCTCTTTCTATTTTTACAACCTCCCTTTCCAGAGCTTATGTTTGAGTTCCTTGGCGAGGGAAAAATAGCTGGCTCACTCTATAAAATGACTGCTGTAAAACGAAAGACTGACCAAGCCACTGCTCCCCAGGATCCTTTCCAGGGCCCCATTCTGCCCCTAGGATCAAATCCAGGCTCCTTGGCATGGCCTGAAAAGCTCCCCTGATGGATCCCCACACCATATCGCAAGCTACATCTCTGACCACTTCCCTGTCTCCACATGGATGTTCCAGACAGACTGAATTACTTTCAGTTCCCCTTTCCTCCATGTCTCTCATTTCCAGGCTGTGTGCTTGTTACTCTGGCTGCCAGGAATCCTCTCCACACCGCCTGTGCCTTCACCCTCCCTCTGCCTGCGAACACCTATCTATCTCCAGAGCGCAGCCCCCAGGTCCTTTCCTTCTGGAAGCCTCCTGGGGCCCTATTCCCCAGATCTGGATTAGGAGTCCCTGGTAGGTACTCCCACAGCTCACTGCACCTTCCCCATGACAGCTGCTACCCCAATTTTTCTGACATTACTGAAATATTTGTTCAATCTTTAAGCTAAGCAAAGGCAAGGACTGTGACTGGTTGGCAAAATTAATAACTGAACAAATACACTGGTAAAATAACATTTAAGATGAAAGAGCTTTCATGGGCAACACTGCATGCGATCCACACTTGCCATTTTATGAAATAAACGGAACTCAAACGAAGGATTCAAGGGAAGAAATGCACTAGCCATTGCCACATAACTAATAGGTGGCACAACACTCATTTATTTACTCTCTTATTCAACCAAGTTATAGCAATGATTATGATCTTGGAAGTGGGTATACAGCAATGACAATGCCTGCTGTTATGGAGTTCACACCCTAGTGGTGGAAGGACAGACAATAACCCAAATTGGTTAGATAGTCCCTCGATGTACCAGTTTACCAGATGGTGATGATACTATGGATAAAAATAAAGCAAGGAAAGGAGATAGTTGGGCCTCGCCAATATAAAGTAAGGAAAGGAGATAGTTGGGCCTCGCCAATATAGTATAAATGGAGAGAAAATCCTGCACCAGGTGAGGGCATGATCCATGCTACAAGTAGCAAGGCATCAAGAGCAGGCCTGGCAAGTTCAAGGAGAAGCAGCAAGGGCAGTTCAGCTGGAAAGCAGTGAGCTGCATCTCAGACTTTGGGGGTGATAATAAAAATAGCTGGAACTGGGGTGAGCATTTAGCCTAGCAGCTGACACCAGATGGAAAGCCCATATCCCATAATAGAATGCCTGGGTTACAGCCTGGCTGTTCTAGCTTCCCTTTAATGCTCACCCTGGGAGACAGAAGATGATGAGTCAAGTGGCTGGGTCTTTGACAATCACGTGGGAGTCCTGGATTGAGTTCCTGATTGCTGCTCTCAGCTTCAGCCTGGCCCAGCCCTGGCTGCTTGGGCATTTGAGGAAAGATCCAGCAGATCCCCTCCCCTCCCCTCTCCTCCTCTCCCCTCTCCTCTTCTCCCCTCTCCTCTCCTCCTCTCCCCTCTCCTCTCCAATCTTCTCTTTCATAAATAAAATTAATTACTTAATTTTTTAAAATAGCTATAATTTTCTAAGTACCTACTATGTGCCAGGAGAATACAGTAATGAACCAGAAAGAAATGCTCTCTGTTCTTACAGACCTTACAGCCTGTCCACACAGGCTTAAACATGCTGGCGTCAAAGGTCAACTCACTTTTGGTCTACGAGGACAGTGCTGAGCCCTTGAAGACTGCTTTGTCAGACCTCTTTCTGAATGAAGAAGCAGGTGGTGAAAGTTGCCCCGTCAGTCATTTTTGGGCTGGCTTCCTATGGATGAGCAGGAAGTCATCCTCTGTCCATAAACAGTACCAGCAGCCACATCACAGGGGCTCGCGACTTGTGGCTTTCCGATCAAACGGATGAAATTAGCAGAAAAAATGTTTTAAAATGTATTATTGCAAGGAAAATTACATAATAAAGACAAAAGCTTCCTTATTACTTAAAGTAATGAAAACAAAAATCAGAATTTGTAAGCTTCCCAGCTCTGGCCTAAATTTGCTGTGCATTATTTTGCTACATCGCTTTCTGCTTTAGGAAAACCACTACTAATTGCATTCACATTACACAGTATCAACCAAACCTGGATTGGGTTTCCTCCAAGACCACCAACAGGCTCGAGTTACAGCGAGTTTATTAAATGGGAATTTTTTTCCCTCTTTTATGCAACAACTAGAATGAGGTTACCTTTTGGGGTAACTAAACAGATAGATGCTTGATAAGTAACATTTTAAGAAAATCCCAAACGTATAAATATGGAGAGTATGCATATTTTTTTTAAACTCACAAAATAATAAAGGATTTTTAAAAGCTTAGAGTTTATTGGTGGCTGGGAGCCTGGAGCTAATGGAAAAAACGTTTATGAGTTTGGTTTCCACAGCTTTTCTTTTGTGTTCTCTGAGTACAGACACTCCTGGCTGCACTCTGAGAAAACCTGGAAACAGAGAACACAAGGAATCGGGGACAAGTTCAAGTTCATCCTGTTTCAACTTGGATGCAGGGAACAGCACGGCAGCTCGCCCTCAGAAGGCAGCATGAGGACCTGTTACTTTCATGGCCACGTTGCTAAACTCTTGGCCCTAAACATACTGCCTGCCTCAGTCTTCCTTTCATAAGCACTACCCTGGTACTTCAAAGGACAAAACCTAGATGGTTTCCTGGTGCTTCAGTCACCGCGATTGTGGGTCACCGGCACCCTGGCAAGTGCCCAGGCCAAGCACACCTCTTCCCACTCACAGGCAGTCTCGTGACTAGTGCAGTCTCTCCTGAGTCCCCTCCAATCGCTGTCTCCTTTTGGGTAAATGATCCCTTCGGAACCCCACACACAGGTCTTACTGACTTCCCACCAGCACCAGAAAGGGGGAGGGTACGCTGGGGACAGGGCTAAGTCATCAGTCACTGGTCTCATATGTTGGCTCAACAAATCTTGTTACAGCCATGCCTATATTTTCTATTTCCATTCTTCCATCTCCTGGGCTCAGTATCTCCTTGTGTGCACCCCTCTCCTAGATTTTACAGAATGAAGTAACTGAGACCCGTCCAGCTGGAGGCAGAGCTGAGACCAAAGGAGGTGCTTGATGGCCACACCAGGATTCTTTTTACTAAGTCCTCCTTATTGAAGTCCAGCGGCTTAAATCTGACCTACTGAATATGGATTTGGGTTATAAAGGAAATAAACCCTAATTATCTCTCCCAAACCATAAAAGATAAAGAAATAGGACATCCATGCAATGGAATGATATGACTCCTAAAAATTTAGTTTTTAGGGGCAGGAATTGTAACACAGCAGGCTAAGAGACCACTTGGGACACCTGTGTCCCATAAGGAAGTGCCAGTTTGTGTACTGGGTCCTCTGCTTCTGTTCCAGCTTCCAGCTAATTCTCCTGGGTCACAGCAGATGATGGGGGCAAGTATTTGGGTTGCAGGCAGCCACGTGGGAGACCCAGATAGAGTTCCTGGCTCCCAGCTCCTGGCTCCTGGCTCCTGGCTCCTGGCTCCTGGCTGGTGCAGGCACAACTGTTGTGTACATTTGAGAAGTGAGCCAGCAGATGAGAAATCTTTTTCTCTCTGTCTCTCCCTCTCTCTCTGTTGCTCTGGCTTTCAAATAAATAAAACTTTTCATAAATTCTGTTTTCAAAAAATATTTTAACAGTTAGATTGAAGTGTAATTTTTACAAACCCTAAAATCGACTCTTTTTTTAAGTGCACAGTTCAAGGATTTAGTGTACAAGTCAATGGTTTTAGTAAACGTATACAACTGTGCAGTCATCGGCACATTCCATTTTTAGAACACTTCCCATCACCCCCAGCAGTTCTGCTGTTCCTGTTACCAGTCACTTACCTCTCCCCTCCCCCTCTAGCCAAGGCAAACACTGACCTGCTTTCTATCTCTGGTCATTCTTTGCCTTTTCTAGAAAGGTCATACAAATGGAACCAAATCACAGTTTGTCTTGTGCGCCAGGCTTCTTTCATTACCATCGGGCTTATGAGGTTTGCCCGTGCTGTAGACAATATCAGCATTTTGCTCCTTTTTATTACTAAATAGTATTCTATTATATGACTCTACCATGCTCATCCATCAGCTGATGGATCTCTGGGCTGTTTCTACATTTTGCGATTATCAGTAATGCTGCTTTGAACAACTGAATCTACATCTTGATATGAACACGTTTTTACTTCTTTTGGATACATACCTAGGAGTGGAACTGCTGGATTCTATGGTAAATTTACAAACAATTTTCAAGAAACTGCTAAACAGTTGTCCTACATGGCTTCACAATTTTCCTGTCCCACCAAAAAGCAGTGAGGGCTTCAGTTTCTCCATCTCCTCCCCAACACTTGGGACTGATAGTTGGTTTTGATTATAGCCGTTATGTGGGTGTTTTGTGCTACCTTTTAGTTTTAGTTTATTTGAGAACATTCAAGAACACTGAGAAATACTCACAGTATAATATTAAGAGAAAAAAAGCAGGATTTAACATTGTTTTTATAGAATAACCTCATACATATGTGAACCATTCAGATATGGAAAGCTAAAAAAATACATTAAAATATTGATCAAGATGACAGCATTTTTTCTTCTTTACTCTTCAATGTAAATTTTTATATAAGTACATAATAAAAATATATTTTAGAAAAATAAAAAATAAAAATTAAGATATTGCTAGAACACCAAGAATTATGCATTTCAATTCATTAAGAATCAGATTGTTCATATCTAAATTTCAGCTTGACTGTTATCTATTTGTGAATTATCCATTCTGGGGGTTGTTTGTAGCAAATCTGCAAAGCAGACTGGCTTCTCTATGCCACAAACTATGCTTCTGAGCCCCTACCCTAGGGGTTAGGAAACAATAAACCCCAAGCCAAATCCAGCTCCCTCCAGTTTCTACAAGCTTAACAGTTCTTATATTTTCATGACTTTAAAAATCAAAAGAAGATTTTGTGACAAAAGAAAGTTGTAGAAAATTCCAATCTCAGTCCTATAAAAAATGTGTATTGGAACACAAGCCATGCTTGTTTACAAGTTATCTGTGGCTGCGCTCCTGCTATTACAGCTGACATGATGAGTCACAACACAGACGTTCTGTCCTGAAAAGCCTAAAATCTTTACTGCCTGTACCTTTACAGAAACTGTATTGATCTCTGGTTACCCATCTCTGATGGGTGCTCAGAAAAGACAAGCTCAGTTCATTATCCTAAGGAAAATGGATTGGGAAGGGGAAAAAACACTTTGGATTAAAGATTCTGCATTAATATGTCCTTTTCACAAGTGTAAGATTCGTAGTTGACAGTAGCAATATCAAAAATTTCCAAAGCACTATTTAAATGTAAAAGCTTTATATTTCTCTGCCTCACACCTAGTAGGTCCTCAATACTTATTTATAAAAAAGGTCAACAAATAAATTAATGAATGGATAGAAAGGTGACTATATATGTGTATGTGTGGATGGATTGAATCAATTTTTATTTGGAGCTAAATTTGGGCAAAATGCCATAGCAAGTCCTACCATGGGTTAGGAGAAACCAAGAAAAAAATATTTCTATTCAGAAATCTGAGTAAGACAATAGATATAAACCAGTAATTCAAAACAAAAAGCTACAAATAATTTAAAAAATGAAAAAGATGTTTAACACCATCAGCAAATCCAAAGTATATTAACTTAAACAACAATATTTTCTTTTTTAACCTAGAAGATAGTCAAGTATTTCTCTCTTTTTTTAAGATTTTATTTATTTATTTGACAGATAGAGTTATAGACAGTGAGAGGGAGAGACAGAGAGAAAGGTCTTCCTTCCTTTGGTTCACTCAGCCAGAGCTGTGCCAATCCGAAGCCAGGAGCCAGGTGCCTCCTCCCGGTCTCCCATGTGGGTGCAAGGGTGCAAGCACCAGGGCCATCCGCCACTGCCATCCCGGGCCACAGCAGAGAGCTGGACTGGAAGTAGAGCAGCTGGGACTAGAACCCGGCGCCCATATGAGATGCCAGCACCGCAGGCGTAGGATTAACCTAGTGCACCACGGCACCGGCCCCAATAGTCAAGTATTTCAAAATGACAATTTACAACATCAGCATACATGGATACTTCAAAAACTTTTTAGAAATAAGTTTATTTTGGTGCAAAAATTTTTTTTGAAATCCACACATAGTTTTTTCATAACACACATTTTCCATAAACTTTTTAAAGTCTGGTAGGAAAAGAAAAAAGCCTCTTTCTTTCAATAGAATTCAGAAAGAGGTATACATTTTCCCAGCTTCTACTGTGGGCACTATGACTGTATATCAAAAGCCTTTGCCCTTTGACCCAGTAATTCCACTTCAAAGAATCATTGCCAAGAAAATAATCATGGATATGCACAGAAAGTTATAGGTAATCACAGCATTATTTATACTGGGGTAGGTGGAGGCAGTAGATTAAAGGGGGAAGAAAAACCCAAATGTCCAATGATGGGAATTAAGAAAATTGTGATCCAATCACACACAAAGTTAAATGTGTAATGATTAAAAATTGATGATTCAAAAATTATGTATTTTGATATGAAAGCTGTTCACAATAATTCTAATAAGTGAGTGCAGGGAAGCAAATAATAAAAGTCATCTTACAAGAATACAGGTGTTTTTTTTTTTTTTTTTTCTAATTTTTTTTAGTTAGGTATTTGAGATGCAGAGACAGAGGGAAGGAGGGAGCTCCTATCTGTTCGTTCGCTCCTCAAATGTCTGCAACAACCCTATCAGGCCCGGAAGCCAGGAACCAGCAAGCCAGGTCAGGGCTTCGATCTGGGTAGCAGGGAACCAGTCGCTCAAGGCACCACGGCTGCCTCCCAGGATCTGCACCAGCAGGAAGCTGGCGTAGTCAGGAGCTAGAGCTCAGAATCACCATGATACTCCAGTGTGGAACACAGGTGACTTAACCCTTAGGCCAAATGTCTGTCCAAAATGCTGGTTCACTTCTTAACAAAAGGATTCATCACAGCCAGCTTCCTAGTGCATTTACTACACGTTTTTTATATTCACCCAGAAAACGTTTACGCTAAAAACAGCTTTTCCCAAAACTGCCTAGTGTGCAAAGCGGGGTGAACCTGGAATGCTAAAATCCAGTATGAGAACACAGATTCCTGGGGCAATTCTGACTCAGTCCCCAGCCACGCCAGGACAGGGGAAACTGTCAGATAATATTTCATGAATAGCTGGGCTTAAGTTACTTGAACCAGCTGGGACTTTTCTTAAGCTACATTTTCCTCTGGCCAAAATACGCTCACGGCTGAAGCTGCCTGTTCAGTATCACGCCACAGAGAAATGGCTCTCTCTGTTTTCCTCATAACTGCAGGCACGGCTGCTTTCTCAGCCGAGGGAGACCCACAGACCTGGTATTCAGCTTATGTAATAACCGGCTCCCCGCTGAGGGAAGCCACGGAGAGACCTGCACTCAATTCCAGAAGACAGATTTCTCTCCGATTGGCCGGAGTCGCTCATGAAGTATTGACCTAGAAGAAGCACACACGGGTGCTTTGGGTTTCCCAGAAGCCCTGAATCACTAACACGTCAACTCGCTGCAAGCTTTTTCCCCCCAGGACAGCAGGGAAAAGTTTTGGCAGTTTCCAATGGATACCGGAGAGATCAACCATGCAACATGTTAAGGGTCTTTGAAATCAAAGCCACAAACCCCATCCTGTGACTGTCAGGTAGAAGTCACTGAAAACCCACCAGGGAGGCATGCTGGGGTACTGAATCTCATTCCCTCCCTCGGTGAATTTAGGGGACATGGAACTTGTCTTCCTGAAACTCATCAATAAAATATGGATAGCGGCACTGTGGTTTAAGGTGGGGGTTTTGCAAAGCACCTTGCTTTGCTCCAGACACAAAACTAGGACTCAAAACACAGCAGCTGAGGCCATGGCATTGCAGCACAGCTGGCTAAACCACTGTGAGCAAAGCAAGCATCCCATGTGAGCACCAATGGGAGTCCCCGTTACTATGTTTCTAATCCAGTTCCCTGCTAGTATGCCTGGGAAAAGCAGCAGAAGGGCCCCTGCCACCCAAGTAGGAGACCTGGTTGGCGTTCCTGCCTCTTGGCTTTGGCCTGACCCAGATCTGGCTGTTATGGCCATTTGGGGAATAAACCAGTGGATGCAATCAATCAATCAATCTCTCCCCCCACCCCGCCACCCCGTCACTCTGTCTTTAATAAGTAAATATATCTTTAAACAAAGAAAAAGAAGAAAAAAAAAAACAGCAGTTGCAATGCTTCTTCTCCCCAATGTAATTTTTTTTTAATTATTTGGGGCTGGCACTGTGGCATAGTGGGCTAAACCTCCCCCTATGGTGAAAGCATCCCACATGGGAGCCCATTGGAGTCCTGGCTGTTCCTCTTCCAATCCAGCTCTCTGCTTATGGCCTGGGAAAGCAGTGGAAGATGGCCCAAGTGCTTAGGCCCCTGCACCTGCATGGGAGACCGGGAAGAAGCTCCTGATTCCTGGCCTCAGATCAACTCAGCTCTGGCCACTGCGGCCATTTGGGTAATAAACCAGTGGATAAAAGACCTTTCTGTCTCTCCCGCTCTCCGCCTGTAATACTACCTCTCAAATAAATAAATAATCTTTGAAAAAAAAGATTTATTTATGTATTTGAAAGGCAGAGTTAGAGAAAGAGAGAGATCTTTCATTTACTGGTTCACCTCTCAAATGGCTGCAATGGCCAGACCAAAGCCAGGGGCCAGAAGCTTCTTCCAGGTCTTTCATGTGGGTGCAGGGGCCAAGCACTTGGGCCATCCTCCGCTGTCTTCCCAGGCATATTAGCAGGGAACTGGATCGCAAGTGGAGCAGTTGGGACACGAACCAGTACCCATATGGGATGCCAGCATTGCAGGCAGCAGCCTTACCTGCTTGGCCACAACGCAGCCTCCCCACCCCCCTTTAATTTTTATTTGCTATCATTTTATTTGAAAGGCAGAGAGACAGACAGAGAGATCTTCCATCTGCTGGATCACTCCCCAGATGCCCATAACAGCCAGGACTGAGCCAGGACAAAGACAGGAGCCCAGAACTCCATCTGGGTCTCCCAGATGGGTGGCAGGGACCCAAGTACTTGAACCATCAACCACTGCCTTCTCACACGGCATAACCTTAAGCATGAGGCCTCTACGGATGGAAACGGAGCAGTAAGCTGTCTTCCTCTTCCCTTGCACCTGGGGCTCAGTGTGTGGTAGCAGCACTGTTTGCTCTAACAGCAACCCTGGCATGGACAGAGCCTATTCTTCCACCATTAGGAGGAAGGGCTTGCGTGTCAGAGATCTGAATCCAAACCCCGTCTCTGCTGCTTCCTAGCTAAGCTGCCTCATGCAGGTTGTTGAACCTCTCCATTCCTCATCTGTTTCCCCACCTGTACAGCAGCAATTAAAATATGACCTGTAACAAAGGTTTGTTCCGAAGATTACAAGCAAATGCTTATAAAGTCCCAACACTGTCACTACACAACCACTGCAAGCAGGACATGCATCCAGAAATGTATCTGACCATTGAATTTTACTGTCAACTCCTGGGATGTTTGCATTATTGGATCCATAGGCTCCCCAAGAAGAACTAATCCTTGTGACACTCAAAATTCACATGACACCTTAATCCCTACACAACAAAGATGCGTGTGAGTTAGCAGAGAAGAAAGAAACGGCAAAATTCACCCTTTCCAGGTCCCAGACCAGGAATTCAGTTCCACAGAGGCAATATACCCCCTCCTAGCCACCCAGAAGTCCACTCTAAGCTAAAAATAAAACAAAATAATGACAAGAGTTTTCAACTGCACAATAACAACAATTACCAAAGTCCACCTTACTGAACACTGCTTCTCTGTGGCCTACAGCAATACAGGGCCCAGATTCCATTAACTAATCAAACAAGTGTATAGAGAGTGTATAGGAGTAGCAGGGGTGGCGAGAGATACCAACCTCATAGTGTGTTTTGTAAAGGTCACTAAAATATTACATTGGCCTCAGAGGTTCAGCCAGGGACAGGTGTATGGCACGGAGGTTGATTCGCCACTTGGGATGCCCACAGCCCGTGTTAGAGTGTCTGGTTCAAGTTGTGGCTCCTCTTCTTCCAATCATCCCGCAGACAGCAGATGACGGCTCAAGTATGTGGGTCTCTATCATCCACATGACAGCTCTCAACAGAGTTCCTGGCTTCACCCTGGTTCATTCAGTCTTGACTGCTGCGTACATTTGGAGAATGAACTAGCAGATGGAAGACACTCTCTCGCGCTCTCCCTCTCTCTTTCTCTCTTCAAATAAAAGATAGGGGGTAAAGCTACTGCTTGTAATGCCAGCATCCCATATGGACACTAATTCATGTCCCAGCTGCTCCAATTCCAACCCAGCTCCCTGCTAATGGCCTTGAAAAAAGCAGAAGATGGCCCAAGTATTTTTGGGGCCCTTCCCACCCATGTGGAAGACCTGGATGAAGCGTCTGGTTCCTGGCTTTGGCCTGGCTCGGCCTTGCCATTGTAGCCATCTGGAAAGTGAAGGATGGAGGATCTCTCTCTCTCTTTCTCTCTCTCTCTCTCTGTGTGTGTGTGTGTGTGTGTGACTGGCTGGATCCCTCACTGTAATTTTGACTTTCAAGTAAATAAATAATAATCTTGGGGCTGGCGCTGTGGTATAGCAGGTAAAGTTGCTGCCTGCAGAGCTGGCATCTCATATGGGCCCTGATTCGAGACCTGGCTGCTCTACTTCCAATTCAGTTCTCTGCTATGGCCTGGGAAAGCAGTAGAAGATGGTCCAAGTCCTTGGGCCCCTACACCCACGTGGGGGACCCGTAAGACATTCCTGGCTCATAGCTTTGGATCAACTCAGCTCCAGCTGTTGTGGCCATTTGGGGAGTGAACCAGCAGATGGAAGACCTCTCTCTCTCTCTCTGCCTCTTTATAACTCTGCCTTTCAAATAAAATAAATAAATCTAAAATATATATATATAAAGGTGTCACCCAACTTAGTAATTCCATACTTGGGTCTTCATCAACTTGAGCTCCAATCAAAATGACATGTGACATTCTGATATCTTACCAATGACATTTTACCAAACAACCTAGAAACTTTGACTATCATTGCCTTATCATGAGAAAGAAGTTTTGGGTGTAACCATGCTTCTTGATGCCTGCATGATATTCTGTGGTGATATTTGTAAGATTCATTCAGAACAGAATCATATCATATATCCAAAACCCACTCAGACCTCAAGCTCTCCCTCAGTTTCCCTATTTCCTACTTACAAGATATCTCTCTTGGCCAACTACCATGAACTGCTGTGTTAGAAAACTTACAGGAGCCGGCGCCATGGCTCACTTGGTTAATCCTCCACCTGCGGTGCTGGCATCCCATATGGGTGCCGGGTTCTAGTCCCAGCTGCTCCTCTTCCAGTCCAGCTCTCTGCTGTGGCCCCGGAGGGCAGTGGAGGATGGCCCAAGTGCTTGGGCCCCTGCACCCACATAGGAGACCAGGAGGACGCACCTGGCTCCATGGGGGTATTAGTAACCCCATTGCATGATGTAAACTTATAGACAGAAGAGGCTAAGCTGGTAGCACTGGGATTTGAACCTTCCTGTGAGCCCCAGGCTGGTTTTCACTCCTACATGCAACCACTCCAAGCAACAGGGAGTTTCCCCTATGTCTTCTAAGGCCACTCCTGTCTCCACCATGTCTGCACCTGCAGCAGATCCTTGTGGGCATGAGCCTCAGCTCCTTCACAAGTTGAAGTTCCTGACAGAAGGAACTCTACCCACACCTTTTCTGTATCGCCCTCATGACAATGACTATTGCAGGGAGACCCAGGGTTTAAGGAACTTATATAGGGCTGGGTATCTGGCCTAGTGGTTAGATTGTCATTTAGGATACCCTTGTCTCACATCAGTTTGCCCGGGTTCCATACCCATCTCCACTCCTAGCTCCAACTTATGTGGACCCTGGGAAACCGCAGTGATGGCTCAAGTGGTGGAGTCCCTGCCACTCAATGGGAGACCTGGATGGAATTACCAGCTCCCAGTTCCAGCCTGGCAACCGTAAGCACTTACAGAGTGAACCAGCAGATGGCAGATTGTGTATTCTCTCTGTCTCACTCACTCACTCTCTCTTCTCTCTTCTCTCTCGATCTGACTCTCAAATAAACTTTTAAAAAGTTTAATTAAAAAAAGAAGCTTATGGGACTTGCTCAAGATCACACTTGGCAATGATGCATGTTCAAGCATAAACATGCTGAAAAGCACTAAATTCTTCAAGTTTGGTCTCCAACAAAAGGTATGTACACACTTGCCCCTGCTCCCACGAATCAATGCCTACAAACACCAGCTTCTTCCCCAGGAAGGAAATAAGGGGAGTACAGGTGATATCAACATAAAAGCGGTGCACTGACTGATGACCCAAGGTAAGGGTTTGTATTTTTTTCTTCAAGCTGTGAAAGTGAATTAGTTGGGGGCTGGCACTGTGGCACAGCAGGTTAAAGCCCTGTCCTGAAGCACCAGCATCCCATTTGGGCACCAATTCTAGTCCCAGCTGTTCCTCTCCCAATCCAGCTCTCTGCTATGGCCTGGGAAAGCAGTAGAAGACAGCCCAAGTCCTTGGGCCCCTGCACCTGCGTGGGAGACCCAGAAGAAGCTCCTGACTCTGGATCGGTGCAGCTCTGACCGTTGTGGCCATCTGGGGAGTGAACCAGCAAATGGAAGTCTTCTCTCTGTGTCTCTGCCTCTCTTTGTAACTCTGTATTTCAAATAAATAAAATAAATGGAAGGAGGGAAGGAGGGAAGGGAGGGAGGGAGGAAGGAAGGAAGGAAGGAAGGAAGAGAATTAGTCATGAGAAACTCCAAAAGGTAAGAAACTTCCTGTGACTCTGAGAACAGCAGAACTTCTCTCCCTTCCCAGGACACCGACCAGTGTCCTCGGGGGAAGCAGGCCTAGTCTCTCAGAATCTTGGGAAGCTTTCCTAGGGCTCTAGCAACACTGCCTTATCAGTCACATTCTAGAGCCTCCCATGTAGACCCTGGAATAGAAATTCAGGGAACCATGAGCTAAAGAGCATGGGTAGCACACCATGGCCTTCACATAAAGTTTCAAAGCCCAGCTCAGGAAGGCAGCCTCTCAAAGGTTCAGCTTGCTCACCTACTACCCACTGGCAATGCACAAAGGAGAAGTGAGACAAAGTGAATCAAGCAATTAGCATCTGTCCTGGTACACAGACAAGAACAACAGGTCTCGGATTCAGCATCATCACCATTGTTTCTAACAGATCATTTATACA
Source organism: Lepus europaeus (assembly GCF_033115175.1). Lineage (NCBI taxonomy): Eukaryota > Metazoa > Chordata > Mammalia > Lagomorpha > Leporidae > Lepus > Lepus europaeus. The sequence goes on along the minus strand of NC_084831.1, from coordinate 55,597,323 downwards.
ACAGAACCAGGGAGGAAAACAAGTAGTAATTTGGGGCTCTATCTAAGCATATGAACAATGTTCCCATTTTTCCTATACAAAGACTGTTATGAAAATGTACTTCTCCTCTGGTTCTACAAGCTACCCCTAGTTGGGCTGGGCAGGGAGGATGGGACTCAGACAAACACAAATGCACCTTGGGGGGAAAGATGGGGAGACAGGCTGCAAAGCAGACAGAACAAGCAGTGATTGTAGAATCTAAGTGGTGAACAAAAGGGAATTCCCTATATAATTCTGTTAGCTCTTCAAAGTCTGGCCTTTTTTATTTATTTTTTAAAATTTCATTGAATGGTTGAGTGAGTGAGAGAGAGAGAGAGAGAATCTTTCATTCCCTGGTTCACTCCCCAAATGTTCACAACAGAAAGTGCTGATCCACACCAAAGCCAGGAACTCCATCCAGATCTCCAACATGGGTTGTAGGGACCTAAGTATTGGAGCCATCTCTTGCTGCCTCCCAGGGTCTACTTTAGCAAGAGACTGAAGTCAGGCACTCCAATATGGGATGCAGGCAACCCAAGAGGAAGTTCAACCTCTGTGTCACAACACCTACCTCATGGACATTTTTCATGATACGATATTTGAGGGGGGAATAAAGCGTATCTCCATATGCATCCTACCAAACAGCCGACACTGAAGGACCCCTATAGAAGAAAAACAGGGCTCATGTGGCGGAAAGCATCAAACAGGAATGCACCAAGCTTCAATTTAGGGAAATTCTAAACTTCCTAGCCTTCCCTCCAAAAATACACAACCTTTCCCTCCCCAGAATCCTCCTGAGTGTAGATAACAGCATAAAGAAGGAGTAAGGACTTTCCAAGAAACAAAACCGGGTTCTAACCCCAACAGATACTCACTGGCAACAAATAACTTGATCTCCTTGCCCCTCAGAAATCTCATCCTCCAAACAGCAAAAATAGCACATCAGCACATATTTCACAGGTCCATCATGAAGACTGGAATGAATGTATGTTAAGGGCCTCCCTCTTTAAGACAGCATCAGCAAATGCCCACTATATGAACATGGGCTCAGAGGAGACCCTCTGTGGTTCTCTGTGGACCTGTGGAGGTGGGGCTCCCATGAACATACAGTTACGAGGGAGGAAGCTGAGAAGTACCTCAGATCAAGACATTCCACAAACTAGCCAGCCTTAGCCTCCAAACTCTCATAGAGTCTACAGAAAAATAACCCAAACAAGTGAAACTCCGACAAGAAAATGGAGTTCTGCCCTCCTCCTAACCCTCTCCTGAGTGATTCCCGGTAACTGCACTTTGGTTTTGATTAGAAAGCTCTGCTGTGCTTCCCTGCACCCTCGAAGCCCCCGAGCCCCATCCTAAACAGGGATGGCCTCTTATTAAAGACAATCGTGCTTTAATCTATGTACCAGAGCATGCTAATGACACCGGACTGGGTCTTGGCCCTTTGCCAAAGAGCAAACAGTGCCAACATTTGTAGACTTCCAACAGGAAATTAAATAACTGCCCTGCTGGAAATATGAACCAATTTACGGTGGTCAAACTCGAATCTTCCAAAACACTGGCCTGGTTTATGCGTATCAAGGACTGGGAACATTTGAGGAAGGAGATGGGGGAGAAATTCAAGTTCAAACTCCACAAAGTCTTCCAGGGAGACTTGGAAATGGTCCTTTCACCCACTCTGCCCCGGGTAGAGCCTTCTTGGAGGTGGGGAGACCACAATGCGTTTATATCGCACTGCCCTGGGAACCAGTAACTAATGAAGCCCCTGGCAGGGCAGCGCTACAGCCACAAATTCACAAGCACAGGCAGGCAGGAAATGCAAAACTCCCATTTCTTCCCAGAAGACAGGACCCACATCTACCCACTGCGTTTTGAAAGACACATCTAGAAGGCTTTCTTGGCACAAAAGCTTTCCTCTCCTACACCCAGGGAAGGATAATGCTTTGAAAATGCTCGCTCAGGGGCCTTCTCTTTGTTAAGCTCGGTGAGGTCAAGAACCACGTCCACCTCTCTCCCCCGTGGTACCTGTGCCCGCCATGCCGCCTGGCTCACAGGAAGCACTCACCAGAGCCCACGCCTTCTCCTACGGTTTGCAGCAGCATTTGCTGCACACCCAGCAGGAGTGCAGGGCCTGAGGCAGACCCTTCCAGGATGACAGCTGGGCCTTCCACACACCCCCGCCAGCCACCCAGACCTACCGCGCGGAGCCACGGGACTGGGCATCGGCAAGGAATGAGGCAGGGTGCAGGGGCGTTTTCTGATATCGCCAAGGCCGGCAATCCCCATGACATAGGCACCGTGACCCTCATCTGGTGAATGAGGACGCGGCTACAGAGGGAGGCTTTGTGAACCCACAGAGGCAGCACGAAAGCCCATCTCTGTCACTTCTCCTTTGGCTCCTGAGAGATGCTTATCAATAACTCCACACCATAGACAAAGAAACTGAGGTGGAAGAAACTCCCACTGGTGAAATCCATTCAAATCCCAACCCCCAGTCCTCACCCCCTGAATCCAGCTGAAGGCCCATTTCCTTCCAGGGGCTGGTAGCCTATTTCTTCGGGAACGTGACTGGTTAAACAGGCACAAGATGGGGATGATGTGTGGGCAGAGTCTCCATCTAGCAGCAAATGCCTCGCTGCTGTTAAAACAATTAATGAGGCTCAGCCCGCAGCCAGCTGCTGAGAGGGGCTGTCTCTGTGACTTTCACACGATCTCCCTACTGGGAATGGCTCTGCCCAGGTTCCAGCCACAGATGGCATGGCAGCCTCCCCAGCCAGATGCCCACAGTGCACTTGCCCAGTCCCTGCAGAGTCCCAGGCAGCTCTGTCCTGAACTGCTTGTGACTGGAGGTCCTGGGCAGGACTTGGCAGGCGCCATTCACTGTGGCTCCCAGGTGATTCTGAGCCCCAGGTCCTGAATTATAAGAGTCACAGGGACAGAGTCTTTCAAGGCCACCGCCTGCACAGTCCGAGAAGCTCCTGCAGGTCTGTTGTCACTGCAAGAGGAAGGAACTGAAATCATCTTTCATACTAATAAGCTCAGAGGAGGCACTGTGCTTTGCAAGTTAAAAACATTTCACTAGTGAAGGTATTGTTAGTATTAGTTTCTTCTTCATACACAGGGTAGCATATTATTAGACTGAAACATTCTCTTGGTTTCCTTTCATGAATGTTCAAGAAAATACACAAGGGACTGGCATAGTGGCATAGCAGGTGAAACTGTTGCCTGCAATGCTGGCATCCCATATGATCGCTGGTTTATGTCCTGGTTGCTCCAATTCTGCTAATGATCTGGGAAAAAGCAGAGGATGATGGCCCAAGTGTTGGGACCCCTGCACCCATGTGGGAGACCCAGAACAAGCTCTTGATTCCTGGCTTCTGCCTTGTCCAGCTCTGTCCATTACAACAATTTGGGGACTGAACCAGTAGATGGAAAATATCCCTCCCCGCTAGCCCCTGCCCCATCTCTCCCACCTCTCCCTCTCTCTCTCTCTAACTCTGGCTTTCAAATAAATAAATCTGTTAAAAAAAAAAAAAAAAGAAGAAGAAGGAGGAGGAGGAGGAGGAAGGGGAGGAAAAGCAGAGAGCAAGCACACAATGAGTCAATATGAAACAGACATTTTCCTCTTAATACAAAATCACAGACCACCTCCCAAGAAACAAAGACAACCAAACTTCAAAGCCAGCAGAATTGCTCATCTACAAATGTATAGTATTTGGAGCGGTAATGCTCTCAGATGAGCATGACTACTGCTGTCCTCTGGACTCTGCTATTCTGCACATCCAAGAAGGTTTCATCACATGGAGACTCACACTGACATGAATCAAAGCAATAGACAAATCCACCTCTCCCGTGAAGCGACCCATCAGCCAGGTGGTCTCAGCCTCCCCACATGTCCAGCCATGAATTACAGCACATTCGCAGAACCAACCAGCCAGTAGTGAGACTCCAGTGCCCTGGTGCTTCTTTCCAAAGCAACTAAAGCTATAGGCAAAAGCAAATTAAATGAGAGGAAAAGAGCAGGTGGGACGAGGAACTGGACAACAGGATCTAAACTCCAAGCAGAGGGGAATACGGCCATGACAGCAAAACACAGAAGGACAAAAGGCTGGGACCAGCCACGGTCCCGGTCCCTTACACAGCCTGAAGAGCTGTATGACAGGGGCTGCCTGAACCTATCTGCAGCATCTCCAGCAAAGAGTGGCTGAAAGAGCTGGGAACTGGGGACCCTGTTGTAAGAGGTCACTCCAGGCTGGAACCATGACAGCTGACTTCTGCATAGCCTGGGGATGCCAGAGAGCATGGAAGGTACGGATCTACAGCTCCAGGTCAGCTTCTTCCAGGCACAGAAAAGCAGATGAGCATGTGGGCCCTGGCCCGACTCAGGCCCCTGCATAGCTACCTAACTTGCAGAGGCTAAAATATTTCATAGGAAGTATTTGGGTGTTGCTACTTCAGCAACGTCCCCCCTCTCCAAAAAAAAAGCAAAATAATAGGTCAGCTGTAAAACACAAAGGAGATAAACAACGAATTGGCAACAGAGGAGGCTGAAGGAGAAAAACAAAATCTGCTTCAGGGCCACATATGAAAGTTTCACTAAAAAGCTAAGTACAGGCGTTAAACCAGCCCACGGACTGGCAGAAAAGTAGGAAAAAGAAATAGCTCAGTGATCTCCTGTGAATACATTTTCCAGAAGAAAAGAAACAAATATGCTTTCTTTCTAAAGAAACAAATATGTTTTCCTTTGTTTTCATTGGATTGATCCAACCTCAGCATAGTTGTGGGTCTCAATCGTCACCTCTGTACAGAGAGAAGGCCCTCTGAACTCCACACCGGTTTCCTCTGTGCCGCTCGCTCGGTGCACACAGCTCGAAGCCAGGCTGTCCATCACCATAAGTGCACAGATGTTCTCTGAGAATCTACTCAGTGGCAGCCCCCATGCTAGCCGTTGCCATAAGGGGTACAAAGATGTGGACACGGCACCAGTGCCCTGCTGGTGCTTACCCCATAGCAGGTAAGGGCACTCATGCACACACACACACAATGTTATGAGGGTACTTTGAAATATTTGTAGGAAAATGGAATGAAAACATATGTTTATTTTGGTGCAAAAACTTTCAAATTCATGAAGAGAGGGGCCTGCAACGTGGCATAGCTAGTTAAGTCATTGCATGCAATGCCAACATCCTACATGAGCACCGGCTCATGTCCCAGCTGCTCTATTTATGATCTAGCTCCTTGTAATGCACCTGGGAAAAGCAGGGGAAGACGGTATGAGTACTTAAGCCCCTTTCCCTCCCAACGTGGGGGATCCAGATGAAACATTTGACTTTTGACTTTAGCCTAGCCCAACCCTGGCTGTTGCAGCCAGCTGGGGTGTGAACCAGTGGATGGAAGATCTCTCTCTCCTCTTTCTGTAACTCTGCCTTTGAAATAAATACATAAATCTTTTTTAAAAATCATGTAGCAATTTTTTATAACACTCATGTTCTGTGAACATTTTGAAGACCACCATGCATGTGTTGCTAAATAAAGAAAACAAATTCTCCAACTCTTTAAACCTTACCCAAATCTGCCTTTCCATCACCTTTTCCCATAAAGCACACCTGAGCTAAAGTTCAACAAGTGTTTTTTCAAATACACTTCTAATGGCAAGTAACTTCATAGTTTTCTAAATTATTTAGATTGTTAAAAAGATTAAAGAACCAACCAGCTTTGCTCATTTTACTACTCTGTGTCTCCCAAGATTGAGAACTGCCTCTCATTAAAAAGAGAGCAGGGAGCACTTCACAGCACTCAGAGGCAGTGGGGCTTGGTGGAAAGGGTTTGGAACCAGCTGGACTCTCAACTCAACCCCTTTAGCAGCTGTGTGACCTCAACAAGTAAGTTAGCCTCTCTGGGCTCAGTTCATTCATCTATAATCGAGGGTCTCCAATTCCTCCCTCACAATGGGTGGCCATGAGGAGTAAATGGGTAATAAAAATAAAATCCTTAATAGAGTGTTTGACACACATAAATGTTAATAGATGGCAGTTACATATTTGATAGCATTTTAAACACTGCAAGTTTTACTCATAGTATGGGAAATAATACTAATAAGTACTACCCATTTTACAAGCACCACTGTTCTTACTTTATGTAAAGGGAAAATGGGGCCTGAAACACATCACAAAAAGTTGATTGTCAAGTTAAATTCAGATTCCATGTCCACCCATGCATGCATTCATTTATTCAACCAAAATTTACCAAGCACCTTCAATGAACCCAGCACTCTCAAAACATATGATCTATGACAGGTGTCTAAAGAAATGCTTCCATAAAGAGCCAGAGAGGCTCTCTGGTCTCCGTTGTAACTACTCAATTCCGGTACAGTGGCACGGAAGGAGTCACAGGCTATGTGCATATGAATGCGGGTGGCTTTGTTCCGATAAAATTTGATTTTTGAAAAACAGGGTCCAGACCAGATTTGGCCTGTAAGTCTTTGTTTGCCAACTCCTGACCTAAAATAATCTGGTTCTATATCCCAAACACCTTCTTTTGTTATTGGACGTGGAGCTCGAGACACAGAGCCACAGGGAAGGCAGCTCTTCTTGCACCCTTACTGCCGAGCTACTCAGATCTTTCCAGAAGGCATGTCACTCAGTGAGTACACAGGGAGAACCCACAGCAGGCCAGAAGGGTGAGCACAACCTTACCTTCCCAGGGTCTTATGGGACCTTGCATCTCTGACACCTTACCCAGGGAAAGAAGTGGCCTTCTGTGTCCCTACTCACAGGTGACCACAGAGCAGGGGCTGAACTCAGCCTCAGTCCCCAAGGCCAGAGTCCTTCCTTTCCAGAAAGAAAATAGAAAGATGGGGGATTCCCTGCAAGGTCCACCAAAAGCAGTTGCCTGCAGAAGTCTACAGGATTCTGCAAAACAAGACAGGCCATTGGTCTCCCGTTTGCCCACTCACTGTCTTGAGAGGACACAAAATCTTGGCTTAAAAAGTAACTGAGGAGCAGTAGTTAAGCCACCACTGGAGACTCCCACACTCCATATCAGAGCACCTGGATTCAAGTCTCAACTCTGCTTCTGATTCCAGTTTCCTGCCAATGCTCCCCCTGGGAGGCAGCAGGTGATGGCTCAAGTACTTGGATCCCTGCCACCTGTGTGGGAGACCAGGCTGGAGTTTCTGGCTCCTGGCTTTGGCTGGACCAGCCCCAGATGTTGCAGGAATTCTGGTGTGAAACAGCAGATGGAAGATATCTGTCTCTCTGCCTTTCAAATAAATAATAAACTCCTTAAAAATGTGCTTCAAATAACCTATGAGTGGGACCAATTACTCACATCAGCTGCTCATCTGATAATTTTAGAGGCACTTATCGTTAGCATTTCTCCATTCTGGGGGTACCAGCTCAGTGCTTGGCTACCCGTAATCCAGGCTTGTCAGACACTGCCCTAACTGCATGAAGAGACGTTCATCGCTTTGCACGTGCGGCCCACTTTAAAGGAAAAGGTGCTCCACACTCAATTATCATCAGATGAGCACAAGCTTATCTTTTAGCACTATCCTACTTCAAACTTCCCCAAACGAAAGCAAATTATGTATTAACCTCAATGCCACGGGTCTCTGCAGTTGGTTGGTTCTGCAGCCTCTCAGTTCTTCCTATTTCTTGGGTCAATTTCCAGGCACAGTTCAGGATCTTGACACCCCAGGAGAAGCAAGGAGCGACCAGGCAATACATGTGATTCCTTGGGGTCCTCTTTCAGGAGTTCTGATATTTTTGGCAAACATATCTTTATCATTGACTTATTTTCCTACAGAGAAGCGGTTTGCTTCCTATAAGATTAAATGAAGTTTCTGTAGACCAACATATCCAGCTCTTTTGTATCCCTTATTATGTCCCAAAACACCATGGGCCCCCCCACAAGTCTCGCTTTGACTAAATGATGCTCCAGCCATCCCCAGGAGGCACCACCTGTCTCACGCCCATTCCTTTGCACGTGATGATCTCTCCACCTGCTCCTCCCCTCCTGCCTCTTTTCCTGGCAATCACCAAGACCCTTCAATATCCAACTCAAATACCATTTTTCTGTGAAGCCTTCTTTGATGCCCTCAAGATAATCAGTGCTTCTCCTCCAAAACCACACAACTTCACACAATCTATGGCACTACATTACAGTTATTTGCTTATATGGGTGTGCCCCTTCCTTCTGCGAGTCCTTCCACAGCTACAGCTGTGTCTTTTCATCTCCAGAACTCAGCACTGGGTCTGGACACACAGTTAGGCTAAGACATGGTGCATGCCTGCCACTTCTGTGTGATTGCCTAATGCACATAAGAGATTCAGGCTAAAAACTCAGAAGGCCTGAGCCAAAGGAGAAAAGAGAGCGCTCTAGAACTTTCCCAACAACATCTCTTTTGACTCCTCTGGCCACTCTCAAGAAGTAACTTTCTTCCCCCAAATCAACTCAAAGGCTTTGTGACCAAATCTATTCACCTGCTGAGAATTTCCCCACATACCCATAAAATGAACACATGCATGAAATTCTCAAAACGGGTTTCTCGTTTCTTAATTGAATTTATTTTTCCTGAGCAGAAAAATGTTTTTCCTTCCTCTGCACAAACACCTGGCCTTTAAACTCTATCAAACCTGGGCAAGTTGCCTGCATCCAGCCTGCATGGAGTGTTGGAATCCAAGGGTTAGAGCCTTAAACCACTGATGAGTTTCCTTTGTTTTCTAAAAGTTCTCCAGTAAAATGAGTTAGCCAGAACTGACCTCTGTGTACTTTCTTTGTCAGCATCTCAAATCACTTCTTTGATTTTCTTGTGTGCCTTGCTTTAACAAAATCCAAAATATAAAAAGGTAATGTCCAAAAAGTCTTGACTTTGGAAAGCTGTATAAGGGGTCTGAAGAGGGTTCATGAAAAGTGCATATTATTAAAAAAAAAAAAAAACTATGCAAAGATTTCAAACTTTTTTGCACCAAAATAAACTTATCTAACTTATCTTTAAATTCCACTTTTCCACAAACTTTGTTGTGTGCCCTCATAGACTATTTTAGCTTGTAAAGATTTACTTTTGAAAAAAAAATTCAGAATTTCTATGGATTTCTATGGTTCGATGGCTTCTTTTTAAGTTTATTTACATTATTTTTATTTATTTGAAAGACAGAACAACAGAGAGACAGAGAAATATTCCATCCAGTGGTTCGCTCCTCAGATGTCCACAACAGCTGGGGCTGGGCCAGGCCGAGGCCGGGAGGCAGAAACTCCACCTGGGTCTCCCACATGGATGGCAGGGACCCAAGCACTTGGGCCATTGTTGGCTGCCTCTCAGGGATTGCATTAGCAGGAAGCTGAATCAGAAGTGGAGGTGGGACTGAAATCCAGGCACTCCAACATGGGATGCAGGCAGTCATGCATTGGCTTACCCAGCTACACCACAGTGCAGCTCCTGAGGGTTTTCCTAGGCAGTTATTTTCAGGAACCCATACCTGTTTCCTGAAGTGACACACACACTTCTCAGTAACTTTCTTTCTTTAGTCAAAAGAAGAAATATTGGAGACATCTGTTTGGTCTAGTGGTTAAGACACTTCTTGGGATGCCTACAGCCCACATCAAAATGCTTGGGTTCAAAGTCATGGCTCCACTCACGATTCCAGCTTTCTGCTGGAGCACCCTGAGAGGCAGCAGGTGATGGCTCAAACAGTTGGGTTCTTGCCACCAAGTGGGAGACTGAGATGGACTTCCTGGCTCCAGGCTTCAGCTTGGCCGAGTCACATCTATGGCAGGCATTTGGAGAATAAATCAGTGGATAGGAGAGTTTCTCTCTCTCTCTCTCTCTCTCTCTCATTCTCCTTCAATAAATTATTATAAATGTACATTTTTTGCAAAAAAGGGAAAAAACTTATTTGATGAAACTTGGCCCTTCCATTGTCCCTTTGCTTCGTGGCCTCCAGCTTCCCAAAGCATCCTCCTTAGACACAGCCAAAGACAGTGCCTGGACTCCAGGCTTCAAAACTTCCCATTCTCCCACAAAGGAACAAAAGTAATGCATGTGTGATACACAAGCTGTTAATCCCAACACAATCTGCAAGCAGCCCCACTGACTCACATTCTCTTTAGCAATGCAATGTAGGCTTCAGCTCAAGTCACCTCCTGCTGCTCTTCTTGGAGTCTCTGTCTTGTTTCCCCTTTGTCCCAACACTGATGACAAACACTCCATCTGGCATCCATCACACAATGAGGCACTCATCAGCTCACTTTTCCATGCTCCTCTTGATGGGAAATAGCTCAGTAATAGATCCCCAGTATCCAGTTTGGCCGGCTCACATAAGTACTCGCTAAGTATCTGCAGAGTGTTTTCCACTGCCCAAACACACATTTCTCAGGTCACCTGCAGACTCTGGGATGGCCATGCCTGGCCATGCCATTGACCTCAAAGAAACCACTAGAGACACTGAGGCATCAGGTGGCCTCCACATCAACACCCTTTTGTAGTCTGTCCCAGATGTCCACGGACCAATTTGTGGCAAGATGACTACTTGTATCCCCAGGGTCCCTAACCAGAATTATCTACTCTTTTCAAGACATCTTGCCTTTCCAGAGTCTGGTTTCACTGGGATAAAACTCTATCTATCCTTGGCAATATTCAAATTAGGTGGCTTATATTCTTTTTTGAAAAAACATAAACCAAAGTCGATTTTCCTATATGCAACAATTGACTGGCACTACAGACTGGTTCACTCCTCCTTACCTTTCCTACCCCTTTTCTGCCTTCTCCAACAGTCAGGACTGGAAAACGAAACCCAAATTCACAGCCTTTGTACAATTGGCTAGAGAGTCTCAGAGGGCACAGTTCTGGACAATGAAATGTAGTTCAAAGTCACTTGGGAGGCATCCCTTCCCGATAAAAATGGCTGCACTGACTGCCATAAAGCTACCAGATAATAAAGTGAGGCAGAAATCCATGCAACTATTTTATAGACATGTACCAACATCTCCTGAATTAATGAGAATATAGACTAGGCTGCTATAACAAGAATCCCAAAGATATAAAAACTAAAAATGCTAGACGTATATTTATTGCTCATGCTTTTACATAAAAACCATTCAGGTATTGCACCAAAGGTTAGGATGGCAGCTTGGTGATGACAAGGACCCCGGCTCCTTCCACTTGCTGCTCTGCCATTCCAAAAGTGTTACCTTTATTCACCTGGTCAGAGGTGGCTGGCCTGCACTCCAGCCCAAGAGGAGAAAAATGAAGAGGTGGTCCACTCATCTCCTTTTGAAAGCACAACTTGGAAGTTATACAAACCACCTCTGCTCACGTTCCCCTTGGCCAAAATCTCACAGGACCATATTCAGCTGCAAGGAAAGCAAGGACATAGGTCCAGCTAAAGCTCCTATCACAGGAGGAGAAGGGAGAAGAAAATTGAGGGGAGGAGAAAGAGAAAGGAGTTCTCTCACCATGGGGGCCCTCTGCCACGTTATGATGCAGGAGGCAGGTCAGCACCTGGACACTGGACTGCACACCCTCCAGAACTGTGAGACACACATTTCTTTGCTTTCTAAACTAAACAACAATAGAAGAAAAGAAGAGGAAAAAGAAATGGAGAAGAGAGAGAAGAGGAAGAGGCCTATTATGGCTATAAATAATAATATGAGAAGAACAAGTTGCAGCTCTGCCACACTTCTACATGGCGGGCACTGGGCTGGATGCTGGGGCTAAGAGATGCACACATTCAAGTCTGCTCCCTCCAGAAGCTCACAGTTAGCCCTGCAAGCTGAAAGTGCCCATGACCCTGGCATCACTGACACCAGCACAGATCCCTGACCTCCACCAATGCCTGGCACAATGATACCAATCAGCAGCGGCACTGTGTATTCCCCCCTAAACAACAGGTACCTGGCACAAAACTAAGACCTGAAACAGCTGTGGATGCGGCATCATCCTGGCCCTCGGGAAACAAGATGGGAGAGGTGAAGCAACAAGGAATGGTGAAGCCCAATGCCAAGTAAGGACAAGTCTGGGACAGCTACAAATGGCTCTGAATGAGGACGAGTGACGGCCGATGACCTCTGTCAGCACGGTAGATCTTAGGTGATGGGCTGGGGTAGGTGAAGGCAGGGAAAGCAGAAGATGGCTGGCAGTGCAAGTGGAGCACAGGGAAGGACCTGCTCACCCCAGCCGCGTGCGCAGGGCAGCTCCTCTGTCATCAGGCGGAACCTGCCCTAGATGATCCCAGCACTCCGCTGCTGCGCCCCCCAGAGACAGGCACTGGACCGCTACACTCTAAACACAAGCCAGCCACCCTACCTAGCCCATCATGAGTGATTTCATGGTCCCGGTTACAACAGCATTTCCCTAAAGCAATTTTCCCAGAAGTGGCAGAAGGGCCGAGATTAACTTCAAGTTGCCATGGAGAGCTCCAGAAGACCATCTGTCCAGGCTGGTGTAGACTTTCATCTCCCATAAGGTTACTTCCTAGGATCAGATGCTCTCAAAATTCTCTCCCTGCTGCAAGATTCTGAAAACCTAAATCAGATCCAGAAGATCTGAAAACTCCCAGGATGAAAGTGAGGAACACCTTGGTCGAATGAAGGAAGAAATCATCCAAGCAAAGGACCCAGTCCAGTGCCTGACAGACAATAAGTCAACGATAAACAATGGTTACGCTCACTTAGTTTGGCTTTTGTTCCTTTTTCTATATCCATAGCCCACCTCAATACAGAGAAACTTTCATATAATGAGCAATACCGACGATGAGGATTTTTAAGCCAAGGCCAAGGAACCTGTCAGTAAGACAAGGAAAGAAAATCAGGAAAGCATAGTATGCAAAGCTACAAAGGCCACAAAATTCTGAAATGGAAACTAAGCCTGAGCCACAAATTTTTCCCTGGTTTCCCTTGAACTCAAAGCAAAAATAAAATATCTATAAAAATGTGTATTATGTGAAAGCTACAAACAAGCAGCACAGTTATGGCCATTGCAGCCAATTGGGAAGTGAAACAATAGAATGGAAGACCTCTCTCTCTGCCTCTCCTTCTCTCTCTGACTTTCGAATAAATAAATAAGTCTTTAAAAAAAAAAAAAAAAGAAAGAAAAGAAAGAAACTCCTGCATCTGATGCACCAGGCGAGCATTTTAGTAAAGCATTGATAGCCCAGTGTGCACTCAGATGGGGGTTGTTATGGACATGAGGATGGGTCCCCCATTTCTTTTCCCACTACATCTTCTCTGGCATACTTTTGGGTAGATGGCCTCACTCCCACAACTCTTCTTGGTGAAGGGCAGATGAGACTCCCCCAAGACAGATGACAAGTTATAGCAAAAGATCAATCACTTTAGGCATGGAATTCCCTAAACAAACCCCTATGGGCGATGCTGACCATCAAGGCTCCTACCTGTCAGAGAAGCAAATGACTCCTTCAGTCCAGTGGTCAGGACCTTGTCGGGCTGGCTGTGTCACTCCCTCAAGTCAGTTCATTCCCTTTGATAAAGGACAGGCAAGGAACCCTGGACTAAGGGAGACAGACAAGAGGCTGGGTCCTGCATTCAGGACTCAATGCAATTCTTTAAAATTTAAAATTTCTCATTTTCTTCAGCCCCTCTTATACACATGGGCTAATATCTATCTACCTGCCTTAACAGCTTAACCTGCTGCACCAGAATGCTGGCTCCTCTTGCTTTTTTTTTTTTTTTTTTTTTTAAGAAACAAGGACAGTTGCTTATCTTCCTGTCTTCCCTTTCTTAATCTGCCTTAGAAGTATTATTTTAGGTAATGCATTATGAGCAATCATAAAACAAAACAAAAAATTGCATGCTGGTGATGTGGTGTAGTGGGTTAAGCTGCCACCTGCAACACCAGCATCTCACATGGGCAGTGGTTCAAGTCCCGGGTGCTCCACTTCTGATCTAGTTCCCCATTAATGAGCTTGGGAAAGTGCATGGGCCCCTGCACCCGTGTGGGAGACCTGGAATAAGCTCCTGGCTTAGGCCCAGCCCAGGTCCAGGTCCAGGCCATTTGGGAGTGAATCAGTGGCCAGAAGAGATCTCTCTCTCTCTCTCTCTCTCTCTCTCTCTCTCTGTAACTCTGCCTTTCAAATAATCTTTTTTAAAAAATAAACTGCACAAGGGCATTTTATATTTCTCAATGGATTCCCTCCGACTCTCTTGTATCTGCATGTTCCTGGATATAGGAAGGATCTCTACATCACCTCTGCTTTAAAAGGATGAGAGAATAAATCAGCAGAGGCTGACGCTAGGGTCACCCCAAGTCAATGGCCGAGCTGGTCCCGGAGCAGGAACTCCACAACTCCTGGCTACAGATTGCAAGGCCTGTCCCACTCCCACCGGGGTCTCTCCCCTCCCTGATCAGGCGCTGCTTTTATCTTCTTGTGGGTCTGCAGGTGGGTGGCAATGCTGCCGACTCCTTTCTGGCTCCATTTGGGCCTTTTTCTTTCATCCATTAATTAAGTCATGCACTTTTCTCATAGGGGAGCAGAATCTTCAAAAGAGGAAAAGGAGCCCTCCCTTGCACGGCATTCAGGGATTAAAGTTCATCTGGCTATGGAATGCTCACCAGGGACCAAATGCATTACCGAGAGGCAACCGCTGAAAGCTGGTGACACATTAATATGAAAACGTGCAGACAGAGCTCAGTTGAGACCAGCAAGGTCTCAGGCTCAGCATTCCCAAGGCAGAGTCAAGGAGCCCTGTGGCACCTCGGGGGATGGAGAGGTGCCAGTGCCTGGTCAGGGGCCCTCAGGGTGACCATCAGTGGTAGCCTTGTCCACTGTGTTGACCTCAAAAGCAGAATGTCCTTGGCAGTGTTCATCCCAGGGTGCCTCCCGACTCTGGGGGTGGGAGGTCCTACAGCTGGGCCAGGACCCTTCCCCTTTGCACTGCAGTGAGGCCAGCCCTGAGCGGTAGAAAAGCAGCCTGTATTCTTCATCCTCATTTACTCAGCTTCTCTGGGATCCCCTCCTTCCCCGAGGAGTTCTGGGCAGGAAGCTTTCCGTGTCATAGAACATCCATTCGGGCATCACACTGGTGCTTTTGGTTTGTTTGTTTGTTTGTTTTTTTAATTAGAAATAATTACAGATGTATAGTGGAGACTGCAAAAATAGAAGAGCGCTCATCCACCTTTCACCCAGTTTCGCCTGCTGCTAACACTGAACATAACCACAGCACAGCAGAAAAATCAGGAAACTGACACTGGAGCAGCCACAGGCCTTACGCAGGCTTTGCCAGTTTGACACGCACTCAGTTTCTGGGGTGTATACGCTCTGTGCAATTTGGCCACGTGTGGATGCGTACAACCACTGTCACGTCACAACCCCAGAAGTGTGCCATCGCCACAGCCACTACAGAGATGCCTCGCTCACTGAAGGACCTGTGGGTTGTCTCCGACTTGGGGCTGGTACAAACAAAGCTGCTATGAACAGTACAGGCGTCAGTGTAGACCTAAGTTTTCACTTTCTTCAGACAAATTTCTACAAGTATGATTGCTAGATCTTATGTCAAACCTTCTCTATAAATGTTGAGGGAGAATTTTCTAAAAATATGTATTCTACACACTACTCCACCTCTTCATATACAGTACACTGAACCAAGCTGTGCAATAATGAAAAATACACACCTGACATTGAATACTTCATATAAAATAAAAGAGAGCAAATATCTCAATGATGACTTTGTGGGTTTGTTTTGTTTTTCTTAAAGATTTATTTATTTATTTGAATGTCAGAGTTACACAGAGAGAGGAGAGGCAGAGAGAGAGAGAGAGAGAGAGAGAGGTCTCCCATCCACTGGTTCATTCTCCAACTGGCCACAATGGCCAGAGCTGCACCAATCCAAAGCAGGAGCCAGGAGCTTCTTCCAGGTCTCCCACACACATGCAGGGGCCCAAAGATTTGGGCCATCTTGTACTGATTTCCCAGGCCATAGCAGAGAGCTGGATCAGAAGTGGAGCAGCCGGGACTTCAACTGGCACTCATATGGGATGCCAGCACTGCAGGCGGCGGCTTTTATCCACTATGCCATAGTGTCAGCCCCAATTTTGTGGGTTTCTTAAAAAGGTAGAGTTTCAGAGACAGGTAGAGACAAAGAGAGAGGTCTTCAATCTGCTGGTTCACTCCCCAAATGGCCTCAAGAACCAGAGCTGGGCAAGGTGGAAGCCAGGAGCCAGGAGCTTCTTCCAGGTCTCCCACGTGGGTTCAGGGGCCCAAAGACATGGGGCAGCCTCCGCTGCTTTCCCAGGGGCATTAACAGGGCACTGCATCAGAAGTGGAGCAGCCAGGACTCGAACCAGCACCCTTATGGGATGTTGGCATTGCAGGCCAGGGCTTTAACTTGCTACACCACAGTGCCATCCCATTTTGTGTGTGTTTTCTTTTTAAAGATTTTCTTATTAATCATTTTGGTATGCTGAGTTTTTCTTAGCATGTCATTATTGAAAGTGAATACAAATAAACTAACAGTAATAACTCACAAGTGCTCAGTGAACATTTTGCTGTTTGATATGTTAATTGTGGCTTTCAAATGCAGTATGGTATTTAAATTGTAATGAATTAATAAAGTAATGGCTTTCATTAAAAAAAAAGATTTACTTATTTATTTGAAAGTCAAGCTACAGAGAGAGAGAGAGAGAGAGAGAGAGAGAGAGGAAGAGACAGAGAGAAACAGAGATCTTCCCCAGATGACTGCAATGATCGGGGCTGGGCCAGGCCAAAGCCAGGAGCCAGGAGCCAGGAGCCAGGAGCCAGGAGCTTCTGAGTCTCCCATGAGTGTGCAGGCTCCCAAGGACTTGGGGCATTTCCCGCTGCTTTCCCAGATACATTAGCAGGGATCTGGATCACAAGTGGACCAGCCAGGACATGAACCAGCACCCATTATAGGATGCCGCCTTCACAGGCAGCTGCTTTACCTGCTACACCACAATACCAGCAGCCCCTGTTGTGAAAATCTAATGAGATAGTTGTTTTGAAAGTGCTTTGAAAACTATAACATAACCTACCAATGCATACAGACGCAGAGGTCTTTTTAACCAACTCCCACATAACTAAGGCAGTGGACAGGGTCCCTGACTCCACTAGAGTCTTCATTCCCTCTGTAAAGCGTCCTGCACTGTGGCCATGGATGTGTGTGAACTTCTGCATGCTCCTGGACACAGCATACACTCCTGTTCCCACCTGTTGAGTTTTATGCTCCAAGAACCAGTAGAGTCTGGTCCCAAAGCTCATTATACAGCTATATAGCAGTCATATTTTTCAGAAATTATGTAGTTTAACTCTACAGAATATAAATTGATGAAACAAGATCATTAAGGAGAGTTATTACTTCTATGAAAACAGTCAAATTCTTTGGAAAGGTGAAATAAAAATAACTATCCCAGGCCAAAACAAAAAGCTACTGTACAAGCCATGTGATGAGGATCAGCAACTGGGGAGGAGGGGTTTAAAGGAATTTTCCATTTTGAATGCTTCATACGTTCAAATTTCTTTTTTTTTTTTTAAACAGGCAGAGTTAGACAGTGAGAGAGAGAGAGACAGAGAGAAAGGTCTTCCTTTTTCCGTTGGTTCACCCCCTCAAGTGGCCGCTACGGCTGGCGCGTTGCAGCTGGCACACTGTGCTGATCCGAAGCCAGGAGCCAGGTGCGTCTCCTGATCTCCCATGGGGTGCAGGGCCCAAGCACTTGGGCCATCCTCCACTGCACTCCTGGGCCACAGCAGAGAGCTGGACTGGAAGAGGAGCAACCGGGACAGAATCCGGCGCCCCAACCAGGACTAGAACCCGAGGTGCCGGCGCCACAGGCAGAGGATTAGCCTAGTGAGCCACGGCACCGGCCTCTTTTTGTTTTTTAAGGTTTATTTTATTTATTTGAAAGGCAGAGTGACAGAGAAAGAGGGACAGATATATAGAGAAAGATATCTTTTGGGGCCGGTGCTGTGGCACAGCAGGTTAAAGCCCCAGCCTGCAGCACTGGCATCCCATATGGGTACCGGTTCTAGTCTTGGCTGTTCCACTTCCAATCCAACTCTCTGCTAATGCTCCTGGGAAAGGAGCGGAGGATGGGCCAAGTCCCTGTGCCCCTCTACCCCATGTGGGAAACCCGGAAGAAGTTCCTGGCTCCTGGCTTCAGATCAGCTCAGCTCCAGCTATTGCGGCAATTTGGGGAGTGAATCAGCAGACGGAAGACCTCTCTCTTTCTCTTTCTCTACCTGTTTCTGTAACTCCTTCAAATACATAAAATAAATACTTTAAAAAAAAAAAGGTAGAAGATTTTGGGATGGCATTGTGGTACAGCTAGTTAAGACACTGACTGTGACATTTGCATCTTGTATCCAGGTCCCAGCTGCTCCATTTCCAATCCAGTTCCCTGCTAGTGCACCTGGGAAAACAGTGGAAGATGGCCCAAGTGCTTGGATCCCTGCCACCCACATAGGAGACCTGGATGGAGTTTCAGGCTCCTGGCTTTGACCTGGCCTACCCCCAGCTGTTGCACCCATTTGAAAACTGAATCAGCAGATAGAAGATTCTCTCTCTTTATTTCTCTGTGTATCTCTCCTCCCTTTCTGTAGCTCTGCCTTTTAAATCAATAAATAAGTATTTAAAAAAAAAAAAAGAGTAAAAGACTCAACAACGGGTAAAAAGGGGGAAGTTTTTAAAACTATTGATTCTTGAAGGCCACTAACTAAATCATACAAGACATAAGTCAATGTGACATTACAACATTGTAATGATGAGAACATAGCAGTTCTGCCATTATAACACGTGACTGAACCCCTGTACCAGGGCTCATATAAAACAGTAATTGTATTAGCAACTAGTAATATTTATTAAGTTACTACTATATGCTAAGGGCATTACATTATTTCACATATTACTCACCCCCACCAACAAAAAAAGGATGGAATATATACATCTTATAGATGAAAATATCAGATGGAGGACCCAGTAACTCTCCCGTGGCAGGAGTTGGGTACTCAAGGTCAGTCCAACTCCACCACACTACATCTTGCAAAAATCCAGTCTACTGGGCCTCAAGGTGGGGAAAGTCTGGGGGCTTTGAAAATTCCACTGGAACGGTGTGTCTACACCACCTGCAGCATCTGGTTCAGTCTTTCTGAGAGCTCGAGTTTCTAACCAGCTCCCAGACGACAGGTAACAGGGACACACTGCAAGGGGCCACGTCCCAACCTAGAAGAGCATGTGCTCACTGTCCTTCTCTACAACCCCAGCTTCCTTCAAAAGGCAGAGGTCACACACACGCCAGTGCCCTTCCGCCTCCCCTGGGCCTACTGGGCCTCAGCAGTGTCTTCCACGCCCACCAGGCTGACCCAGCTGTTGCTGAGGGCTAGGAACATGGGCATCACATCTATTAAGGGCCTCTTCCGGGCCATGCACGGGAGTGCCAAGGAGAGTAAGGGAAAGACCCACATGCCCTGGAGCTCGTAACCTTCATTACACAACCTACTGCTGCAAAGACACGCACACGCCACCTAATAACGTGTCAGGCACCAATGGCCTGTGGATACAATGGTGGTCCCATCACATGATAATGGGGCTGGAGATATCCATTACCTAGTGTCACTGCAGCACCAAGAACACTCACCTGTGTGTGCGGATGCTGAGCTAACATGTCTACGGCACTGCCAGCTGTGTACACAATACGTACGGTTACACACAGTACAAACTTGGCAACGACAATAAATGGCAGCGTTACTGGCTTATGCATTTTTTTAAAGATTTATTTATTTACTTGAAAGACAAAGTTACAAAGAGAAAAAGAGGGAGAGAGAGGGAGAGAGAGAGAGAGAGAATCTTCCATCTGCTGGAAGATGTGCCCAGATAGCCACAACAGCCAAGGCTGGACCAAGCCAAAGCCAGGAGCCTGGAACTTCATTCAGGTCTCTCACATGGGTAGCAGGGGCCCAAGCACTTGGGCTATCTTCTGCTGCTTTTCCCAGGCCATTAGCAGGGAGCTCAATCAGAAGTGGAGTAGCAAAGACTCAAACAGGCACCTATATGGGATGCCAGCACTGCAGACCATAGGTTTACCTACTACGCCACAATTCAGTCCCTTATGCATTATTTTAGAGTATACTCCATCTACTTACAAAAATAAAAAGCATGTGTAAAATGGCCTCAGGCAGGTCTTGCAGGAGGTATTCTGCAAACAGGCATCATATAAGATTGCCTACAGTATACAGCATAGGAACACCCTGTACAGGTCTGCAGCCTAGGAACAACAGGCTACACCACTCAGCCTGGGGCGTAGTAGGCTGTCACATCCAGGTTTGTGTGTAAATCCACTGCAGGGTTGTTTGCACAACAACAAAATCGTCCAGTGACCCGGTCCTCAGAAAGTAGCCCCTCCCTGGGAGATGCAAGGCAGTACCCGATTACCACAATTTCATGAGCTTGTGGTAACATCATAGAGAACAGAGCAAAAGCATCTTAAAGGGTCCACGTGGTCATCAGAGTGTCTTAAAGAAGTTACTCCACATTTCCCACAGCAAGCATTGGAGCAACGAGTGACCAAGAGTAACCCCAGGACTCGGCCCTTCTAACTCAAACCTTCTTATCTGGCTTTGCAGCATCTCTGTGTTTGCACCTGGCTGGCTGCCCATCTTCTGGGCCAAGGAAAGGAAAATATTCACAATCCTGCCTTCCTTACAAGGGGAAATGTCAGCTTCTGCTTTTAATTAAGCATTTTATACTGATTTTCGTCTTTGACCATAAAAGATACCCAACTGCATATTTTTTAATGATCCATACAGATCTAATAAACAATGTTTTTCCAGTAAAAAGGCAGCTCCCACTGTCTCCCCTGTTCGCCATAAAAACTTGAGCTTTCCAATACCCCCTGAATTGACAAGTATTTAATGGACGCCTCCTCTATCTGTGCCAGGCTCGATGTGTTAGGCACTGCAGATGTGAAAGGGAATGAAACACCATTCTTCCCCATCCAGAGTTCACAGTCCAGAGGGAGAGGCAAATATGTAAAGAAATAATCCCAGTAGACAGCACTGCAGCAGTTTCAAAACAAAACACAGGGACTGGTGTGGTGGCCTAGCAGGCAAAGCCACCAGCTGCAAGCCAGCATCCCTTATGGGCACCAGTTCCAGTCCAGGCTGCTCCACTTATGTTCCAGCTCCCTGCTAATGGCCTAGGAAAAGTAGCAAAGGATTCCCAAGTGCTTGGGCCCCTGTCACCCATGTGGGAGACCCTGATGACACTTCTGGCTCCTGGCTTCGGCCCGTCCCAGTCCTGGCCATTGACGCCATCTGGGAGGTGTAGTAGAATATGGAAAATCTCTCTGTCTCTCCCTCTCTCTTGGTAACTCTTTCAAATAAATAAATATTTTTAAAAAACAATAACAACAACAAAGCACAGATTTGCTGATTCAGATGCAAAACCATAATCTATTTCCCGTTTGAAGGAATGAAGAGGTATAAATAAGCAGAGTCCCGCTGTGCTCCTGCAGTATATTGTGGTCAGCCAGCAACAGCCACAGACACACAGGCCAAGCATTCTCCTAGGCACTCAGGGGACTACAGAGGATTCCGTAGCCAAGGAGTTTGCAATACCCTTAGGGAACACTGAGAGATCAAAAATAGCAACTGCCACTGGCATTCTAGAAGTTTTCGGACTCTAGCGAGAGAAGTCAGTGTAGAACAGGCCTGGTTCATACAGCCTTGATGCTCCACAGCCATGGGCCCTGAAGAATTTTTGAGGAAGGGAAATGACAGGATGGAAACTGTTCACATATCAAGTTTATATTTTACTAATGGGACTCTTCTCAGAACACCTGCTCTGCGCCAGTCATTATTAGTCTAAGCGTTTTACATGTATTATGTGTCATTTTCCTATCAGCCCTTTATGGGAGACTGAAATCTACCACCCTAAGATATTTCAAAAGATTTCAAGATGGCTGTTCAGAGAAAACATAGACATTGGACTCAGAGGCTTTCTTTGAGGCCTCCTAACCACCTCAAGAGGATCTAGAAAGATCACACCTCTAGAGGTACAACCCCCAAACCACCCCATTGTCCAGGGCTGTGACACACTCAACCAAGGACAACACTGAGATTACCTACAACATGTTATCTACACAACCACATAATCTTTCATTCACTGTGCACTGTCCTCACTCCTGCCTCCAGAATCTCCAAGCCTCTATTCTGGTGCTACATAAACTTCAACCATCTGGCCCTTCTTTGAATCTCACACTCAGTGTGACCCCCATAGGTACACATGCAAAACACTTGTTCACCACTTCTGTCGGTCTGTCTGCTGCCAGTGTATTCCAAAAATGCAGTTAAGGAACATCAGAATGTAGAGGGAAAATATTTTTGGAAGATATTTTTATTTATTTGAAAGACAGAGTGACAGGAAGAGAGAAAGGGAGAAAGAGAGAGAGAGGGAGATCTTTCATCTGCTGGTTTGCTCCCCAAATAGCAGCAATGGCATGGACTGTGACAGGCAGAAGCCAGGAACTAAGAGCTTCTTCTAGGTCTCCCATATGTGTAGTAGGGGCCGAAGGACTTGTGTCACCTTCTGCTATTTTCCTAGGAGCATGAGTAGGGAACTAGATTGGAAGTAGAGTAGGAGGAACACAAAGCAGCACCCACATGGGACGTCAGTGTCTCAGGTGGCAGCTTAACCTGCTGGCCGCTAGAAGAAAAATCTTAAGTGGCCCCCCACCTTCAAGGCAGACATGATCTTCCCCTTTCTAGAGATGAGGGCAACTGTGACCGAGTACCTGTAAGTATGGGCATCTAAGGTGATGTGCCTAATAAGTGCCGTGGCTGAGCAAGTTAATTCAGCTGGTTGGATTACTGAAAGGAAGATGGGCAGGCATTTGGGACAGAGGTTAGGTCATCCTTTGCGAGGCTTGCATCCATGTCAGAGTACCTGGGTTAGAGCCCCAGCTTGCTTCCAACCCAGCTTCCTATTAATGTGTGCTCTGAGAGGCAGAAGGTAATAGCTCAAGTATTTGGGTCCCTGTCACCCACATGGGAGATCCAGATTGAGTTCAGCCCTGGCTGTTGTGAGCACTTGGAGATTTGGAGAGTGAATCAGTGGATGGAAGGTCTCAGTCTCTCTCTCTCTCTCTCTCTCTCTCTCTCTGCCTCTCAAATAAAATAAATAATAAAAGCAAAAGTAAGAGAGTCTGGGCAGAAGAAGTAATGGAAAGCCGCTGGGTATTCTGGGCCTGAGGAATGGTTAGCAACACCCAAAAGAGGAAAGTTTATCACATGGCTCTCATAAAGAGCTTTCTCTGCTTTTTCAAAATTATCTAATGGCAGTTCTTTGTAGGACAGCAATAAAGGTACTAAGTACCTACTAAGCGCAGGTGACTACACATCATCAGGGCCTGCTGGGCAAAGGAGACATGGAGAGATTTAGTGATGGGCTTTCCTTCTTGCCTGCGGCAGCTGGCCACACGCTGTCAGACTCAAACCCATGCACAATACAAGAACCCACCACAAGGGGTCAGGCCTGTGGCTGCCTCCACCTCCTCCTCCTCCTGTGCCCCTCCTTCCCCCCATATTCTCCCGCTCCCCCCCTCCTCCCTCTCTTCCCCTGCAAAGGGTTGCAGCCCCTGCGGATGATTTGCTCCTTAAGGGCTCTTAGTCCTGATTCTGGAATATTCTAAGACTGACTACAGAATGTACAGGATCTAGTGCAAAATAAAAACCCAGGACTCCTTGTTCAAAAGAAAATTACGAATTTCAAGACAGCAAGAGCAGAGCATTAAACCAACAGTGGGGACCAAGCACAGGGAGGGCTGTGCAGTTGCACAGTCACACACCCAGAAAGCGCCTCCTCCCCTGCATTGGTAACAAGCATATGACTGGCTCCTAGAGGATGTTCTGATTTTCTGAGGACCAGGATACCCAGGGCCAAGAAGACAGCTTCTCTGTTCCGGGACAGCCAGCACAGTGCAGGCTCACAAGACGAGGGAGGAAGCTGCTCCAGGGCGCAGGCATCTCCCTTTCCATTCTCACATGGTTTCCAACGATTATGTGGTACAGTATTCAGTGCAAAGGAATGTGGTGGTCTACCCTCCCAAAGGTTATCCTTAAGGCCAAGTGTACAGGGAGTAAGTCAAGGCTGCAATCAGCCCTACTTTAAAAGAAACAACTCTTCCTGAACCTCATATGCAAAGCTTGGTAAAAATAATAATAATGGCAATAACGAACATGATTGGAGTGTTTACACCAGTGACTATGCTAAATCTTCTCAAAAGATACACAATCCTAGGGCAGACTTTGTGGCTCAGTGGGCTAACTGCTGCTTGGGATGCCAGCACCCCAAATGGGAGCTCCAGTTCGAGTCCTGGCTTTTCTGCTTCCAACCCGTTTTTCTGGGAAGACAGCAGGTGATAGCCCAAGTTCTGCCCTGCCACTCAAGTGAGAAACCTGGATGAAGTTCCTGGCTCCTGGTTTTGGCCTGGCCCAGTCCAGCTATTGTGGCCATTTGGGGAGTAAACCTATGGATGGAGGAGCCCATCACTCTGCTTTTCAAATAAACAAACCTTTAAAAAATTAAAATCCAGAACATACACAATCCTCACAATATCGAGAAGGCAATGTTAGAAATCAGGCTCATCCACTTTCCTAGAAGGGTTTGTTTCACTCATCTACCTCTCCTATCTATGAAATTTCAGAGGAAAACCAAAACAAACAAACCAACCAACCAACCCTATAATTGTCCCACCTTGGGCAAGTCCACTTCCTTTCTGGGCCAGGCATGCTCCACTGTAAATGGAGCATTTGGCCTGCCTTCTCTCAGGTCCTCCACACCGTGCTAGTATGCTACCCCAGAGCGGGAACCCAGGGACACTCACTCCACCCCGTTCAGCTTTCTCACCCATGCTGCTCCAGAGCACAAGGCAGACAAATCACCAAGTCCAGCACATCAGAAAGAAAACCGGCCTGGCAGCCAGGACACCTGGATTCTCTCGGGATTCATCACCCACTCCCTCCCAGTGTGACTTGCAACAAGCCGCTTCAACACTCTGAGCCTCAGACCCTCACCCAGAAACTGGTTAGCAGACCCCTAAGGTCTCTCCTGATAAGTAAGGCACAGAGGCAAATCGGTCAGTGATTGCCATCAGTATCACTATTCTTGGCCATGACCTATTCCAATAGTATCCTGTGGCTCAAATAACACCCCTTTTTATGTAAAAACAAAATAGACTCCTCTAACTGGGAAAATGCAGAATGCCAAAAAGTCCTGAATTGTCACCCAGTTCATCAAAGACATAGTCGTGTATCCTCAAATAATTGGAAGCCTTATCACAATCACTGATGACCTTGATTCTCAGAACCCTTGCGATGATGCTGAAAACCCTGGGCAGGGACCTACTTCTCTGTACCCCTGGCAGCTCAGGTCTCAGTCCATTGCCATTTCCATCTCCTACCACCTTGACCTTCCAACTCCTCCTCCCCTCTCTCACAGCTGCCCTTACCATACTGCTAAGGCCTAAAACACAGCACAGGAGGAGACATGTGTATCCAAAGCACTGGGAGCTGTGTATCCATGCATCCTTCTGCCTTTTAATCTTCTTTCTCAAAGACTACAAGCCTTTGAAGGGAAAGAGAGGATGCACACGTTTCACGCATGTAGAATGCTTGATCCAGTCTCAGATAAATCCTTCATAACCATATTTTAATATATTTTTGGAAAAACATGAAATACTAGAATATTAGAACAGCAGTGATTCTTTAAAGCAAGGCTAAGTGACTTTAATTTGCACACAGATCACCTGAGAATCTTGTTACAATGCAAATTCTCATCCAGCGGGTGTGAAGAGGAGTCTAAGACTTGTTGGCAGCAAGCTCCAAGGTGATGTTGATGCTGCTGGTGCACAGAGGTTGGCCCAGGGGAAAACTGAGGGTCAGAGAGGCAAGCATTTTGTCTAGAGTCACACAGACAGAGGCAGAGATAGGAGACGAACTCAAGTTTGTGAACTTTCAGTTCAGGGAGGTAGGGTGGGATGCTTTTAAATACACACACAGAGAGAGAGAGAGAGAGAGAGAGAGAGAGAGAGAGAGAGAGAATGGGGACTACATTGTGGTCTCTGTCCCAGTTTCCATTAAAGAGTCTTACCAACAAAAGTTATTCAAAGAAATACGTGTTAATTTGTTAGGGGAGGGAGGATTTGGATTAGGGTAACACTGTAACCTTTTCAACTCCTTCAAGACACCTCTCTGATCAGCTAGCTACCCCTTACCACCCAACTTCTGTACCACGACTACTGTCCACAAAGGCATTTTCCAAATTACAAACTAGTGTCTTGGAAAAAGTTCAAAACAAGCTATTATTCCAATTCAATATTGAGGGAGGAGATAAAGGGTCTTTATTCCAGCATCATTAGGACACTTCATGTACCGGAACATCCTTTGCCCGGAACCACTTAAGGCTCACGGAGTGTGTGAAGAGTCGCACTTGGCAGTCCAAGCTTTCAGACAGGAGTCAAAGCCTCCTGGCCTCCCACCGCTCAGAACCACTCAAAGGGCTCCTGAGGCCTGGAACTGAGTTTGCACAATCTTAAGAGTTCGAGAAAGCCTGCTCCAAGAGATGGCTTTGCCCAAGCAAGGCACGCAGCAGGTCCACAGTGTGTCCCCGACTCAGTGTCACAGCCACTACCTGAAAGTCACAAGTGTTCCAGATTTTTGACCAAGTTTTCTTCTAAAAGTCACAAAGCACACCCTCAGGGGCCAGCATTGCGGCGCAGTGGGGCTCAGCAGGTTAAGCCACTGGCTGTGATGCCAGCATCCCATAGAGCACCCATCCGAGTCCTGGCTGCTCCACCTCCAATCCAGCTCCCTGCTAAAGCACCTGGGAGAGCAGTCAAAGATAGTCCATGTGCTTGGGCCCCTGCCATCCTCGTGAGATCCCCAGAAGATGGAAGACTGTCTCTCCCTCTCTCTTTGTAACTCTGACTTTCAAATAAATAAAATAATTTTTTAAAAAGAAGGAGGGAAGCATTTCCTGAAAGGAAAGATCAACTGGCTGGTTAACCTTCTTATTCTAGTCCACCACTATGATAAAATGAACAAATTCACTGCGACTTCTCTGGACTTGGATCTTGCCATGTTAGGAAACCCAGAGGACAGAGGGGTAACACTTAAAGGCAAAACTAACGTTTCCCCTTGCAGGAGGAAGCGCCAACATAGCTCCAAAGCCACAAGAGCCTTCTCAGTGGAGCTTCTGGTGGTTTCTAAGTGGAGGAATGTAATCCATCAGCCCCCTGGAGTTCTGGCCTGGCTGCCAACCCTCCCACCAGACCTTTCCTGAACTTGCATCCCAACCACAAACTCCCCTTGCCTGCATGGAAGGTTCTGACTTCCCCTCGCTGTGCACCAATCAGGGTTCAGTAAGCAAGGCAGCCTCGCCTGGGGGCCGCGTCTCTCTCTAGGCACGTGTCAAAGTGAACTCTATCTCCTCTTTAATTTGTCTCTCCCTCCTCGCCCGAGTCTGGGAGCCCCTCACAGATAGGGAGGATGTTTGGTCCCTGGGTATCCCTGGCACCCAGCATAGTCCGTGGCCCATCACCAGGAATTACGAAAGGCCAGCTATTATTGGTACATAATGACGCAGTGCCTCCACTCTCGCTTCTTGGACTTGGCATCCTGTACTGTGCTTCCTAAAAAACAACTAGGGCTGGAAGGCACACACAAGCCCCCTCCCCATACAGAGGAGGAAATCAGAAAGACAGGCAAGTGCTCTGGGTGGTGGCGGTGCGTCCAGTGGTCTCACAGAAAGGAGACACTCTGACCTTAGACAAGTGACTCTCAGCTACCCCAGCAACTCCTTGGAGCCAGGCCAGCAGGGCACCGCGGGCCAGCACCCATCAGCGAAGGAACCTTGTTCCTTCCTGACCTCATGCCAGAAGCCAGAAAAGCAGATCTCTACTGCAGACCCCAGCACTGAGGAATTTAGGGTGGTTAACGCTGGCCAAGGCAGGTGCGAGCCTTCAATTCCTCACCTGTAAAACACGGGCGATATCTTACCACGGGCACTGGCGACCTGCCCCCCGCCCAGAAGCACCACCTGCTTCCACCTTCACCAACAGGGAAGGATGTAGACACGAGCAGTGCCCCCAGTGTTTACAGACGGGGAGACTGGGGCTTCAAGGTTTGCCCAAAGGCACTTGGAGGTAGGTGAGTGGCTTCAGCTGACTCCCACAGCCAGTATTTTGACTTTGGTCTGATTGGCTTTCCCAGCAAACCCCTTCCCAGCCCTGAAAAAGCATCAGCAGTGAGAAAAGCCTTGCCTGAGAGCAAGCGGGAGGCTCGCCCCATGCTCCGGTTTCCTGGCAACCAGGGCTCGCCCTACCTGATTGCACTGGCGGCAGCTCTACTAATCCTAGGTGCCCACAACAGAGACAGGATTCTTTCCCTGTGGGCCCCACTTCTCCTGAGATTAGCCACAGGCCCCAGGAGGCTGCTATCCCAACCCCAGGGCAGGAAGGCAGCACAGCCAAGAGGGAGCTTACCGCAGGAAGCCACCGGCTCACTGAGAGAAACAGCGTAGACTGGATGGCGGGTCTGATCACAAGCAGCAGAGGCAATGCCAGCGGGATGGACGCATGCGTGCCAGTCATCAGCAGGGCCCCTGAAGCACCCCCACCTCTGTGCACTTCCTGGAAGGGCTGGGAAAAGCAGCAGGCAAGCATTCAAATTACAAAATAGATGCTGCATCTCCTAAAGGGATTCCCTCGGGCGAGCACCCAGGCCTCTGTCTTGTTCGCCTGTGTATTCTCAGCACCTAATACTGTGCCTGGCACACGAAGATGTTCGATAGATCATTGGGTTGGCAAACAAACGAACTTACCATCCACCACCAGTGAGGCAGAAGCCAAGGCATGCATTGCAGACTTGAGCTCACCATTAATTATTTAGTTTGGGATAAGTCTCTTCACCTAGGTTTTCCATTCTGTATCCTCTAAATAATAATACCTAGGTCTCCAAATCCTCTGAGAGTTAGCTATTTATCCCACAGGACTCGGAGACAAATGCACAGGGTAGCTTAAAAATGTAGCATTAGTTAGGACTATGGACTTAATCTTTCTTGAGCACCTATCATCTATACAATGCAACATTAGAGAAAGCAGCCATTTGGGGGCTGGAGATTACAGGCAGCCTGGTATCATAGAAGAAAGGAAACCAGAAATTCTAGGACCTTGAGTGAGAATCTTCAGAACCGGCTCCTTCTCACAGTTCAGAAAGATGCTGGTCAATTCAACTGGGTCCTGTAGTCAGTTCTGCCCTTCAGAAAATTAGGAGAAAAGACATTTTCAGGCAAAAAATAAAGGAAGTTAAATCAGTTGCAGACTCCATTTCTCTCATTCCCTTCCTGTTTGCAAGAGACAGGGGATTCCAGTCGGTATAAAAGTATCAATAACCACACAGTGGCATTTTCACAGAGCCATGCAGTTCACAATGTCTTTTCACCAGGATTTTCCTCTTAATACACATAACGGTCCTCTGAGGTTATATTAGCCCATCTCACGAGTCAGGAAACAGAGACCCAGACCAAGATCACACAGTAAGTGAGAAGCAGGCCAGGCTCAGAATGTTCGTTTTCCAAACCATGCACGCTGTCCTCTCGGCACCCCCTCCTGGGAGTCAGAATGCTCTTTCTTCCCCAGACCCCGATGCCTGGCTTGCTGGAGGGGCTGCCTTAGCTTCCTCATCCAGGATACAAGTCTGACACTAACCGGGTGCACCAAGTAGGGTTGGTGTGCGGGTTCAGTGTTGTTGAATCCTGGCCACACACAGGCAGTGCTCCGTAAACAGTATTACCGGCAGTAGAAGCAATGGCAATCATACTGTTAACTGACAGCCCGCTCCCACTTCCAGGCTCATGCACAGTTTGCCCACCTCCTGAAAAGCCCTTCCCAGACAGACACAGTGCTCTCCCTTCACTTCCCACGGGTCTCTGCTCAGTCACTGTATTGTAGAGGACTTCCCGACTACCTATGACACTCCCCAACCCACTCCATCACTTAGCCCAACAAAAGTTCTTTACTTATTTTTCTTAGCACTACCACCTGACACTTCACATACAGGGAGACTTCTACAAGGCTGTAGAAAATGAATTTAAAAAATAAGTTTATTTTGGTGCCAAAAGAAAACTTGAAGTCCATGCCTACCAAAAGTTTCAAAAAGTTCATGGGAAATGTGTATCACTGAAAAATCTATGTATAGATTTCAAAATTTTTCTGTATCCAAATCAACTTATCTTTTTTTCTTTTCCTTTATTGGGGAAAGAGAGAGAGAGAGAGAGAGAGCAAGCTCCTGTCTGTTGGTTCCTGCTCAAATGCCTGCAAGGAGCCTGGGCTGGAGCCAAAGCAGGGAGCTGGAAATTGAGTCCAGGTCTCACATGGGTGACAGGAATCTAATTACTTTAACCACCACTGGTCCCTCCAAGGGTCTGTGGTAGCAGGAAGCTGGAGTCAGGAACCAGAGCTGGTTATCAAACCCAGGCACTCGGTGTGGGGAGCAGGTAGCTTAACCACTAAGCTAAATGCGCCTCCCTGAATTTATCTTTTGATTCTGTTTTTCCATGCACTCTCCAAAGTACCCCTGTATTTCTTTATTTCCTGACTCCTCCTTGAGTAGGGTCTTTGTTTCCTTCACTGCCTAACCCCCAGCCTCTAGAACAAAACCTGGTGCATAGATATTTGTTGAATGGATAAAGGAGGCCTCCTGGATCCATTCACCAGGAAAGGAAGAGAAATTCTTGCTTTCTGTCTGCCCCTTGGATCTCAGATGAGACTTCAAAGTTTACAAAGTGCTCTTACATCCATCATCTCCTGTAATCTTCCATAATCTTCAGGGAATGAGTTTTGATCCCCAATGCAAAGGTGAAGAAACTGACCCCCAGACTCCCAGAAAGAGCACAGCAACTTTCTGGAGAGGCAAAGGTAGGAGATGGGTCCTGAGCCCCACTCCCAGCCCCTCCCCTGCCCCAGCAATTAGACACGGGGGGGGGGGGGGGGTGGAGGGGTGTCTGCCTCCCTCTGCGCTTTGGTCTTGGCTCAGCAGCTAAGGTTTCCAGAGGAGGACTGGCCTACAGAGAGGCCTGGGAAATGATCTTATCACTCAGTCAAGAACCAAATATCACAGACAGCAGTGTTTTGTGAACGGATTTGTCAAAATAAACCCATGTGCTTATTATCAATATTATTTTCAAATGCATAATGCCCACCCCAATGAATGGACTTTTTCCTGCACCAAAATAAACTTATCTTTTGGGGCCAGTGCTGTGCTGTAGTAGGCTAAGCCTCTGCCTGCAGTGCTAGCATCCCATGTGGGCGCCGGTTCGAGTCCCGGCTGCTCCACAGTAGAAGATGGCCCAACTACTTGGGCTCTTGCATCCTCATTGGAGACCCGGAAGAAGCTCCTGGCTCCCGGCTATGGATCAATTCAGCTCCAGTCATTGCAGCCATTTGGGGAGTGAACTTGGGGAAGGAAGACCTTTCTATCTCTCCCTCCACCTGTCTGTAACTCTGCCTCTCAAATAAATGAATAAAATTTTTTTAAAAATAAAAAAACTCATCTTTTAATTTCATTTTCATGAACTTTTTGAAGTAGCCTCAAACATAGAAAAAGAGGAAGAGGAGGGCTCTCGGGGAGAATCTAAATTTGTTGCCTACCGAGAGCAGCGTGACCCTCATCTAGAGCACAAACCCAGAGTTACCATAGATTTTTCCATCTTGGAAAAGCAAACTGCTCACAGCTCCCCTGCAAACAGAACCCTCAGCAGGCTTGACTTCATCCAGACTGACCTTTCTATGGCGTTGGATCCCTCAATTTCTGCAAGAGACAGCCTTGACATGTTCAATTGTTCAAAGATGCATTTTTCAGTTCCTAAATAATTATAGCAAAGCAAACCTAGGTCATGCCAGCCCCTAGGAGGTAAGAATGAAGCTTAGTAAAGGCAGGCAGGTTCATACCATCGACCACCAAGTGCTCTACTGGCTGAGATGATCCAGAACCAGACACGACCCTAAGGGGCACCCAATAAGTGACAAAGAAGGGATTATAACTATAACCACTGCACAGGTAAGTATTTAATGACAAATGATAATGAATGCTATTGCATAGCACAGGGTGCTAGGAAAGCAAGCGAGTAGGAACCCATGGTCAGTCAGTGTGGTCATAGGACCATGGTCAATGTGAAGGGGAAGGGTGTTCCCATGGGAGGAGCAGCCCAGGAACAGAGGTACAGGAGAGGACTGAGAGCAGGCCGTCAGCAGCATGGGAGCCCTGGATGAAAGCCCTGTCCGGCATCCTCAGTGATATTTGTGGTTGTATCTGTCTCCTCCTTCTCAGTCCCCCACTGCAGGTGCGGGTCTTGATTTGCTGAGGTCCCGGTACCTGTCCTTTTCCTTCTAGACTCTGCAGCTCTCCTCCTCTGCATGCTTTGTCATGCTTGCATAGGCAGTTTCACTTCACATTTTGCATTTTCAGAAGAGCCTAAAAGTAATCACTGTCTTAGGCAGTGCCCAGAACTGACAGCTGGGAGCACTCGGGCATCTCGAATCGTGTGTGCAGGGGTCTCCAACAAGCTCCCCAAAAATGTGTAGTATCATCAAACTATGCATGGCTTTCCAATGTCTTATAAGCTTATCTTTTGATTCCATTTTCCCACTAACCTTTTGAAGGACTCTCATACCCTAACTAGCAGAGGCTCTCTCTCACTGGTGGGGCTGTAGGTGATTTTTATTTTTGTTACACATTTCTGAATTTGTTTCTAATGGATATATATTTTCCCATCAGAAAAAGCATGCTTCCTCTCAGGTTAAAAACCAAATAAATAAATAAATAGGGGATGGCAGTTAGCCCAGCAGTTAGGATGCCAGTTGGGAAACCCACATTCCACATCGGAGTGCCTAGGTTCAACCCTTGGCTCTGGCTCCTGACTCCAGCTTCCTGCTTCTGCCAACCTTAGGAGGCCCTGGTGATGACTCAAGTAATTGTTCTCCTGTCACCCACTTGGGAGACTTGGAAGGAGTTCCCAGCTACCCACTGTTTGCTACATTTGGGGAGTGAACCAGTGGATGGGAACACTCTCTGTATCTCTCTCTCTCTCTCCCTCTCCCTCTCCCTCTCCCTCTCCCTCTCCCTCACCCTCTCCCTCTCTCTCCCTTCTCTCTCCTTTTCCTCTCCTTGTCTCCCTCCCTCTCAAAGGAATAATTTTTGAGGTCGCATTTAAAAGAAATGAACGAATGATAATACCCACTTCATTCTCTTGTGGGCATGCAGTGTAGGAGTGCAGGTGTTGTCAGGACATGGAAAGCAGAATCCAAGGCTCAGGTTGAGACAAGCCCAGGGAGGCGGAGGAGACCAGTGCCGTCACACTTCTGGCCTCCTCTTCGCAATACCTGCTCTGGATTTCTGAAGCCGTTCTCTCCTACACACTAGCTCCTTTTCCTGGGCACAGATCTGGCCGGGAAGGGCATCTCCCAGCTTCTCCACCCGAGAAGGGCTCCCTCTGAATCCCAAGCGAAGACTATGATTATCCCATCATAAGCAGGCTGGGGATTATCCAAGCAACCCCCATTACAATGCTAGAATGGGTGGGGGAAGAGCAGTTCCTTTTCAGAATTGATAAAGGGGTATTTTCCAGAAGGAGGGAGTGAGGGGCAGAGGACTAAGAGCAGGGCAATGAATCTGGAGAGACAAAATAGTAAGATTCTGCTACAAAATACAAAATGCCTTGCTAGGAGTTTGGCCCATAGTAGGTGCCCACTAAATGACAGTGACTAGGACCACAAAGATTAAAATCTAGGTGTGGGGCTGAATCCGTGTAAGGTGACAGTAGTTCAGTGGCTTGTGTGAGAACACTTGCACAAGACGAGGACACAGCGGGAGGAAGCACAGAAGGCTGATGCCGGTCACAGTGGACTCCTGAGTGTAGACACACGGAGGCTGAAACATGGAAGATTCTGGAGCAGAGAAGTGGAAAGAGGGACGAGCATGAGCCACTGTGTTGGAGAGGCAGGCAGATGCTAGAGAAGAGATTCCCAGGGCCTATAAGACAGAGGAAGGGCCCTGAGCAAAGGTGAGGACATTGACCTTGGAGTCAGTTACTTACTGTCATACCACTGTATGTAGGTTGCCTCCCTTACAAAAAGAGTAAACTTCCTACAGGAAAGAACACTGCCATATATTCCTCCTTCAGCCACTTTAGCTGCAAACTAAGTATTTTACCAACAGAAGCACCAGTGACTTCTTGGTATTGAACACAGCACAGATTGCACACCTGTGCCTCTCTGGCCCCTTCTCTCCTGATGTCCCCTTCACCAACACTCTGGTCTGAGCAGACAGACCAATGGCTCTGTTGGTTTGATTCTGTAAGTCCAGGGAAACTGTCTTCACCAACCTCCTAGATCAGCTCAAACACTTCCTAAACCTGAGTCCTGAGCAAAGATGCAGGAGGATTGTTTGTAAGACACTTTGATCATCTTAACCATACAGCATGAATCCCAATACAACCATGAAATTTGGCAATTGGCCATTAAACAAAAATCAAGTTGCAGTCAGTATGGGAGGTTGGAAGGGGGATGGGTTCCTCATTCCCTGTGTTCGGCACTTTCTTCCTATGCAGAGAGACTGACTTGAGCTAAGTCCTGATCTCTCTGCCCCTTTCTCACTCCTCCTTGCAGAGGCACGAGGCACAGTACTGGTCAGTGACTTATGGATGA
This sequence comes from Lepus europaeus, assembly GCF_033115175.1. Classification (NCBI taxonomy): domain Eukaryota; kingdom Metazoa; phylum Chordata; class Mammalia; order Lagomorpha; family Leporidae; genus Lepus; species Lepus europaeus. The sequence goes on along the minus strand of NC_084831.1, from coordinate 55,562,585 downwards.
ACTAAATAGAACAAACTGGGACAGAGTGCCCAGGGAAGGGTGGAGAAGAAAACAGGGAAAATCAACACTGAGGTAAGAACATCATCAAAAACTGTTGCTGCTTGTTATCAGCCAGCTACACAACTCACCTGGAGCAGGCAGATCCTGTTTCTCACATAACGCACAGTAGTGTTCCAAAGGGAGAAGACAGCAAACTGGTGACGACCGGGTTAAGCACTGATTCTCGAAGGTATGAGTATGCAAGGCTAATATCTCCCATCAACACAAGTTCAATGAGAAAAAAGACAACCGACCAATACCCTCCGGGGAGTGTGAAAATTATATAAAATTAGAAATCCCTCAGTTGGAGTGAAATCTAAGTACCAGGGATATAACATCCCTTACGGAGAAAAAGAACAAGCTGCTCTGATGTATGTCTAAACCAACCCAGGAAATGGTGTCAACTGCCCACGAGGAACAGATAAGAGTCTTTCAAGGCTATCTAGGATTTCGGATAGCAAGGTCTATTTTTGTCTTAAGATCTTTACCCTTCACAGAGCTTAAGAAAGACCCCCTATCCTTGAAATTAATATAATTATAACCTAAAACTTCTAGAACTAAGAAAGTCATCCCCAGAGATGACTATATATAAAATCAAGCCTAACAAGATCCCAAGATCTAGAAGTCTGGCCTCATCCCATCCTGTGAAAAATCGCAAAGGAGGGACTGCTCTTCTCCATTCAGCTCACAGATGGGGCTGTGATAGATCACCGCCCAGAGCCCAGACCCTGCCTCCTGTGGTCCCGTTATGTCTCCCATTTTACTGGTGAGAAAAACAAGTCCCAGAGAAGTTAAGTCATTTGCTGACTTGCCAGGAAAAGCAAGTCTAGTGTTTCAGCACGATCCATCACACGCCAATGCTTCTCTACCTGTTGCCATCACCAACCACTTAGGATACTCCTTGTTTTTAAGTGACTGCTCTCAGCCTAGCCACAAATGGAAATTGTCTTTGGTTACAGGAATCCCAGCTGTGGGCCCCAACTACAGAGGCCTCACAACCATTTCTAAAGACCAAGGGCTAATGTGAGGATATTTTGGATGAAACTATTAACAATCAGGCAAATCAATTTGTCATTTATCAGTATTGTAGAGTCACAAATTCCAAACCCAAGTTGTCATTTAGAGCAGAAAGCTGATGGGCCTGCAGTCACAGAGGCTGGGTTTCACTTGGCTCGGCCAGCTCCAGAGTGACTTTGAGTGAGCTGCCAACGCCACTTGGCTCATTTTAAAGGGGAGAGAAAAAGAAGTCCCATTTCACTGGATTGTCTAGAAAATTAAAGGTACTATTGCACATGAAATAATTTTATAAGCTGCAAAGCCCTATACAAATGGAGGATTTAATTATAATTATTTCGACTCAGGTATTTGGCTAGGATTTGAATCATCAAGAATTTTTTTAAAAGAAAGCTGAAATGTAGTATGGCATAAGGATTAAGGATAAAGCCGCAGCCTCAGGACAACCAGGTTCAAATCTTGGCTTTTCCCACCTAACTGGTTGGGTGGTCTCGGGCAGGTTGGCTCCCTACTCTGTGCCTCAGTTCCCTTTTCTGAAAACCAAAAATACAGTCAAAACCAGTACCTCCCTTATAAGGTTGCCCTGAAGACGGTGCACGACTTTAAAACACTTTAAAAAGGTGCAGTGCTGGCCGGCGCTGTGGCTCAATAGGCTAATCCTCCGCCTTGCGGCGCCGGCACACCGGGTTCTAGTCCCGGTCGGGGCACCGATCCTGTCCCGGTTGCCCCTCTTCCAGGCCAGCTCTCTGCTGTGGCCAGGGAGTGCAGTGGAGGATGGCCCAAATCCTTGGGCCCTGCACCCCATGGGAGACCAGGAGAAGCACCTGGCTCCTGCCATCAGATCAGCGCGGTGCGCTGGCCGCAGCGCGCTACCGCGGCGGCCATTGGAGGGTGAACCAACGGCAAAAGGAAGACCTTTCTCTCTGTCTCTCTCTCTCACTGTCCACTCTGCCTGTCAAAAATTAAAAAAAAAAAAAAAAGGTGCAGTGCTACTCAACATCCCGTGCGCTCAGTGTTACCACGGCACTCTTGGGATTTTCATCAAACAGGCAAAAGGAGGACTGGGATTCAGTAGCCTGAACCACAAAACTGCCACCCAAAGTCAGCAGAGGGAAGTCATAATCAGGCACCTTTGGCAACCAGGTCGGAAATGTAGGATTTTTTTTTAACCCTCTGGGGTACTCTTTGGAAAGAAATGTTAAGTCTTCATGCCCCCAGAATCATCCAGGGTCCTTCTCCCTTCCCTCCCCACTCCATATGCAAAAAAACAAAAAAAAACAACAAAAAAAAAAAAAAACAAAAAACCTCTTTGCTTTCCTTCAAGCTCTCATTCCCTGAAGACCTGCTTGGCTCCTAAGAGCCCAGGATGGCCTGGGCCCCTGCTGGAGACAGGGCGCCTGAAGCCAGCTCTTTGGCAGCAGCTCCCCTCCCATCTTCCCATCACCCTCTCAATCCCTCTCATGCTTCAAGCTCACTGCGTATCCCACTTCCTCCCTGAAGACCTCTGCCTTCTTGGGATTCTGTATATTTAATTGCCAACTCTGTACTCACAGGGGCTGTATAATTATTTCACAAGTGCCAGTTTTATTGCCCCTAAAAGGTGAACCCCTCCAGGGGAATGGCCCTAGTTCTTCTAGATACCACACATACGCTCAGTGCAGTGCTAGAAGCATCCTCAGTGTCCCAAATAATTCTGGAAAGAGTATAATTCACTAGAGGGAACCTCAGGCTCCATGTGAAATGGTCAGACCCAAACCAGGTTTCCTATTTTATTCCATCAAGAAATGCTGGTCCTGACCCACTAACTGTATCTCAGTATATATGGTTTACAGTCTTCTGTTAGCTAAGGTAACATTAGCAGCTGCAAATGGAAAATGCTAAATGGAAAACCTAGGCAAGGGTGCACCAGCAGGTAGCTTCCACCATGTGGGGATTAAGGGAGTGTTCCAGGCTGTTTCCATCAGGTGGTATCTTCAAAACTCCACCCCTTTACGTTGCCAAGCGACAGAAGGATCACATGTTCTTCCCTCGGGAACCTACAAATTATTTCCAACCTCTTCCCATTGGCTAGTATCTAGTCACATGGTCTCGCCTAACCAGGAGGCAGCTGGGAGTAGTCTAGCCATGGACCCAGGAAGTGATGAGGACAGATTTGGTGATCAGTTAGCAATTTTGGGCTCCCCATAAATCTGCCATCTGAACCGTCACCCTCCACACACACAATGGCCTAACCTTATTCACCTTTCTGTAGCAGAATTTGTGCCTCAGAAAAAGAGTATAAAAGATGTAGGATTGGAGTAAATCCTGGCCAGAATTCCAGTCGTGTTGGAGTCCACAGTTAGGCATCATGATTCTCTCGGCCTCCACACCTGTGCAAGCCCCTCCCGGACCCAAGGCCTGGATTAGGCAGCTGGGGGAGGTAGAAGAGCAACTGTCCTGGTTGCCTTGTATTTGGCCACTGCACAGTTACTTGCTCTTCCAACAAGCACGTGTCAGTTGAAAAGCCGCCCAGTGGAGCAACAGCACACAGGCGTTACAGCAGATAAACCCTGGGTGGGCCTCCCACTGACTACATAACAGTAACAGAGTACTGCCTGAGCACGGTTTCCACGTTTTATTTCACTGACTCCTCACAGCCAGCCTGTGAAGGCGGCCCTCGTGTTCTCCCCTGACCCTCCAATCCCCCAAGGATCTACGTCTCGTAGCCCTGGGCTCTCTCAGCCCTTTTCTGTAATTCACTTGCAGAAGACACGGTTGATGGGTGGAGGGAACCTGTATGCTCATTGATGTCTTTCCAGTCACACCTTAAGGCAGTGGAAATAGCACACACTTGAGAATCAAAACACTGAAGTTCAAGGCCAGCATGTGGCATAGGCAGTTAAGCCACCACCTGCATCACCAGCATCCCACATATCAGAGTGTGGGTTTGAATCCCCTCTGCCCACCTTCAATCCAGTTCCCTGCTAATGTGCCTTGGAAAGCAGCAGAAAATGGCCCAGTCTACCCATGTGGGAAACCAGAATGGAGTTCCAGGTTCCTTGCTTCAGCCAGGCCCAACCTGGCCGTTGCAACCATTTGAGGAGTGAACAAAAGGATGGATGACCTCTCTCTCCCTCTCTGTCTCTCAAATAAATACATCTTAGAGAAAAAAACAAAAAACAAAACAAAACAAAAACCTGGGGCCAGCACTGTGGCGCACCTGGTTAAGCAGCTGCCAGCCGGCATCCCATATGGGTGCCAGTTCAAGTCCCAGCTGCTCCAAGTCTGGGAAAGCACAGAAGATGGCCTAAGAGCTTGGGTGCCTGCACCAACGTGGGAGACCCAGAAGAAGCTCCTGGCTCCTGGCTTTGGCCTAGCTCAGCCCCGGCCATTGTAGCTATTTGGGGAGTGAACCAGTGGATGGAAGATATTCTCTCTCTCTCTCTCTCTCTCTCTCTGTAACTCTGCCTTTCAAATAAATAAATAAATCTTTTTTAAAAAATCCTACTTTCAGGGTAGGTGTTTAGCATAGTGGTTAAGGCCTCTGTGTCCCACATCAGAGTACCTGGGTCTAATACCTGGCCCCAGCTCCAGGCTCCAGCTTCCTGGAAATGCAGACCCTTCGAGCTCAAGTTGGTAACTCCCTCCCCTCAGTGTAGAAAATCTTAACTGAGTTCCCAGCCCCTGCAGCCAACAGCCATTGTGAGCATTTGGGGAATGAACCCATGCATGGGAGCTGTAGCTCTTTCTTTGTCTCTCTTTCTCTCTCACACTCATTAATAAATAAGATATTAAAAAACAAGTAAACCTAAGTTCAAATCCCAACTTGACTGTACGAGGTTCAACCAACATAACTTATCTCTGAGCCTCAATTTCCTTGTCTATAAAATGGGATCAGAAGTCCAACCTCCATGGGCTGCTGAAATGGATGCAGGTGCTCAAAAAAGTGAGAATTTCCCATCCTCCCCCTCTCCTTGAGAGCAGGGATATGGATTTATTCCTGGGCACTAACACTTACAATCAATACATAATAAATGAGGGTTTAAATGCATTGAATGACAAGCTTTTCTGCTGAAAAATAAAAATAATAAACACAAACTCTTCCTTTAGAAGTCCGTTTTATCTCCCCTCCCCCTTCCCACACTCTCCATTACTCTTCTCTCTTTGGGTAACATGAACTTTTTTTTTTTTTTTGTCCTCAGAAACTTTAAATGGCTAACAGAGCACCTCAGGATTCTTTCCCCTGGCCAGTACCCTTCTCTTTCAAGTTGTGCTCAGCAAGATTATTTGGATATTGGAGCTAAAAACGGTCGGATTACAAGTGGAGGTCCCTGCAACGCAACATTCCCCGTTGCAGGATTCTGGAATTACACCAAGCACCAGGGAGGGAGGCTCTTCCCCAAAGGGCTCCAGGTTTGAAAAAAGCCTTTGTTTTAAGATTTTGCAAAACTGTGCCGTGCAGTCTCCTCTCAGAGGATCCCCAGCACCAGCCTGGGCTCGGCTCACACCCAGAGGGTCTACGGGCCCCACTGTTGGAGGGGTTACCCACATACTACAAAACGGGCTGCTCTTTGTGCTGTCTCCTCTGACAGCGACCAGGGGTGTGGAGCCTGACTTTCTGTTCTCCAGGGAGCCCCTGATCGGAGGTGGCTCACCCACTCCATGCTTACCTGGTCCATGGCATTGCGCAGGTGCTACTTGTCCCTGAAGTTCTTTATTGTCACAAAATCTCTGTAGGTCCGATACGTGGTTTTCCCATTTCACAGGTAAGAAAACAGAGGCTGAGCAGATAAGTAACTCTGCCCATATAAACACCAGAACCCCTGTTCAAACCCTGATCTATCAGGTTCAAATCCCATTTTATTTGTGTTACTCCACGCCACCTCTTTACCGGAATATCAAAGAAAGTTCATTCTGTATGGAAATACTTGAAAAAATAAACAGTGTGGACTGATGGATCTTGTAGGTCCCTTCCTGCTCTTTTAAAGAAAAAAAAAAAATCTATGGTTCTATGAAAGGAAGGGGGGGAAAAGGCAAGAGAAATGCGAGGAGGCCAAACATTATGAGTCCTGGCTTATCAGTATTTAATAACAGCTTTTGGATCAAAACTGCATAGAGCCTTATTTATGGACAGACAGTTACCGTCCAGCAGGGCCTTTTTATACAACCTTTTCATCTGAGGATGTTGTAGCCTTCTACTGCCTTTCTATTAGTGAGAGATGGGGTGTGAAATGTGCTGGCCCTGCCAAGATGATCCCATTAAATTATCTGCCCTCTTCCAGCGTAATTCACTCAGGATAACAGTTGGAGCCTGGGGCCCTGCAGCAGTCGGGGCCTGGGCGTTCTCATCCGCGGGGTGGGGGTGCAGCAAGACATTCAGGTGGTGGCAGCATCCCAGTGACATCACCCTCCCGCACGTTTCGCTGCCTCACCAAAATGAAGCGGATGCCACAATTACCCCATTCCTAAGCCCACGGGAAACCCCAACCGAGCTTACTGCAACAAAGAGAGAGCCTTTTTACTGCTGTTTATTTTTATTTTGTATTCGTTAGCTTTTTAGATATTCCTGGCATGCGAGTCAGGCTCCGTGTAACAAGCAGCTGCATTTAGTTAAGGATTTTCGAAGAGTTCCCCCACCACCGCCCCTCCCCCTTCAGCCGCGGAGAACTTTCTCAGCCTGGTGGACGAGGGTTCCTTTCTCTCCGTCCGAAGAGCGGTCTCGCCTGCCGCTCCCTGCAAGTGGCTGAGGTCCTGGCGTTGGCCAGAGAGCGGTCCCCAGGACTTGCGTGTTTCCTGGCTGCAGGGGCTGGATTTGCCAGGGGTCTGGTCCTCACCGGGACCTTGAGCTGGCAATCAGCTCTCACACTAGAGAGCTCACTAATAAATCACCCCTTCTGGGCCTACAACCAGCGTCATACAGCAAGACCCAAATACAAAGGCACTTCATCAAAATATAGCTCAGCGCTCCTTGGAAGGAACTGCCAGACACACTCCTCAAACCGCATCAAAGTTGCAGCTCATTATAGAAATGTAACTCTTCCAGATCCTGGGGCCAAGGCCATCCCAGGAGCTTGCAGTCTATCTTTGAGTTACAGCAAGACCTGCACAGGGAAGTCCATCAAGGGAAGGAAAATTGAAATTGGCTGTCTTCAGTCATCTCTTACAACCTCTAGATTACAGCTAAGAAAAGTGTCCTCTGGGGCTGACACTGTGGTGCAGCAGGTTAAGCCGCTGCTTACAATGCAGGCATCCCATATACGAGAGCCGGTTCCAGTCCCGACTTCTGATCCAGCTCCCTGCTAGTGCACCTGAGTAGGTAGTTGATGGCCCAAAGTACCTGGGACCCTGCCACCCATGTGGGGGACCAGGAAGCAGTTCCTGGCTCCTGACTTCCACCCAGACCTGGCAGTTGTAGCCATTTGGGAGTGAATCAGTGGATGAAGATTTCTGTCTCTCTCTGTCTCTCCCTCTCTCTCTATCGCTGTGTCTTTCAAATAATTAAATAAATCTTCAAAAAAAAGAAAATTTCTCTTTGCTACTCTTGGAAAACCTGGGGAAATGTCACCGTGGGCCCACACATAAAAAGAAATGTCAATTGTAAGAAAAAACCAGCAGAGACTGTGCAGGACAGCTGTTCAGAACAGAGCATGAACTGTTCGGCTCGTAGGCCCAGCAATGGCTCTTCCTAGCTTTGTGAGCTAAGAAAGTAACTTAACTGTCCGTGCCTTAGTTTACCCATCTGTAAAATGAGCCAATTATGCCACCTTCCCTAAAGACTTGTAGTGAGGAGTCAGTGAGTTAGTACCTGCAAAAGGCTGATAACAGAGACTGGCCCCATTGGAAGGATAACACAAGTGTTTGTGAAATAAATTGCAAACGAGCATCTTGGAATACTTGGGTTCAGGGGAAAAATTCTTAATTGAGGTCACAAGGACTTGGCACCGTGGTCACAAAGATTTGGCACCATTAAGGTCACAAGGACTTGGCAGTGTTCATCAGCTTCTCTCAGGCCCAATTAACAGCCCTCCTGATGAGAGGGAAACTGGGAAGCGAGATATCCAAGCTCTATGGAGTGTGCCGACCTGGGCTGAAGTCCAGAACCCACCACCAACACTCAACCCCTTTCAACCTACCCAGGAAGGCGACCCATTGCCCTGGGCATCAAAGACTCCAAGTCAGTGGTTCCTATCCTATGGGGGTTGCAGTTTTCTTGGAAAATCTGATTATAGCTATAAACATACAACCAAAACACGTGCATAAAATCTTTTCTATTATTTCTGGGGATTCACAATCCTTAATTTTGTGCACCCCAAATTAATTGCATGCACCCACCTGAGAAGCTGGGTGCTCTTCTCTAGTCCTTGGCATGCATGGTTTTACTTAAATCTCATAAGACTCCTGCAAGGCTCAGGAAGCCCATTGACACACTCAGGATATGGAAGAGAAAAGGCTCAAATCTAGGTCTGTCAAATATCAAAGCCTGTGCTTGTGACCATTAAGCTGTACTATTGATCGTCACTATACTCCAGATGGGGTGAAAAGGAAAAATCGTGGGAAATACGCCATGTTGCATTTTTTTACTTAGAAAAGCAAATAGCAGCACAATTCTACCTACAACCAAAGAATTTATCCTCCATTCACTCATGGGCCACTTACTATATATACATAAGCCATTTACAAGGATGCACATTTACAAAAGTACTTCAAAAAAGGCCATGGGAAAACAGAATCCAAAGATACCTTTTTGGTGAAAAATTTGAAATCTGGGGCCAGCACTGTGGTATAATGAGTTAAACTACCGCCAGCAGTGCTGGCATCCAATGTAGGCACAGGTTTGAGTCCAGGCTGCTCCACTTCTGAATCAGCTTCCTGCTAATGCTCCTGGGAAGACAGCAGAAGATGGCCCAAGTCCTTGGTCCCCTGCACCCACATGGGAAACTCCTGACTCCTGGCTTTGACCTGGCCCAGCCCTGGGCCAATCTTTCATCTGCTGGTTCAGTCTTCAAATGGCTGCAACAGCTGGAGCGAGGCCCATCCAAAGCCAGGAGTTTCTTCTGGGTCTCCCACATGCATACAGGGGCCCAAGGACTTGGGCCATCTTCTACTGCTTTCCCAGACCACAGCAGAGAGCTGGATCAGAAGTGGAGCAGCTGGGACTCAAACAGGACCCCATATGGGATGCCGACACTGCAGGTGGCAGTTCTACCTGCTAAGCCACAGCACCAACCCCTAACAAATTTTTTTTTTTAAAAAAGGACTCCAAGCTAAATATCAGGCAGATAATCCCAGGCATCAGCCTACCAGGTCAAGGCCATTTAACCACAGCCTTTGTCTGCCTCGCCTCTGTGTGGCTCTCCCTAGCCAGCCAGGAGAGATTTTCAGGCATCTCAAGGTTTCCACCAGGAAAGCTGACAGTCTCAACTGCCTAAGAGAGACTCAAAAGAGTAGGTAGGATAGACACCTATTGAGAAGGCAATGCAAGGTTTACAAACTTAGAGTGATCGCTGTAGCTAGCCACCTCCCTCTGGCTTCTAACAGCCAAATCACAGAAGTCACAGAATTCTGAGAAAGGCCCAGGTAAGCTCCTACAGCCCTGAGGCTACAAGGGCTTTGGCATCCTAGATGCCTTAATTCTAGGTATCTAGGTACATAGAGAATAAGTGGGCAGAGATCAACAATGAACAGACCAGAAAAAAATTAATCAGAAGGTTTTCTCCTCTTGGCCAACAAAATGGAAAAGTGATGGAAGAAACGCTGAGCATTTAAAAAAATAAATAAATAAGTGAAACCTGTCTCCCCTTTGGCTAATTTCCTCCGCCATTTGTTGTGTTGCCTTAGGAACCATGGAAGAGAGTTTGAGAAAGTAACTCTGAGTTCTTCTGGAAGCCTTATGGGGGGGGGGGGGGGAATGAAACATTCGCAGAAATGGAAAGGGCTTTATGAGACAAGAAATAAGACAATAATAACAGATGTGAGCTCATCATTAGAGTTTAAGATAGGCCATATGCTTTTTAAGAATCTTTGAAAACCTTTAAAGAGTTAAAGGAGATAGACTTTGAGTGGCTGCAGATAACAACATTATCTTACACCCGGGAAAATCATTGCAAGGACATTTATTTCAAGACAAGTAAGCAAAAAAGGTGAGTGCCCCCCCCTCCCCTCCCCAGGGACCAGGATCTGAAAGCAGCCACTGCTGAGAGGTTAAATACAAAGAAAAGGAGTCCACACAGGAAATCCCGGCACTGATTCAAGGTCCCAGGCTAGGAGTCCTACCTTGGCTGGAATCACCCTGGTTATCTGCACCTCAATTTGCTGGGCAAACGGACTGGAGAAGGATGTTTACATTCTGCAGGCAACAAGGCCCGCGCCTTGCTTTTCACCCAGGTGTTGTGGCCCTGGGCCAGATGTTCGGCATCACCAAGCAAAACATCCATGTGACCAAGCTGTTTACATTTCATTAGGCTTTTTCATCGGGAAGGGGCACTCCCTGCTGATGTACATTAGATGACAATTAGGGGCTGTATTTACCCGGAGGATCTTCCAGATTAGCACAACCACACTCCAGGATCAGTTTCAGAACCATCCTCGGAAAAATGCTGCCCTCCCTTCCCAAAACTCGTGTCTAAGAAATCAACAGGCACACACAACTTCCTTCCCGGGTGTGTTTTCTACCAGGAAAGCGACTGGCTAACTTTCAGTTTAAAAAAAAAGAAAAGAAAGAAAGAAAGAAAACAACAATTCTCCACTCGCACGTCTTTTCCCCCCTCAACTGCTCAGCAGCCTGGACGCTTTCCTTTTCCTGAAACAGCGCTAACTTGAAAATGAAAGATGCATGATAAAAGGGCTGGAGCCTATTTACCCGCACAGGTTCGGGGGCTGGGAGTGGGGGAGGGAAGGATCCGATGGCCCCCGGCACCCCCTCATGGGATGCATGTTAAAAGTGAGGCCCAAGACCCCGGAGACTTTAATCAACTTTCCCCCTCCAACCTCCAAAGAATGAATCGGTTGTCTCCGCGGGCGCAGCCTGGCTCTTCCCTCTCATTGTGTACCGGCTCGGACGCAGCAAGGGTCCAAGCTCCCGCAGCGACCTAAGGCGCTCGCGCCGCCGGCGGAGTCTTTCTCTAACTGTGGCGATTGTCTTTGGAGATTACCAAAATCAAGTATGCATTAGATGGCTTTTCCCCCTGGATTGTAACACACGCGCGCGCGCACGTGCACACCCAAAGCCCTCGGGAGCCGCAGGCCGCCTCTGACAGCACGTTTTGCACAAAGTGGCAGCGGCGGCGGCAGCGCACACGCTGTGGCCTGCGTCGTGACCCTTTGGAGGGCCGCAGGACCGGGGGCGGCAGCGACGCGAGGCCGCCCGAGCCCCTGGAGCACCCGGCTTTTGTTTGGGGAGGTTCACGCATCGCCTGGGCTCCCGCAGGCACTGCGGGGCACCCAAGCTCCCGGCTGGACCGCGCTTCCCCGGACGGCTCGCCCGGTTGGGCAGGAGGGACGCCAGGACACCCGCCCTGGAGCGCGAAGGGGCCCGAGGCAGCGGCGGAGACGCCGGCACGGGGGTGCCCAGATCACCCCCCAAGACTCTCACGCCCCTCCAAACTTCCTGTCACCGCTGACAGCCGCTGCTGGGCGCCCCCAACCACGTCCCTGGACGCACCCCCGGCCCGCTGCGGGGCTCCAGGTCCAATCCACGACCGTCCGCCGGCAGTCCGAGGCGCGCAGGCAGCCCCTGGCCAGTCTCCGGCCGCCCCGCGAGGCGGGCCCAGGCTTCCTGGGTGCCCAGCGCGCGGTCGGCTGGCTGGCGGTGGCGGGGCCCGGGGTGGCGGGCGCGCCGCGCGCTCTTACCTTGGGTAGCAACCCCGCGCGCCGCCAGCAGCAGCGCGGCCAGCAGCGCCAGGAGCGGCGGGCGCGTCCCGCGGCGGCGCGGCCGGTGCATTCCTTCCCTCGCGGCGGCGGCGGCGGCGGCGGCTCCCCGGCCGCGGGCTGAACATCCACGGGCTCCCTCCGGGCGCCCGGCCACCTCGTCCTCGGCCGCGGGCGCTCGCTGGAGGCCGGGGGCGTTTGCACGGCTCTTTGTCCCTCGAACCTGCTCCCTCGCCTCCGCCTGGCCGCCTCTGGAGTGAGCGAGCGCGGTCCCTCCCCGGCCCTCCGGCTGCAGCCTCGCGTCGGCGGCCCGGTCAGTCTCGGGCTGTCTCGGTCGCGCTCGCGGACTGCTGGTCTCCCCGACGGGGACTCAGGAGAGCGCGCCCTGCGCGGGGCTGCCGTCCCGGGGCTGGCTCGGTGGCGGCTGCGGCGCCTCCTCACGCTCTCCGCGCTCGCTCTTTCGCTCAACTTGTCACTTTGCACCAACTCTGCAGCCTGGCGCCTGAGCCCGGACCAATGGCAGGCGCGGCCCAGGCCGGCGACCCAGCGCCCTCTGCTGCCGCGTCTCCACACCCGCACCCTCCGCGGCGTATCTGAAAGTGGTGGTCACTCCCGCGCTTCCCTCATGCCCAGCTCCCCCCTCCCGCACCCACGCCCGCAAACTCGCGTCCCGGCCCAGGCCCGGGGACCTCCAGGCTACCGGATGGGAGGGGAAATCGAGGCTCAGGGGCCCCTACCCCGGGTCGCAGGTCAGTGCGTGGCTGAATGGCTCGGGGGACCCAGATGCTAGCAGTCTCTGTTCTGCCGCTGTTTGCCAGGTGACTTGGCCATGAGACTTCTACGGATACCAGTTTCCCTTTTGAGTTCTTGTTCAAGAGCCGGTTCTTAAAACAGGTGATTTATGTTCTTCTCTGTTGTTTTTGATTTCTACCTTCGTTGGGCTGAAACCAGTGTACTGCTTCCTTTTGGGGATTTATGGAAGAGTTCTCTGTAGTCAGTTTGTGTCACTGTTCTGTGGTCAATTAAACAAGGTGTTTCTCAGCAGAGAATGGAGATAGGATACTCTTTCAGTTTTATCTTCTATAAAGATTAATTAATTAATTTGATAAACAGAGTGACAGAGAGGAAGAGATTTTTTTCCACCTGCTGATTTACTCCTTAAATGGCCACAACAGCCAGGACTGGACCAGGCTGAAACCAGAAGCTCAAAACTCCATCCTGGTCTCCCAGGTTGGTGGCAGAGGCCCAAGCACTTGGGTTGTCTTCTGCTGCTTTCCCAGGTGCATTAGCAGGGAGCTGGATGGGAAGTAGAGCAGCCAGGACTCCAAGCAGCTCTCTAATATGGGATGCCTGTGTGGCAGGAGCCTTAACCCACTCTGCCACAACACCGGGCTGATCTTTACATTCTTTATGTTATTTGGGCCATCTGTATCTCTGCAAATTTTTTTATCTGGCTGCTCTGCCATGGGCCACAGAGCCATTAAAGTCTCCTACTAAGATAGTCTGTGTCCTTGTCTCTAGGCTTAGCTGTGTGCATGTTGTAATTCATAAATACTCATGAGAGTTTGACTTGCCCTGTGGAGTGTCCCAGATCAGATAAAGGAGTGGGCACCTGCTGTGTTTCAGGCCCTGCTCTAGGCTCAAAGAATGCAAAAGCCACCTGCCAATCTGGCCCTAGAGGAGCACAAAGCAGCCGCCAGCCTTTGGATATGCACATGGTCACTCACTAAATACCTTCTGTTTGCAGCTGCTCAGAAGTCCTCCAGTAGCACTAAGAAAGTCCTTGCAATCTTACACTGGTTTGCTCTATTGCGTATATTATCCCCATATTAGTTTTAAAATTACAATGCAACAAGAGAATAAATGACTTGTCCATAGTCATACAATAAGTAGCAAAACTAGCACTTGGGCTCTTTCTCATGGGGAGACTAAAAGTTCTTTACTGGAGCCTGGCATATAAAAACACTCACTAGAGGCTGGCACTGTGGCACAGCAGGTTAACCACAGCCTGCAATCCTGGCAGCCCCTATGAGCACTGGCTGGAGTCCCAACTGCTCCATCTCCAATCCAGTTCCTTGCTAATGCACCTGGGAAGGCAGAGGAAGATGGCCCAAGTGCTTGGGCCCCTGCCACCCATGTGGGAGGCCTGGATGTATCTCTCTCTCTCCCAATCCTGTCACTCTCTTTCTTTTTTTTTTTTTTTTTTTTTTTGACAGGCAGAGTGGACAGTGAGAGAGAGAGACAGAGAGAAAGGTCTTCCTTTTGCCGTTGGTTCACCCTCCAATGGCCGCCGCGGTAGCGCGCTGCGGCCGGCGCACCGCGCTGTTCCGATGGCAGGAGCCAGGTGCTTCTCCTGGTCTCCCATGGGGTGCAGGGCCCAAGGACTTGGGCCATCCTCCACTGCACTCCCTAGCCACAGCAGAGAGCTGGCCTGGAAGAGGGGCAACCGGGACAGGATCGGTGCCCCAACCGGGACTAGAACCCGGTGTGCCGGCGCCGCAAGGCGGAGGATTAGCCTGTTGAGCCACGGCGCCGGCCTCCTGTCACTCTCTTTCAAAAAATAAATTAAAAATGCAAGGTGGTGGTGACAGCCGCTGCAATACCCTCTGAGAACCAGCTTTCGGGTGTTAGAAGGAACAGTCACTTCAGTGAGTGTAAGGACCCTGTCGCAAATGTCTGGGTTTCTTAGGTGCCTCATCTAGTGCCCGCAAGACAGTAGAAGCTCAGAAAATCACTGATGTTTAGGTCACCATTTGGAGAATGATTTTTCTCATCACATTTGGTTTTGGGGTGGAAGGTGCATGGAGGAGAAACAGAATTCTACCTCTGCTTTCTGTCACCTAGGAAAGCAAACCTCTGAAAGGTGAGACAGAGGGGGAGTGAGGAGGGTTGCCCACAGAATGTCCCAGCAGGTCTCGGGCTGTAGATTTGCAGCCTTCTGCCTTCAGGCAGGTGAATGAGTATCCCATCAGAGACACACAGACACTTATTCTTCTCCAAGACTTTAGTGCAGGAGCCTCCCCAGCTGCCTTGGTAGCTTCCCCCCTTTCTGTCACTCTGACCTGAGGTCAAGAAATGATAGACAGAGAGGCCTTGGGTCAACCGGTTCATCCCCCCAACAGGCCTGTCCTCCAAGTTTCTCTGCCTGAAACCCATTCACTCCTGTCTCAGTTACCTCCAGCCACTTGCCCGAGGAACATACTGCACAGGCTTCTCTTGTTGGAAGCTTCTCTTTGATGATCAGCCTCAGGATAGCAGGGCCCAGAAATCAGAAAAACAGCGGCACTGCACAGCCCTGAGAGTCCACCTACTGTGCCCCAGCCCCCACCCCATAGCTGCCAGACCCAGGTATCTTAGGTAACAGAAGGCTGCCAGCACTGAGTATACAGAACTTAATGGCACTTTTATCAGTACTTAAACCTTCCAAGAACTTAATCACAGAATCACAGACATGAGGAATGTGAGAGCTGGAAAGGGCCTTGGAAATTAACTAGTACACCCCCCTCAACATTTTCTACAGGAGAAACATGGACCTTGGAGGTGAAACTTCCTTGCCCAAGGTCACAGAGCTGGCCAATGCCCAAATGAACCCTTGACCAACCAGTGTAGACCTGGGTAGGGACTCCTACAGTCATCGCAGATCCCTTTAGGTTTAGTCTAGCATGCTAGTTCCCAAGGACAGGTTAGAAAATGTTCTTTCTATCTAAAAAGGGGCGGGGGGCGGTGGAGGAAATGCAAAGGAAATATTTCTACAAGTTCAGCATATGCCAGGCCTTAGGAACACGGGCTGGGGAGTCAGGCTGCCTGGGGTGAGGCTTTGGCTTCCCCAGTTTCCACTGGGTGACCACAGACAATCCTCCTCATCTGTCTGTGCCTCGGTTGCTCCCTGTACCATAACCCGGTTGGAACCAGCATCATGGATCAGTGAGTTGGCTGCCTCCCTAAAGCCCACGTTCCATAGGAGCTCCACTTCTGTTCAAGCTCTGTGCTAATGCACCTGGGGAGGCAACAGAAGATGGCCCAAGTGCTTGGACCCCTGTCACCAACATGGTAGACTTGGATGGAATTTCAAGCTCCTGCTGTGTCCATTTGGGGTGTGATCCAGTGGATGGATGATGTCTTTCTCTCTCTGTCTCTACCTCTCTAATTCTGCCTTACAAATAAATCTTTAAAAATAAATAAATGGGGGTCAGCATTTTGGCATAGTGGGTAAAATTGCTGCCAGCATGTTGGCATCCCATATGGGCACCAGTTCAAGTCCTGGCTAATCCACTTCTGACCCAGCTCCCTGCTAATGGTCTGGGAAAGTAGCAGAGCATGGCCCAAGTGTTTGGGCCTGATCAGAGACCCAGATGAAGCTCCTGACTCTTGGCTTCAGCATGGCCTAGCCCAGGCTATTGCAGCCTTCTGAGGAGTGAACCAGTGGATGGAAGATCACTCTCTCTATACCTCTGACTCTGAAAAAGTAAAATCTTCTTAAAAATTGTGAATGGAGAGACTCATTTGGGGCATTTGCTTGATTCATCCATTAATTGTTCTTGGAAAAAATACGATGGTGACTAGGGAGGGCTCAGGAGCCAGATTGCAAGGATTCAAAACCTGGCTCTACTCTTTTTTTGTTTGTTTATTTTAAACATTTATTTACCTAAAAGGTAGAATTACAGAGAGATAGAGAGATCTTCTATCTACTGGTTCACTCCCCAAATGGCCACAAGAGCTAGGGCTGAGCCAGGCTGAAGCCAGAAGTCAGGAGCTTCACCTGGGTTCCAACTGGGTGCAGGGGCTCAAACACTTGGACCATGCTCTGCTGCTTTCCCAGCCATTAGAGGGAGCTGGACTGGAAGTGGAGCAACTGGGACTCAAAATGACACTCATATGGGTTGCTGGCATTGCAGGCAGCGGCTTAACCCACTGTGCCACAACACCAGCCCCGTGGCTCTACTCTTAATAGCTGTGAGACCTTGGGTCTCAGTACTTCAGTTCTCCCTCATTTGTAAAGAGGCATAATAGCTACCACAAACCCTATGATCTGGGGCTGGCGGGGCATAATGGGTTAAGCTGCAGCCTGCAGTGCTGGCATTCCATGAGCGCCAGTTGGAGTCCCGGATGCTCCACTTCCAGTCCAACTCCCTGTTCCACTTCCAATCCAGCTCCCTGTTAATGTGCCTGGAAAAGCTGCAGAAGATGGCCCAAGGGCTTGGGTCCCTACACCCACGTGGGAGATCAGGATTAAGCTTCTGGTGACCTATCTTTATCCTGAAGATTCAACTAGTTAATATCTAAATGGAGGGTTTAGCACACTGCCTGCCCAGAGTAAGCAAACAATATTTATTTTTCTTTTAAAGATATATTTCTCTATTTGAAAGAGTTACACACAGAGAGAAGAAGAAGCAGAGAGAGAGAGAGAGATCCTCCATCTGCTGGTTCACTCTGCAATTGGCAGCAACGACCAGAGCTGCACCAATCTGAAGCCAGGAGCCAGGAGCCAGGAGCCTCCTCTGGGTCTCCCACACAGGTGCAGGAGCACAAGGAGTTGGGCCATCCTCTACTGCTTTCCCAGGCCACAGCAGAGAGCTGGATCGGAACTGGAGCAGCTGGGACCCGAACCAGAGCCCATATGGGATGCCGGCACTGCAGGCAGCAGCTTCACCCGCTACGCCACAGCACTGGCCCCAACAACCAGCTTTTATTAGCTATTATTATTAGTGATGAAGACTATAGAGCCTAGCGTTACAGACCTGACTAGACGACCTGAACAAGTTACTTAACTTCTTTATGATACAATATTCTCAGCTGTTAAAAAAGAGAAGTGATAGAACCAATCTTATAAACTATTTTAGTATAAAATACTAAACTTTATATCTAAAATATAAAGGTCTCAACACAGTGTTTAACATGTTATTATTCAATAAATTGTTATTATCATTCTTTTTCTAACTTCCTAACTTACAGAGGAGCGTAAGTTTGGTGATCTGACTGCCTGAATTTCTAATACAGTTTTGATTTCACATGTTTTATTCTATCAGCCTCCCAGCTTCATTTGTATAAGAGTAAAAAAGAATATAAAAAGACAAGACATCTAGTGTTATCATCAGAAACACATAAACTAGAAAGCCAAGAACAATAAAGGACTGTTAGTAAAGCTGACACCAAGACACCATAAATTTTAATACTTCTAAAAGAAAACTCGGGAAAAAAAATCTTAGTGATCTTGGATTTGGCAAAAATTTCTTAAAGAAGTCACTAAAGGGGGCCGGTGTTGTGGCATAGCAGGTAAAGCTGCTGCCTGCAGTGTCCGCATCCCATATGGGCACCGGTTCAAGTCTCGGCTGCTCCACTTCTGATCCAGCTCTCTGCTATGGCCTGGGAAAACGGTAGAAGATGGCCCAAGTCCTTGGGCCCCTGCACCCACGTGGGAGACCTGGAAGAACTCCTGGCTCCTGGCTTCAGATCGGCACAGCTCTGGCCATTGCAGTCAAAAAATTGGGGATGGAAGACCTCTCTCTCTCTCTCTCTGCCTTTCTCTCACTGTGTAACTCTGACTTTCAAATAAATAAATAAATCTTTTTTTAAAAAGTCACTGAAGCCTCAAACTGTAAAGAAAATAATTGATCAATTAGACTTCCTTGAATTAAAGTTCTATGCTTTTCAAAAAACATTATTCTGAAGATTAAAAGGCACCCATTAGACTGGGAGAAAATATTTACAAAACCCATGTCTAACTAAGAACCTGCATCCAGAATATACAAAAAACTTTTATAACCCAATGATAAGACTAACAACCGAGTTTTTAAATGGGAAAAACATATGAGCAAATACTTCACCAACTAAGATATATGGATGGCAAAGAAACATATGAAAACATGTTCAGTAACATTTATGATCAGAAAAACCCAAATTAAAACCACAATTAAAAACCACTGTATACTTAAGAAACTGACTTACGTAAAAATGATGAACCATATCAAGTTTTGGCAAGGATAGAGAACAGCTAGAACTTTCATATATTGGGAATATAAATGGTAACATAAAATGGTGAAGCCATTTTGGAAAACAGCTTTGCAGTTCAAAGTTGAATCTCTGTCTACCGTATGATCCAGCCATCCACTGCTAGATATTTACCCAAGGGGAATGAAACAGATTTCCATAAAATTCAGTACAAGAATTTTGGAAAAATAGTAAGGAAGTTCCTAAAAAAATTAGAAATAGCTCTACCATGTGACCCAGCAATCACACTATGTGATAAATAACCAAAGGAAATGAAACCAATATGTGGAAAAGAGACCTACACTCCCTTGTGTATTGCAGCCCTAGCCATACTACCGAAGGCATGGGATCAGGCTAAGAATCCATCACAGGATGAACAAAGAAAATGTGGCATAGGCACACAATGGAGCACTATTCAGTCCTAAATAGATCAATTCCTGTCAGATCCTGGAGGATATTATGTTAAGTGAAGAAAGTCGGGCATAGAAAGACAAGTCCCACATAATTTCACCCCTATGAAGATATAAAAAAAGTTGATCTCACCGAAGTGGAGAGTAGAAGTGTGATTGCCAGAGGCTAAGGTGGATGCAAGGGAGGAGATGGGGAGAGGTTGGTCACAGATACACTGATTCAGTTAAATAGGGAGAATGTATTCTGGTGTTTACAGCACAGTGGCATGATTATCATAAACAAAAATGTATTGCATGTTTCAAAATAGCTAGAAGAGAGCGTTTTGAAAGTTCTCATAGCAAAGAAATGACAGTTGTATACGGTCATAGATATGTTAAATCCACAATGTTTACATGTACTGAAATACCTTGTGGTGCCCCATATATACAATTATTGTGTGTCAATCAAAAATAAAATAAAAACAAATAAATTAGTTACATGAATAGTAGTTTTTTTGATGGCCAAAAATGGAAACAACCTAAGTGTCCATCCAAAGGCAAATCCATAAAATGATATATCTGTATAATATTTATGTATATCCATACAATGATATATCCATATACCATTTATAACATAACCATAAAATTATACAACTCACCAATAAAAACAGATAAATTATTAATACACATATCATGGATACATATCAAAAGAATTATGCTGAGTAAAAGATTCTATGTTCTTTTATTTTTGTTTTTAAAAACTATTTACTTTCATCTAATTGAGTGACAGAGTGATGCAGAAGTGGAGGAGGAAGACAGAGATCTTCTATCCACTGCTTCACTCCCCAAATGCCCCCAACAGCCAGAGCTGGGCCAGGCTTAAGCCAGCGGCCTAGAACTCCATGCAGGGGAACTGTGTCCAGTTCTCCCACACAGGTATCAGGAGCCCAAGCACTTGAGCCCTTATCTGCTACCTCCCAGGATGCATCAGCAGGAAGCTAGATTGGAAGCCAGGGAGCCAGTACTCAAACCAGCACTCCAACATGGAGGTGGGCATCCCCGGTGATGGCTCAACCCACCACACCGCAGCACCCACCCAAAAGCCATATTTTTAAAAAGAATATGTAGGTGTGATGCAATTTACATAATAGTCTAGAAAATACAAAATAGGCTATAGTGACAAAACCAGATCATCTTTGACCTGGGTTCGGGGAAACATAAGAAATGACAAATATGATGGGGTGAGGAATGTGTTCATGGTCTTCACCATGGTGATGGTTTCATGCGTGGGCCTATGTCACAGCTCACTGAAGTAGTCTGAGTCCAATAGAGAGACACCACACAGTAATTAAGCAGGAGAAATTTAACAAATCTTTTAAAAAGGTTTATTTATGTGAAAGGTAAAGCGGGGGGAGGGGGGAGAGAGAGAGAGAGAGAGAGAGACAGATATCTTCCATCAGCTGGATCACTCCACAAATGGCCACAACAGCCCGTGGCTGAGCCAGGCTGCAGTGAGCCAGGGACTCCATCCAGGTCTCCCACATGGAAGGCAGGAATTCAAGTACTTGAGCCATAATCCCTGCTTCCCAGGAACATTAGCAATGAGATGAACCGGAAGCAGGACTCAAATCAGAACTCTGATATGAGATGCGGGCATTCCAAGCAGCAGCTTATCCTGCTGTGCAACATGCCCATCCTAGAGATAATTATTAACTGTGTCAAAACTTTTCTTAAATCTTCATGAACTATAACTACCCATGGAAGCCTAGGGCTGAGGGAGATGATCTGAAGTATGGCAAAGTTGGATGGGGTTCAGATGTAATTGCAGACAATATGGTAAAGCACACTGGATGGTAGAGAAGTTTGCTGGTCTTCCCAGGCTGAAGCAAGCATTGGCCACTCTCTGGAGTGCAGTCAGGGGAACAGTGACTAAGGCATGTGGGAATCTGGGTGCTGCGAGGGCAGGAGGAGTTTAGAACACGTGGCCAGGGTGAGGCTTGCAAAAGAGACAGTAGCTCTGCATGTACCTCACCAACCTTGGGTGCCGCAGGGAAACTGTGGAGACTTAGAAAAGGAGCAGTAGCTCAGTGTGTGGCCCTCTAAGCCACAGGTGACTGCATGAAAACTTCACTGGGGTTTGGTTTCCACATTCAGAAGGACTTGAGAAAGATTCTCATTGTGCCAAGGCTGGAAGATTGCAGAGAGAGTGGGTTTGGGGTTGTGGCTAGGACAGCTTCCACCAAACATTCTCATGGCCACATGTCTTGGCCTAGGCTGGAAGCTGCAAGATGTCCCTTCCTCCTGCAACATCCCTGTAAGTCCTCAATTGCAAAAGTTCACTTTCAAGGAGAAATGCCTAGAGAAATTCCATTGCTTATTCTAGAGCATATATCAAAAGGTGAACTTAGCCGGCGCCGCGGCTCACTAGGCTAATCCTCCGCCTTGTGGCGCCAGCACACCGGGTTCTAGTCCCGGTCGGGGCACCGATCCTGTCCCGGTTGCCCCTCTTCCAGGCCAGCTCTCTGCTGTGGCTAGGGAGTGCAGTGGAGGATGGCCCAAGTCCTTGGGCCCTGCACCCCATGGGAGACCAGAAGAAGCACCTGGCTCCTGCCATCGGATCAGCGCGGTGCGCCGGCCGCAGCGCGCTACCGCAGCGGCCATTGGAGGGTGAACCAACGGCAAAAGGAAGACCTTTCTCTCTCACTGTCCACTCTGCCTGTCAAAAAAAAAAAAAAAAAAAAAAAAAAAAGGTGAACTTAATAACCAACGTACTCATCGAATTGTACACTTTAAATATATTCATTTTATTGTATGTCAGTTGTACCTTGGTAACACTTCAAATTAATATTTGCTGACAGACAAGGCTGTAAACACGAAAGACAGAGATAAAAAAAAAAACAAATAAGAAAAAAGTGATTTGTAGCAAACAGACTATTTAGATAGAAGAAAACACAAACACACTTCCTATCACTCATACATTCAGAGAGATAAGTGAAAATACTGCTTTTATGAAATAAGAACAGGATGGCATGGGGATGAGGAAAAAGATTCAAAGAACAAAACAGTCCTGGAAATTAAAAATACTGAGGTTGAAATGAAAAAGCTCAATATAAAGATTAGGGGAAAATAAGGCAAAGACTCAACAGATAGAAATAAGGAAAGGAAATAGGAGATCGCAGGATCGCTACAAGAGGAAAACATCTAAAGGGTAAGAGCTCTAGAAAAACATAATACTTAAATAAGATGGAAAAAATTAACAGCAAAATCATTAAAGAAAATTTGCCTCAATTGAAGGATATGGGTTAACATATTAAAAGGTCCTACTGAAGGCTTAGCACAGTAGATGAAAATAGATCCTTACACTTTAGAAAAAGCATTGTGAAATTATAGAATACTGGACAAAAGCTTTCAGAGATTTTAAAAAGATAAACAAAAACAAAAAAAAATCTAGAATAAGAATGACACTTGATCTTCCTAACAGTATTACTGGAAGAAGAAAAGACTTAGAGAAATGCTTCCAAAATTCTGAATAAAAAGTATGCTCTACTTGGCATTGTCTACCCAGTTAACCTATCATTTAGAATGTCATAAGAGGAGCCTGCACTGTGGTGTAGTAGGTTAAGCCTCTGCCTGCAGCGCCAACATCCCATATGGGCATCGGTTTGAGTCTGGCTGCTCCACTTCCTATCCAGCTCCCTACTAATGTGCCTGGGAAAGCAGTGAAATTTCAGGCTCAAATACTTGGGCCCCCGCAATCGCGTGGGAGACCTGGAAGAAGCTCCTGGTTTTTGGCTTTGGATCAGCCCAGCTCTGGCCATGTGGCCATTTGGGGAGTGACCAATGGATGGAAGATCTCTCTCCCTCTCTCTGTCCATAACTCTGCCTCTCAAATAAATATTTTAAAAAAGAAGAAGAAGAAAAAAAAAAAACAATGTGATAAGAACATCTGCTGGCATGCAGAACCTCAAAAATAGCTCCTATGCACCCTATATTAGTTTCCTAAGGCCTCTATAACAAACGATCACAATATTAGTAGTTTAAAACAATACAAATGTATTCACTTAAAGTTTTGTAAACTAGAAGTCTGAAATTGGTTCACCTGGGCTAAAGTCAAGGTGCAGGCCAAGCTAATTCCTTCCTGGAAGCTCTAGGGGAAGCACAGGATAGACCTCGAAGGTTCTGTGTGGCCATGGCATGTATAGTACGCACTGGTCCTAAAGCAGAAGCTGCCTCCTCATGATCAAGGCCAATCACCGCTTCTGGGATGGTAACTTCCTTGCTATTGGTCTGTTAGAAACTGCTCATCAGCTATAGCTTTACATTTGAATTGCAGGGTCCCTGGTGCTATGGCATAGAAGGTTAAGTCATCATCTACAGTGCTGGCATTCTGTATGAATGCTGGTTCAAGTCCCAGCTGCTCTACTTCCAATTCAGCTCCCTGCTAATGGCAGTGGAGGATGGCCCAAATCCTTGGGCCCTTGCACCCATGTGGGAGACCCGAAAGAAGCTCCTGGCCTCTGACTTTGGCCTCGCCCAGCCCTAGCCATTGTGGCCATTTTGTATGTTTATATGTATGTTCTTAATAACAGCTCGCAAGCATATAGGAAGCAAAAACTGGCAACACTAAGGGGAGAATCGGATATGAACAGTCATGGCTGAAGACTTGGATGCTTCTCTTTCAGCTTTTAATAAAGAATATAGCAAACCAATAAAGACATAAAATAAACAATAAATATTAAAAAAAATATGTGTACACTGTCAACCAACTTGATTTCGTAGATATTTATGGAACATTCTATCCAACAACTGAAGAACAGATATTCTATTCAAGGACCTAGAGAACATTCATCAGGATAGATCATATGCTGAAATATGAAATGAGTCTCAGTGAATTTCAAAAGATTTGAATCACACAGAGTGTATTCTCTGACCACAATCCAAGTAAATTAGAAATCAATAATAAAAGATATATAGAAAATCCATATACATATGAGAATTAATCAACATTTTAATAACCCTGGAATAAAATAATTCACAAATAAAATTAGGAAATATATTTAAATAAATGTCAAGGGAAACACCACATTAAAATTTGGAGGCTACAGCTAAATTGATATGACGAGGAAATTCATAACATCACATGTTTATGTTACAACACAAGAAAGATACAAAGTCATGATTCAAGTATCCATATTAGGAGGCTACAAAAGAAGAGCAAATTAAACCCAAAGTAAACAGAAGAAAATAACAGAGATAAGAGAATTCAATAAACTAGCAAACAAATAAATAACAGAAATTTACAAAGCCAAAAGTTTGTTATTTGAAAATATTAATACAAGTATTAAAATAGTAACATAAACAATACAATTGGTAAAGCCTGGTGATATTAATCAAGAAAAACAATAGAAAAAACAAAATTTACCAACATCAAGAATAGACAGTATATTCACAAGTCTTACAGATTGCTGAAAGATAGGAAGGAACTGTTTTCAACAACTTTATGCCAACATATTGAACAATGTAGATAAAATGAACAAATTCTTTGAAAAACAAAATATACCACAACTGATGGAAGAATAAATGAACATCTATGTACCTATAAAAGAAGATTGAACTGTTCACACCTCTGCACAGAGACAACCTCTAATCCAGATGACTTTACAGGTAAATTCCATCAGAGATTTAAGGAAGAAATAATTCTAATATTACACAAAGTCTTTTACAAAAGAGAAGAGGAGGGAATACTTCCAAGCTCATAATATAAGCTACCAAACCCTGATATCAAAACCTGATAAAAAAAAAAATCCAAACCAATATCTCACAGGAACTTAATATAAAACTCTTTAACAAAGCATTTACAAATTAAATCAGCAACATAAAAGAATAATATATCATGATCAAGTTGGGTTCATCTCAGTAATGCAAGGGGTGTTGATATTATAAAATTAATCGATGTAATTCACAAACATAATCAATGAAATTATTAAAGAGAATATCATCCAATGAGCTCAAGAGTTACAGAAAAAGAAAAACACTCACTTATGATTTTTATAAAGTTTTCATTAAACTAGAGATAAAAGACAACCTCACTATAAAAGACATCTCAGGAAACTACATTTAGTGTCATAATTAATGGTGAAATATTAATTATGTTCATCCTAATGCGAGAGGTAAGACAAAAGATTATGATCTCATCATTTCTATTTAATATTGCACTGGAGGTAGCAGTCATACCACACAGCAAGAAAAATAAAAGCTATAAATATTGAGAAAGAAGTAAAGTTGTCTTTGGAGGTAATAAGTTGATGGACATTAAAGAAACACACACACAAAAGAAAAAACAACATGACAATTTTTTTAGATTCCATTATGAAATTTAACAAGTGAATTTAGCAAGGTCTCAGGATATGTGACCAATACACAAAAATTCATTTTAAGTCTACATATTAGTAATAAATAATTGGAAATAAAATCTTCAAATAATTTCCATTTACAACAGCACCAAAACATTTTTAAAAATGAAGAAATTTAGTGTAATAAATAAAAAGATCTTTACTCTGAAAACCTCAAGAACACTAAGGAGAGAAATCAAGAAGATAAAGAACTATAGCATGCTCATTGATTGAAAGATTAATATGAAAATATGTCATAAAGACAAAAAAAATCTATCAATGGAATCAGATACAAGTATTAGTAGGATGAATTTAAGTCATGAGCTGGGTAGGGGAAATATGAATTGATACATTTACAGATTTGAGGGTGAGAGGAGTTAAGGGCTTGCCCTAGATCTTCTAGCTAGGGAAGGTAGAGTTGGCGCACCTAGTCTCCCAACAACCAGTCCAGTGATCTTTTGAGAAAAAGACTCCCACCTAGGTTCCTAAAGAAACCTCTGGGTGTGGAATGGAGTGGGGGAGGGGCAGGAGGAGACTGTTTTTCTCTTCTCAGAGAGTCACTTAATTCAGAGGTTTCAAAATGACAGCCTGGAGGCCGTACTTAGCCTTTCAAAGTGTTTAGACTCTGAGCGGTCAGTGTTTTTAAAAATGCAAGCCAATATTTCAAGTCTGAAAGATTTCACATGAAAACCTGAAATCCTGCTTGTTACAGGAAAAAAAAAAACTTGACAACACCCAAGGCCTCCTGGAGGAAGGGCAGGGCAGGTGGGAGATGGAGCTGGGGGTTAGGTAAGAAGCAGGTGCCCCTGCAGCAGAAGGTCCCACTGCTCCCTCAGACCAGGTCTATGACAAGACGAGCCAGGCCCCTATGCGCATGTATGTCTGGGACCCAAGTTCTCTGCCGCTGTGCCCCACACGGTTAACTACCACTTCCAGAGGACCGACTGTGTTTATGAGTAGCCATCTAGAAATGCCAATTAGCTGTGTTGACATTCTGACAGTCATTCAACAGAGCGGACTCCCTCTAAGCTGCAGGTGTAGGCAGTTTTCACACACAGCAAGTAAAGCAGAGATCTGGCAATCTTCCAGTGTGTTGGAGCCATGAAGATATTCAATCTGGACTTTTTTTGGACACCAAAGTAGACTTATTTTGGGAGCCCAATCGCAAATAATCCAACCTGACATTCCACCTTGATCAAATTTACCTACCAGTTGCCCTGTTTCCGTAGACTCGGGCTCCCGTAGCCACTACTTTAAGCAATTTCATAACCTCCTCAAGTTTCCTAAGAAAATTTATGGGTGTAAAAACCGATGCAGCCCAGGATGGTAAAATAGCACCGTATTAAACCTAAAAGGAGCCCGTGAAGTAAACACAAACCATCCCTAGGACAAGCGAGGGGAAAACCAGCAGTGATGACACACAGAAACATGGTTTTTATATGCAAAACTCCCCAACCGCCTACACTCAGTGAATACAGATCACTTTTTGGCTCTGAGATAGTTCCTCACAGCACACACATGTAAGCTAAAATGGATGCTGGGGACCTCGGAGTACATCTGCTCTTGATCTTCTGTCAATACAAAATATTTTCCCTCTTTCAACCTAAACACGGAATCAGGAAGCCTGCTATGACACCATCCAATCGAAAAACATTTTTGAAAACCAGAAGCCAGAAACAGATTCATCTTCTCATTTGTCTCTCCTCACCGCTACAAAATACAAATAATTTGAAGTTTTAAGTACTCTGATTACCCCAGACCTTGCCTCTATGAAACACAGGTCTCGATGACAACAATTGTCCTAAACAGTTACATCCAGCTACCAGAGAATCATCTGTGTGTCTACAGTTTGTTTTGTTTCTATAAACAGTGAGATGCTTGCGGTTAATATTTCTGTGAATTTCACCCCCCTAGAGAAAATGCGCTATACACAACTCATTTTGCTGTTGTTATTTTTTATTAATGGAGTTCAAGCTCTATTGTCTGGTGCGATGTGTAAACACCATCAAGCCAAAAAGGGAGCCCTCCGAAGACAACGATCGATCAATGGATGAATCGCTGTTAAGACAGGATGTCTGTGTTTTTGTGTTCTTTTTTTTGTTTGTTTGTTTTGACAGGCAGAGTTAGAGAAAGAGAGACAGAGAGAAAGGTCTTCCTTCTGTTGGTTCACTCCCCAAATGGCCACTAGGGCCGGCGCTGCGCCCATTGAAGCCAGGTGCCTCCTCCTGGTCTCCCATGTGGGTGCAGGGACCAAGCACTTGGGCCATCCTCCACTGCCTTCCCAGGCCACAGCAGAGAGCTGGACTGGAAGAAGAGCAACTGGGACAGAATCCGGCACCCCAACCGGGACTAGAACCCGGGGTGCCGGCGCCGCAAGTGAAGGAATTAGCCTAGTGAGCCGCAGCACCAGCCAGGATGTCTGTGTTTTGAAGGCGATGACACAGGTACCCCCAGATCCCAGGCAGGAGCGGGGATCAGGGTGCAGGAATGTCCCTGGTTTCCTCTGCTCATCTTCATGTCCGCCACTTACTCCAACCTTCCTTATCTCTCTAATAAATACCAGATTTTATTGACACATGTCATCTGCTCCTTGCCATAGACACCAAAGCCTCAGGAATAGGGGGTGTCTTTCTCAGCCATCATTATCTCAACACATTTGCAGCAGTCATGGTTATAATTCTTGACTTTGTTTTTAAAACCCAGTCCCATCACACACCCGGTGCATCTGTTTTCCTCCTCCCAGAAGAGAGGCATTCTTGATTACTCTGCCTTTTCCCTTCAGAGAAATGAACTACACACAGATGACACAGATCTTTTGATCAACAAGCTGCCAAAGAGATACAGATTTGCTTGCCACAATCAGAAAGGAGCTACACTCGTTTTTGTTTTTTTTTTTTCTTATTATATTATAAAAGAAGGGGAGCTGGGGGAGGGAATCCTTAAAAAACCACAATGGAGAAGCACTTCCTTTATGGAAAAGAGTAGAAAAACATTTGCAGGATCACCCCAGGAAGTCACACAGAAATTGATCCTCAACATTCGCGCACAAAATACCACAGTTGGAGCAGAGAGCATTTGGGGCTTTGCTTCTTGGATGCTGGATCTATTTATTTTTAATTTTTAAAAATCATTTCATTGAAAGCTGAGCTCTAGATTTGTAACAATGTTCAACATGCATTGTCGCTACAGGATGTTGCATCTCGGTGTAACTTTCCAGAGTAGCTCAAAGACTCCCTGGGCTAGAGGGAATTATTTGGATTCCTGTTTACAGCTGAAGAAACTGAAGAAGAGAAGCCGAGTTTCCCACTGAGATACAGAAAGAGTCTGTTTGAGGGCCCAGTCTTGGGGTTTCAGAGTTCAAACGCCCACTCGAACAATACAACAGGGGAACAGACAGCCTTCTAAATCTAGCATGAAATGCTGGATTTTGCTGTTCTCTCTTATAATGCAATAGAGCACATTTGCATGGGCAGGCTCTGCAACAACAGAAAAAAATGTGGTCAGATGGTAGCTATATCCCAAATAGTCTTTATTACACATAATTGAATGTGATTTAAGAAATAGAGTCATTCTCTCCTGCCACAAATATTCTTTAAGCCCTTTGAGCCAGATACATCAAGATCCTTCCACTTTACAGTGTATTTGATAGCAGCTTGTGCTCACCACCTAAAAAAGAAATCGCATGGTTATGCTTGGACTATGTGCTGCATTTATCTTGCAAGATGTGATGGCCAAAGTTTTTTGTTCATCAAAACCAGCTATGTTTCTTGGGCATCTGTGTTTACAAAAATGTCCACTTATAATGTTTCTTTCATGTGCAGAAAACCCTCATAATGGTGATTTATTAATTCTACTGGAAGCAATCAAGGCTAATAGAGAGTTAGAGAGCCAAGATGACCTGCTTCTAGTTCTGATGAGTAATAATGATAGTCGTCATAACTACAACTTGGTGACCATTTTATGTGCATGTTCCGATTGAATCCATACAATTCTTTGAATTCACACTATTGCATCCATTTTACATTTGAGAAAATTGAAGCTTAGAGGAGTGCAATAATTCCCTGATGATTACATTTGGTGCCAGTGTGGTTAACAAGCAGTCATTTTGAATCAGGAAGACTTGGGAGTCTACAGAACATTTACCAGTCCTATGGTGAACAACCCTCCCAATTTGCTCAGAACTGTCAAGACAGAATTTTCACTGCAAACCAAGATGATGGGTCACTCCGTGAGCAATGTGGCCTTCAAGAAAGTACTTCCCCTCCCAGGGCCACGCAGGTGTTTGGAGCAGAATGATCTCAAAGGCTAAGTGGAACTCTGAAGTCTGGTTTCCCACGCTGCAACATGACTTAGGACCATGTACTCATGACCCGAGGAGTCCACAGTATTCATTCTGCCCTTGCTTCTTTGTGACAGCACAGTTGTAAGGGAGCTCTCCTGGCTGATTCTGGAACACACTCTCTGAATTTACATAGAATCGATAGTGCCACATCACAACTTGTAAACCAGCCTTCCCAGCACACTAAGCTCCTCTGGCATCTTTCTTACCATTTTACTTTATTTATTTATTCAAAAGGTAGAGAGAGCTCCCCTCTACTGATTCACTCAACAAATGCCTACAATAGCAAAGACTGGGCCAGGCCAAAGTCAGGGGTTCAGGTATCCCATAGAGGTGGCAGGAACCCACTGCTCGACCTGTATCACCTGCGGCCTCCAAGGGTACACATTAGCAGGAAAGTGGAATTGGGAGGGGGAGCTGGGACTCACATCGAAGCACCCCAATATAGGATGCAGGCCATCGCAAGTGGATTTTAGCACCTGCCCCTGCCTTACCATTGTAAAGGGCCCTTCACATTTGTCACATCCACTCAGTGTTTCCCCAGCAAAATGGAGATAATAAGCAATGATATCCCACAGAGTTAGTGGGAATCAAACGAGATCAAAGATATGAAAGCGAGAATGAAAGTATGAAAATATTTTATGGTCATATTTTAACTCCGAATTCATGCAGGAGACAAGCAGAGCAGTTATTGCTAGCTCCATAGATGAGGAGATGGAGGTGTGGCAAGCCTGAGACTTGGGCCTGCAGTCACACAGCTGATAAAAAGAGAAATCCTAGCCGGCGCCGCGGCTCACTAGGCTAATCCTCTGCCTTGCGGCGCCGGCACACCGGGTTCTAGTCCCGGTCGGGGCACCGATCCTGTCCCGGTTGCCCCTCTTCCAGGCCAGCTCTCTGCTGTGGCCAGGGAGTGCAGTGGAGGATGGCCCAAGTGCTTGGGCCCTGCACCCCATGGGAGACCAGGAGAAGCACCTGGCTCCTGCCATCGGATCAGCGCGGTGCGCCGGCCGCAGCGCGCCTACCGCGGCGGCCATTGGAGGGTGAACCAACGGCAAAGGAAGACCTTTCTCTCTGTCTCTCTCTCACTGTCCACTCTGCCTGTCGGAAAAAAAAAAGAGAAATCCTCTCCCTCTTTCCTTTCGCCCCATACAGCACTTGAGCACCTGCTGTGCAGACACCAAGTCCTCTGGATGCAATGATGAGTGAAAGCACAGGCCTGCCTTGGGGACTTCACTGTGGGAAGTCAGGGAGGGATCATGTGTGACGGAGACTGCGAGGGAGCCTCCAACACTTGCTCTCCCTTTCTTCCATGGTCATAGTTTTTCACTGGAATGTGACTGCCCAGCCAGGGACTTCAATTCCCAGAACCTCTTTGCATCTAGGAGCAGCCACAAAACTGGGTCCTTCCAGGTGGAATGTGAGGTGTGGCTCATCCACTGCCCCTGAAACTTCCCCTTTCCTAGTGGCTGTTAATAGTGCTAACAGGGCTGCCTTCTAGATGCAAGCAGCAGTCTTGGGAGACACATGATGATGATGGCCAAGCAGCCATCAGTCCAGTTCCCTGAATAACTGCAGCAGAACCACCTGCCAGCCTGAAAGACAATGCAGAGTGTTATGTTGGGAAGAACATCATCAGTCTTTTATTTTTAAGAGGATTTGTGGGGCTGGCACGGTGGCACAGAGGGTTAAAGCCCCGGTCTGCAGTGCCATCATCCCATGTGGATGCTGTTTCAAGTCCCAACTGCTCCACTTCTGATCCAGCCCTCTGGTATGGATTGGGAAAGCAGTAGAAGATGGCCCAAGTCCTTGGGCCCCTGCACACATGTGGGAGTCTCAGAAGAAGCTCCTGGCTCCTGGCTTCAGATCAGTGCAGTTCCAGCCATTGCAGCCATCTTGAGAGTGAACCAGCAGATGGAAGACCTTTCTCTCTGCCTTTGCCTCTCTGTCACTCTGCCTTTTGAATAAATAAATAAATATTTTAAAAAATTATTTGTTTAAAAAGCAGAGTGACAGGGGCCAGTGCCATGGCACACTAGGTTAATCCTCCACCTGCGGCGCTGGCATCCCATATGGACGCCAGTTCTAGTCCCAGTTGCTCCTCTTCCACTCTAGCTCTCTGCTGTGGCCTGGGAAGGAAGTAGAAGATGGCCCAAGTGCTTGGGCCCCTGCACCCGCATGGGAGACCAGGAAGAGGCACCTGGCTCCTGGCTTCGGATTGGCGTAGCTCTGGCCGTTGAGGCCATTTGGGGAGTGAACCAACTCTCTCTCACTGTCTGTAGCTCTACCTGTCAAATATATAAATAAAGATCTTAAAAAAAAAAAAAGCAGAGTGACAGAGAAAGAGGCAGAGATCTTCCATCTTCTGGTTCACTCCACAAATGCCCACCACAGCAGAGCTGTCCCAGATGAAGCGCTTCTGCTGCTTCCCTGATGTTCTTAAAGTGCTTGCATTTTAGGATTTGCCCCTCATGACTTGCATCCATTTGTGAAAATGCTCCTTCTTCCTCCATCTTTTTTTTTTTTAAGAGATTTATTTATTTGTTGAAAGGCAAAGTGACATGGTGAGGGGGAGAGGTCTTCCATCCACTGGTTCACTCCCCAAATGCCTACAACAGCCAAGGCTGCGCCAGGCCAAAGCCCCTAGGCAGGAAGTCCAGGTGTGTCTCTTACCATTAAATTCCTCTCGTCGGTCTCCGTTGCTGCCTCTCTTTTACACATGAGGACACTGAGGCTGGGATGTGAGCTTGGATTTTCTGACCACGAGTTTGGGTTTGTTTGCTTTCACCACACTCCCTTCCTTCCAAACCTCAAATCCTATCCATCTTTCTTGGAAATGATCTTGCATGCCTTTGGTGTCCAGAACACAACAGGAGGTTCTCTTGCAGGACTGCCTCGTTGCTCTGGGCTATTTCCAGTGTGCGGAATTTACATGGAAGGCAGCGAAATAGGATGATTCCAAGCAGGACTTCAGAGTCACGCCCTAGCTATGTAACACCAGGCAAGTTAACATCTCAGAGCCCCAGTGTCCTGGCTGGAAACTGGGACTGAATTGGAAAATGAAAGCTCTCGCTAGGAGCCGTACAAGGACTGTGGGCGATTCCGCCTGTCTAGCGTTCGGAACACTGCCTGGAATAAAACAGGGAAAAGGGCCGGCGCTGCGGCTCAATAGGCTAATCCTCCGCCTGCGGTGCCGGCACACCAGGTTCTAGTCCCTGCTGGGGCACCAGATTCTGTCCCGGTTGCCCCTCTTCCAGGCCAGCTCTCTGCTGTGGCCCGGGAGTGCAGTGGAGGATGGCCCAAGTGCTTGGGCCCCACACCCCATGGGAGACCAGGAGAAGCACCTGGCTCCTGGCTCCTGGCCTCAGCGGCCATTGGGGGGGTGAACCAACAGAAAAGGAAGACCTTTCTCTCTCTCTCTCTCTCTCTCTCTCTCTCTCTCTCACTGTCCAGTCTGCCTGTCAAAAGAAAAAAAAAAAAAAAAACAGGGCAAAGAAGGTCCAGCTACTGTCACTCTCGGATTGACTATGCAGGTGGGGAGAGGCAATAGAACATGGTAGTTCCAAGTGTGGAGTCTTAGAGTTCAAAGCCCAGCCCTACCACATAGGGGCTGTTTACCTTTGGGAAATCACTCACCCTCTCTGTGCTTTCATGTTCTTATCAGTGAAAGGGGAGCTGGTTGTCAAAATAGCACCTACATCGTAAGCCTGTTGTGAGAAGTAAACAAACAATTGCACTTGAGCTGCTCTGATCAGTGCTTGGCATGGAAGAAGCCCTCCTACATTCTAGCTATTGAGATCATCCTCATAGATTCCACCCTTTCTTTCCTTCAGCAAATTCCAAACCCATGGTTGCAAGCAATTACGAAAGCACTTTGGAATATATCGCCATTTGTTTCGTACCCACATCGAAAGAGCCGGCTCAGGCTGCTCTCCTCACCTCTGCCTTGGGGTTTAAATCCCATCTGTTTTGATGCATGGGCTGCGATTGTCCCTACTAACTCAGATTAGTAGATTGCTGAGGCCGGGGTCCTCTCTGGAACCAAGAACCCCCCACTAGGGCAGAGCCAGCTCTGGCATGGTAGCTGGGTTGCCAAGTCGAGCTGGAGTGAGCTGAGGCTTGAGCTGCCAGACACTGTGCAGTCACAGTGAAGATCCAGGGGTCCTTGACCCCCTGGAGGGAGTTAGAGAGGAGCATGCTTCCTGGGTGCTCCTGGGATTCCTCTTCGAGGCTCCTCAAGAGAAAGCTGCCTGGAGGGCGACGTGAGGGGTTGCACAGAGTGCAGTCTCCGTGTCCGGTCCCTTCGGCAGCGCTCTCATACAACCTGTGCTTTCGCTCCACTTGCTCACCCCTTCTGGCTCCTGCTTGGACTGCATGCTTCCTACTCTGCAAGTGCACTCGTGCATCTGGGAATGTGCAAAAGCTCCTTCCTCCAGCCCCTCAGATACTAAACATAACTTACAAACATGTGTCTTTCCATTGTCGGAGAACACAGATTGGAATGCTTGGGCATATGGTGCAAAGGAAATCCCAGCCAGCAGGGCTAATTACAAAATCACATCCGCATTGAGGCAGGGGCTCCAATACAGCATTTCTTCAGGTTGCATGCTCATCTTCCACACTGCCCGGAACAAACCCTGGAAGTTACCAGGGGTTAAGCAAAACCATCTTCCTGAAACAGCGATTTTATCTGAAGGAAACCAAAAAGAGAACTTTACTTTTACAATTATATTAGGACTATAAAATGTATTTAATGTAAATATTACATAGTTAACGAAGTGACTCACATTTTAAATGAATTTTTAATTTTTTCATTTTTAAGAAAAATGTATTTGGAAGGGAGAGTGATGAGAGAGAGTGAAAGAGAGAGAGAGAGAGAGATCTTCCATCTGCTTGTTCACTCCCCAAATGGCTGCAATGGTCCAGGCTGGTCCAGGCAGAAGCCAGGAGCCTGGAACTCCACCCAGGTCTCACACATGGGTGGCAGGAATTCAAGTACATTGACCGCTGTCACCTGCTGCCTTCCCAGGCGCATTAGAAGGGAGCTGGGTCAGAAGCAGAGGCGCTGGAACTCTACGTGGTACTCTGGTACGGGATGCTGGTGTCCCAGGCAGTGGCTTGGCTCACGGTGCCAAAATGCCAGCCCCTGAATGAAGTTTTTTATAAAACACAAGAACTAGCAGTAATCTCACGCGTTGAGATGGTCACTCACACTTGAAGACGTTCATTCTGCTCTGCCCTAAGGCATGTTTCTATGGAAAAGTTTTCTAAGTGTTGGGCCTAAGTCAAAAGCATGAAACACAGGAGAAAGCAAGTTAATACTCATGCGGAGCATGGAGTATGGGTGCAAAGTCTAGGGACCTGGGCGTGGCTTGGTCTCTGTGACTGACTTGCTGTGTGACCTCAGCTCTCGCCTACACAGTGTGACAGGGAGTTGGTCTAAGAGAAATGTACATTCTGGTCCCATCTGCCTCCCGGAGCATCTGTGCGACTCAAGTTAGACAACGCATGTGAAAGGCGCATTCAGAACGGCAGTGTTCCCCAAGGGTAAGTTATTATGATTCTGCCTTGTTTTTGGAAAGCATGTTTCATTTTCTATATCTCATGTATTCTCCACCCCACCTCCCCTCCAATAGTCAGATCAAAAGTGTTTGCCTTTCCCTTCAGAGTGAGGAACTTCTGATCTGACACAAAGCAATGAAGTCACCAGGCTTGCTCTCGCCCAGCTCCATGTCTAGGCTGTGGGACAAGCCCACTCCCCACGAGGCCGGGCAGCCCAGCC
The DNA here is from genome assembly GCF_033115175.1 of Lepus europaeus. Classification (NCBI taxonomy): domain Eukaryota; kingdom Metazoa; phylum Chordata; class Mammalia; order Lagomorpha; family Leporidae; genus Lepus; species Lepus europaeus. The sequence continues at coordinate 55,526,801 of NC_084831.1, read as the reverse complement.
CTCACCACCCTGCTCCAAGGGGAAGTTCGTCACCGCTGTCTGAATTTCATTATGCCGGTCTCCAGACAAGCAGAGGGGAAAAGTGCAAAGGCGCGGGTCAGTGTCTGAAATGTGAGAGGGGCAGCCGGCTCTGAAGTGCATGGGAATTGGAGGAAACTTAATACTGTTCCAGAGAGGAGAGGGAGCATTGCATCATGTGAAAATCCTTGCAGGCGGTCAGCAGACCTTGGGGGTTTGGGGAAGGGGCTCACTCACTGACCCCCTCGCAAAAGGGCATTACTCTGTTCATTTCATGCACTGGGGGCACTCCAGTATATCAGTCCGGGTGCTCCCAGGGACTAGAGGCTGGACCTCAAACCTTAGCAACCAGATTCCATGGGAGTCATGTATGTGTGTGTGTGTGTGTGTGTAGGGAGTGGAATGCATAGAGCAGGTGATTTGAATGCGAACTAGAGTCATTAAAGGGATTCCCCCAGTTTGGAACTAGAGGGAATGAGGCTGGATAATTCACTAGTTACTCAAAACTTCCATTTATGGAGCACTTAATGCATCCTAAGCACACCCTCACCTAGTTCTCACAATAACCCTATAAATAGGGATTGCCTTCCCCTCTTTATGTGCAAAGAAGTTGAGACTCAATGTGTTAAGTGACTTTTCCAAGAGCACATAGCTAGTAAGTGGCCAAGCCATGGTTGGAATCCAGATCTATGCAACACCAGATTTCATGATTCTAAGCTCTTTGCCATACTCTTTTCTAAACAGGAAGTAGAATCATGGTTGGGGATTGAATGGAAAACAGATCAAGGTACATGCACACTAGAAATGAAAGATCTGAATTTCTGACACCTCGATGACTTGTTTTTCGGGAGTGTGGCTTCCTCTGTCCATTTGTAATACAAGAGTCGGCAACCTTTCCCACGTAGGTAACCGTGGCCTGACCTCAGATTTCCTGCGGGGCAGGGTGAGGGTAGAGCTGTAGCACTATGAGAAGAAGCTGCCAGAGGAAACAGGCAACGATGTAGGATGCTGTGGTTAGAAGGGCATTTGGAGGTGGGGCCATTGGAAGGTAATTACGGTTAGATAAGGCCATGAGGTTAGGATCCCTGGGATGGCATCAGTGGCTTTATAAGAGGAAGAGGGACCTGAACTAGTACACTGGCTCTGTGTCACCATGTGATGTCCTCTGCCATTAAAATGTAGCAAGAAGGCCCTAACCAGATGCTGAGCAGATGCTGTGTTACGCTCTTGGACTTGCCAGCTTCCAGAAACATGAGCTAAATAATCCTCTATTCTTCATAAATTACGCAGTCTGTGGAATTCAATTATAGCAATAGAAAACAAGTTGAGACCAAGGGGGAACTCACTTCCTATTACTTACGAGATTTGCCTCTGGTGCTTTTGTCAGTAGTCCGTTGCCATAACACTGCATAACAAGCCACCCCAATATTTAGTGGCTTAAAACCGTAACCACTTATTATTTCTCCTGCATGTCAGGGGTAGACTAAGCACTGTGCTGATCTATGATGGGCTCCGATGGGGTCAGTTGAACTCACATGTGTGTGTCTGCCGACAGTTGGAAGGTAGGTTGGGGATGGCTCATTTAGAATGGCTGCCACTGGGAACACTCAACTCTGCTCCACATGGGTTCTCATCGTCCAGAAGTCTAGTTCAGGATCATTTTCAGGATAAAGGCAGAGGCACAAGAAAGATCGTGGAAAGGTTCAAGAAGTCTTCATCTTAGGGCTGACCAAGAAGTCTTAGTTCAAGACCTAAGGCTTAGAAAAGACATACCACCTCCTCTGCCTAGTCTGCCAGCCAAAGTAAGTCACAAAACAGCCTAGATTCAAAGGATAGAGAAATACACTCTAGCCCACCATGGAGTTATGGCAAAGTTGCATTCTCAAAATGCTTCAAGAATTGAAGCCGTTTTTTGCAATCGATCTGCCAGGAGGCTCAGTCCCACTGCCCAAAATAGATGAAACGCAGGGGCATTTCCCAGTACTCTGGACCATGCACATTTGTCTGCCAAAAATACTGTTTTCTTGCCCAGTTTTCTGTGTTTAGTAGTCATTAGATGGGGACAGAAAAATATAGTGACCCTAGAACTGGGCACATAAAAGAATGTGGCTGATTTCTCTTTTCAGACTATTACCCACTGACTTCATCTCTGTCGGTTTTATAACTAACAAAATTTCATCGGAAAGTATACTTAAGTGAGCCATCCAGCCTAGCTATACTTGTATGAGAATGCTGTCACATTCCAGGAAACAGATGTTCATTTAATAAGATGAATTTTTGCTAATACTTCCACCCCGCTGTTAATACTATGATTGTGATCTGAATTTAAGACACTAAACTCCTGCAATTTATTTCCTACAATGTGGCTGAGATCATAGGCTCCCTAGAAGTATACTTTTGAAATCCCTTACATATGAATTTATTGGCATGATATTTGACATTTTTATGCCAAGAACCGACTGTTAGAATATATTGGAAAGAGCAATGGGCTTGGAATCCTAAGACTTGGCTGATGTAGAAGTCAATGGAACATCAAGGTCAAGCTCATGTGTTGTCAGACAACCTGGACTTGAATTTGGGCACCAGCTAATATACTAAGTAACCTTGGGCAGTTTAGTTAACCCCTCCATGTCTCAATTTCTATCTTAACCCCTCCATGTCTCAATTTCTATCTATGAAATGGGGATAATACAAGTGCCAATCTCATAGGGATGATATAATTCAAATCGAACACCAAGAACAATGCCTGCAGGAGTATACACCTCCAGAGTGTTGTCTAGCATTTTTTCCTCTGATGCTACTTCCTGGAGACCTTGAGCAATTTTCTTAACCTCTCTGGACCTGAGTGTTATCTGTGAAATGGGGGCAATATTACTTACCAAGCCTACAGCCCTCATTTTACCGGATCCTTCAACTTCAGACCTCAGATGGGCTTTCCTGCCTTTGAAAGCTGCTTGGGGCCAAGCCTTGGCTCAGGTTCATCCAGCAAGAAAGGGCATTTCGAAGAGGAGAGAGAGATCCAATCATTCCTCTACCAGACTTCTTTTATGTCCTTATCTGCCTCATTGATTTGATGCTGGCATACTCCTCTGCCTTCCTGCCAGGTGCTCTGCTCAGCGAATCCTCCCTGCTCTCAGGAAGCCAGCAGAGGTGCACGGAGGGATTCCGTCCAGCTCTCTGAGCACTCCCTGTTCCATCAGCCGCCATCTGAAATGACAAGATGCCCAACCTAACTGACTGAATGTGCAAGAAGAAGTCAACGTGGATATGGCTCCCCTGCCCTTGAAGCCACTCCCCCCTAATGCTCCTCCTTTCTCTGACCCCTGGCTTGGGGAGACTAAACACCTTCCCCCGAGGCTGAGAAACAATCTTTCTGACCCCCAAAAGGAGAGGCATGGGGAACATGGGGGCCATCAATCACAGCAGTGTGCCCTTGGATGGGACTTAAAACCAATACAGTGCTTCATAGGTACTGTTGCCAAATCCCAGCAGTCCAAATTAAATTGACATTTGTTCAAAGCAGCATGTTCCTCTCCATCCCTATGACAATTACTTTAGTTCTGATCTCATCCTGATTTGCCTGGAACACACAAGCATTTCCTCCCTGCTCTGTTCCCTCTCTTGATGCCAGAGAAATTTTGTTAATTACTTTTCCATTTTTCAGTGGTTCTGCAGCCTCTACAGGATAGTCAAAACCTTGAATTTTGATCATTTAAAGCCCAGCTGCAGCATTATTCTATGTCCCGACACAACCCCATACACAAGTCTTGCCCCAATCAATGAAACCTCTCTTCATTCCTCCCTCACACCATGTCTTTTCCTTGCTTTTATTCTCTGCAATCTCAGCCATTGAATAGAAACTTAAATGTCACCTCCTCCAGGAAATCTTCCAAGCTCTCTCAAGGAAAGATTAGTTGCTGGACTCCATGAGACTTTATACTTGCTTCCATCAGCACAATTATGTTGCATTGCGACTGTGTGTTTTTATAGGTTATGGTGGTTTGGATAGGATATGGCTCCTGAAATCAGGCAATCATAAGTTGATGATAATAAGTGGGTGGAAATTTAACCCAATTATAGTGTCTGGGAGCTGAGTCCAGTGGGAGGTCCCTAGGCCATTGACAGTGTGCCCTGAGTAGGTAGTCTCATGAGGGGCTTGGTTACAAAAGCCAAGTTGGACCTAGTCATGCTCTGCTCCTGGCTGGCCATGTGGTCACTCCTTCACACACTCTCTGCCAGTGCCATCCTTCAAAAACTCACCAAATGGCAAAAACCAATGCAGTCCACCTAATCTTGGACTGTGAAGCTCCAAAACTGTGAGCCAAGATAAACCTCCTTGCTTCAAAGTAGCTTGTCTTAGGTATTTCCTTATGGTAATGGAAAACTGATGAACACAGATGATTGGGCCATCCCAATCTTAGTCACACAGAGTTGGATAAGGTCCATTGAATCATACTCTATATTGTGCAAAAATCCAAAGCCTTTCGTGAATTCCTAGGGGTCTTCCTGGTCTCCCATCTCCAGGTTTTGTTTGCATGTCTGCTACCTCCAGCCTGTAAAATGTTGACCCAGGTACATGTAGGGCCATTGTCTGGTAATATTTGAATTGTGCCCTGCTCAAGGACACCAGGCTAAGGAGGCAAGAGGGTCTAAAAATCCATCCTGTGCTCTATTGATCTCTTGTATCTATGCAGAAGGAGATGCTCTTTTAACGAATTTGTCCAAATGTATGGCACAGGCTAGAAGCAGCCCTGTGCCCATTCTATTATTTAATAAAAATCCCTCCTTTATAGCAAGCTTTTGTGACACAGAAGACCTTACTGAAATTCTGGGGGTAGAGGAGATTGAGGCAGTGAGATTTCTGTCCTTAAAGTATCATTTAGTCTCCTCTCCACCAGGGAAATTTTAGTACCATGTAGTCCTACATTATCTCCAGCCTCACACCAACTTACTGGCTCCTCTCATTCCTCCTATTTCCACTCTACACCTTTTCTCTCCCCTCCCCTCCCCTCCCCTTCCCTTCCCTCCCCTCCCTCTCTACCTTCCTCCTCCCCTTCCCCTTTTCCTTCCTCTCCCTCTTTCACTCCTCTTCCTCCTTCCTCTCCTGCTCCTTCTCTTTCACCCTCCCCTTCCTCATTTTCCTGAGAAGTCAAATTGTATTATTTGTTCTTTCAACCCACACACAGCTTCACCTTATCCAGTAGCTTGTAGACTTTTTTTTTTGCAAATCAAGTCCCTTCCCTAAGTAGATGCCAGTTCCTATCATCTGTGGTGATAACTCTCATTTTATCTTATACATGCATCTGCCTTGTCCTCCATTCCCATGTCTGTCAATTCCTTAAGAGTCCAGGCAATGCATCCACAGGGGATCTTTAGTCAGTATTTAGTAAATAAACTGAAAGACCAGGTACTGATTTTTGCTTTGCCACCTACTAGTTAAGGACCTTCAATAAATTAACCTTGTAGAACCTCAGTTTCCTCATCTGTCAACACAACAGGAGTAGGGTGAGGTAAGTAAGGTGCTTAGGTGCTTTGGCAAAATGTCTGGAGCCCAATCTTACACCCTGGGCAATTGCCTGCACTATTCTGATCCAGGTCTGTACCACAGGGATAAGATGTTATCTCTTTCATTGGACTGCTGTTGGAATTATTTGAGATGAAGTGTGTAGTGTGCTAAGCATATTTACACCATATTTGTAAATGAATGTTAGCATTTTACCTCAACAAAGTTAGCTCATGTTCTAATTTCTATCTATAATTCACAATAATCACTAAACTTAATAATTATTTGAAACTAAACTTTAGAGTTGCAATAATCCAAGCAGGATTCAAATGATTTGCTGGTTTTGTAATAGTTTTGAGCCACACATGTGTTGTCCCACTGTTTGGGGCATGTATAAATATGTCTCCATGTCTTCCTGTGAAGATCACTGACAGAGGCACCATGTGAGAAGCAGCTTCATGGTTACAGTTCGGGAATCTGCCCGCAGGAATGCAGCCTCCTATTAGAAACCATTGTGAGTTTTATATGTCCCTGGCAGCTAATCCAACTGAAGTCCCAGATGGCCCCTCGGTGGGTGGGTGGGGGGTTGTCAGCTTCCTTGCTGTGAGGGATGAACGCCCTTCAACCTGGCTGCTTCAACATGTCCAGGATGGAACTGCTCCCAGTGTCCTTAGAAAAGTGGGCTGCTCTTGGCCAGTCACCATGAGAAACCCCCCATTGCACGTCTCTTCCTTGGGCCTCAAACATCTATCCCATTCTTAAAAAGAAAAATGTATGTATTTATTTGAAAGGCAGAGTGACACAGAGAGAGAGTTCTTCCATCTTCTAATTCACTGCCCCAAGTGGCCACAACTGTCAGGGCCACACCAGGCTGAAAACAGCAGCCAGGGATTCCATCTGGGTCATGGGTACCAGGAACGCAAGCACCTGGGCTGTTATGTGCTGCCTTCACAAGTGCATTAGCAGGGAGCTGGATTGGAAGCAGAGCAGCTGGGACTTTAAATGCTGCTCTGATCTGTGACACTGGAGTTGCAAGTGGCAGCTTAACTTGCTACACCTCAATACTGGCTCCACATCTGAGCCCTTCTGCTGATGCTCTAAACTATTTAAAAGTCCTCTTTTTAAAAATCTCCTCCTGCCATTGAATTAATGCCTTAAAGGACACTCAGATAAAATTTTTATGTTAGCTCATTAGGGATAAAATGATGATTATTTTGAAATTCAGTGACCCCAAGGAGTTTCTCCATCCATAAAATCATAGTGAACTTTTAAAAATGTAAATGTCAGGGCCGGTGCTGTGGTGTAGTGGGCTAAGCCTCCATCTGTGGTGCCAGCATCCCATATGGGTGCCGGTTCATGTCCCGCTGCTCCTCTTCTGATCCAGCTCTCTGCCATGGCCTGGGAAAGCAATGGAAAATGGCCCAAGTGCTTGAGCCCCTGTACCTGAGTGGGAGACCTGGAAGAAACTCCTGGCTCCTGGCTTCAGATCGGCCCAGCTCCGAGCACTGTGGCCATTTGGGGAGTGAAGCAGTGGATGGAAGACCTTTCTCTAAGTGTCTCCCTCTGTCTGTGGCTCTGCCTCTCAAACAAATAAAAATCTTTTTAAAAAAATGTAATGTCTGAAACTCAGCTCAGTGAAATCTTCAGAATAAAGCTCACAGTGCGCCCTCTGGAAGGAAAGAAAAAATCAGAGGCTCCCCCTGGAGAAATTCTCATGCCACGTGGCCCGTAGTTGAAGTGAAGCCATCCTCAAATACCATTCAAACTGGGTGAAAATTCCCCCAGCTGTTTTCACACGATGTGATGCCAGAGACCCCGGACCTGCACATGTTCCGTAGCTGAGGATGCTGACGGTGCATAAGGAGCCAGCAGATGTGGGAGAGGGGCTTAAAAGATTCCAAGGAGTGGCAGACACTGCCTGGCACCCGGCAAGCCTTTGGTAACCGCTATCGTCTGCTATGCGAAGGACCCGGAGTGCGAAGCTGCGCACCCCCGCCACTATCTCCAGGAAGAGCCAGCAACACACATTTGCAGGGCACAGAGCTTGCTACAAAATACATCGCACTCTAGATAAGAGTTGTGTCTGGGCACAGGGATTCTTTCCCTGTCTCCCTTTCAGCTTTTCCTCATTTTCTCTGTAGGAGTAAGCATTCTATTGATCACAAAAACATCATACTGTATTCTTAGGTTTGGGAAGAGATTTTTAAAGGCTCTCTACTTTGTTTATGCTTAGCCTTTACAAATTAACTACTCTCCAGACATTCAAAATGTTCTGAGGGAAGGCACAGGAGAAGGACTTTAGGGAAACTGATGTACACTCACGCTCTGGTCACAGGATGATTCTCTTCCCTCTTTTTTCTTCTCTCTCTCTCTCTCTCTCTCTCTCTCTCTCTCTCTCTCTCTCTCTCTTCCTGTAGAGCTAAATCAACGATTTACAGCTGTGAGAGCTGCCACATTTATTTCTTCAATTATTTTGTTTCTAGCCCAAATTCCCATTGCTCCAACTGCCTGTGCAAAATGAAAACATATAAACATTTAAAAGTTTGTTATTTTTTTTAAGCAAAACAAAAACGAATTTACCCTAAAAGCAACCAGACTGTGTAGGTCATTTTTTTTCCCTTCAGTTTCTTTTTTTACACCAGCAGATTTGGTAGCCAGAAACTGCTGGAATTCTCTTTATAGAATCCTAGCAACGTAAAGGCATTGACCTCGGTTAAACTCCTGACCACCCCAGCTAGTGAATAAAGTAAACAAAAATCCCACAACTAAAGCTTGATTTTATGCCCCAGCTGTGAGACAGGATGTGGATGTTTTAAAACAAACAAACCAACAACAAAATGCAACCATCGACACCAACTCCTAAGCGTGAGGGTGCGGCCCCCATTCCTCTGAGCGGCAGGAGCCCTTGCTTCTTAAAGCTGGTGAGTCCATGGGAGGGAGCTCACCTGGCAGGAATTAAGGGGCAGTGCCTAGGGAGGAACGTAGCACAGGCCGGTTGGGCGCTGACAGTCTTGAATAGCGAGCGTTATTGCGCAATAGGTGCAGTCCCAATATTTGGTAGCCAAGAAAGCAGAGCAGGGAGTTACCAGAATCAGACCACAGGCCTGGTCTTCTCACTGACTTGATCACTACCTTGTTTCATCTGCACAGCAATCCTATGAGGTGAGGGGTTTTTGTTCCCATTTTGTAGATGAGAAAACTGGGGCCTCAGGAAGCAAAGAAGTTTTGAATGTGAGTCACCCATTAAGTTACTGGGGCAGCCGGAGACAAAATTTGGATTTCCATGGCTATTCCTTATTGAGCAATAAGGATGAAATGGGAGTTCCATTATATGTTTTAGGAATCTCCTTTAAAAAAAAAAAAGTATCTGAGAGGCAGAGAGAGAGAGAGAGAGCACGCGCGAGCACTCCCATCTGCTGGTTCATTCCCCAAATGCTCAGGAATCAGGAACTCAATCCAGCTCTCCCACATGGGGGACAGGGACCCAGCTACTTGAGTCATCACCTGCTCCCACCTATGCATATGCTCCCACTCCCTGGAATTGGGAGTGAGTTGGGACCCAAACCTAGTAACTCCGATGTGGGAGGCAGACATCCCGAGCAACATCTTTTTATTTTTTATTTTTTATTTTTGTTTTTGACAGGCAGAGTGGACAGTGAGAGAGAGAGACAGAGAGAAAGGTCTTCCTTTTTGCCGTTGGTTCACCCTTCAATGGCCGCCGCGGTAGGCGCGCTGCAGCCGGCGCACCGCGCTGATCCGATGGCAGGAGCCAGGTGCTTCTCCTGGTCTCCCATGGGGTGCAGGGCCCAAGGACTTGGGCCATCCTCCACTGCACTCGCTGGCCACAGCAGAGAGCTGGCCTGGAAGAGGGGCAACCGGGACAGGATCGGTGCCCCGACCGGGACTGGAACCCGGTGTGCCGGCGCCGCAAAACAGAGGATTAGCCTAGTGAGCCGCGGCGCCGACCCCAAGCAACATCTTAACACTTACTGCCTGTCCCAGAGGTCCCTGCATTAGGAATTCTCAGGCCTGTTCCTTACTCAAAAGTTCAAATACCTTAACCTGCCCTTGTGATGAAGAGGGTTTCTGAGTCGTAGCATCAGACAAGGTGGCGTACCCTTCTGGATGGCTCTGTGGCTGACAGCAGCCTTAGGTCAGCCTGTCCCTATAGCAACTGCACTTTCCCCATGCTGCAGCTGGTGGCCAGGCCTCAGGAATTGAAGGGGCTGATTCTGTCTTGTTTCTGAATCTTGTCACTTGATAGCGCAGCAGCCAGCTCTTCTGGCTTAATCCTCAAATGGCCCCAGTTCCCTGGGCAGGCTTTATTTTAATTTGCAGGTTCTGGGTTTAGGAGATACTGCATAACTATTTTAGGACTAAGTCCTCATAAAAGGCAGGGCAGCCTGGGAGAAGCCCTCCCCCAAGCTAATTTTGCTCCTGGTTGGACAAGCCCATCTTTAGGACTATGCCTGACAGCACTAAGAAGACTGCCCACTGCCAACTCGTTCTAGTTCTCAATGAGGTGTTCAGATCAGAAAAGGCCTTTTTTGAAAACAGAAGTATCACAAGCAGATTGTTACAAATTAAAGTACATTTGAAGGCCCTCAAATGATGTGTCTCTTTGGAAGCCTCTCATTTTTTTAAAAAGATTTATTTATTTATTTAAAAAGCAGAGTTACAGAGAGAAAGAGAGAAAGAGCAAGGTCTTCCATCTGCTGGCTCACTCCCCAGATGGCTTCAATAGCCAGGGCTGAGCCAATTCAAAGCCAGGAGCCAGGAGCTTCCTCCAGGACTCCCACATGAGTGCAGGGGCCCAAGCACTTGGGCCATCCTCCACTGTTTTCACAGGTGCATCGGTAGGAAGCTGGATCAGAAGTGGAGCAGCTGGGACACGAACCAGTGTCCATATGGGATGCGGGTGCCACAAGTGGAGGCTTAACCCGCTGCACCACAGCTCTGGCTCCCAAGCCTCTGGTCTTAACTGCTGCATACCCTTGTGTCACTCAAATCTTGGCAGGATTGTCACTTGGGCACTAATTAACTTAGGAGGGAAAGGGTCAACATGTGTTCACCTAGAGGAGACAGAAATTTAGGTTTTTTTGTTTTTAAGAGAAAGGGCCACAGTGAAAATAGATGACCTGAAACAAACGTACAAACGTCTGCCCCTTCAACTGGCCTTGGGTCCCACAGCTGTTCTGCTGATTCTGCAAGCAGCCTTCTGCTTCCTACAAAAATGACCGCTTTGTTTTGGCTCTCATTTCCTTTAGTCATAATTGCCTGTTATTATAATAATCTTACCACCACAATACAAAACTCTGGAGGATAGAGAAATATAAAAATCACCACTAATCCTATCACCAACCAGGAACAGCATTGTAGAGGTCCTGCCCGCTCAAGGCTCACTCCCTCTGTATGGGCTTCACTCGTCCATGGAACTGAAACCCAACCCCTCTGCACAGTGTCTGTAAAACTATAGGCAAGTGGGACCCAGCCTCCCACTCTTGGCCCAAGGTTTCCTTGCCCGTCCCTTAGGATGGCTAAAGGAATTCATTGGATGGAGGGAGTTGTACAGTTGGCCTTCTGAGATCCTAATCATTTGTGTCTCCGATGGATAAAAGCTCTGCTGTCCATAGAGAGTTGTTGAGGGGAATTCCAGGTGCAGACAGGGAAATTCCAGGTCTGGGGCAGAAGGTAACTACCACTAGGGGCCGGCGCTGTAGCGCAGCAGGTAAAGCTGCTGCCTGCAGTGCCGGCATCCCATATGGTCACCGGTTCGAGTCTCGGCTGTTCCACTTCCGATCTAGCTCCCTGCTAATGACCTGGGAAAACAGAGGAAGATGGTCCAAGTGCTTGGGGCCCCTGAAGTCACGTGAGATACCTAGACTCCTAGCTTCAAATTGGCACAGTTCCGACTTTGCAGCCATTTGGGGAGTGAACCAGCAGATGGAAGACTCTCTCTGTAACTCTGCCTTTCAGAAAATGAGTAAGTCTTAAAAAAAAAAAAAAAAAGAAGAAGAAGAAGAAGTAACTGATCTTGTTTGTGCCCTGCAGGGTGGGCTTTTTTTGCTGCTTGGGGAGCCATGCTGGTCCCTTACCTCTGAGCAGGTCCACAGCCCAGTCCTCCACAAGCCCTTGATGGGGAAGGAGAAATGTCCCCAGGGGGTAGGCTCAGGCCTCCCCACCACCCACACCTTTGCTTTCCTCTTCTGACCTCAGGTGTGGCAGCCTGATAGCCTTCAATGCTTTGTCACAGGAGAGAGCACAAAACCTCAAGATAGT